>NW_005178033.1:636990-1273980 GCF_000258705.1 Coccomyxa subellipsoidea C-169
CGTTTTTGTCCTCGTGCAGTGCTGCTAGCAGGTACCCGGTGTAGAGGCTGGTTGCTGTTGTCACCGCCAGGGCGATTACACCGCCAGTCCACGTGAGGTAGGAGAAGGCATATGGAAGCGATAGCACCCCCACACCAACTACTGCGGTGATCGTGTGAAAAGTTGCATCGTACCATTTGCTCTGTGGTGCTGTAGAGCCTGCAGTGGGCAATTTGCGTTTGTCTAAGGCATTTGAAGTGGGCTTAGATGTATATGGCTCCTGTGGAAGGAAGCTGTTTGTGGTACTAGAGACCCCAAGCTGATCAAGACCTGGTCAACTGCTGCTGATTGTGAGGTGCTCAATGACTACCTTCGTCTTGACTGAACAGCACTTTGTATCTAGATTGCACAGAACACAGGATAAAAAGGGCTCAAAGTTACCTGATGTTGACGCATGCCCGTTCTGCCTTTCAAGCTCAAATGAGAGGGGCTGATCTACAAGTCTAGTTACATCAGAGGTTGAAGAAGCCGCTGTCATTTGCCTTCGCAAAGGCGGCCTGGCTGAATATCTTCCGTCCTGGCTTTCAAGCATCCGTAACAACACCCCGCGTCCTTTATTCCCTTCTCTTCTCAATTACGATCAATGAACTCCGGTTGCAATTTTGAAAGAAGCGGTCCAGGGAATCGATGCATTTGGAATTCATGGCTTCGCGACACCTGGAAGCTGCGCCTTTTCTTGGTCATCAATAGCCTCCACCCTCTTTCTGATGCTCTAGATCCTTTTCCTACCATAGATGAAAGCAGACGCTTGTGATGCGACCTTATAGCAGTCGACATCATTTCAACAACTTCTTTGTAAAGCCGATGGTCTCGGGAAATCTCGATGCCATGATCCGTGTTGACAGCAGATATCTTAGGATCAATCGAGTTGCATCCGTTGTAAATGCAGAAGTTCACTGAATTTTCTCTTCCGGTTATCTGATTTTTTTTGATGAGAAAGAGACTCGTTGAAGACTTGAGAACTTCCTATCAAGCAATGAGCTAGAAGTCTAAATGATCCCTCTTGTGTCACAAGTATTGTAATATATCGGCATTATGTTGGTTTGGAGATCGATGGGATCTTGGAATAGGGCGTGCAGTAGCTCACTTGGTTTGGCGGAGTGTCTGTCACTGCTACAAAGGAAGTTCCTCCACACTCCTGGAGCAGCCTCCGGGCCTCCTGCTTTTGTATTCGACATCGACGGTGTCCTCATCAGGGGCGAGACTGTCCTAGGGTCTGCCAAAAAGGCCCTTCAGCGCCTCTACACAAGAGGGGGTGAGCCATGTGTCCCATGGATGCAACAGAAAATGAACAAAAACATGTGACTTCGACATTATGATGTCCTGGTAACACCTATGTTATAACACCTATATAACACCTGGCAACACCATTCTAACACATGTCGTTCGACTTCAGGTGAAACACAGAAGTATCCAATCTGTTTTTTGACAAATGGAGGAGGCGTAACAGAAGCAGAGAAAGCACAGCAGCTGTCAGCTTGGCTTGGTGTGAACGTGCGCAACAATCAGGTAATGACACTGCCCGGGGACTGCTACCAGAAATGATCCCATTCAGCTTTAATGAGCAAGTCGGATTCTGCATGGTGTCATTTGCACAACATCATGGCAGTGTATGGTGGCCAGGTGGTGCTATCTCATACACCCTTCAGGAGCCTGGCCAAGAGCCTGGGGAGCAAGCCTGTGCTGGTGGCTGGGGTGGGCAAAGTGGCAGAGGTGGCAAGGGAGTATGGATTCAAGCATGTGCTTACCACAAGAGACATTGCACTTGCTGTGCCAAAGGCAGTGCCCTTTTGGAAGGGTTCCCCAGGTAGGCTGTGCAAGATTTACCGTGCCGACCTGTTTGTTGCTTCACTGGCATACAATTGTTATACCAGATATTTCCAGAGAGATTCTAACTCAGACATGAAGCATCTACGCAAAGTGCAAATTGCAATCGCAGCCATTGGCTAGGACTTACCTGTATCCTGCAGGACATGAGCCTCCTGCATCGGGAGGATGTCCTGTGCACAATTTAGGACTGGGGTCTCCTAAGCGCCCAATAGCAGCCATCCTGGTCTTCAAAGATCCTGACGACTGGTATCTTGACCTGCAGATAATGACAGATGTCATCCTGGGGGGTGAGAAACCCCTTTCCTGCTCAAAACATCCCATGTCCGCCTGTTGATACCCTCCAATAATTGCTAGAGCAGCCTGGATGTGGGTTTGGCAATGTGCTTTTCAATGTCAAGGCAATCACAAGGCATGCTTTTTGGGCAGGTGGCGTGCCGGGGCGGTGGAAGCCGATGAAAGCTGACAGAGCAGCTGTGCCAGTGTATTTCAGCAATCCGGACCTGCTTTGGGCAGCAGACTTCCCGGCCCCCCGCTTTGGCCAGGGCGCCTTTGCAGCAGCTCTCAGAACGCTGTACCATGAGGTCATACTTGCTGTCATTCACACTGAACACCACATGTCAAAGACTGCCACGCTGCAGCAGACGCAGATTGTGACAAATCTGCTGAGAACTCTCCTTGAAGTGAGCTTTGCATTGCAGACTACTGGTGGAGAACTGGAGCATCAGTACTTTGGCAAGCCCCACAGAGCCCCCTATGCATTGGCTGAGGAGCTCCTCTTGGAGCAAGCAATTCAGCTGGGCAAGTTGCCAGCAAGCACTGGAGCAGAAGCGGCCAAGCCAGGCAGGGCACTGCCTTTTGGGGCCATCTATGCAGTGGGAGATAATCCAAAGGCCGACATAGCGGGTGCAAATGCTCAGGGGCAACCTTGGGTGTCTGTACTGGTGAGGACAGGGGTATTCAGTGGGGAGGACGGGGAAAATGACAGGGAACACCCAGCAGATGTGGTGGTTGATGATGTGGCGGGTGCAGTGGAGGCAGCTCTGCACAGAACTCGCAGCAGTGAGTGGCACAGCTTGCGCTGATGCCCCTGCCAGCATGTGAAACCTGAAATAGTCTGCGAATAAAGTACATCTTTCAGTCAATTGGCACGAGGAACTTAATATCTGCAAGTGTTCAGCCAGTCTTAGTGACACAATAGCATATGCAATCTGCCAAGAGAGGCATTCTAAAGGATCGCTCATGTGACCTTTCTTGAAGGAATTTATTGCAACATATGCAGGCAACGCGCATCTTGACAGATCCCTGCGTTAGTCACTCTATTTGCATTGAGCGCCTGACGATGCCCTGTAGTTTTCTATCAGAAAACACTCTGAAAAACAGCGCCGAATAAGCATATTCCAACCCTGCCTCCTGCAATCAATATTCAATACCTCCACCCAAACCAGCTAAACAATGCCTACGCGTCATTTGCAACATATTCCTTTAAAAAAGGGTGGTTTAGGCACGACTCGGCCGTCGGCCGCCGCCGCCACTCAGGATTGAGCATTGCCGCCAACAAATCCCAGCCGGAAGCGCCGCCGGCCGCGCTGTCCAAAAATTGCACCGCGCCCGCCCATCGCTCGTCGGCATCGCAGTACTCGCGCGCCGCCTCTATGTCCAGCCGGAACGTGCTCTCCAGCAGCCTGCGCGCACATTCTGACACTTGTAGCGCAGGCGGCTCCATGATGTGGAGTCCACTTGCACACGAAAATCTTTGCCAGGCTTGGCGTGCAAGCACAGAACCCGCAAGCAAAAAGTGAAAAGACGACGCTCTTATCTCAGTCAAGCCTGGAGAAAGCAAGTCTGCAAAGTCCTCTGGTCAATACTAGCAAGGCAAGGACGGTTTGAATGCATGCACGCCTTCTTTGCGTGGTATGGGTGAGGGTACAAGTTAACTGGCAGCATTTAGCCGGGACAGGATACTTGAACATCATGACCGGGCAAGGAGCGCCTTTGAGCATTCTACTTTGCATCTCATGCAACCAAGGGGATGGTCTTCAAGCATCCCTGCTTTGCATATCCTGTCTCATTAGAGGCCTTGAGGTCCAGAGAATGCAAAGAACAGCGCGGGGAGACAGGCGGCCGCACCGCTGCAGGGAAGGCGCATCGATGGAGCCGGGTTCACAAAAGGGGATGAAGGCCATGCACGCCAGCAGCAGGCCGGCCGCGTACACGTCGTCGGCGATGCCGTAGTTGCGCCGCTCCGTCTCCGTGCGCGCCCCCTCCTGCTCCGCCCTCCTCCACAGCCCAGCTGCCAGCTGCTTCCTGTCGCAGCGCGCCACTTGCCTGTCAGCCGTGTGGCTCCTGTGCTCTGCGACATCTTGTTTCTGCTGAGGTGCCTGGTGATCTCCCTCAGAGAATGCTGCCTTGTCTGGGACTGTCCTCTGCTAAGTTGAGCAAAGAGCATCGCAAACACGTAGCGTCCTCAGAAATCCAGTCTGCTCCAGTTTGCTCTTTCTGAGCGTGCCAGTTCTGCTCCGGTCTGACAGGGCAGGTGCTTCAACACACGGCTGCAAGCTTAACAGCTGCTTCTGCAACGGTGCTGCTCGCTCATATTACTGTCAGGGATGATACAGACAGGAAGCAAAAATCTGCGCGAGCATTGGTGGGGGTTGGCGAGCCGCGCACAGGGGGTCTTTGGCGTCGATGCGGCCCCGCTCCCAGATGTCGGCCAGGGTGGCGCCGCCGTACAGAGCCGCCTCGGAGACGTCCACTGAGAATGCCAGGTCCCTCAGCCGCACCAGCAGCGGTCGACTGCCGGTCTCGTCCGTGCCGCTGAGGATCACAGAGGACGGTCCCACGCTCTGATGCAGCCTGTTGCGCGAGTGCATGTACGCCAGCCCCTGCTCAGCGGCACGACAGGTGCATCAATGGAGTTTACACCACTTGTCTGCATGCAGCAAATGCTGGAAGTACCCCATCAAGCTGACTGAAGATCACATCCCATCAAGGTGGTTCTTGACCACATTGGCCCAAGAACATTCGGTGGAGACGTCCCCTTCACATTGCCCAGGGATACAGCAGATATCTAAGAAGGGGCTACATGTTGTCTTCCCATACCATCAATACTAGCTTCTATGTATGAGACCAAGGGAACTGCAGTGTCCATACAAGATGACGCCATGCAGCATGGTGGAAGCTGTACGGTACTGAAAATTGGCTCACCTTAAGTGTCTGGCGGAGGACCTCCAGAGCAAAGGCCTGCCGGCGCTCTGCGCGGCCCCTGTCAAAGACGCTGAAGAGGCCGCCTCCCAAGCCGGCCTGCGACGCCTGCTGTGCCCATTGTGCTGCTGTTGTGGTGCCGTCATTACGAAACACCAGCCACTGCAATTGGCCCAATCGCATCAGCTGTCACCCCTTTCATTCTGTGATGACCGTTCTTGAAAGCACAGATGCCAATGTGTCCGTGCATGGTAATTCAGCAGGAGGGTAAAAGCACATTGCCAAGGGCAGGTGTCAGTTGTGCTCCAGGGATCTGGTCTGGAGCGTTTGCGACTAGGCATATCAGTGGTAGGTGGATGTGGGAAAGCACCTGCTCCCCGGCTGATGCACCCGAGCGGGGCATGAATCCACCCAGCAGGGTGCAGATGTGCTGCGCCTCTTTCACAACAGCGGGTGGCTGCAGGCTGCAGTGCGCAGCCAGCTCGTTGGCCGCCATTGCATCCGCCTCCTTGCCCCCATCCTGAGGGTACGCCTGTGCAGACAGATCATTCAAACAGTCATGTCAAAAACAAGGGAGAATGCGCAAACATGCAAGGCAGTGCGAGCGCCAGGAAAAAGGGAAGGGCTGCCTCGAGGTCAATATTCAATGCATGCAAACACACACGATGCCTCATATTGTTATGTGTGCATATGTGGGCACCTTTTAGGTGCACATGTCCTGTATGCAGATTTACAGCGTGGTGCTGGAGTCACATTACCCCTTCCTCAAGCCCTGAGAGCACGACCAACCTTCTTCTGCTTTTTATCTGCGCTTCTAGACATGCGTGGACAGCAGGCTGTTTAGCAAACACAGGAAACCCAGTAAAAAATTCTCTGCATACCTTCAGGACAACTCGGGTCCCACCGCCGGGGCCTCTCTTCACTCGCCTGCAGTCATTGCAATAATCCATTCAGCAAGCATGTCTATCCGTTTCCTGGATCCTGAAGCGGAACTCCTCATTGCTGACTGCCTTGGGCAGACATCAATCTAGCGGCTCACCCTGTGTAAAGGCGGACGCTGACCCCCCCAGATGACAGCTCCTGCTTTCCACGCTGCTGTATGCTGCCCAGATCCAGCTGAGAGGCTCCCAGCCTCACACCTCCTTGCTCTGTGTCAGGAGCATAGCTGTGGGCACCCACATCATTTGTTGTCACTGAGATATTTCCAGGAGAGTCAATTTTTGGTGAAGGCAACGGGAGCACTGGCCCCAGTTGTTATGACAAGTGACGCACCTCGATACATTCATAAATCCCATTGTGCCCAGGGAAGTTTCAATGACGAGGTCCTGTCACCAAGCGCATCACTGTCAGCATGAATATATTCTGATCCACTTCTTTCGATTTCTGTTATTCCAGCTGAAAAAGGATACTTCAAGTGCAAAGTGTGGGCCAACTCACATCCGGATCGTAGATAATAAGTCCGCTGCTCGCAGCAACACTAAGATAGTGTCTGCGCCCGGACGCATGTCGTTGTGTGTTGCCCCAAAGGCTCAACGGCTTTCTTGCCAACCACTTCCAGGACGGTTGGCACGTATGGCCCTTCAATTGCATGGCTTGATCGTATTGTTTCAGCGATACATCTTCCTGTGAGATTTGTTCTCATTTCTTGGAAGATGTGATGACGTGCCTTGGTCAATGCTGACATCAGGAAAGTCAAATCTGATGTGGATTTGTGAGCTTGGATGCGCGCAGAAACATCGAAGTTTTCCTATGTTGCTTACATTTATATAAATAGCAATTGTTCTCAAGACATGCATGATCTTGCAGCGTGAGAGCTTTCACCATGTGTCACTTGGATACTTCTGCTCATCACCAAATGCGCTGCGTGGTGTTGCATTTGCTGTGTTGCATTGCTATCAAGAATCAGATCTCCCTCTCATGCAAACATAAAAAATTAGGCGCTCAAATGTTGTCTTTTCCCATGCTTGGGTCCTTGAAGAGAATTACAAACACATCAGGGCCACCATAGTACTCACATGCAAATGCATGCTACGTGTATACATGCAGCCCCCCTGGGGCCCAAACTTTCAAATTCCTCAAAACAGAAAGTAAACTTGGATGTGGGCTGATTGCCAACACCCCACACTTGGAGGGCAGACCTCTGTACTCAATCGTTGTTTAAAACTCTGATCTGTAATGACATGAGAGGCTCAGATGTGTCTTGCCGCCACTCATTGTCCATGTGCGGATCAATTTTCTAGTTGCAGGACGCCACCTCTTTAGTTTGAGCTGACTTCAGAAGACTCAGTTGCTGGAGATGTGCATGCGCTGCACCGGCAAGCGCTAGACCTTTCCTCAGAAGTAGCAGTATGCCAGATGAGGCCAGGCCAACGCAAGCTGCTGCAGCCTTCAAGAGTTGTTTGGCGCCCCAAATGGCTACTGCTTTTTTGGTTCTGTTCTGCATCGGGGTCATGTCATGCCGTGTCATGAAGCCATGAAGCCTCCACAAAAAGTTTTGGAGGAGATTTTGAAGGCAGTTTTGATTGGTTGGTATAAGGAGGATTTGCAGAATGGTGGCCCTGATGTTGAGAGGCACATCACGCTCCCTGGCATCATCATGCACATTCAATGAAGTTCAGTATTTTGTTTTATGTCAGATTCGGTGATTTTTACTATTATTAATTCTTTGTTCGGTGATGGCTGAAAGCTTGTGATTGAATGGGACTTGCGAGTTGCTCTGTATACATGTGTAGCAATCAAAATTGGGCAGTCTTACACCTGCAGAGCAGCTGTTCGGGCCCAGGCCAGAGGCGGCCGCCGCGGCATGCTAGCGCTACTAGCCTTTAGCGCCAACACCACTTAAGATGTTCAACGAAACAAATTGCATATGCAACATAATGGGGAGCTGCACTATTGCATGTTGCAACTCATTCTTATCTTTAAACAAAAGTTGCATGCCTGTGGGACTGAGTCAAACCAGGAACAGACAGCATGGCATGCCACGTTGCGTACACGTGTGCGCCACGCTGGCCATTACGTGAAGTTCCCGAAAGTGAACTCCCAACAAACGATGATAGTTGGACACAAAACTGCAAATATAAGTGCATCTGGTGTATCGAAGTAATAGCAAGCTCTGAAAGCTGCATCGCTGATACCTGCTTTTCCTTGGGGACACAGACTCGAAGGAGCAAAGAAGTTACAAGCGAGACAGATAACAATGAGAAGGCTATTATTGAAGGCGATCGAGCGCTCTTTCGCAAGTTCTTCTGCTAGCATGCAAGCAAGATGCGTGTCGGCGGTAAGCATCTGTGACTCGGCTAGATCTTCCCGTTGACATGCTAGATTCGGAGTGACCTTCCTGCTTCTAAGCTGCTGATTAGAAATTATGTTGCCTCCTTGTTACCGAATTATCAAGTTGTTTGTGCTTCACAGGCGGCTGCGAGCACCTCCTCAGCCCATCTTGCAGGGGGGCTGTCTTTGCAGACTGTCAGAAGGAGGAGTACGCTGCTATTCAACCCATCAAGGACAGGACCTGCGGCATCGTGTAGTGGTAAGGCTTGTGCTGGCTTGTGTCGCATACGAGAGACTTGTTCTCGTGGTCCATGGCACTGAAACATGCAGACCTATCTGCAGGGATGCAGCACCAGCAGCAGCGAGGGATGTTCATACAGACCAGTACCACGCCCAATCCTGCAAGTCTCATGTTTCTCCCAGGCACTAAAGTCATGGAGGTACGAACAAGTCTCCTCAAATCTTTTCCATAAGTGATTGCCTGGCAAGTAGCGTTCAACACCTTTGAAGGAGTGCCTTGAGCTCAGCTTGGCTTACTTTACTAAGTAAACAATTGTGATGTGCAGTCTGGGAGTGCGCACTTTGAGAGCCCAAGGGATGGCATGTCCTCACCACTGGCAAAGCGCCTCTTCGCCATCGACGGAGTGACCGGGGTCTTCTTCGGCTCCGATTTTGTCACGGTGACAAAGAGCGATGACTATGCCTGGAGCGTCCTCAGGCCACAGATATTTGCGGCCATGATGGAGCACTTCAGCTCAGGTCAGCCCCTGGCTTAGCTGTGACCATCCTCTTGACTAGGCTTGTACACTTTGTGCCTCCATCGCAGTGGCTCTTGCCTCAATCTAGGTCAGGAACGACGGGTGCAAAGACTCAGCGCATGTGTGGTGCTAAATTATAGACAAGGAGGACTTTTTTCGCGGTGAGGGGTCTGGGTTGATCATACGATTGTGCTTAAAGATGAAAGCGCACTTTGGCTGTGCAGGGGATGAGCTGTTCACGGATCAGTCGGCGGTGGCGCCGGACACGGCCATCAGCGAGGATGACAGCGAGGTGGTGGCCATGATCAAGGAGCTGCTGGAGACGCGGATCCGGCCGGCAGTACAGGAGGACGGCGGTGACATCGTATTCCAGGCAAGCATCTTTCACATAACACACTCACCTTACTTATTCCTCGGTGGCTCTGAATAGCACCACGTTATTTTGTTAATCCTGGGGCCAAAAGCACCGGCTGACCTCTACATGAGATCGTCTCATCAGAGGCCTTCACTGTGCTGAAGGTTGCCATGTGTGGCATGACTCCCAGAGCATAGCCTACACAGGGCGGGTGTTGAGGGGCAAGGAATTTCACCAGAGTGCTTCTCATTACATTGTGTGCGTGCTTGATGGTCGTTGCTCTTGTGGCGTGATGCAGGAGCCAGGGTATGAATTATCAGTGAGTTTTTGGGTTTGGGGATATGCGCAGGGCTTTGATGAGGAGACGGGGCAGGTGGTGCTCAAGATGCAGGGGGCCTGCAGTGGCTGCCCGTCATCCTCGCTGACGCTCAAGTCGGGCATCGAGAACATGCTGATGCACTACATCCCCGAAGTCAAGGAGGTAGTTGAGGCGCCTGCAGACGAGGCAGAGCTGGCAGGCCTGGAGGAATTCAACAAGCTGGAGCAGCATCTGTCAGCCTAAGTTGGGGAGTGAATTTAGATTGAACAAGCAGAACTTATATCAAGGTTCCATGAGATGTCTCTTATGTGGTGTCACATATGGATGATACAATCTTAAGGTCCGACCGATGAGTCATTGCTTGTTAAATACAGCATGAGGCTGATGCTGACAAGACAGCGCCTCGGAGTAGCTGCCAGCGTGTCATGTTGACATTAGTATTTTTTCACCGTCCACCATCTAGTGCAGATGTGGGACCTTCCAGATTATGTAATGAGGCGTTACAGCCTTACAGCTTCAAGTTGCTGCTCATGAAGAGTTGAGGTATGCAAGCCATGTGTCCAAGGAGCACTGTTGGTGTCCAATGTGCAATGTAATGGTTTAGTCGTGTCAGTGGTGTATCAACTAATTCCGCAACACTTTTTGAACAGAATCAAGTCGAATCCAAATACTCAGATATTCCAAGGCGTCTTCCTAATTCAGCTTTGCTCACGAGGGCGCCACATGTGTAGTACACGGAATGTTACTTGCATGGCTCGATCACGAAATAGATCTGCAGAGCGCTTTCTGAAGCATCAGGCTTGAAAACTTACAATAAACTTTGCCGCTGCTGCACTGTACGGCAATGCGGATCTCAGCAGGCATTAATGGGCACGCTGGACAACAGCACCCTCTCCATTCCAGTGCTCAGCTCTGGGTGGGCAGCGCTGAGGTCCTGCAGGATCCCTTGTATCCTCCGATGGCGCGCTGAGGCGCGGGTCACCTTCGCCTGCAGCAGCTCGGGCCCTGTGTGGGGCGTCAGCTTCCCGGCAGCTGCCTCCTCGTACCACTTCGCCACCCTCTGCGCTCTAGACGTCAGTATGAGGGCCTGCAAGGGCAACAATCAAAATTGGCCACATATACCGACTGCTGTCACCACCAAGAGCATGCAGCAGCCATGCTAGCGTTGTATACTGCAAGGCGATTTAACTCTCATCCAGAGGACGCTGCCCCAAAGAAAAGGGGGAAAAACAACATGTTGCACTGCACCAGTGAGATGCAGCAAAACGAAGCTGGTTCTCAGGGCAGCAGAGCAGGGGCCTTGCCTGGTGTTTCTGGTCAGTTACGGCAGCAATGTCCCTCCTGACTGCTTCCTCCTGCGCACTCAGCTGCCCGCAGCGCGAGGCGATCTCCGCAGCTTGGAATTCCAGCTGGCTGTGCTGAGCTGTCAGCTCGCCTATCTTGGCCTGCACTGCCTCGCTATTCTTGGTGACCTCTGCCAGTGTGCGCTCTAAGGCTGCCAGCATTGTCTGCTGCCGGTGCTCGATGTTGGCCGCTGCCCGCTTGTCCTCGCACGCCAGTCCCTGCAGGAAACCCCTTGATTGAATTACTAAGTGGAGAAATGGGAGCTCTTTCCACCGTGATTCGGTTTTTGGCTCGCAACATCCTTTCCCTGGTGAACCTGAAATGCATGCATGCAAAGGCATGCAGTCGCTATTGCCCTCTCGTGATCTGCTACCATGTGCTTGTTGTGTGTATTTTAGGAAGATATCTCACTGCCAACATATCTTTCAGCTGGGCAGCAACGGCACACCAGAGCAGTCAAGCCACCGAACATGAACCTCTACAACAAGCAGACATGCTTGCTCGCTTTCTGGCGGTCGCCGAAGTTTGCATACAGTGGCCAAATTGTGACTGCAGCCATCCCATATCCTCTTTGATCTTGCATATCTTGCAGACAGCACTCCAAAAGGAGACCATATAATATAATGGAAGACATGTTAAGCCCACAGATGTCCTGTAGACGCCCTGGGTGTACTGCCCCACGGCCTCTGGCTTTGGATTTGCCGACTTGCAGCAATAGAAATCCCCCGGGCTCTGAAAGGGGAGGAAACTTGCGGGCGCACCCGGAGCTCGACGACCTCCCGGCGCTCAACGGCGCGCTGCAGCTCGGCATGCTTCTGCGTGCGCGACTGCCGCAGCTCGGCCTCGCGCGCTTTGAGACGGCCAACCTCGGCGGCGAGCGCGGCGGCCTCCTCGTTGCCGACGGCCGGGTCGAGCGCGGCCGCCATCTCGCGCTGCACCTGGATGCGCCGCTCCCACTCAAGCACCTGACCAGGCGCTGACAACTCAGGGAACCCACTTTTCTGTGATTTTTTGGGGGCGGTCAAAGTCGAATCCTATCCTCCAAGATTCAGCTGGCCATGATAACACAGGCACCCCCTGAGGCGTGCCTTCAGGGGTGATTGTATCACACTCTCGATCTAAAGCTCCCCTATTCCTCTTTCCAAAGACACACATTCTCAATACCTTGTGCCTTTGGTTAGACTACCCGCATTTGTTACGCAGTGGCATGCACATCCACCAATGCATGCTGCCCGTGGAAATAGAACGTCTAACATTTCTGGAAAGACAGGCAATGCACCGGATGAAAGATGGGGGTGCAGACCTGGCGTTGAGCTTCCACAGCATCAGCCACAGCCGTGTGCTTGTCACTGCGCACCGCCTCTATCTCCGCCCTCATCCTCCCCTTCTCTTCCTCCATGTCCTGCTCTCAGCAGACAAGAGCCCCAAGTCATTGAGCCTGGATTGCTTTCAAAGGAGAGCCAGAAGTTGCCTGCTCGTGGTTCATGCAGCACAGAGGAGCAACCTCTGCCTTTGGGCTGAGGCCAAGTATTATGTTGTTTGCATTGTGGCAGACAAAGAGGTTGTTCAGGAGTACTGGGTGTAAAGGGCGTGCCTAAAGAGGCCTGCTCTTCCATGGAACACATGCGCGACACATGGCGCATGCACAGAATGCCAAGTGTGACCAAAGATCCCCACCTTGGTCTGGTTGTCCACAGCTGCGCGCAGGCCGAAGGTTTCTGAGACAAGCTCGGCGTGGGCCTCGGAGGTCTCTGCCAGCATGGCGTTGACTCGTGCCATGTCAGCGCGCTGCCGGTCCATCGCCTTTCCCAGATCCTCCAGGCACTTTGCCTCAGCCTTTTGCCTGCAATGCCGAATAAAAACAAATAGGCTGCTTGCCTGGCCATGAAATACCCATCGAGGCAGGTTTTAAGCAGGCTGCTTGAATCTGCAGCTGCAATCTTCAATCCAGTAATTGATCGGACGGGTACGCCGTTTTGCTGAACGGGTTGTGCTCCCATGGCCTTATGAGCCGGGGAGTGCTGAGTTCAAGGCATAAGCAGCACTCAATCAATTTTCTGATGTGTTCTTAGTTGAGTTTGTGCGTCCATAGCTGCAGCTGCAGAACCTGGGTGGGTGTCCCCAACAAGCTTGGATCTAGGATCCTGCGGTTGCAGTCTGACAACCATGTGTCTGTGGGCTGCCTAGAGACGATGCTTACTCTGAAACTGAGCGCTAGGCATCGGATCATCCCTCAGTCGGCTGCAAATAATGAAATGTGACTGACAAGGAGGCACCCACTGGTGCTCGAGGCGGCTAAGGCGGTGCAGCATGACGGCGTGCGTGCTGGTGTCCCGCGCCAGCTGCTCGGCAGCTGCACCGTTGCTGGCCGCGAGCGCGAGCAGCTCCCGCTGCTGAGTCACCCACTGCAGCTGCAGCGCGTGGCCCTCCTCTGTGCGCGCAGCAATCTCACGTGACAGATTCGCAATTGCCGCCTCCAAGGGGCCTGCGCCGCCACATCATCAGCTTAGTAACCCTCATCAAAAATACAGCACTACACCTGTTATTGTTAGATGACATCTCTCCTGAGTTCTTAGGATTCCCTGGCTTTTAACAACAGTGGCACAAATATCCTGATTGGCTCTTCGCATGGGAACCTCGACTGCAGCAGGAGCGGTCA
Source organism: Coccomyxa subellipsoidea C-169 (assembly GCF_000258705.1). Taxonomy (NCBI): domain Eukaryota; kingdom Viridiplantae; phylum Chlorophyta; class Trebouxiophyceae; family Coccomyxaceae; genus Coccomyxa; species Coccomyxa subellipsoidea. Next base: position 650,766 of record NW_005178033.1, read on the forward strand.
GCAGCATTTGAGCCTTTATGCAAGAGATGCAGATCATAATATTTGTGCTAATATGCACCTCTTGCACAGGCTAAAAACGCTGCTGACAGCATCAAATTGGTGCTACTAAGCACCAAGCAGCGTGTGCTATGTCCTGGATCATCAAGGTCCAGGCAGAAAGCAAATCCAGCTATACTCATTACCCTGGATCTCAGCGGTTGCTATATTTGGTTGCAGACCACACCGGCATCTTCCCCTGGAGCCATGGCAGCCGGTATCTTTGCATGGGAACCTCGACTGCAGCATTAGCGGTCAGCAGCACTTAGCTGCTTTCTGTAAGAGATGCAGATCATAGTTCCAATGCTGATTTGCACATCTCGTAGAGGCTCAATGTGCTGCTGGCAATAAATACCTTTTGCAAAGGACCACACCTGCATCCTCCCCTGGGGGCACGGCTGCCAGGATCTTCTCCAGCTTCCGGTTGAGGATGTCCTGCTCGCGCGTCTTGCGCTCGATTTCATCCGCGCACTTCTTCATCTCTGCCTCTGTCCGCTCCATCGCGGCCTCGCCTTCTTTGAGCTCCGCCTCTGCCGCGTCCAGAGCTTCGGCGTGCCGGCTGTTGCGCGCCTCTGCCGTTGCTGCATCCGCCTGCACAATCGCAGTCTTCTGATGTGCTGTGCATGCTCTCGCAAAGGCCTTCTGAGGAGCTCTCCAATGATCACATCAGGTAAACTCCGTGCATGGGGACTCTGGACAGGAAGCCGCAGCAAGTGCAATGTAGCCACTACATGTTTATATCATTCTGTGTAGCGATTACTTTCCTTGCAGCCACTTGCGCATCCTGTCCGCAGGCTGTGCAACTAATTTAAAAAGGTTTCGACCAGACCAAGGGATGAAGTGCTTTATAGTCGCAGGTGCACTTTTCAAGGAATGGGCACCTCGATTTGAGCGCCTTTCTTTCTGAGGGTCTCAGCAATGGCTTCCTGCTCTTGCACGCTCAGCCGCACTCGCTTGATTTCTGCTGCCACCTGCTGGCCCCTCTTGTTCGCCTGCGTCTGGCCGCTCAGCTGCAGCAGCACCTGCTCTGTGACCTCCTGCAAGCACAGCCATGCCCATTTTTTGCCTTTTCTTCCTTGTATCCACATCCATGCGATACATCTTACCTTTGCATCAGCCTTACGGTCTGTCAGACGCTCAGTAGCTGTGGTGCAAATGCATGAGGAGACTGACTGGTATCATCAAATGCTATCCTTGCCAAATGTCAAGTGCATATGCAGACAAGCTGCGTGCAATGGCTGCCAATTCCTACCCCTCCAAGCAACAGTGGGCACGCTGCTCAGTACTTGTGAAAGCAGGTTCAGAGATGTGAAATCTACTTGGAGCTGCTGCTGTGCGGCTGCAGCATTGCGGTCAGTAACGACGTGGCTGTCAGCCAGCCTCTTGGCCTCGGCATGCTCCGCCCTGAGGCTCGCCTCTGTGTCCGCCAGCGAGGCAGCCAACCTGCCCAGTGTGTCCTGCGCCAAAGCCAGCAACAATACTCTGGCCGCCAAATCTATGTCCCAAGCATTCAAATACTTAGATGAGCACTCACTTGATTGCATAGAAACTGAATGAGGACAGATTCTCCCGCCAGTGGCTTAGTGATGACTTTGTCATCACCAGGCGAAATTGCCAAAAGGAGAGGCCCAACTTCAGGTGGTGACATGTGCCATCTTGTCATCGGTCTGAAAGATGACAGACGGCACCACCGAGAGTTGGGCATGCTCCGGCAACCTGATGAGGAGGGCGGCACCGCACCTGCAGCATGCCCTGTCGGCCGCGGAGGGCGCTGCTAGTCCCTGACAGCATGGCTGCCTCCCCTTGCAAGCGTTCAAGAACGGCCGCAGACTGCTCTGTACGCGCAGCCGCCCTCTTCAGGTCCTTCCTGCACCCTGCCAGCTCCACCTCGACCGCCTTCTGCTGCTCGGCCTGCTCCCGTGCAGCCTCCTCCATTCCCTGCAGGCCATCGGCCGATGCCTGTTAGTAAGCCCCTCTTTTGTGCGACTTTTAATACACATTGGAGAGCATCGCCACATTGTGCTTGAAGCCCGTGTGCAGCTGCGTTGCGCGTGAGTTTGCCTCTCTTGTGTTCAGGATTATTTTAAATTGTCAAGGGGCTCTGGCCCTAAAATGTTTGCCGCTGCTCAACCTTGCTGCATTGCTGGCACCGTGCTTCTGCCAGAACACAGTGTGGGCACCCTGGAAAGCTTCCAGAATGAGACAGTGAGTCACAATCAGAACAATCTGCCCAAGCCAGGCCTGCCTCTGACACATGCCTGCGCGGGGTGCTGTGATAGGACCCCTTACCTTGAGGCCATATGGGAACTACAAACTAAAGGATGACACATTGGGGACAGTACCTTGAGGGCCTCGTCCCGGCGCTGCAGTCCGAGCAGGCTGGACTGCCACTGCTGCCGCCGGCCGCGCAGCTCCAGCTGCACGCCCTCCATATCCACCGCTGCTCCCGCCAGCATCTGCCTGGCAGCTGCCGTGTCCCGCTCCTGCGTCTGCCGCTGCTCCCTGGATGCACCAAGCAAGAACTAACTAGAGTGGTCCGCACGTAGGAGCTTGCTTGAACAATCCCTGGTCTCTACTCTCAATTCCTGTGAATTTGCTGTTGTTCCAAGCTCCCCAGCCCCTCATTTTGGCAGCTCGATTTGGATTTAGGCAGGCCACATCTCATTGGCCCCATGCTCCTCTACATTTCGCGGACTGATAAGACTCTGTTACTTTATCATTACTATTACACCACGGTTACCCACTGTGACCGGCAGGCCTGCATCTGGCAGGAGGGTGTTCCCTCTGCAGAGCAGGGCCTAAGCTCACAGCATGTTATGGCAGACAACCAAACCAGTGTTATTTCAACCTTCCCAGCTACATGGAAACCAAGTTGAATCCTACAGACACTAAGTTTCTTCCGTAGGCCGGAGTGCTGAAATACAACTGGATTGGTGTCTGTGGAATTTTTCCTGCTGCAGGGCTGCTGCATGGTCCTTTCTGCTAGACTACAGACTACATTTACATGCCTGCCGGTCATGTGGTGACGCTAATGTCACAAATTACACGTCATCCAATCATTGGTTTCCAATTAGATTCCTGGCGCTGATTTGGTGTGCTTACACCATCCGAGTGATAACAAAATCCAAAAAAAAGAAAAGGTCCAACCGCCGAACCTGAACAGCGCCAGCTGCGCCTTTTGGAAGTCCACCTGTCGCTGCAGCACCTCTGCGGCAGCCTCCTGCTCCGCCCTCTCCCTCGCCAGCCGCTGCGCCGACTGCTCCGCCGCTTGCGTGCACCTGGCACATGCAGAATCGACTTGATTCGCCATGCATGCACAGCAATCTCCTTTTCTGAGTCTTTTCAAAGTAACACAAGCCAATGAGGTTGGACAATGTGAGTTGTGAAGGTAATAAATATCATGGCTTGCGTCCAATTGAAATGCGCAACTGACTTGGCTTGCCATGCATGCGCAGTGATACATTTTGGATATGTAGAAAAAGCGCGAGATGCTGAAACACATCCAATCTGGAGGGTCCAGGAGAGTGGACTGGTGGGAGGCGGCACCTCTGGGTGACTGCAATCTCGCTCTTCTGCTCTTTGCTCTCGGCGCTGACTCGCTTCAGGGCGTTTGACATGGTGTTCAGCTCGTCTCGAAATGCCTCCACCTGCAAAATGGTTCATTCTGTCACAGTGCCCTTTGGCGATCTATCCCTAGTCAGATATCTAGCTAGAGATCAGGTGCATTTTTGAAAGCTTTTACGTGTACTTGAGCAGAATATGTTGTTTAGGCATGGGACTGGGTGCAGCGCACCGCATCCCTCTCTTTCTGCAGCAGGCTGGACTCCTTGCCAAGTGCAGTGTGCAGGTGCGAGACGTGCTTCTCGGCAAGTTGCCTGGAGCCCGCAAGCTCCACGGTGGACTTCTGCGCCTGCTGCAAGCTCTTCTGCACCCAAGCCAGCTGCTGCTGGAAGCCATACATCTCCACACCGAGATCCTCTCTCCGCTGCTTTGCATCCTGCACCAATCAGGTTCGACGATTTGGCATCCACTGCACATTTTGATTAAGAGTCGCACTCGTCGTCAAAGGATTTGCAATTATTTTGCCTCCACTGCAACCTGACGGACCTTCAGGCCTTGAACCTTTTCCCTGAGTTGTTCCTGTAGATGAAGCTTCCTCTCCTCGAGCTGGAAAGTAAGAGCCTCCTGCGCCTGCTGCAGCAGGGGATGGTCAGCTGCCAGGTGCGAGGATGCACCCGGCATGTCCGACTCCATACCGTAGCGCTCTTTTAATAAATTGATGTTTTAAATGCAGTCCTATGATATTTTGGATGCATTATCATGCATTGAATCTCGGATCGAAGATGCGAAAATGGTTTTTGGACGGTTCCTAAAATAGCTGATGCCCTCTTGGAAACCCTTTGTGAAGCCCTCGGCACAGCTAGAGCAGGAGCTGGTGATCTGTTCATTGTTTCTAGCTAAAGCTTAACTGTGTATATGCCTGTCGTTTTGGTACAAAATGTGAGACTTCCACCGGTGTCCAATGCACCAGATCCTTCAGTGTTGAAGGAGGATCAGCATGAGTGGAAAGCAGAAGTTGCCAGACCACGTCGTTGCTCCCGAAGGAACCAGCCTTTTCAGGACCATCAACTTCGAGAGATATGCGGTCAGCACAAGCCCTTCTTCGCATGAGATGCTTGTTTTCCAAGGGTTGCCTGGAGGCATTTGCTTAGGAGAATTCGTGATCTGATATCGATCTAGATTCTGATTTCAGGAAACTATCAATTACGTGTCCATGCACGACTATATGAGTTTGAGTTGTTTCTGTGCTTTGTCGTCCAGAGACCCACAGGAGGCATGCGGTTGACTGCTTACATAGGAACGGCTGCTTTCCTGGGATTCTTCGCGTACATGGCCTACCAAAAGGATTCTCTGTCCAAAGAGCACTCCTTGCAGGGACAGCATCGCAGCCAGTGAACAGGCAGCGCGTGTTGAGCATGGCAGACAACGTGCTCTATGATGAATCCCAATCAGAAATCATCGCAAAGGCTCAAGGGCAGGTGAGCTGATCGCAGTAATGGCCCTTGAATGTCGGTTTCTCATCGATCCAGCCATTCTCTGAGTTTTCAGACCCACACTGCATGCAGTATGCGCTTGACAGATGACTGCATGCAGAAATGACTGCGCAGTAACAATGGGAATGCCTGCAGATTGATACCGTGCGCAGCTGTGGCAAGCAGCTCATTGAAGCGCTGGCAGCTGGTGGCGAACCTGCAGTCTTATCTCAAAAGGCAAGGATTGCTGCCAAGCAGACCAACAACAAACCTGAGTCTACCCTCTCAAGTGCATTGCATGCCTGGCACTGGAAAGCCCCAGTCAAACAGCCTGTCCTCAATACAATGCTTGCTTGCAGGTCACTGCTGTGACTTCAGCGGCTGAAGCCGCAATTGCAGCTGCTGATGCTCACGTTCAAGTCCTTGGCCCTGTGCTACGGGCCGCATCAGAGCGTCCGGCAGAGGCTGAAAAGGCTGCTCGGGCAAAAGTCCTTCAGAAGCGCAAGGTGCGCCCCTGTGACAATACGAATTCTTCTGCGATGCATTACAGACGCCTAATCATCCTTGTATTGCGCTGGACCCTGCAAATCTTGCGCTGTCTTGACAAAGGAGATGATTTGTATAGAGGCAAGAGCTGATATGGTCAATGTTGGTGGGGTGCGCTTCAGGACGCTGGCCATGCAGCTACACCATCGTCAGACTTTGCAAACAAGTCTGAGAGCGAGGTGCTTGGACTCGTTGCGCAGAGAGTGTCCACAGCCACTGGCCTTCCAGTAGAGCTGAAGGGCTCCTCAGGTTCCAAGTGAGCGCTCCATGTTCTATTCTATGCAACACCTTGCATTGACTTGTGCTCAAGATCTACCGAAAGAAGTCAGATGCTTCACTAGGCTTACATCCTGTGTGTGATTGCGACAGAGCGGATGCTGCAGCTGCCAGGGAGGTGCACATGAGAGTGGAAGGTGTGATGTGCGCCATGGTGGCGCTGGCAGCTGCCGGGCGGCCAGAAGCTGCGCGTGTAGTGCTGATGTCAGCGGAGGAGGTACTTTCCGGCAAGGATGCCTGGGATTCCTCCTGTCATCAGGTGTTCCGGTACGCGACTGCAGCCTCAATGCTTCTATTGCTGCGATTTCTGTCCCCATGCTCATATTGATCTCGGGATTTTATCAGCATGTGTTTTGAGGATCATACTGAACTCACAAATTCTAAAAGTATTGCCTGCCATATGTAGGAGGGCGTCAGATGTGGCCATGCAGGCGCTTGCGCATTTTGCGGAGAGATCTCAGCAACAGTTGCCTCCATTAGAATTCCAGAGTCCTGCATCCACAATGCTCGCTTCCAGCATTGCTTTGGAGGACCTGCTCCTGTATCTTTCCACATACAGGCGCGGCTGAGGGGATCGCTGGCTTTTGCAGATCCCACATTGGGCCCAATTCCTGCCGTTTGCATTAAACCTTGGATTCTGGTCATGCATTCAACCGTCTTTGTTGGGATCTTGTGCCTGCCTGACATATTTATGGGGGCCTGTTTGTCCAGGAATCTTTTCACGAGGCCCTGCTCAGCCACCGGCAAGCTGCTGGCTTTAGACGCTGTGACCAATCAGCTGCTGCCGCCCATTGTGCGGCCCTTCAAGCGTTCAAGGAGCGTGTTGCTAGCCATGGCAAATGGCTCAGAGCCATGCCAAGCATTCCACCCTCATGTTGAGGCAGCCACAGAGGACTTGCCATAGGTCAGATGGAGAGCGCATCATAGAAAGTCACACGCAAGACGCAGTTGGTGTGAGTGCTTGTGTCACAGTGTGTCAAGAACTTTCCAGCTTCACGGAAGAATATTAATTTTGTCGACGGGGTAATGCTTTGCATATCCATGCATGTGTTCCTGAGAGAAGCTGTGTGAGGGGTGGAAATATTAGGAGGATTGTGCTGTGGCATAGAACACAAACTCTAAGACAATTTGACATTCTTGGACAGTCACTGCTGAGGCGAAATGGCCGAAGCCCTTCTGGCACCATACCATTGTCCTTGCAAGACTTGCGAATCCTTATATACTTATACACTCTGCTTGTAAAAATTGTGCAAGGCAAGAGGACAGTCAGCTCACATCAAGCTCACACCTGCAAGCCTGCTTAGGCAAGAGGAGTATTCATTGATATGCAGTTCTCAATCCTTCTAGGACATAATCATTCCCGGTGCTTTATGTACCCAAATATGCATTGCTCAAGACACTTCCATGGCTAATCTCCTACTAGGCCCGAAGCCATGTAACACCTAGATTGGCAGACATTCTGCATGTCAGCATTCAGCAGGAAATGTATGCATATCGACGGTTCAAGCGCTGGACTCAGGGATGGAAGCAATCTGGTCGTCAGCAGCACTGCATTGTATCTGTCTTTGTCACCTCTATGGCGTACACAATTCCAGTCTTGCTAGCTAGGACTATTGCCAACATGTGCTGGTCATATCCCTGAAACACTCCCACGAATCATGCTGTGCTATTCTCCCAAAAGATCCCCGGAACCTGTTCTTATTTACATTGCTGGTCTTGCAACCCGATTTGAAGAGTTGCACGCTAAAATGCGAAGAACTCCGCGTGCGCCGTGAATAGACCCCTACACAAAGAAGCCTGCCGGTGCATATTTTGCGCTTGGTAGACAGCGACCAAAAATATACTCATGTCTTCAGAGCCAGCTTCTTATTTCAGCTCCACGATTGATGCACTCACTGCTGCTGAGCCTCCTACATTGCCATCTCAAAGTAATCATCCACAGGATGCGGGTCCACCACCTGCATCAACAGCTCAAGACACATCATGTCTATGATGTCAACGACTGACCATGCCACAATCCCCTGCATGAAGCAAAGTGCTGCCGTGCTGTTCATCTGCTTCAACAATCTTAGTTAGGGTGAGCCTGGAAAACATTTAATATTTAATAATATTACATCTTTCCCTTACATGCATTGCAGGCAGGATGCTGCATACAGAACACGCGAAGAACAGCAGCAATTCCGTATTGCCCTGCAATGCTGAGGTCATGACTAGTTTGTACTCAACAAAATGCTGAGGTGGCGCTGAGGTGGCAACGCACCAGGCGGCCGTCGGGGGCGCAGTAGAAGGAGAGGATGGAGCCGGGCTTGAGCGCGTGCGAGCGCACAAAGTCGCGCGTGTTCTCCACCACATACATCCGCTTGGGGTTGCTGCCGTTCATCCAAAACCTGCGCTTGGCATCGCACCGTGCACTCAGGAGCAGCCATGCCGCAGCGCTGGCAATAGTACGGTTTCATGCTCGTGACAGAAAACCTGACCTCATTATGGCCCAGAATTACATTGTCAGTAAGTAACTACTCACCTTATAAGGAGTTATTGTGCTAGCACGATAGCAGCCAAACAATATTGATGACAGTGCACATATCTTTCAAATGTGACTGGACAAGAGCGCAGGAAAGCAGGACAGACAGGGTCTACTTGCAAGATAACAAGAGGGTCTGTGCGGGCACAGATGAATGGAATGTAGCTGGCTGCTCAGCCGGACTTTCAAAAGTAATCAGAAGCTGGTGCAGAGACACTTAAAAAGACAGAATTTGCACAAGGCGGCAAATGTAGAAGTGCACATGTCACCTGCCCTCGCAAAGGAACACAGCAGAAGGGGCACTGGGTGACTCATGGGACGGAGGGGCGGACATCAGGCAAGGACATCAGGCGCTGACATCAGCATTTTGAGATATTTTGCGCGCGCACTTGAGTTTGAAGCTCCAGTGGGCGGCTGAGGTGTCCCAGGCGTTAAGGTCAAGGCCGGCGCGATCCTCCACCCACGGCAGGAAGTGCTCCACGGCCTGGCGCGGCAGAATTATGCGGCCCAGCTTGTTTGTGTCGCTCGCCGTCAGCTGCTTGCTGAACAGCCACTGGCACCGCACCGGCCCTGTGTCGCAAAACAACACAGGTCAGCCGCCCAGCACTGGCCTTCAGAAAGATAGAGAGTGAGTGACGATGCTGCACCTAACACTCTCAGCAGTCACCTCCTCGCCACCTCAACTCGCCCAAGGGGGTTAAGCAGGCATCATCAAATAGTGAGCATGCTCTATTCTTATCATGCGGACCAGATAACACAGAGACAACTACAAGAATATAGCGGACACCACATCTCTGTGGCTGTGGAGGTGGGATTTACATTTGAGCCAATGTTCAAGGGGGAGCAAACCATAGTGCGCGGAGGAGCTCAGGCTGAGCAGGGCTGCGGCCGGGGAATCCCAAGCGGCCGGCGGCTCAGCCCGGTGTCCGTCAGCCGGCGGCAGGTTGAAGAGCACATATACATCCTCTTCCGACTCCTGGATCTCTGCGCAGGGGCATTTCCATGCCAGCTCAGCATCAATGCAGGTCAACTTATGAGCTGATGACTACCAAACCACAATGTCCTGTCTTAGAATTGGAATCCGTTGGCAATTTCTATGGGCTTAACGGGCCCTTGTCCTTCAGGAGAAGAGGGTTTTCCGCTGGTTGTGCTGCTATTACTCGGCTTCAAGAGCGACAAAGATTCTGAAGTGACACAGCCGGTGCCCGTCCGACTTCCCAGGCATCAGCCAAAGTTGCAGGAGACTATTTCGATTCGATTTCATGTTCACAAGTTTGAGGATCTGTGGTGCAGCCCGTACCCATTGTGCGCTTGCGCTTGAGATGTGGCGAGGCAGGGGCGGCAGTCTGGAGGGGTGCAGGGCTCTGCTGGGGCTCAAAGGTTCCCCCGGAATAGGAGGGGGGCATCTGCGCTTGGGCCGTGTCGCCCAATGACATGCCAGGCGCCAGCCGGGGCTCCAGGCGCGGAGCCGCCACCGGTATATCCACCCTTGGGTGCGAGGGTGCCGCATCATCTTGACCTGCAGCAACATGGATGAGCACTTGATGACTAGCTACTCCTGGCATCGAAACACAACGCATCTCGGCTGTGCTTGCCTCTGAAGGGTGCTGGAACCAGTGCATGGCGGCATCTGCAATGCAGAGACAGTCTCGTCCAGTTCAAGGAGCTGAAAAATGCCTTGTGGCACGGCGTGAAGCCAGTTTCAAGCAGATTCGGTTCATAAAACTAGGTGAAGCAAGCAGTTACCTTGGTACATGTGGCTCATGGATCGCTGGGAGGAAGCGCCGCTTGGCAGCTGCGGCGAGGGGTGCTGCCACGGCTGCGGCGGCTGCCGCTGCACCGGGCGCTCCCATGCCGGCCGCACCACATGGCCGGTGGCCCCAAAGCCCGAGGCATCGCCAGCGGAGACCAGGTCAGACATGTAGCCAATGGGCTGCCCCCTCAGCGGCTCCTCGATGCTGCCTGCAGAGTGACAGAGACTAACTCCTACTGGTTAGGGTTGAGTCACCACCCTACTACTACGGGGCTGCACAAAGTAGGGACTGCAATCAAGCCATTGTTTGCACGACTTTTTCCCGCCAGCGGTGTGGAGGATTGCAGTCAGCAGTCCTACAGTTTGACCACTGAGGCTAGTGCTGTCTCGCAGGTGACTTGATCTTCTGGAATCCAAACCGTCAGACTGCCAGTTACATATTGCAGAGTGCTGGCACGAAATGTCAGCTGGTGAAAGAGCCTGTGATACACCAGCTTGGACTGGACTGCGAGGTGGGACAATGCACGTGATGCAGCATAGAAACAGACTGCCCCACCTGAAGATCATGCTGATACTGTAAGCTCCCAGTGATTGATAGCTCACAGTGTGGATGATTTGGAGAGCACTCCTACATTACAAGCAAGGGATCTACCTATGCTGGCAGGTGCTGCCGAGCGCGCCCAGGCCTCTGACCCGTCATAGCCGCCGGGGCGCGCGCTCTCGGCCCGGCCGCCGTCGTCATCCCTGGCCGCCAGGCGGGGCCTCTTGGCCTGCCCCTGCCCCTGGCCGGCCTCCCAGGAGTATAGCCTGCCCTGCAGCTGCAGCGGCTGCTGCTGCTGCGGCGGGCCGCGCGATTGCTCAGGGGGAGGGTCGTATGATGCCATGGCCGGGGAGTTGTTGCCGATGGTTGCCGGTGGCGGCCCCTCGCGCACGTGCAGGACCGTGCCGAGCGCGCCGGCGTCGCTGCAGACGCGCAGCGCGCTGAGAAGCTTCGCATCGGCCGCGCTCGGCGCGCTGTGCTGTGCTGCGCGCATGTCGACGCCCCTCTGCGTACCCTGTCAGTCACCATTGACATTTTTACTGTCACCATTATAACTAACACCTGCCAGAGGCAAGGTGCGTGTGGTGTTGAGACAAGCTGCATGTAAAGCCATTGCAAATTCCTACGCCTCGAGACTCAATGGAGTTATTAGATCCAATCAAGACGAAACAACAGTGGGCAAGATCACCAGGCAAGGACATAATCACGTTGATATGCCTTCCATGCAACAGACATGCATGTGCCTGAAGTGGTGAAGTGTCTACCTGGCTGCTGGCAGCACTGTCGCGCTGCTGAAAGGCTGTGCTGATGAGCGGCGCTGTTTCTTGATAAGGTGTGTGAGGGCGCGGGCTGGCCTGTTGCACGCCGCTTGATGGCCGATGGCCACCACCTGTCCACATCACACATTAATATCAGCACTGCGCCGAACAAAGACTCCAACACAAAATTCCACTGGAATACAAGCTGCCTGGGGTGAGAGTCGTTTCCATAAGACCATATGCCACTGTATGTTCGGCTGTCTGTGCAAAGGAGGACAGCTCACCATGCCCACTTGTGAGGCTGGTGCGTAGTCTGTCAGCCAGGCTTGTCTGCTCCTGCTGCGGCTGCTGCTGCTGATTGTCTCTGTCTGCATTCCCCGCCGCCCCTTCTGCCAGCTCATCGTACATGCCCTGCCCGGGGGACGAAGCAATAGGGGTCATACGGAGAGAGCCCAGCTCCGAGTAGGGGCTGAGGCTGGGGGAGCCGCGCTGCAGGGGCCGGCCCTGGGGCTGATCTGAGAAGGGGCTGCTGTGAGGGAACGCCTGCTGAGCTGAGCGTTGCGAGCTGAAATCCACGGCCGGGCTGGGGGACATGGCGCCTAGCACCGCCTTGCGCTTGTCCTCTATCCGCTCCCGCACGCTCTGCAGACCGTGGCAACCGCTCAGCGACTCCTCGCCAAGCAAATGTTGATGCCGCAGCAAACAGTGGTTGCTCAGCGACAGTGCACAGAAGCTTTCGGTACTTCTGCATGCTGCAGTGACTGCCAATGCACTGTGAGATGAGTGCAGATCAGTGCTGCACAATGCTGGCAGGACATGTGCAGAAGATGGAGGGATAAACACTGCGATGATTGAACTGCTCTTGCATCCGGTAATCACAGCAGTTCATGCAGGAAAGGCAAGGGGAAAAGCTGTGGCGCACAGTCTGGTCATCTTGGGAAGATTCCTTCTCTGGTTGGGCATCTTGAGACTGCTGCATGTTGGCTGCTGGTTGCTTCAACAGTTTACTTGGGCTCTCGTTGCCTCACCTCAAAACGATCAGCTGAGGGTGCAGTGAGGGAGACCTGCACGACACCACGGCTATCATACACCGAATCTTGCTTGGCAGGTACACGAAAGGGCAGTTCGCTCAGGACGAAAGAATAAGCTATGCTGCACGAAGGGAAGAGTTCCAAAGCGGTGAACACGGACAACTCCGGCCTCCAAAAACGGTTGGCAGGTGTGGCGCAGCAGCCTTCTGGAATTGCAACGTCACGAGATCAAGCTCGTAACACTGGCCCTAATGTTAGGACCCAATTGCCCCCAATATCCTCGTCATATCGTGTTGCCCTTCAGGCGGCAGGGACTTTCCTTCCGTGTCCGGCTCGTTTTGAAATATGCATTCAATGCAACACAAGGGCGTCACAGGGAAGCACGTCTGCACCTCGTTCAAATCAAATTTTGCCCTACTACCACAGCTGCAGGAGCCTTCGCTTTCGAAACTTCGTCTTCTACTTCACCTTAAAACTGCACTGATCGGTCTGCAACCTTGACCAGTGGCCGTTCGCCAAGCTGGGCACCCCACGTCTGACCTGCCAAAGTGACGCCTCCCAAGTCGTTGACACCCCACCCCCACGTCCTTGATGTGAGGGTTCCAACCGACACTGACCCGATCTTGATCATGAGAGACTCTCCAAGGGGTACGAGCAGCCCAACAACATAGTTGTGTACTTACCCACACTTGCATGCATCGCCGAGAATGTCTTGGAGTGCATGCAGGTCCTTGGAACTTCCAACGTCTCAGGTGCCGTGGTCAGCTATTCTTGCACGTAATTAAGTTGGCCGATGCCTGCGTCCATATACCGATGTTGACATCATGATTGTAATGTCGCCGTGATGTTCGAGAGGAGATCGCCAACGTCCAACGATGGAGTCCAACGTCCAATATCTATAGTGGGGTCACATGACGGGCACGTTCTCGAATATTCCAATATTCCATATTTGAATGATCAAACTCCAACATTGACAGGCAACTTTGTATCACATTTGAGGCGAATGATTTCATCTGACATCTTTTAAGACTGGGATGTGCGCAAAGCACTGGCATTACAAGATTTGAAAGGGACAGGATGTTGACACCAGCAATAAAACTCCTCACAGGCGGAAGACTACACCATTGCCAGTGAAGCAGCGCCGTCACCTTTGCTTAAACTACAAAGTCTACAAACATTATGCACACAAGGCACCGTTGTCCTACATTAATTACTATGCAAAGAGCACATGTTCAGTAGGGCACATTGCGCGGCAGGTTGCGGTTGACATTGGCACGCATCTCAGTCTTGAGACGCATGCGCTCAAACTTCCTCTGCGCATTTCGCTGCTGCCGCTTTGTCTCATTGGTGGGCTCCGGCTGAGTGGCGACGCCCAGCAAGTGGTACCTGCAGATCCACAACACCTTAGTCAAGCTTCTCAAGCCCTTCCTCCACCACTCCATGCAATTCCCCCTTCATATCACACCTCCTGTCGACCAACAGGTGCCCAAGACACACAGCATGCAAAGCGACATGAGCCAGCATGGCAGAGACCAGCACGAAGACAAGACCACTATGGCACAGGAACATTGTTCTACATGAGCCTGCTGGTGTCCAGTGTGCCAGCAGCTCGCTCTCCTGCTTAGCAGGTATGATCTGCACAGGGCTTGCCCAGTGTCATTACGTAGAGTCCTGTCACTTTGTTATCTCTTCAGACGTCACACAGACGTCACACATCAGCATCAATACTGCAACTTCAGACCCCAAAAGGGCCATCGGTGCTAAAATGTGCCTAGTCTCATAATAACCTTGCTGATCCCTGACAACAGACCACAGAAAAGAGGAGGTACGCACTGTGCGAGCACGCGGTTGATGGCCACGCTGTGGCGGGGGTCATTGGCGCGGTACTTCTGGCGGTAGTAGCGCGCAAATTGCCGGTGGCCCAGAATTTTGCCGCCCCCGCCGTCGCCATCACCGCCAATCACCAGCTCATAGCCACCCACTGCTGTCGGCAGCTCCGCCCCTGATGAACTCGCCAGTGCCAACTCCCTCCCTGCTGCATCACAGCATATATATATATAATGCTCTTGTGCTGTCTCAGATGCCTCCATGTGCAACAGCGTGCTAGCACACATCAGCCAGGAAGAACAGCCACAAAAACTCCCGACAGAACAAATCATGCCGTAAGAAAATTGGCACGGTGGGCAGGACTGCAACCATTTATCAAACCATACACCCATAACCAGCAGATGGTGTTGTCAAGGATGCCACGGCAGGGCAGCACCTGCGTCCTCCTCCATGTCCTCGTCACCAAAGTGATAGAACTCTGCGTACTCCTCCTCGTTGTCCTCCCAGGCCATCTTGAAGCGCCCTGTGTCCGCCATGTGGCGCTGCACCGCGTGCAGCGAAGGGAACTGGCGCGCGTTCGAGTCATCTCCCTGGACGTACAGCGGCACCCGGCCATACTGCAGCTTGGCCCCCTGCAGAAGCATTTCTTGCCTTGTTATCCCAGCATTAGAGCCAGAATTAGGCAGGGCGACAGGAAAAGACGATAAGAAGATCCTGATCAGCTCGGTGTGGGCAGCTCAGGAGAACCCTGGACTCAGCCTCGAGACCTTGACAATACAGAAGCTAGACAAGGATGGGTTTATGTTGAAAATTGAATACGAATTGTGCGATTCCTTAAAATTCCTGCAGCCTTAATGGAAAACCCGGTCCTGGCTGGCGGGGGACGGTGTAGGGTTCTTCTTCTGCTAGAAATGGAAAAGCCTTGGCACCAACATCCAGCACCATGCCCACGGTTAACTGGGCCTTGCCTGTATTTGGCGAGGCTGTCAAGGAGTAGGATTTTGGCAGCCTTTGATTGCAGCTTGTCTGCAGACGCACCTTGCCTCTTGGCAAGAAAAGAGCGCAATAAAAAGCACAGTATATGGATGAGGGAGTCAGGGCGCACCAGGTATTTGAGGAGGCCCTCGGGGTCTGTGAGCAGGTCGGCCTCTGGGAAGTAGAAGCCGAAGTTCTTCCACATGTACTCCAGGTTGGCCTCCATGCTCCTCGACATGTGCCCGTCAAAGAGGCTGCGCCGCACATCCCACTCCTCCATGTCAGCCATGTCCCCCTCCTGCACCACAGTACACACCACGAATGAGCTTATGGTAATTATTCTGATGTCCGGCTCCCTGCAAGAAATTACCCTGAGAATTCTATGGCAAATGGCTTTCATTCTCAGTACCAAATGGGTGGCAGGTGTGTCTCATACTGCATGCATTAGATACAAGAAAGCAATACTGTTATTAATGCTCATCGTGCCCCAGCTGGATGCTGCTGTGATGCATGCGAGAGTCTCATGTCTGTTCCAGATATGCACCTGGGTGGTGTCTTGGGCGGAGGAGGCCTCTCGGGCTGCCGGAGTGTCAGCCCCAACAGCAGCAGCTGCATCAAAGTGCGCCTCCTCATCCTCGTCAGAGGCTGTCTCCCAGCCTGACTCATCATCATCATCAATCTCCCCATCCTCCTGTGCGCATGAAAGAAACGTCATATTGTGCTTTCTGCTCTTCCTGCGGACTGCTCCTACCTGGTGGTGCAAAAGTAAATATGCTGCAGACAGGCCAAGCATGCAGGCACAGCAGCTGTGCACAGCTGTCTGCGGATTGTGAAGTCCAACAATAGCAAGCTGCATACCCGCTTCTTGGATGCAGCCGTCATGTCATAAACGCCGTTTGCAGCCTTGATGGTGAATCCGGCCTTGGCCTGCTGCTGCTGTTGCTGCGGCGGTGCAGCGGAGGGCGCAGCAACTGCGCAGCACAACACAAATCAGGCACACATGCAATCTGCTGGATGGATTTCCTGCCCCCAAGATAGCCGGCTCACATGATGCAGCGCAGCTGGGCTTGGCACGATCACGTGCATACATATGAACACAACAAGTGGTTGAAAATTGAGAGGCAGATATCAATCTGCAAACCTGCAGCTGGAGCTTCTGCCCGTCGCAGACTCACAGCTGCCTCAGGAGCTGGGAGCCCCGTCTGCTTCACCAGATCCTTGTA
Source organism: Coccomyxa subellipsoidea C-169 (assembly GCF_000258705.1). Lineage (NCBI taxonomy): Eukaryota > Viridiplantae > Chlorophyta > Trebouxiophyceae > Coccomyxaceae > Coccomyxa > Coccomyxa subellipsoidea. The sequence continues at coordinate 667,286 of NW_005178033.1, forward strand.
CTTTTTGGAGTTGACAAATGCCTTGTAGGTGTTCTCGCTGCTGAACCTCTTCCTGGTCAAGGGATCCGTCCAGACTTTCGTGACGGCTGTGCCTGTCGTGGATGCCAGCTTTTCCTTCCTCGCTTCAAACCACTCGCGTGTGACTGGAGGAAGGTTGGCTATCTTGCGCTTCAGGTTGTACCTGCAGAGCATATCGCTTCCTCTGCTATTTAACAACGTAGGATGCATTCAAAAGAGGGCACGAGGTAGGTATGTAGTGTTTCAAAAACACTGCACGTAAACGTAATACTGTCCTCCATAAAATTGCTATACAGACGTCGACATGAAATAGGTCTCCCTCACTGCTGATCTCGATGACAAATCCAATAATATTCCCACCTGTGGAAATCACTCTTGTAATGATCGGCCAGTGCATCCTTGTCTGTGAAGAAGGTGCCTGACGTGCTGCAATACAGGCCCTTCTGATCTGGCCCTGCAGAGTCTGCCATGTTCGGTGTTCGGGTCAGCTGTATTTTTTGTTCGCTTGATACGATCGTACTAGTGTCGATGTGTTTGTGTATGGACTCTGTGCAGTTTGTTCCGGCCCGCAGTCACTGCAGAGAAGCTACAGTTAGTAATGCCACGCTGGAACCCACATGGTCGGCGACGATTGGGCTTCCGCTAGCTTCGTAATGCAGTGGATGCTTGGGACCTGAATTGGGGTGTTTCTGCACAAAATCTGACATCTGAGAGTATGTAATCTTGTCAGTCTCGCGGTTCAGAGCTGGGAAAATGAACTTCTCAATGGCCGGTTGTAATGTCCCAACCACCAGCGGCAGGCAGCCCTGCTGCTTCGCTGAAAATGCTGGAACTTCCAAAGGCATTCAGCGGTGTTCTTTGAGATTGAGGCTTGATCGCATGTGTCCAGCAGATGTGCCACAGATTCACGGTAGGGTAGCTGTGAGAGAAGTCTTTGGGGAGTGATCTGTCAAAAGTGAAACGGTGAAACGATGGTTTGCAACCCTCTCGTTGATCGAACTTGCATACCTGCGCGGCTTCAAGGCTCTATGACCAAGTGGCTTCTTGCAAATTGCAGGTGCCCCTTTGCAAAGGTCCTCACAACAAAACAGAAGGCAACAACCTGGCAGAAGAGCCATGCTTGCATGTATAGCAGCCTCTAATGGGAAAGCATCAGGGCCTGTCATAGTTGTGGACAACTACGACAGCTTCACATACAATCTTTGCCAGGTACTTTTGAACAGCAATCCTGCATGTTCCTGTGAATCGCAAATCTCGGTGTCACGCCCATAACACTCATCTTGGAGACTTTGCTGCAGTACCTTGGAGACCTGGGATGCGAACACATCGTCTTGAAGAATGATGAGAAGACAGTGGAGGAGATCCGGGAAATGCAGCCTCGAGGCATTCTTGTCTCACCAGGGCCAGGTACATTTTCTTGGCATCCGATCAGCTCCCTTGTACTGTATGCATTCAAACTGCACCACCTGCTGTGCTGCTTCCCAGAGCATACTCACCCCTACCACGATTATGCTTCACATCAGCAGACTCCATCTTGAGACAGCAACGTGCTAGGGAGAGGCGTGACAATGTCCTTCCCATTCCTTGCAGGGCGGCCAGAGGATTCTGGCATCTCGCTGCAGATAGTGCAGGAGCTGGGGCCAGAGCTGCCGGTGTTTGGAGTGTGTATGGGCCACCAGTGCATCGGCCAGGTGTTTGGCGGCAATGTAGTGCGCGCTCCTGGGGGTGCCATGCATGGCAAGACTTCTCTGGTCTATCACAACAATACCAGCCTGCTTAAGGTGGGCTGCCCAATCACTTCTTTGCTAATTTTCAATCATGATGCCTTTCTCCTGTCTGATGATCACCGTGCCTGAGCTGATGGCGGCTGGTAGCGTGCGGGCAGGCATGCTTTCAGTGATCTGGAGGCATCAAGCCTGCAGGTTTGGGGATCTGCTGGATCATCTCTGGAGTACTCTGGACGGGAAGATTGTGTTCCTGAGGGCCTCTGTAAGAAAGGTGCTAAGGATGGGTTGCAATTTTGGCAGGGCCTTCAAAACCCCTTCCAAGCAGCCAGGTATCACAGCCTGGTCATTGACAAGGACAGCTGCCCGGACGACCTGGAGGTGACTGCATGGACTGAGGATGGCGTCATTATGGGAGTCCAACACAAGCAGTTCCCTCACATACAGGTGGGCCGCCTCCCTGCCGTCCCTGACTCGATGCTTTAGATGGCCATGCCGGGGTTTGCCACTTGTGGATGCTGTGCTGGTAATTGGTGGGGCACTGGCAGGACTGTGCCGTGCATGACTGCGTTGATTTTAGCCTCCATGGGTTTGTGTCTTGTGTTGCTTCCTGAATTCACATTTGTGTGCTTTGTTGTGATCAGGGCGTCCAGTTTCATCCGGAGAGCGTGATCACATTTGAGGGGAAGACTATTGTGCAAAATTTTATAGATTGCTTGTGACATACGCTGGGACTGTGGAGATTTGATATGACATGTTCTGCCCTAGTTTGTTTTGATTACTGCAAAGAATTGTGCAACATGGAATCGTCGCTGACCTTATGATGCAAGGGCACCCATGATGCCACTTTCCTTCCGTTCCTTGTAGTCTCTTGTAACAAAACTATCATTGCAAAACTGCCAGAAAATTAAATTGTAATTGGTCCTGATGTGCGATCTAGCAAAGTACCTCTCTATTCTGAACAAAGCTTAAGACTATGCCTTAAATTTCTAAAAGTTTTGAGAGATTCCCTCAAATGCCCATTTCAATACTTCAGGAGAATGGATCATCTCACATCTCGATACTTGCAGGCATGGCTCAATCCTTAAAATCAGCAGCTGAAGTTGATTTGGCTGATGCATCAGCATACCGTTGATAAACCCATGTGAGGTAGTTCTGGTATGACAGCTCAGGCTTTGCAGAAACGCTCGTCTCTTGCACGGATGCACGTTTGCTGACCTCCTGCACCCAGGCCGCAAGCTTTTGGCACTCCTGCAAGGTCAGCAACACTCTCATCTCAAAGCGAGCATCCTCAGGGAATATCAAAGCCAAGACCAAGCCGAGAAGATTCAATCGGGACAGGGAGGCAGCACTTGAGCAACAGCGCAGCCAGCCTTGACAGCAGGAAGTGAGATCATGGCAGTCACTTTCACTGGCCATGACAGTGTGGGATCCTGGTGCAGCAGTGCTGATGAAGATAACGCCATCTGTTGATATACGTGTGCAGACGGGGTTACATGCCAGGAGCTTACTGACGGCAGGCTGAAGCCTCTGTAGTGCTGCAGGACGCCAAAGCGCAGGAAGAAGGGCAGCAGGGAGATGTCCACCAGTGAGAACTCTGTGCCCATGAAGTGTGGCCCCATGCTGTCAAAGTGGGCTTCCAGCCATTGCAGCTCTGCCCTCAATGTCTCAGCCGCCTGTTGCTGTCCTTCTGTGTCCTGCCTGCATTACAGATGTTCTGATACTGATTTTTTGCATTTTGCTGTACAAGAAGGCACACTAAACAGACAAGTCGCCACAAGAATGCGCAGGGACATTGGCCGTTTTTGACAAGGCTGGCTGCGCCAGATTGCAGCAGGGGCGCAAAAGGGAAGGATGTTCCGCTGCAGGGATGCCATGTAGCTTGCCTGAGGAGGAGCCGGTAGAATGCTGGCACGAAGTTCTCGCTGAACCGTGCAATGATGATGCGCGCTCGCGCCCTGACTGCCGGGTGGGGTGGAAGCAGCGAGGGGCTGGGCTGGTAGTCCTCCAAGAACTCATTGCAGATATTTGACTCGTAGATCTAGCCAGACCATCAAACGCAAAATGAGTGGGAGGTATGAATGCTAAGGAAAGTAGCGCCGAAAACAAGTGACAGGACTTTGCATGGTGTTGCATGCATGCAAATGTGCACTGAGCATGTGTCCTGTAGCAATCAAGGGTAAAGGTGAGTGATGCACCTGGTGGATTGTTCTCTCTTCCTCATATGCAAGCACGGGCACCTGTAGCAGGATACTGTCATATCTGTTGAAGTCAGTTGTCTGGCAGAATACGTAATGAGGAGAAAGGATGCACACCTTCCCATTTGGATTGAGTCGTAGGAACCATTCGGGCTTGTTCTCAGGGGCGTATTGACCTGGACCGAGAGCCAAAATTGAGGAACAAAAGCATCAGAATAGAACGAGCATAACCCTGTCTCAAAGGACTTGACTCACCAGCATCGTTGCGAAGATTGATGTCAACTTTTGAGTATTGCACCTGCTTCTCTATCAGAGCGATCCATGTTCGTTGCGCGAAGGGACCTGAAAAGAATACATGGCCAAGGCATCGACACAGATACTTGGGGAAACTGACAGATTTATATTTATATTTCTTACAGACAGACACATGGGAATGCTCTGGAATACTCTAGATGTCTTACATTCCATGGAATTGAGGAAGAGGAGCTTGTCACTGCTGAGATGCTTGGTGGGATCCTCCAGATGTTCACTCATGGCTTCGATATATATCTAGAAGCAAAACCTCAACCTAAAGATCGGAGTGACAAAGTGTGCTCAACCCCACTTTTCAATGCTCTGAATACTGCCTGTTGATCTTACAAGGCGTTGGCATGCCATTCCCATCTGCTGATTTCCAAGGGTTGGCAGATCCTGAACACATAAGTTGCCCTGCACAAATCCTTCCTTTTGTTCTTCTTGCACTGATCAAGATCGCGCAGATCATTTTAATAGTATCTTCAGATTGAAATATATTGAGGCATGCACTTTCGCGTCTGAATGCTATCTAGCATCCAAACCGTTTGCTTGGCTTCGATGGTTAGTGAAACCTTGTTGACCCAGGGTGTCTTGCATATTGCTTTCAAGTAATGCAAATTTACTGTTAGAATTTGATAAAGTTGTTTTCATATTGATTGTTGCATTACGGAACACTTCTTTCATATCGGAGCCAGGCATGACAAGGACATGCTGACGACAGTCCGAGGTCAAACCCTCTTAAATATGCCATCACAAAGCAAACTTCATGTCAGATGCAAAATATCTTTAAATTAACGCAGGGAATTTGTATCAGATCAGCCTCACTCGTTCCCTTTTCAACTGTAGTACTGTTGTGCACAGGCTGGGTGTCCAAGCGAAAGAGGCGCTACAAGGAGAATGGCTACAATCTGGACTTGGCCTACATTATGGACAATATCATCGCCATGGGCGCACCGAGCCAAGGCACAACAGGCACGCCTGATCAGCATGGAAGCTAGAAAGAAGTTGTAATTTGCCTGCAGAACAACGTACATATCTGAAGAAATCAACTCCTTACCTTGCCATGCAGTAAGCACTAGTAAATCCTGCTTCTTAAATTCGAGGCAATGTGATTTACACAGGACTGTACCGCAACCCAATGGCCAAGGTACAGAAGTTCCTGTGTGAGCGCCACGGAGCCGGGGGTTACTGCGTGTACAATCTCTGCTCTGAAGAGGCCTATGCTTACAAGCCTCACAAGTTTGAGAAAGTGGCAAACTTTCCCTTTGACGACCACCAGGTATGCATGCACTTCAGGCGCCTTCACCTGAGCAGTGAACCCACGAAGTGTTCACGGAGCGCATTCTCAAGATGCAAATTTAATGTTTCTGCAAGTGCATGCCATGTTGTATGTACAGGTGCCGCCGCTCAGCCTAATTCAGGCCTTCTGTGAGCATGTGCACAAATTCCTGGCAGAGCATCCCGGCGGCGTTGCAGCAATCCATTGCAAGGCTGGAAAAGGCCGCACAGGCAAGCCCAGCAGTTGTTCTATGTCAATATTCTGTGGCAGCTCCAAACTAATACCGTTATTGTTGCTCGCTGGCGCACTGCAAAACTGGGCACAGTGCCAAAGGCATTGATTATTGGGAGATGCAGCTGCAGCTGTGAAAGACTGACTGCTTTTCTGGTTGCAGGCATCATGATCACCTGCTATCTGATATACTCGGTGCGCTGCAGTCATTTACATAAAGTCCTACTCCGATAACTCAATTGCAGAATGGCCAGGATCCTCGCAAGCACATCGCATGAAATGTGTCTGGGGTTGCAGGGTCAGTTTCAGGACCCGCGGCAGGCTCTGGATTTCTACGCTGAGCGGCGGACCTATGATGGCAAGGGAATCACCAATGCCAGCCAGGAGAGGTCTCTCCTTCTTCACACTTCCTCTGCTGCAAGCCGTGCCACCACAACATTCTTCCACCTGCACACATGAGCACACAGTCGCCCTCAAGTCTTGGGCAGCAAACGGTCTCCTTCCACCTTCACGCATTGGCACCCAATTGCCCTCGAGTCCCGGGCTGCAAACAGTCTCGTTGTTCTACAACCTCTCACAACCGGTCTACAATCCCTCAATCGTGACACCAGCTGCCTTGTACGTGCCAGGTATGTTGAGTACTATGCGAGGGCGCTGAGGGCGTGGCCGGAGAGGAGAGTGGTGGTGCTGCAGTCTGTGCGCATGAGCGGCCTCAATTGGATCACCGGGAAGAACCGGGGGGTACTTGTTCTGCGCTGTCGGCCGAGCGGGGCGGCCGCCGCGCGCAAAATCGCACTTATATACCTCGGCCAGGGTGACACCGCACTGCCTGGGCCCTGGCAGCTGGAAGGGGACATCAAATTCGAGGTGGGTCATCCTGCAAATGTCAGGAAGTCATGGCGAGGGTTTGGTGTAGTCAGGTGATCAGGGAGCTGTTTGGAGTGCAGTTCGTATAAAAAAGGAGGGCTTGAGAGGGAATGCAAATGCTGCCTGCAGAGTATGGTGTTGCATTGAACAAGACAAATGCTCATCATTTTGCCGGTGCAGTGTAGAGTTGCCGGTGGGACATGAGTGGAGCCAATGAGTAAAACAATTGGCTGGGGGCAGGTGTCGCGCTTCAGCAGGCGCAGAAAGATCAGCGTACTCTTCTCTGCGTGGCTGCACTCGTCCTACCTGGACTCGGGGGAGCTTGTCTTGCAGCGTCACCAATTGGACAAGGTAGGAGCACACTGGGGATGGGCTTCTGATATTTACAAGGATCAAGGCATGTTCTGCAGAGCTGTAGGCTGGCAATTCCTTTCTCCCCATCATTGAAGAGTGAAGATGCACTCTGGTGGCTGAGTGGCTGATGGTGGTTGCAGGTGGCCAAGCTGGTTCCCAATCATGTGCAGCTGCACTTGACATTTCAAGTGGTGCCTGATGCAAGCAATGGTCAGGCACCACTTGGGGCATGAGGCATCAATGGGCCGATGACAAAGCGGCGATGAAAACAATGGTGCAAGAGTTATCTGCAAATCGATTTGCATTGATGCTCGCATGCATGCACATATGTGCACAAAGGAAGTATCAGAAGTATATACGGAGTACATATATGGAGTAGCTTACTTTATTATGGAACTTAACTCTAGCAGCCGTTATTCCTGAATGTTCCATTGAAGTATGTGAACTCCCTGCCTGCACTCATGTGTGTGTTCTGCCATCCAACTTGACATCCTTTGGTGTGATCCCAAACAAATTGAAAATATGTGACACAGTGGTCCCATGCCTAGATTGCAATGCACCCAAGCCAGCTTATAAGCCCGAAATATCATTTTGGATTTCCTTCACTTCTGCCTGAGACACTTAAGTTTTTATGTTAAGGCCCTTAGTAAGGGAGCATGTTGAAAGTGAAAAAGGCACGAACGAGATCAGTTGACGGCGAACATCCTGGCGATGCCAGATGCGGACCACAGCCGACAAAAAGCCTGGATCTCATTTAAAATCAAAGGAAGAAGGACTTTATTGTGTGAGTAGGAGAGTGATGGAGGCTAGCATACGCCCGATTCCTTCCAGCCCCGAGGTGAGGATCTCAACCTGTGGTTGGTGGTTCCTCCTTCATGAAGGTCATGACTGGATAATTTTCAACAGCGTTCTCTACTGTTTTTGCAACTGTGATGCTTGTGGAGAGTGCCTTGCATACCGCGGGGTGTGTCAATGCTGAACCATTCTATTTGACAGGTGCTCAATTTTGCAGCACAGCAGTCACTGTCGGTGTGCAGGTCGTACTCCTTTTAGTTGACGCAAATGATCGCATTTGTCTACAGTGCAAATTGGCTCTGGGCAGTGCTGCGGGGAACAATTGCATTGATGCAAGATCCAGGCTCTTCCCAGGATGCCCATTTCATGTTGACCAGACCATGGACCCATAGACAAGGATTCCCAATAGTGCAGCCGTCACAAGGGACCCGATAGAGTAGGTGTACCCATGCAGCACCTCCGGAATCAGCATCATTTGTGCATGAACCTGCATGGCAGCAATATGATATTCACTGCTGCCCATGAGCACCTCCTTGACAAGACATGCCACAACATCATAAATGGCTTGATTTTGTGTGAAAGTGCCCATTTCAGCCCGTGAGGACCATGGGGAAGAATAGTAGAGCTGGGAGTGAGTAAGTTCAAAAAATTAATAATAAAAGAAAAAGAGAACAAAACAGCAGCACACCTCTGCGACAAAAGTGGAGACAGTGGAGAGCGCCCCAGAGAATCCTGTCCTGATGGCGTACAACACAATTGTGGCCCAGTATCCGAGGCTGCCCACCCTGTGCCCAATCCCCTGCACCCCAGAGATTCACTGAAGTTGGCTTTAAATGGGGCTGATGAAGTATTGTGCTGGAGTGCTCCTGTAAGACATCGAGGGACTACTAATGGAAGCGGATACACTTCTGATCACTCTGCAGAATGAACAGGTGTGACTTCAGAAGGAAATATGGGAATGCGCACCCCCACGAGGTAGTCCACAAGGCAGGCGATCATGTTGGCTGCAAAGGTGCCAGCAGGCAGCCACTTCCAGTGCCCAGGGAGCTTGTAGTTGTACTTTGACAGCAGCCACCTTAGCGTGCACCCAAATGGCCCAAACAGAACTGCCAGCCACTGTGCACGCCTGCGTGCAGACCCACACAATCAAAATCAGGCAGAGCACATTTGCATGCCCAAAGCCTAAATCTGAAAGCAAGGGCGGGATCCCCAGGTCAGCGCAGGAAGGAGAGGGGTGCACCTGCCGGCGTGTGAAGGGCCTCTGTCAACAATTGTCAGAGTGATGAAAAGGGCCAACACCAGGGCCAGAAGCACGGCAGTCACCAGATTTGTTTTCCCCTGTAGCCTGTACTTCTCCCTGTCATGCTGCAGAAACGCCCTGAACCACGACACCTGCGCAGGCCAAGGGAGTGTGTCAAGGTTCAGTTGGGCACAGGCACCATGCCCCCTGAATTGGCCAGAGCACACCTCCAGATACAGATATGGCGGTAAAGAGTCGGCGGCGCAGGGATGAGTCAGGTGACCAACAAAGACAATCCCATTTTGGACAGCAAATCAATTAGATGCTCGTCACCTTTCTGCCGGACCCGTCGTCCTGCTGCGATGCAGCAAGCTCCAGGCTCTGTGCACCTCCTGTTCTGGTCCCCGCCGGCTCCGACTGAGGTGGACGTTCTTCTGCGCGACCCTTCTTCTGCTGCGCACCCCCACTCTCTCCAGTTGTCCCGCCTCTCCCCGCAGCTGAGCCCACCCCATTGCGTGCCTCGCCTGGCTCTTGCCGGCTGCTGACAGGTGCAGCTGTCCCCTCCTCAGCGGCCTTCTGTTGCAGGACATACGTAATCTCGTCCGAGCCATCCTGCTCCGAATATGAATTTGGCCCGGCGCCAAAATCGTCTGAGTTAAGGCCCCGGTCAGGGCCCCCCAACTCCCCTCGGCGCTCTGCCTCCACTGTCGCCCTCTCCCTACATTTACATTTCCGGCTAAACGACTGCACATGTTGATTGCATGATTTGGCTCTGGTTTGGTCTGTGCATGCATGCACTTTCTCCAACTTCGCCCAGGCGTCCGTGCATTTTTTGCAATAGTCGCCCTTGGCGCAGAGTCGGCATGCATGCAGCAGCATAAAAAATGCATGTGAATAGGGGTGATGATTTATACACACCGGTCCTCTATCTTTTCCAGGTCGGTTTCATCCTGGCCTCCAGGCACCAGGTAGCGGTCGACAATGAGCGCGCACTGCTCCCCAAAGACATAGGACGCCAGCGACAGCTGCAGCCCTATGACAAGGCCCCACAGAAACTCCGCCCACTGCCCACCCTGCTTGCCCTGCCCTGCAGCCATGGCAACGGAGGGATGCTGACATCAGTGGTAGGAGGACTGCCGAGCAACTCTTGCGCGATTGATTAGACATGTGGGTACGACGTTGACATGTGCACAGCAGAGAACGTGAGGTGTAGATCGTTATGGTTATGGGGTCATAAAAGTGAAATCTGCTGGCTGTGAGTCACCTCCAACCAAGCCAGTGACGAGGCTGTACTCCCAGGAGGCAAAGGTGGTCAACGATCCGCAGAAGCCAGTGCGCACGCCGATATGAAGCTCTGGGACACCCTGGTAAGCCAGTCATGAGATCAGTAATGTAGAGCAAAGAGGCATGTTTCAGCTCTGGCATGTGCGGCAGGATGTACCGTCAGTGCAGCCCGTTGGGCAGTACAGCGCACCTGGAGAGGGCTCTTTTGTGGCAGGATTGCCATAGGCTTCCTGGTGGGCAGGTTCAGCGTGGCTGAAGCCGCCAGCAGTCCCATTATGTAGGAGCCTAGCATGTTTGAGGCTATGTCTGGGAAGTAGGCCCCAAGGCTGTGGTGCTGCAAGCCTGCACAAGCAAAATAGAATTATTTTGCAGTTATATGCATTCAGGAAGTAGATGCTCGTGCAACGGAGAAGAGATCAATGTCAGTCTCCCCAAACAGAGCTTCCTGTACTATACTAACCTTCTGAGGTGAGACAGACTCCGAAAGAGCCATGACAACCGTCCGCGAAGAGTCTATCCAGGGATATGCGGGTCAACACTCCAAGCTGGCTCCAAAGTGCCAGATGGGCCAGTACCACGATCACTTCTCGTGCTCCCGTGCTCATCTCTCCTGGCAATCTTGCTATATTTTCTTGACCCAACTATTTTTAGGATCCAGTCACGGCTGTCGCCCTAAAAACGACACAAATGGTATGATGATCTTCAGACTGCGCAAAGTCAGGAAGTGGGGATGCGAAAAGGCAATGCGAACTTCCATGCACTACTCAGTTCCATGAAAACTTATGGAACAACCCCGAACACGATCCAAATTCGGATCATATTTGTAATGACATCAAGAACTTCAGTAAATTAAAATTTAGATCCTAATGTATCTGCGGACAGCATGGGGCAGAGTCACAAGGATCCGTAGGCAGTCAGGAACGCCGGCGGACGCCCTGGACAGTTTACTTGAGTCAATTGCGACCGGTTGAATCTTGTCTTTCAACAAGCAGGCAACACCCTGATGTCCGTGCCAGGGAATGTGAAGGAAACTCTTTGTCGAGGTCACTTTTGCGAGAGGGGGTTGGCCGAGCTTCGGCTGCATGGTGAATCGCAGCGAAGTGACGTATAAACAGAGAAAGGGAGGGGGCCTAGAAGTGGAGTAGTATATGGGTAGTGCGGGAGATTCGTGGGAGCAGCTCTCTGCTTTAGAGCGCAGAACTAGCAGAAATCTTGGTTTGCAGCGGCCCGCTTCCAGCGAGCTCGAGCAAGCCTGCGAGACCTCGGAGGTTTCAACAACATCAGCCAGTTCTGACTCCAATGAAAACTTTCAGGTTCGTGCCAACATGTTTGACGGATACATTTTGCATTAATTTGGATGTATAATAGCAGAAATCTCTGTTGTACTACACAAACAGGCTGGAAAGTGGCATCTTGATATGTTCAATTACTGTGAGCTGTCTCTATCACCATGATGTCGAAAGCTTGCAGATGGAGCCTGCAATACTTTCTGTATGGATTTTCCCATAATTGTGATTGGATGCAGGTGGCCATCCGTGTCAGACCGCCCCTGCTCAGGGAGCTTGAGGGGTACCAGCCATTCCAAAATACAGCGCTGGTGGACACACGTCAGACGATCTTGACAGTGTCAGAAAATCTTCATGCTATACAGAATGGGGGAAGTGCAGCTGATGCCGGACTGGTGAGGCCCTGTGGATCATGTTGTACAACAGATATAGTAGGAGATCCCTCAGCAGTGATTTGACAGCACTAGATACCACAGAAACCGAATAAACCGAATGACGATACGGTATTCTGGTGTTGCAGGCTTATGCCACCTACAGATTCACCTTTGACCGGGTGTACAGCCCAGACTCTGACCAGGCAGAGGTGTATGAACACAGCGCCAAGCGCACTGTGCTGTCAACCCTCCAGGTGTGCTGACTGCATCCCCATCCCAGTCATGCTGTCTCATCCCACCCAGTGTTGTGATCCTATGTACTGGGACAGTGTCTCCCACGTCTGCTTCCTACATAATACATTATTAACATAACTCCTTCGATTTGCCTAATCTGTCAGGCATGCATGCTTAGACAGGGGTGAGCATGCGGAGATTTTAAACAGGGTGGGGGCTGTCTATGGTGCAGGGTTACAACGCGGCCATCATTGCCTATGGGCAGACGGGCACAGGGAAGACATACACCATGGAGGGAGCGCAGCATGGCCCTGAGAGGGGCATCATTCCACGCGCAGTGGAGGATGTCTTTGCCTACATCGAGAACGACACTGCCCCGGGCAGCAAGTACCTCGTCCGCGCGTCCTACCTGCAGATCTACAACGAGGTGCTTGTGCTGCATGCGCAGGCTCTGCAGCCAGGACATTGTGCATGCAAGCACTGCTGTCAACAATCAGCGGTGTGAATGACTAAGGGATCTTCCTTATGGCGCAGGTGATATCGGATCTGCTCAAGCCGGAGCGGCAGAACCTGACCATCAAGGAGGACCGGAAACGGGGGGTCTTTGTGGACGGCCTCTCAGAGTGGGTTGTGAGGTCTCCACAGGAGGTGCATTTTAACTCACTTTACCTCAGCCCCACACATCCCATGAGCTTGGCTTGCTCACATTGAGATCTGCTGGAGCATACATTCTCTGCGGATACCAGGATTGATCCCTGATTTAGGGAGATGGTGACCTGGGCAGGTGTATGGGTTGATAGAGCGGGGGGCGATGCAACGAGCGACGGGCACAACAAAGCTGAACGAGCTGAGTAGTCGCAGCCATGCGGTGTTCATCATTATCGTTGAGAAGTCCACCGTGCCATCAGAGGAGGCCCATGCCAATGGCGAAGAGATGGAGCAGTTCAGAGGGGTTGCGCCAGGTGCACACACAATGCTGATCTTGCATGTTGCAATTTCAAGCCACCGCTGGACTGCAGCTTGGCTCCAACCCATTAGTCACTTATTCTAGGGCAAGAGAACACCCAAAACTCAACACCCACAGTTTGGAAATGCCTCGAAAACCGCTGGTTTCTTGCTGAAGACGTGTGTTTGACTGGGGAGCAGGCATGGGGAGGATGGGCGGCGGTCCGCAGGGGGGAGAGGCCACCCACTGCGTCAAGGTGGGCAAGCTCAACCTGGTCGACCTGGCCGGCTCAGAGCGCGTCCACATCACTGGTGCTACTGGTGCGCGCCCCATGCATTGCACACCGTGCAGCCTCACCCCCGACATGAAACACAGAAACAGCATGCAGACCCATCTTGATGAAGACATACTGCCACAGTCACCATCCATGTCCAGATCATGCACCCCACACTCCAGACATGCAGCACACAATCACCGTGAAAGCCCTCGGTATGTAATCTCTACATCACACTTTGCAGCCCATACAAGTCCAGAATACGCAGCTACATTCAACATAGACGGAACGTGGTATTCAATCAAGAGCGGGGGATTTCGCACTGCAGGCAAGCGGCTGGAGGAGAGCAAGAAGATCAACCAGAGCCTGAGCGCGCTTGGCAATGTGATAGCGGCGCTGACAGATGCTCGGGGTGCACGCGCACACATCCCCTACCGGGACTCGAAGCTGACGCGCATCCTGGAGGACTCTCTGGGCGGCAACTGCAAGACCACCATGATGGCCACCGTCTCCCCCGCCCTCGAAGCCTTCCCAGGTGCGCCAGCCTCTGCTACGCACTACCTGCACTGGTTACTGCTGCATTCCTGGCGCTCATTGTTGTGAAACATCGCCCTCAGACAGCCTTTTGCATCTGGCGGGATCACAGCACAGGATTGCATGGCCATGGTTGGAGAAGTTACTTCCCATGCCACCTTGCGTGTGGCATAGGTCTGCCTGCACTGACTTGAAATAGAATCTACTGTAATGCGCGTGACACATGCTCTGGCTCTGTATGGGCGGTTGCCAGAAGGAGAACTAGAACACAACTAAAAGCGATTGTGAGCGGCGGCTGACGCCGGGCATTCTGCGCCGCGCAGAGACGGTGAGCACGCTGAAGTTTGCGCACCGGGCCAAGGCGGTGCGCAACGCGGCCCACGTGAACGAGGACGGCGACAGCCGCACGCTGCTGCGCAAGTACGAGGCCGAGCTGCGCAAGCTGCGCGCCGAACTGCAGCTGCGCCAACGCGAGGTCGTCGACAAACGCCACCTCCTCGCGGTACAACGCTGTTCCCTCCTCGCCTCCCCACTGCCTGCATTGGCGCAGCTGTCCCTTCCTGTGTGGTCTGTGGCTCAGTCCCTGTACATGGCGCAGTAGGATATGCTCGCATGCATTCTTACAGCCTGCCCACCTTGTCCCCCGGCGTGCAGGCCATCAGCCCTCATGCTGCACCCCAGCTGGCTTGAGTGATCACGCAGATGCATGACTGCTCAGCCTTCTCCACTCTAGAGAAAGGCACAGATGCAAAAAGGAAAGATCCACCACCTTAAAGTTCACTTCCGGGGTGGCGCTTGCGTACTTTGCCCGAGCGTGCTGAATGGCGGTATGGCTGCCGGCCACAGGTGGAGGAGCAGAAGCGGCGCGCGGAGGCGGACAAGCTGGCGGCAATCACTGCTTTGGAGCAGCGCAGCCGCGAGTTCATGCGCGAGAAGGAGGAGAAGCGGCGGCTGGAGGCGCGCATCGCCAACATGCAGTCCCAGCTGCTCATCGGCGGCAACAAGCTTGAGGACACCCCCGTCTTCAGGCACATCCCCCCATCGCCTGCCCTGGCCAGAAATACTTCATGTTTCTCCTTCTGGGAAGAAAATCGCATGCAGTATCCTCAGCACTCCTTCTGGAACTGGTGGCTTTCTAAATTGACTTTGAAGTGAGTACCCCACAAAGGCATGCAACACACAGATCTTTTAGCCTTGTCAGCATGTCAGACCGGCCCCGGTTTAGCTCCAAAAAAAAAGGGTCTACGGAAGTGTGGACCAATCTGGATCTATTCGCATGTGCTATCTCGTGTACGAAGGAGCCGAGCCAGGACTGGCAGCTGTGTATACCTGGGTGGCGTGATGGGCTTGAGAGTGCAAAGGGTGTGTCACTGTGGCAGGACGCTGCTGGCGCGGGAGCAGCGGCGGATGCGGGACCAGTATGAGGAGCGGCTGCGCGAGTTGGAGCGCGAGCGACTCACCGCCGAGCAGGACAAGGCGCAGGTGCGGAACAAGAGGAGGCATAGAGTCCTAGCATTGACGTTGCCGCTTCGTAGGCTGGGCTTTGTTTAAGGCGGCCTGACGGCTAGAACCCCCTGAGCAGATCGCGGCTGTGTTCTTGGATCATGCATGTGTGAACTGCATTTGCCTGCCACAATTTTGTGTGCGCCCAAATAGGCGCCATGCTGACACTATATAAACGATTGATGTAGAGCCTGCCCGTAACAGTCGGCAGGAGGTGTAATAGAGGAATCCCATTGAGCTTGTGGCTGCGGCGCAGGTGGACCGGTACAAGGCGCTGCTGGTGAAGCAGCGTGACATAATGATAGCGCTGACGGGGCGCCTCAACGAGCGCGACGAGCAGCTGCTGCGCCTGCAGGAGGAACTTGAAGCCTATGACTCCCACCAAAAGTGCGCCGCCCCGCCCTCTTTCACCCCTCCCTGCCTTTTCTTTCCAGCGCACTGTGCATGCCTCAGCACTATGAAGATGCTGTCGGTGTGTTCCCTGTCTGTCACAATGCAAAGTGGAAGAAGAGACGCCCGGGCCGAAATATACAGCAATGGTAGCAACTCATCAGAAAGTCCCTGTAGAGGCTAGCAGCGGAGCACAATGCTGACAACAAAGCAATGCAGCTCTGGAACCTGTTACCTTGGCTTATACAAGTGGGGTCACCAAGGGGCACTGGGCATCTAGAGGTCAGCCGTACCTTGGGGCCTGGCTATGTACATGCAAGGGGTAGTGTGGACTTAGTAATCCCTGGAGACGTAGGAAAGGGGTGACTGAGGTGGATAATGTGCTGGGTGGTTCAGGCGGCTGGAGGATGCCCTGGACAGCCGCACGGCGGAGCTCATAGCGCTGCGCAAGGCCGCTGTAGAGCACGCTGCCGCATCCCCGATCAAGTCCGCTCCGCTGCAGTCCGCGCTCGGCGCCTGGGCCTCCGGGCCCTCCCCTCTCGGGTGCGCGCACTTGTTGTCAGTGCACCTGCCGCCTGAAATGGGGCAATTGCGTAAACCCAGCCTAGATGGTCTCGCCCATTATGTTACCGTGTTGAAGCTCGGAAGTGGAATGCCTAGTTGTGGCTGGATTGCCTTACATGCTGCGGTCGCTCATCAGCGGCCCTCTGTCATATGATGAAGCCCCTGTGACGTCGACTGCCCATCAAGCCGCCATGCATGGAAAAGGTCATAAGCACGTTCTCTCCAAGATAGAGGAGAGGGTGAAATTTTGCGTGGCGTGTGGTTGCTGCAGGCAGCGGATGAGCGGGGGTCTGCCGGCCGTGGGCCCTAGGTCTGTGGACTCAAATGGCAATGGCGCTGCTCTGCTGTCCACCACCTCCAGCGAGTTCTCAGACTGCTCCATCCAGGTCAGCCACCCGCCTGATTCAATCACAGAGCAAAGCTGAGGCAATTTGGCCTGAAGTAATCAAAGAACGTCGTGAAACATCCTGGCCCACCTTATACTGTAAGCAAAACAATTTCCTCTACAGCTTCTCACAGTGACTCCAGGCTGTCTACAAAGGATTCTTCTTCAGAAAAGAGTGAACTGGATGCATGCCATGAGGATGAGCACTGGTCCCCTTGAAGCCATGGGAGCCTGAGGGACATCATGCACATGAGGAAAGCAGATGTGCTTGAGGGTTAATGTGGGTTGGGGTTGGGACACTGACGGCCTTTGGAATGGCGGCTGCGCAGGAGCGGGGCCCGAATTCGAATTTGAATTCGAACCCGTCGCTGGCGCTGGAAACGGAGGTGACTGCGCTGCGGGAGCAGAGCCTGACGCACGTGAAGGAGCGCGTGGCGCTGAAGGCCATCCTGGACGACAAGGTCCGCGCGCTCATCAGCGACATTGGCGTCTCCCTCTCCGAACTCCCCTTTGAGGTGCGCTTGCCCATTTTCATCCCGCCCCTCCCTTCCCAGGGTTGCTATTGTATCTTGAACTGATGCTCTTTAGAGTTGTGCCTTTATGTGCGGTGAAAGCACATGTACTCTGAGGTGACTCACCATTAATATCTGAGCTGCTTGCATGTCATCATGCCAACAGCTCTGGTTCTTACAGATGGTGCTCGTCTGCGATGAGAGCAATAGGTGGTCCCTTGCAGGCTCAATCAAGTCCGGGCATTACTGTATGTGACCAGGGCATTTGAGATTGCAAGAATGCCGCCCCAAGCACAAAGATCTTGAATAGCTATGCCTAAGGTGTTGCGTGCGGCGCACAGGTGCGTCAGCACCCGATGCTACTGCGGCAGCTGCTGGCGCTGGACAAGCTGGTGGGCGCCACAGTCAAAGCCCTGTCAGCCTCTGTCTGAGCTGCCACACACAGCTTACAGACTCCCTCTTTAAGCAAGATAAAGAGCATTCTTCTGAGGGACGTCCTTCCGCGCAATTTTTTACTGGGCCAAAGCTAAGGGGTTGAGCAAGGCGGCCGGCAAAAGGGGAAATCCATCGGCCGGTGACGCTTGGCAGGGAGTTGCTGGGGGCGGATTTTTGGGCAGGGTGTTTCGCTGACTTGCGCTGACAATATGCTTCCAACGATGCATTTTGTCAGCACACAGCATTTGCAAGCAGAAGGTCAAGGCAGAGGCTGTCTCAATAATAATAAACAGCCCGCTGATCAACATGCGTTGGTAGATCCCCCATCAATTCATTCGCAATCCAAGCACAATGAAAACCGCCGGATGCCCATATTTGAGCAGGTAGACTTTGCATATGCTTGGGAGCGGCGCCACTTTTGTCTCAGAAATTTGGTTTTCACTCAAGCGTCTTCAGATTGCTCCAGGGCGGCGTTTACTGCCCTCGTCTCAAGGTTTACTTTTAAAGTGGTATGCATAAGCTACTTGAAAGAATGTTGCATGTCAGAACAAGCTAGTCATGCTGTAGCGCTGCCTCTAAAGTCAAAACCCAAGACAGATCGTGTGGTGGTATCTATTTCTGTAGGTGGTTGTAGTGCCTAGATACAGCTTTTGTATTACAGGAGATACATTCGTAGCGCCTAGACACAGCCACTACAGGACCTGTAGAATAGGCGATCACATGCAGTGACATGCTTCAAGCGCGAGCATTTGTTTTCTTACAGCTAAGGCAGATTCTATGGGCAATTGCAACAATTTGAGTGGCGTCAATCTTGAAGTCACACCGATAATGGTGGAAGCGGTGTCTCTTTTGAGAATAGTGCAGTGTTGACTGCGGTGTGAAACAGTCCAATTGCATCGACAAGCAATTTCTTTCTCGAAGATGCAATGCTTGCGCGGACAGCTCAGATGGGGTGAATTGATGTGAGTACTAAGCATGGGTGATATTTGGTTTCAATTATTCTGTTATTGTTTGCGCTAAGACTGGGCTTGTATTGGGGCGTCAGCACAAGGGTCAGTCTAAGTTTGCGTGATGTGTTGTTGCACCAGAATATTTATTACCGTGAACACGGTGTGGTCTGTTTCTTCCAACTTGTGAGACACAGACTGGTCATCATAAAGCCCATCGTTGAGCAGACATGGATCAACCGATCTCTTCCATATCAAGATGCCTACACTGGGTTTCATGAACACGCGCACGTGCATCAAGACCAAAAAATTTTGCACCCAGACAGGCACGTGCACTCAGAACTGTTTACCCAAATCTCAACGTCGGGAGAACGTCCCACACAAGAGCTGCACAAGGACAGACGAGCATAAAGATGCACAGACTGCTGGCGCATGGTAATACGTGTTTTACCCCAAAAATATGTCGCCGTTTGGGATCCTTGGCTAGGGTGCGACTTCCACAGTGGTTTGGCCGCCCTGTTTGACCACCACATCGATGGCGTCAAATGTCTGCGCCACGTAGGTGTTCGCCTGCCCCACCAGCAGCACGGTGCTGTGCGGCAGCCGCCTGAGCACTGCCGCCACGCGCGCGCACCCCTCCTCGTCCAGCTGCTGCAGCACCTGCGCGCATGTGCCTCCACATGTCAGCTGGCGGCACTCAGAACAACAATTCCCTAGATAGCAGTAAGGGGTGATGTCTGCCCAGCATGTCTGTACCCACTTGGCACAAGCCGTCCCCACTGCGCTCCCCTGAATGCCTCTGCTAGGAAGTGCAGCGAGACAATTCCCAAGGCTATGAGCAGGCAGAGACACCAACAGAGATGTTGGACAATACGCATGGCTCAAGAGGCGAGGGGGTGGTGCATGGTCATTTTGGGGAGATAAACTGTCTCTGCTAGGAATGACGAACAGTACGATATGATCAAAGCAAGTGAGAGCTTGGTCAAGATGGGTCCTGGGCGTGCCTCGTCGAGGACCATCAGGTTGCAGCGCAGGCGGCCGCGCGCAGATATGAGCTCCGCAAAGCCCAGCACCAGTGCTAGAGCGACTCTGCGCCTCTCCCCGCCGCTCAACTGCCTAAATGTTGCCCACTACACTGCCTCAGCCACCACCACGTATATCAAGAAACAGACATGACTGCAGGCTTGCCATAAAAAACATTGTATACCGACTATTTCAGGAGGAAATGGCTGCCCAGGAGCCTGTCACCACGCCTGGCAGAGCGTTGCAGGCAAAGCTGGGACTGGAATACAACCATGACATACGGTTGACAAGTTCCTGCCAGGTGTACAAACGTGAATGCAGGCAGGTGGCAGGGTCACCTGAGACTGCGTTCGCGGAGGATAGTTTGGCCGGTGGCGGGGTCGCGCGAGCGCACGAGCACCGATTTGGTGATGCGCTCGACGGCCGTGGACGGCGCCGATGCGGCCGGCCGCGACGCCGACAGCCGCAGCGAGAAGCCGCTCGCCAGCTGCTCCAAATACTGCTGCGTCCGCTCCTGCACCGCGCAGACAATGCTGCTCACGACCCCTTGAAATCCCTTGGCCACGGCAAAGCCTCCGGTATCATGGGCCTCAATATCAATGTGATGTGGGGCACTGAAGGTTGAATTTTTAAGGACAGATTAACGTTGTCCTTCCCCGGGGCACAGGTTGCTCTTGCATGGATTGCTCTCTTGTCCTCCAATGGCAGGGCTGCTGGCATGGCAGAGACCTGCATTGGAAGATAAGCAAGCAGCCTAAGCAAAAGCAACTACAGAAGCTGCCACTGCCGCGGTGACGCAGCAGTATGGGGTCGGGATATATTGAGGATTACTGACATATCTAGTAACAGCACCCCGTGATTAAGTGAGCAGGCACCTGCAGCTCGCCCAGGATGCCCTCCAGCGCGTAGCTCTGCACGCCGGTGCGGCCAAAGCCGGCGTCCAGCTCAGCAAGCACGCTGACCTGGCGGCCCAGGTCCACGCGCCGGCCCCCCAGCGCCGCCAGCGTCGCGGCAGCTTCCGCCGCTAGCGCCGCCAGCCGCGCCGCCTCGCCCTCGTGCGGATTGCCCTCGGCCGCCGCCGCAGCCGCCGCCGCCTGCAACTGCTCCACGCGCCTTCCTGCAGCGCGATGATTACAACAGATTTGGTCGAGGTCCCCAGCCGTTTTTCATGCGTCTTTTCAGACTCCACAAAAGGTATTGATTCTTAGGCTGACTTCTTAAAAATCCAGCACAAAATGTACCACACCAACCAGGCAGCGCTTGGATCCATGGGCACTTTGCACATGTGATGGTGCACAGCAATTTTGTGTTGCCTCGGGATTACCAATTGGTCTATGTACTGACAGATGACGGTTCCTGACAGCGTCTGTACTTTAAAACCATGTTGCGTTGAAAGAAGCCAAAGAATCAGCCTGTCATGGTGTCCAGACAGGGCCAGGCACAGCCACGCACCGGTGGAATCTGTGCGCTGAATGCTGCACGAGCAGGTCTGGCAGACAAAGGAGATGGCGCTATCAGTGGCAGCCTCCGTGTCCACAAGTAGTGCAGCGGGGATGCCGCCCAGCAGCTCCTGCCAGCGCTGCAGTGTCTGCTGCGCCTGCTGCAGCATGCTCTCCGCAGTCGCCACCTGCACCAATCATGCAAAGATTTAGGAAGCACCGCTCTTGCTTCCAATCCTCCGATCACAATCCAGGTAACCAGCATGTCACCTGGCTTCAGTGTGGGTGCCGGCGTTTGAGTTTAGCACACATTGTCCGACTCTGCATGCTTCCACATATTCCTACGCATATTCATGGGCTCCTAAATATACCCATGCGCTGACAACTGTATAAGTAGCTTTAGCAACATAAGTATACAGGGCGTGCCTGTGCTGCTGCGGCCTGCATCGCCTGCTGAGCGGCTGCCCACTCCCGGGCAGTCTGCTGTGCCTGGGCTGCCCGTTCCTGGGCAGCGGCTGCGCGCTCGGCCGCCGCGCAGCGTTCCCGCTCCTTCGCGCGGTTCAGCTCCCTTATCAGCGCCTGCTGCGCCTCCTCCACCCTCGCCCTCGCCGCCTCCACTTCCCTCTGCGCATGCACCCTCCACTTTCACTTCATCCCACAGGCAATACACCTTCAGACTGCACAACAGCGTCATGCAATGTGAAAGATCAGAAGTAAAAAAAGGCCCGTTCAAGATACACTATCATTCGGTACCCAAGTCCAGACACCTCATCTGGAGGCTTGCATGCTTATCTGCTGCTGTCTCTCTGAGCATATCGCTTGTGTGTCCTCACACATCACAATTGATTTCAGAGATTCGAGAGGCTCGAGAGGAAAAAGTGAGCACCTGAGTAGCGCCGGCCTGGTCAGCCGCAGCTCGGTGCGTGGTGGCGGCGCTGTCGGCGTCGGCACTCAGGCGCTGCAGGTTGTCGCGGAAGGTGGCCTCGTCAATGGGCTGCAGGCAGCGGTCGCACAGCGCCGTGGCCGCATGCCCGTGACCGGCCGCGTCGGCAAAGGCGCTCTGCAGCAGCTGGCTGTATTCGTGCACCTGCCTCTGGCTCGCCTGCGATTGTAGGACGCGGTTATATGTCTAGTTTTCTTCGCAAGGTTTGATTCAGTTAATCGTGCCAAATAAAATATGCCCCCACTTGGCATTTCACGGTGAAAGGTGCACTTGGAAGAGCGATCTAGACTCAGCTTGGTATCACCAGAGACGCGAGAAGCATTGCGTGCGCTTATCCAAACCTAGAGGGCCAGTGGGTGGCTGGTGAGTGCATCAGGCCAACCGTGCATGGCAGGTGCATGGCTTGGCCAAGCACAACAAGCCTGAGATGATCACCCGCAACCCACCGATACTTGGCTTGTATACCACCCTAGCGAGAGGCAGCAAAATGGCAGTAAGAAAATCTGCAGTCACCTGGAGGGTGCCGGTGGCGCTGCCCAGCTGGCTGCGCTCCAGCAGGAGCCGGTTTTGGAGCGCTTGGTGCGAGCGCTGCAGCTGCGCCAGTTCTTCCTGCTCCCGGGACGCCACCGCTGTGGCACCCTGACGCGCCGCCACCTGGCGCTGCTCTGCAGCCTGATCAAGCGCTCCAGCCCAGCTGCTCCCATAGCTTCTGCTGAGTAACTGGGGTTCCCCGGCACTGCCCACACTGCCATTATTTGGCTCTGCGCAGAACAATGTGATGTTGGGGCGAAGTAAGCATGTGCTCAACGTTCAATATCTGTGCTGGTGCAGGCGTGCTACCAAGGCCAAACATAGGAATGCCAGAGGTGCAAAAATTACTTGCAGGCTGACGGTGCACATGTACCTTTGCCACCAAGCGACTCTGTCAGGCTGTCCTGTGCAGACGCCTCCTGCCTCTTGGCTGCAAGCCAGGCCTCGAGCCGCACGCAGCACTGCTGCAGCTCTGCCGCATCCGCCTGCAGCTGCGCGGCAGCTGCCTGCCCCGCTTCCCTTGAAGCTGCCTGCCTGTCCTGCCGCGCGCTCTCCCACTGCACGCTCCTCTGCTCTGCGTCTTGCACCTGGTGACCACACAGCTTTCACCACTGCACTGCACTGCAGAAGCAATTTGGCAATCTCAGGCCCTGCTAATGAAGACTCTCAACCCCTCCGAGGGTGTTCTTGGTATCAGGTACGGCACTGTCCGGTCAACCTTCCTGCATAACCTCACTGTTCACCGGACAGTGCACCAGACAGCCGACAGCTAGGACATCCTCGCACACAGGTCAGAGTCCACTGTCCAATTCCAAGATACACACGGGACAATTGACCAATGAGGCACAGTAAAAGGGGATGACCTGGCTCTGGAGAGTGGCCAGCAGCTCCTGGCGCACACTGGCCTCGCTGTCCAGCCCGCTCAGCTGCTGCCTGGCGCCCTTAAGCCGCTCGGCCGCCACAGCCTTGGCCGAGTCCCATATGTCCATCTCGATCACCCGACCCAGCTCCTCCTTGAACTTCCTGTCGTCCGCCTGCCAGGCAACACATGCACCTGAAAATTGAGAAATAAGAGTGCCAAGCCATAATTAGGTGGTTTCAAAAGCCAGCTACCAGCTGCCCAATGCTCACATGCTCGTGTCACTTGAAGGCTACAGCAGCGCGTCAACAAATTCTCAGGTTCACTGAATCAGTGATCCCGATGGTGTCACTGATGGTACACTGCTCTTCATGTTCATATTGTCTGCACACGCACAAACGCTCAGAAGCATTGCCTGGAGCCTTTAAATTGACACGCAGACATGAGCATCGAGCAGCCTGCATCTCTGCAAGACCTGCTGGCACAAGGAGGCATTGGACGCTCAATCCAAGGCACTTGCAAAGGGGATGGGCGCACCTCGAGCAGGCTGGTGATGTCGGTCTGACCGTGGAAGGATGCGCGCGCGAGCAGCCCCACCGCCAGCCGCCGCTCTATCTGCGCCTGCGTCAGCCGCGAGTCAGCCCCCGTCAGGTCCTCCCCATCCAACTCAAACCTCAGCCCCGCCAGCGCCTTCCTGCGCCCACAATACCCCAACATTTTACATTACTATTGCCTTGCACTGACACAGCATCAGACAGCACAGAGCTACTTGGTGTATTGAGGACACCCAGTGCTCAGTGCCTTGTAAGCTTGTAAGGCTCTGCAGCAAAAATTCGCCCAAAGGAATGGGCCAGCTCTTACATTGTTGTGCAGCTCCAGATATCAGCACTTGCAAGCTATTTCAAGATAAAATGAGAGAAAGTTTGACAATCTGACCGATCCTTGACAGTGCTCACCTGCGGGTGGTGCGCTCCACAGTGAAGCTGCGGCCGTTGACAGCGCCGTCGATTCGCACGCGCGCCGCCTTGCTGTCATCGTTCACTATGTCTGACATGGTAAGGCCCCTGCTGCCTCCGCCCTGCCACCAGCCAGGGTCACTTTGAGCAGATCTTCAAGTCTGCATGCATCAGTTGTGAATGCATGCCCGGTGCCTGAACTAGACATCTCGCAACAAGTGCGGGTGTAAAGTAACAGCAATCTACCAAGAATCAGGAGCACCAGCCCCTCTATGTTGCAACTCAATGTGCCAAATCGTTGCAGTGTGTGTGTGTATTAGGGCACCTGCAGAGGACATTCTGGTAATGCACTTACCTCGGAGCGGGCGTCGGAGCGGCCGGTGAGGGCCCAGAGGGGGGCCATGACGAGCACGCTCTTGCCGGCGCCATTGCTCTGGCTGCCGTCATCATCCAGGTTGCTCCCCGTAATCACCCGTATGCCCCGCTCCTGCAGCCCGTACCGCACCGCCTCCCTGAACCGCAGAAACCTCTCGGCATCATCTAGAATTCTGGAGCGATATCAAAGAATATTGTTCCACGTGTGCACTCGTGATCAGAGAGAGAACGATTTCCAAGTGCCAACTCTGTCATTGTCAAAATTCTGGACAATTATGGTACCCAGAAAAATCATGCTGTGCTCGCCGCCAGGGCTTTTGATATGAAATCAGAGTCATGCACAGCACACCTGTAGGGTCCATAGCCTTCCAGTTCCATTGAGTGCAACTCTATGGTGGCGCCCTCCGTCTGTATGCTGGCACCCTCGTCTGCCAAATCCTGGCAAGGGCAACACCGGCGAATTAGTGAGCTCTTCTGTTAGCCATAATCCGCAAGGGCCACTGTGCAACTCGCTCCACACCAGTCAAGACATTGGTGCAAAACAGTGTCTGGTGTAGCACGAGTTGCACCAGCGTCCTTGCAGATGGCAATGAATGCAGTGCACCGCAAGCGTGATGAAGACAAGCAAAACAAAGGCAAGAAAATCATGGCCTGGTACGAATATGAAGTGCTTGGTCAAAAGGGCAGACCCTCAGAATGTCTGAGCCTGTGGCGACGGCCGCGGCGCTCATGCCGACGTGGTCTGCGTACAGCTGGAAGAGGGGCATCGCTCCAGCCTCCTCTGACGCCTCTATGCGCGGCGCTGACACCGGCGGCGGCGCTAATACCTCCATTACTACCCCTGCTCACCCACCAACAATGCCCTCCACATGAACATCATCAAACTCCTCCTGATCCGGGCGGCGATGCAAGACACGGCTCGTAGAATAGAGACAGCATAGCACTGTGCCATGGTGGATGAGGGCATGGGGAAGAAGTGTGGGGCATGTGACTGCATGGCACTGGAGAATGACATCTAGTGAGAGGACCAAAGAGCACCTTTGCTCTGAAGCTCCTGGACAGTACTTTCTGCGCTCTCCAGGTGGCTGGAATCCGGCAGTGTCCATCTCACCCTGCACAAGACATGCGCCATCTCTCGAATGCACCACCATTGATTCTCTCCTCAGCTTCATGTGATTTCAGATCTGCAGTGCATCGTCTGCCTCCGTCCATGCATGCAGGAGTGCAGAACAGCATTCTTCCTGCTTAGTGGCAAGGCACCGGCAGTCATGACTTTTTCAGTGTCATGCCTATTTAATTTCCTGCAGTCCTTGCTGTGCATCCATGCAGAATGCGCTCTTTTGGCAAGCAGAATGGCTGCGTTGAGACTCTTGCTTTCTTTCAGCGATGAGAGAGGGGCTGAGTTGATGCTCTCATGCCCACCCCACATAAAAGTCCATCAAAAGATTCTACAAACATTACTATTGATATAAAAATTGATATGACTATAAATATGAAATCAAATAGATAAAATAAGAAGGATCAACATATGTGAGGACAGATCTAAAATGGGCTCACCTGTCCCCGGCGCGCAGGTCGGTTGGGAAGTCTGGCTGGGCAGAGGAGAGCGAGTGGAAGCGCGGCCCGATGTCAAGGGGTATCCTGTCAGTCTCGCGCCAATCGCTGTCCAGCACGAGCAGAGCCTTCTGCTGCCCCGCCTCGCTCCTGGATACTGCATGCATGCAAGCGGCTCAAACGTTGCTGCAAAAGAAACGACATCACATACAATGGTCGCATAAGTGAGACAAAGCATGCCTCCGTCACTTGTTCACGTATACTCATGGCATGTTCCTGTATCTGCAAAGTTTCTAGGCTCAACCGTAGAGCAGGCAGGGCGCAGGGCAAATAGGAAGGAAGATTCAGTGTCACAGGAAAGCAAAAAGACATGCCACAGCTGTCATATTCCCTCTCTGAGAAAGCCAGCTGGTCCTCTTCAGCCGGCTTTTCAAGAAAAGGAATGTCACAGCTGTGGTAAATCCATGATATGCCAATAATATTGAATTTTTCCTTGCTGAATTTAGACTTGTGTGGCATGCTTACATCTGATTATACTCTGCACGGTCTTTCCATGTTCAGAGAACAATTGTGTGAGCCGCCTTTTGAGCAAGATGTAATTTGTCTCCTTAGGTTGAGAAGAAAGTTCGTAAACAGACATGATACGCTTCAAGGGGGTAACCTTGGAACGGGGAGCCGACATATTGGATGCTGGTGCCTTGGACGGTGTGTGGCTTGTGGTAGTGGCCCATGAAAGTTGGAACGCCCTCGGGGAACAGGTCCGGCATGAATCCCTCCCTCGCCTGGAATGTCTCGTTCACAAATGCCCCAATCTGCACCCACAAACTCCCCCCATCACTCCTCCCTTCACACCAATAAATGTCAGCATGCTGCTGCTTTCCTGCACCAGTGACCGTGACTGCCCTAGGCATGTGTGATGAGGGAATAACATTAGCAGGAAGATGCATGCACACTCCGGCTATACTCCACCTAGGACCCATGCTAAGCTCAATGAAGCTGAGTGGTCAAGCATGCTACATGAGACTGCATGAAGGACGTTTGAAATGACTGATTGGAATGGAAGAAGAGAGTGTATGGCCGCTCACAACATCCGCGTGGCCAAAGACTGCTTTGACAGGGCCGGTGGCGGCGCGGATGGCGGCCTCCAGCTCAGCGCGCTGCCGCCTGTACGGCAGCCACAGCGCACCTCCCCACTCCGTCGGCCGATCAAACACGTGCAGCGCACCGCACGCCTCCGCCAATGGCGTCAGCCCGTGCTCCAAACCCCCTATCGTGCTCTGCAGCGCCCCCCCACACCCAAGCCTCACTCACTATGAATTTCTCATGACCATCTACCTTGATGCCTGTGGAGATTGTCCTTGTTTACTTCCGTCTGCAAGGAGGTGGCAATTGAGATTGTGCCAATTACGCCCTGCCTTGCCTTTGGTCCGGGGGATTTCTCCTAGGTTACTCCCCCTGTTATTATGCAAAGAACAGCGTGACAGTCAAACCTCAAGCGTCAGCTCCTTGCAGTATCATACCAAATGCAAGAGTGGCACACAGATGCGGAGTCTCAATAAATGCCCAGTTACAGGTTCTCACACGCTTGTGCAGGCTGCACAGCGTCAATCCTAGACATCAACTTCCCACAAATTGTCCTGAGAGGAGATCCTGTGGAGTAATAGGGAGATATGGGCATTGCAGTGGGGAGTTGGGCACCTGGTCGTGGTTGCCCACGAGCATGAGGGTGGGCTGGCGCCATTGCCGCAGCTCCTCCAGCACTCGGTTAAGGGGCCCCACCGGCAGTGAGCCCCGCACATGCCAGAAGTCACCTGCAGCACAAGCACTGAGTTCACTGCTGCATGTTCAACATTCAGCAGACCTTGAGGTCCATGCAGGCACAATGTGAGCTTAATGCCGCTGCCACAAGGACCGATCGGTCATCCCAAATAGGAGACATGTCAACCCACAGTGATGAGAGCTCAGGCGATTCTAACTCTGGATAGGAATGCAATACACATCAGTATTTGCAGTCTTAAGGGCTCATTGGAAGGGGTGATGCTTGCCTAGGAACAGCACTCCAGCGTCGCGGGCCACTGCCTCCTCCCTCACACGGCGCAGAACCTGGCAGGCCACATCCACAGTTTTGTGGCTGACATGCAGGTCTGAGAACACCACCCACCGCTTGACGCTGCCCCATTCACCGCCCTGTGGCACGCTGGCTGCCAGATCAACAGCTGGCAGGACTGGGGCTTCCTCGTTGCTGGAGACGGCCGGCTGGACTTCCTGCTCTGCTTTCTTCTTGCGGCCGCGCTTCCTGGGAGCTGGCTTGGCTGGTGTAGAGCCGGTGATTGCAGCTGGTGGTTCAAGATCGACAGCTGCTTTGAAAATGGCGTTGGCTGCCCTCGATAAGGCTCGCTGGGGTGCATACAACCACAGCTGGGCAGGAGCTGCAAAGCTGGCGTGGCCCCAGACTGCTGTCCTTGGACGAGGGCTGGGGATAGCTAAAGCAGCAGATTCGATCTGAGAACTCCGAAGGCTGGCCAACGATGCAAACGTGGCTTGTGGCACCTGATGCATGTGGTGCTGTGCCACGCCTAAGGACAGCGAACGAAACCATCTGCCAGACATCAGAGATCTCGAGCCAGACGCGTGACACCCTCCCCCAGGCTTCGTATGGCGGAGGCAATGAGGAACCATTCGCCATGTGTGCATGCCCTTATCCAAGGGCTCGCTTTGGCGAACAGTTGGGCAGTGCATGTGTCAAGCATTGGCACCCCACATCGATATGATGCTGGATGGTACATTGCTCGAACCATTGGAGGAAGTCATCTATGTAAAATTCTTTATTGCAACCATACCCTACCTCTTCCAATGTTTCTAGGAATATAGAACTTCCAGATCGAGATGCTTGTCACATCGATCGGAAGATATGGAGAGCCTTTGCTCAAGCACACTTCAAGTTGTATGTGCTGAGAATATATCTCTCACATATTTTGGCATGCAGTCATTTTACCGATCTAAATTCTTCCACCTGAGAAGCCTCAAGAAACCTACAAAAACCCTCAGGGTCTAGCTGTCTTGCAAGAAAGCACCGAACTCTTCTCAATTATTTCGTGTTGTGGAGACTTCCTGTTGCTATTCGGGCTTCAGGATCATTTGTGAATTGTTGGTCTACACACAGGGCGACACCCAGGTATCAAAGAGAGAGCTGCTATCCTCAAGATTCAGTCCAATGTTCAGTGAGATTACACTGTGAGATTACTCCCTGGGGATACCTTTCTGATCGGGAAAATTTATTGGATGGGTCAGAAGTTCAATTTCTTGCAGAAATAGACAGAGCTCTGGGCTCTCGCTCACTGATGCCAACGGTCCTCTCTATTTGACCCGACTCATGGCAGCAAACATACACAACACGCAACTATAAGCGAAAGATCCCGGATTAGTCCTGCCCGCAGGCTCTGGCCGAAGCATGTCCCTGGTAAAGGGGAGGACATGCTCTGAATCCTGCATGGAACTGCTGAATCTGGAGCTTGTGCACTATTACGCAAGGCAGACCAACATCCCATCTGCAGCTGCTATCGAGGCCATCGGTAGGTTCCAAGTCTGCGAGCTCAAGCTCATTGATCCCTTCAGTGCTGGTCACAAGTTTCTTCTGAACCCCCAAATGATGCTTCCAAACTAACGAGCTGGACCCTGCTTGCATGTATTGTGAAGGTCTGCAATATGATCTGCAGGCTTCAGAGTAGGCAGGCAGGTTGCAGAGCGTTACACAGCCAGCAGAGGGCGGCTTGGCGAGCCTCTGGAAGTCATCAAATTTATTTGCAAAGAGTTCTGGGCGGCTGTCTTCAGGAAACAGGTTCGCACACTACATTACAGTTTACCTTCCTGCGGGGACTGAAGCTGTTGAGGCTTCTGTATTTGGAGCAGAACACCATGTTGCAGCAACCGTACCGATGTAAGCCATGCATGCCTGCAGGTGGACAATCTGAGGACGAATCACAGGGGCACATTCGTGCTGAAGGATGCAGCATTCAGGTGGCTGTCAAAGCTGTCTGTGGACCCCCCACCTCCGGGGGCCCCACCAGGAACAAGCCCTCCAGTGGGTGACCTGGCGCGCGACTACCTTATCCTGCCATGTGCGCTCATCAGAGGAGCTCTGGTGCATCTGGGAGTTGAGGCCACTGTCACAGCGGACGCCAGCAACCTGCCAGTCTGCGACTTCACCATCAACATCAAAAGCAGATCGTGACATCTGCCGTTTCTTTAAGCTGGTTGCAGTATGGGTGCTGGTCTGAGAAAGTACTACTACTACTCTAGTAGAATAAGCCCAGAAGGGGCACGGCTTGGCAAATTTTCAGCCAGCAAACCATGGGCAACATTGTGTATGAACAGTTGAATTTTCAAAAGTCTTTGCGAAAATGGGTATTTAGGGAGTAAATGGACGGCATGAGGGCCAAAAGTGTTAATCAACGTTGATGCCACAGTACTTATACTGTAATTACAGTCCTACGTAATCATTTAAATGTCAAAGGCATGCATTGGTCAGTATAACGTGATGTCCTTGTCATACAGTTCTTACTGATTCAGCTCCTACTTGATCTTGAACTGTCTAAATTGCCAATAGGCACATTGGGGACCAACAAACCCGCTTCACCACCTGTAGCTAGAGAACGGCTCTCCTCATTCCAGATATGTCTGCCCAATTAAGGACGCTTCTGAGGTTCCCTCGCCTCAGAAAGCCCATAGCCTTGAAGCAGATGCAGCAACTACCGTAGCAAAACTGCAAAGCATGTGAAATTTACGCTACATCCCTTTCCACCACTAAAGCCAACCACCCAGGCCTGGCAGAACAGCCTTTGTTCTGCATGCAGACCCCGTTTTCCCAATCTGCTTGACTCAGCAGCCCCATTGCTCTGCTGCCTTCTGTCTCCCAACAGCAATCACTCCCGGCAGGCCTGTCAAACTGCCAGCAATACACAACTGCAGCTGCGTCATGGCAGATAAGGTACCAGCCAATTGAGCACATGCACACAATGCAGAAGACTCTTTCCACCAGCACTAAAGATCCACCAGCTACTATGTGCCCGGTGCACACTGGATTAAGCCATCCCTGGCCAGGGGGATTCGTTACGGAGACCCCCCAAGGGGACTCCCCGCTCAGTACATGTCGCCGTAACCGCCGCCCATGCCCATGCCGCCGGGGGATCCCGCAGGGGCCTTCTCCTCGGGGGAATCCACCACGATGGCCTCGCTCGTCATCATCAGGCTGCTCACACTCGCAGCATCCACCAGCGCAGTGCGCACCACCTGTTTTGACATCCAACACCAGCCCGCTCAGCACATGTAGGATCACTTCATAAGCTGTGCTTAAAGCTGTAAGTGGTGTCTGATAAGCCCAGCAAAAGCACATCCCTGAACAGGAGAAAGAGCATCTCTTTCCAAAGAGAGTTCTGGTGGGCTTTTCCGCCACAGAAGGCTGCCCCACCACTGCTAAAAGCAGCCTTCTTGTGCGCAAGCCGTATGCACACAACAAGATTGAAAGTCACAAGTGGCAGGGGAAGCCCTGCAGGGGGAATCTGGCAATCACGCCCAGGGTGCATGGTGCATGGGTGGAAATGTCAGGCCCACAAGATATGCGCACCTTGACTGGGTCGATGACACCGGCGGCCACCAGGTCCTCGAACTTGTCAGTGGCTGCGTTGTAGCCCAGCCTGCCGCCCAGGTTCTCCTCGTCCGACTTCTCCAGCAGCTTGCCCGCCACCACTGCACCCTCCACACCTGCAGCCGCCAGCCAATAGCTCGAGCTAAGATGAGTTCACCCACAGAATATATACGTATTGGCACATTGTCCCCATTCCTCCAAGTCTACTAATGCACTACCATACAGGGAAAATTGAAGGCCATTGCAAGACACCAGACTGTCTTTGCTCTCCATCTTCCAGGCAACCTCATCAAACTTCACGCCAAACCAAAGGTTGAAGAGTAGTTTGGCTTTGGGTGTGGTTGCCAGAGAAAGGGAAACCCACAAGACGAGCAATGTACAGCAATGCCACTTCAAAACCATCTGTGTGTTTTGTATGCACCCGGAGGCCCTAATACTTGCGTACGTTGTGCAGCTTTACAATGTGAAACGAAGGCGACCTCCCGCTCTTGCCTGACCTGTTGCAAACTCAAACCCCTGCCAGAAGAAGAAAGGCAACAAAGGTCACAAGAAGCCCCAGCTCATCATTTTGGTGAACAGCATGCCACGCAGGTGGCGTCGGGCGCGCACCTGCATTGTTGGCGATGGTTTTGAGGGGCACGCTCAGAGCGCGCTCCACGATGTCAACACCGATCTTCTGGTCAAAGTTGAGGCCGCCCTTGATGCCGCCCAGGATCTTGGACGCGTATAGCAGCGCCACTCCGCCACCTGGCACTATGCCTTCCTCTACAGCTGCCTGCACCGCCAAACACACATATCAGTCAGGCGATCACATCTCAGACCATATGTGAATGTAAGCCGGCTGCATTAATCAGTGCAGTAGGTGATTAGCCGCTGGCAAAGACATCAAAAAAGCCGGCACATAGACGCAGCGGAACAAGTCTGCTGGCATAACAGATGTGCCAGGACACTGTAAGCAACTGCACCTGTGCGGCAAGTTCTTCAACTGTCACATCACCGGATGCATTTGTGGTGCTGGCAAACAAGTCGTGTTAACATGACGTGCAGGCTCTCTGGCAGCCATTCAAACTTTTATGATGCACTGAAGAGCTACTTCTACAAATTTGCACGGGAGTAGCCATCAAGAGCGAGTTTTCCTTCTCACCTTGGTGGCATTGAGGGCGTCCACAACGCGGTCTTTCTTCTCAGACACCTCCACCTCGGACGCTCCGCCCACCTTGATCACTGCAATGCCGCCACTCAGCTTCGCCAGCCGCTCCTGCAGCTTCTCCCTGCAGAGCCACACCATGCAACAAGCGCTCACACGATCTGACACCTAGATGTGCTCTTTGCACAAATGTGCTTTTCCGCCCAAGATGTTATGTAGCAATCCGCACGGTGTTGACAGATGCTGCATGTGCCCGCATACACAGCGTGCAGCATGTCATGCATGGCAGATTTGCTCTGAAATCCAACATGCACAGACTGTGGGCGGTGAGCCTGCAAGTGCAGGCCTGCAGCAAGAAAGGTGTAAGCACTCAGAGATAGCCGAAGGCAGAAAACTACTCAGACTTCGCAGTCCGCAGAGTCTAGTGACAGGTGGTGAGGAGGAAGCTTGGTGTGCGCACTTGTCGTAGTCGGAGGAGGAGGCTGCAACAGATTCACGGATCTGGTCGCAGCGCTCGTTGATCTTGTCCTTCTCGCCGCCGCCGTCCAGGATGATGGTGTCGTCCTTGCTTATGCTCACCTTCTTGGCCGTGCCCAGCTTGCTCATGTCGATCTTGTCTAGGCTGAGGCCCACGTCCTCGCTCACCACCTGCACCGCGCAGCACCGCCCATCGCCTCGACACACGCTCAGTTTTGCAATGCACTACACACACGGTGCTGCATGGTTTGAAAACTATATTTAGACAGCTACTCCTGTCAGCGAACCAGTAGAAGAGACCGTCCCACTTCAACAGACTCAGTGGCTTAAAAACCTATGGCTTTGCATCAGCAGAAACAATACGGACATAAAGGACATCGATAGTGAGATCATAAACAGAGCAGCTCTGTAAGAGAGTAATGCCCGCATGGCATGCCTTGCATCCGGACACTAATATAATCCAGACATAATGGCAATGTTTATGATCTGCACCACGTTTGTGAAGTGCAGCTTCCCTCTGATTATAATTATGGGAGGCGGCCCAGGCGCGCACCTCGCCGCCGGTGAGGGTGGCGATGTCCTGCAGGTTGGCCTTCCGGTTGTCACCGAAGCCGGGCGCCTTGACGGCGGCTAGCTTGACGCCCGCGCGCAACTTGTTGACGATGAGCGTCGCCAGTGCCTCGCTCTCCACGTCCTCCGCAATGATCAGCAGCGGCCGCTGCGTCTTTATCACCGACTCCAGGATCGGCAGCAGCGGCGCCAGCCTGGCGACAAGCCACCCAGAATCCCTTAGTCGTCATTGCAGGAGCTGAATTGATATGACCAGGTTTATTCATTGGTAGAAGAGCTGATTTGACGAGCCGCAGGCTCTTGTGTAACATATCTTTTGAATATTGGTATTCATATCCAATTTGCGACAGATGGCCCAGATATTCGAATGATATGAATGATAGAGGCTGCCGAGGACTCGGCTGATAGTGGTGATTGCATGCTGCTGTGCGCTGGTGTGCATGAGCAGCAAATCCTGACACTCTCGTGGTTCCAGTAGAGAAGGACATGCGGGAGGGGGAGGCTTACCCGGAGACCTTCTTCTCGACGATGAGGATGTAGGGGTTGTCGAGCTCGGCCTTCATGGTCTTGGGGTCGGTGATGAAGTAGGGGGAGATGTAGCCGCGGTCAAACTTCATGCCCTCCACAACCTCTAGCTCGTTCTCCAGCGTCTTGCCGTCCGCTACAGTGATAACCCCCTCCTTGCCCACGCGCTCCATCGCGCGCGCTATCAACTCCCCAATCTCCTTCTCCCCGTTCGCGCTGATGGTTCCCACCTGCACCGTGGTGCCCGCGCTCAGAAACCAGACCCCATTCCCATTGCATTTGAGAGCATTGCAAATTCTGCGATGTTGTCGAGGAGTTGCTCTGTGCGCATAGGGTGCACTGCAAGTTGCCCTTCACTATCTTGGCTCTCAGCGACTGGTCAATGTGAGTGCAGTGAGCATGATGCCAAGTAAACACAGTTGGCAGCCATATCCGCAACATTTATTTTGCAGCGTAGCAGCCTCCCACGATGGTGAGGCAGCCGGCCAGTGCACCTGAGACCTTGAGTCACAAGTTGGGTATGCGGCGAACCTGCGCGATCTCCTCGGTGGTGCTGATCATCTTGGCGCGGCTCTTGAGGTCCTCCAGCACCTTTTCAACGGCCAGGTTGATGCCCCGCCGCAGGTCCATCGGGTTCATGCCGGCCGCCACGCTCTTGCAGCCCTCGCTGAAGATCGCGCGCGTAAGGACCGTCGCTGTCGTCGTGCCTGGCCAGCATCCGTGGTTAGTAACACCATGACTCGACTGCCTGAACAGGACCGCCCATCAGCACTGCTAATGTGGACAACATCAATGATTCTTGCAAAGCCCCAACACCGAACTGGGCAGCATCGGTGCAAAGGCAATGCCACCAGAATTCCCAGAATGACTGCCTTGGCTGCAATCTCCATCGCAGAGCCGGAATCACCAAGCATCGACCCATGCAGAATGGTACAGAGCCATAACTGTGGGTTGCTGATGAACCAGGGGTGATTGTTAGGGTCATGTGTGAACAATCGGCGCAGAAGCAATGCAGGAACGGACACGCTGCATTACAGTTTCAGGAGGGCATGGCGCACCATCTCCTGCAACATCATTGGTGGCTGAGGCCACCTGCTTCACGAGGGATGCACCCACGTTCTGGAACTTGTCCTTCAGCTCTATGGACTTTGCCACTGTGACACCGTCCTTGGTGATCTTTGGGCCGCCGTAGCTCTGCTCTATGACCACATTCCTGCCCTGCACCACAGCATGCATGCATGAGGGGATGCAAAGGTGCTGCACAATCTCTACATGCAACCACGAAGCTGTTTCTCATTAGTGCGAGACCAGGTTAGCGTGTGACAGCTGCTTGCCAAAGGAAGGACCAGCAGATGGTGAAAAAGAAGGCACCTTTGGCCCCAGAGTCACTTGTACAGCGTCTGCTAGCTTGTCAACGCCGGCAAGCACACCGCTACGGCAATCTACGCCGAATCTGACCTCCTTGGCAGCATATCCCCGCGTGGATTGCAATTGCGAGAGCACCTGAATGCACAGATCGTCAGCTCTGACTGCCGCATTCTTGGCAGTGACTGTAAGATTCTTCGCATGATGTGAGATTCCCATATATTTTCTGGCATACTGTGTGCATTAATTATGACAACACTTGATGCTAGTTTGCCAACCAGCATTCCCAGATCAACCCATGGCAAAGTCACTCATTCTTCTCCAGCTCACCTTGCTCCGGCTCTTCCGTGCAGAGTGCACGAGAGCACGCCCGAAGCTCTGCATGCTGACCCTTTCACTTGGTCGTCCGATTCGGTGGCGCAAGCAAGTGAAATGTGGAAGGTGACTGCTCGCTGAAGCTTCTAGTAGAAGGCCAGGTTTTGCTGCCAGGGTTTTCCAAGAAAGAAAGGGGCACCTATATCTAAAGGAGGGTTCGTGAAGATTTGGATCCCAGAAGAGGCAGCTCGCCACATGAAATAATCCTCTGGGATGAATATTTAATTGTGGTGTTGTGTTTGCAGACATGGTGGACCGTGCCAAGCGGCACAGTGCTGTTGGCACCTCTTCAGCAGCTCTTGATCGGTTTTTGTTCTGTTCCAGGATGGCGGGGAGGCCAGAGGAGGACTTGGCAGGGTCCAGAGGAAGCTCTCCCAGTAGCATCACGCTGCAGCAGCGAGGGTTGGACCCCCGGAAGCCCCCCACCCACGACGTCAGGCTGTACCATAGAGCTGTGGTCGTTGCGCAGGCAAGTCCCTGATCTGCCTCAAGATTGCAGAGTCTGCCTGAGAAAACCAGATCCAGTGCTTGTTCTCAGCACTATGCATGCATGCATGTGTGAGTTAAGTAGGGTTTTGGTCCAAATGTCTGTCAATGGTTGCAGGTGCGATAATGCTGCATTCCCGCGAAGGCTGACACCACCATTTTGGAAATGAAACTACCCTTGTTCATGAAGATCGGCACTTGACTGATGCGTGCAAAATGTGTTGTTGCAGGAGAGCACGGGCTCCTTGAGGGGCCTTGTAAGGCATGCCTGCGCAGCTGAGCATGGACCAATTTGAGAATGAGGGGCGCAGAGTGATGGGTGCGGAAAGCGCAGTGAAGGCGTCGGCCGATGGCCGGACGCCCATCTTTGAGCGGCACAGCATGCATACAGGCAGCATACATAAGGTGCGGCGTGAGCGCAAGCACTTCGCAGGCCTTGGTGCAGGCATTGTAGACCCCTGAACTGAAGATGGCAGGGGCCACTAAATCCTACCCTTTTGGGTATCGTACCCCCTGGGGATGTCTGGGCAAAGTGACCGCAGTAATTGGTCTTCTCTATAGCGCATTGCAGATAATGCTAGAGTTCTCAGGTCTTGAATCTTCCAGTGCATGCATTGAACAGACAGTGCAATATTACGAGAAAGCGAGACATTTCAGTAAATTCAATGGCCGACGTTGACTAGTCATTGCTGCACTCTGCATGATCTGATGGTCGAGCTTGCAACTCCATTGGGTTCATGATCATAGTCATGCCATGATATCAGTGATATCAACAATCGATGGATTGTTGCTACAATTGTCTCACTGCCTGCTGAAGCTGTGGCTCGGCATGCTCATGGCCAGACAAGCGAGTTTCAGGATTTCAATCACTGATGGTGGCACCTGCTCTGAATGCTCACTCAAGCCACCTGAATGACCTGAACGCCATAATATGACTCCAACTCAAAATATCACTGTCGGGGAGGAAGCTTCCTTGGAAGCTTCTTGGCCCGGAAGCTTCGGATCAAGTCAGACATGGTCGTCGGATGAGGTTGTTGGTGGTCAAAACCAATGTCCTTACCTCGGATTCCCACAAAGTCGACTCTTCTATCTGCAAGTTAACGGTGCCCTCAACCACTTAAATTGCAGACTTGACCAGATTTTGACCAGTGAGGTGGGAAATCATCATCCGCATGCTCGTTGGAGCCTCTATACTGTTCATAGCAGAACGTTATTGATGCAGTGCCTTCAAAACAACTGATAGCTTACATAGAAACGAATGTGTACATATTTGGACTGTTATTTGCTTAGGAAATGTATGTATCAGACCTTCACGTAAGATCTGACTTCATGTGAGGGCTCATTGCAAAAGGCTGACGCTTGCAGGACTATCAGCGTTGTCAGCAATGCAGGTTCTTAATGTCAATCGTCTTCCTTCCAGCTTTGCAAGGATCTCAAACAGATCAAGTGCGTGATTAATCGTTTCGCTAGGTCTTCCAGGTTGTGTCGTTCACCGAACAGATACAATTCATCTCGGGCCTTGCCGACACATAACCGACCTTGGAAATTTCTGTCATTTCAAAGCAGCAAATTCACTGCTCCTGCAGGTCACGTACGGCAGGCCACTCGTTCAGTTCCCCTGGCACCCACCATCAAGGCGGAGGACGTCCAGCTGGGTCAGGCCCTGCTGGACGCCCATGCCAAGGCTGTGGAGCTTTTCAAGGTCATTGAATCTAAAGGTGATATCTTCTGAGGACTTTCTGCTCTCTGGAGGCGATGTCCCAGTGCAGTTAGCAAAAACCTAATAGCTACTTCTGTGGTACCTTTGAAGCTCTATGACAGCATAACGACACTTTTGAGCAAGAAACTGTCTGTGCACAAGAAAACGAGCATGTTCTCTTCAACCACATTGTCTTGCATGTCTTGAGCAGTGTCTGTTGTGCAGACCTATTGAAGCCTGGCCGGACAGAAGAGGATATTAATAAGGAGATATTCGATCTGGCAGCAGTCAGCTTTGGCACGCGCAAGTACTGGCATGTGCGGCTTGTGCGCACAGGAGAGAACACAATCCACCCCATACACGTGAAGACGCCT
The DNA here is from genome assembly GCF_000258705.1 of Coccomyxa subellipsoidea C-169. Taxonomy (NCBI): domain Eukaryota; kingdom Viridiplantae; phylum Chlorophyta; class Trebouxiophyceae; family Coccomyxaceae; genus Coccomyxa; species Coccomyxa subellipsoidea. The sequence goes on from NW_005178033.1 coordinate 706,296, forward strand.
GATCGCATATTGAAGGAGGATGACATCGCCTTCATAGACCTTGGCCCTGTTTTCGAGAATGTGGAGGCCGATTTCGCCAGAAACTATGTCATTGGTGAGCCAGCTCCATCCTGGCACGCACAATGAAATTTGCCTGAATGAGCAGATCTGTCAGGCCTGCTTCTGTTGTCAAAGTAAACGGTTCTTCACTGATACAACCAGACTGCATGCATTCAGTGTCCCTGTTCTGCAGGAAACGATCCAGAGAAGAACAAGCTGTCAGCGGCATTGCCCAAAATCTTCAAGAAGTGCAAGGCTGAATACCAGTCGCGTCCAGACATGACTGGTGCTGAGCTGTACGCCTTTGTCCTCAGGTACCTGCGCTCTACCCATTGAAAATAGGGCAGTCTGATGTTTCTAGTAAAAAAGAATGACGCCTGTGAAAAGTTCTTTAATATAGATAGTTTTGCACATTTGATTGTGTCTTTGCAGCAGAGCAGTGTCTTGTCTGGCCGTTGTGAGCGTTGCCCGCTGTCTTCAAGAGCTTTAGAGATGCATCATGGATGTCTTTCCTGAGATCAGAATAACAGTGTGTACTTCCGCCACTGCAAGCTTTCTTACACGAGCCTGAAAGCTGTAAGAAGCGCATACAGTGGCATGTGTCAGTGCAGTGACCTTGCCGCCATTGGACCATGCACAACTCTTTGTATATGCAGGACATGCCAGGAGCATGGATACAAGTATGCAAACACGTACTGCGCACACCTGCTGGGACGGTTCAGCCACAAAATGGACTACGGGCTGGAGGATGTCAACTTTGCACGCCCCGAGAACCACACGCCCATGTCTGCAGCTGCGCCCAATGGCGACACTCGCTTCTGGGTGCTTGAAATCCACATTCTTCAGGACCCTGCCATTGGCATGTGAGCCTCCGCTCCATACTCTGTTGAAGTAACATCACATCATTGCACATCCCAGAAAACATGTTATTTGCGCCCTTAAAACCGTACAAGCGTCGAAAAAAATTCTGATATTACATCTCATGTATCACAATAAATATCTAAAATGAGTATGTTTGGGTGCCAATAAATAAATCAGTAATTTGCTCTTGCTGCTGCAGGTACGGTGGCTTCTATGAGGACTTGCTCAATCTGTAAAAGGAGGACCCAATCTGCAAAGCAATGAAGTACTGCAGTATGTTCCAAGATTTGGCCTTTATATTCACCGAGGTGACAGCGGCTGTGCAGTGAAACTTTTTTAAATGGTATTCTGATACAAGCATGATCTGCTAAATAAGATTCAGCAACTTACCTATTCTGCAAATGGCCCCTTTCTTACTGCCACAATATCTAAATGTTATTGCCTCACGGTGTATGCATTGAGACCTAGCCAGTCACTTTATGATCAGCCGTGTCATGTCAATTGAGTGCAGCAATGCTGTTGCTGTTGTGGTCCATGTCTTGGGACTACATTATGATGATCTTGGTGGATCAGATTCACCTCAGGTTGTATGACGGCTGAGAAATATTTAAGTGCTTGATGGTGTGGTAGCTAATTAGCTTATAAGTATTCCCAGAAGATATCCCCAATGATCGTTCATTGCAACATGGGCGGCTTTTGCTCTTCTTCTTTCGCTAGTAGTGAGGAAGCCTTTACTTACTGCTGCCAGGAAGTCTCAAGACAGCAGATTGGTAGGACAAGCCAAACAGCTAGGACACTGCCCATGAGCTGGCGTCTATGATTTGAAACACTGTGTGGAATATTTGCAACAGAACATTGTACGGCAGCGTGCAACAACAGGACACACACAATCATGTTATACACGTGTTGTAATGTACACAATTGCAATGCTCGTCATGCCTAACTCAATTGCCACAAAATACGAGGTCTTCACGATTGAGTCCAGAGGTGTGCTTCTCCCTCAGCTTTTCCTGTCCGCTTCTGCGCAAAATTGAAGGCGGAAATTGTGAGCCACAAATGCTGTATGAATTTCCAGGAGACCACAGCATGCACACAACAACACCATCATTCGTGGACCTATGCAAGACACCAGATTGGATGTCCGCAATCATAAATGTAGGCCCCTTTGCATTGATAGCCATTGAAAAATTGTATATCTTTGCAGACATATTTCCTAAAAAGAGTGAGTGTTCTGGACAATTGTCACCTGAGCGCTCTGGTAAGTTTGTCTCTCCCTAGTAGCGAGTCAGCCACAGTCAGCGCAAATTGCACTTCGGACTTCTTCAGCCGCTTCATCTCATCCTCACCTGCATATATGCCCAACCCTTTTATGCCTAGACACTTGGTACAGATTTGTATCCGGCAGCTCCATGAGCATTAAATAAGCCAATGGAACAAAATCTGCTTCATGCCAGCACCTCAGCGCTGCACGAACAAGATGCCAAATGTCGAACCTGTCACTGTCAGGCATGGGCACGCAATGAGACAAGAGCGCACCAATGGTGCTGTGCAGAGCCTCATATTTCTGCAGCGCACGCTCCAAGTCATCCCTGGCAAATCGCTGGTAGCGCATGATGTACTCATCCTTGGTTGTCCGCGTTGCAGGATCGGTCTCGAGGTATGCCTGCATAGCAGGACACAGACGCACTGATTGCACTGCATGCCTGCATAGCAGGACAAAAGACACACTGAATGCACTGCATCGAGCAGAGTATGTACATGTATAGGCAGTGGAGGTAATTCAATTGCTTGGGGCGAAAGAAATATAGTCACTCGGGTCTTTGGCACAGTGTGGTCAAAAGACTCAGGTGTCAGACCTGGTCAGCCGATGCATTGATGAAATTGCATGTCTCCAAAGCGTCTTTCTGCAAACCAGCACAGATTCCAGACAGAAGAGCTTGGAGGGAGGTGTGCAGTAGAAAGGGCCACGACAATTCCAAGTACTGTTGCCAAAGATCACAGCAATTCGTTCTGTCACTGGAAGCAAAGCCTAGGCATTTTTATATACACCACAAGATTACTTTTCTTGCACCTTGTACCTCTTTGGTGCTCAAAACCGCCCATGCTTTTAAGTAGCCAAGGAGGCAGTCCAAAACCGTTTGTGCGAACACTGCGAGAGTTCTAGCTCGACAAAAAGTGTTAGAGAATTCTGAGTCAGGTCACCTCAAGGTGACCACCACTTCTACAAGCAATATGCCAAGCCCTAACGGTTACCGCACGGAGCCTCGTTTGACGCCTTCAAGATCCCCCCACCGCTGGAGGGTGCCTGTCTAAGGATCGAAAGGAGCATGCCAGGGTAGTATTTCCTGTCCAGTGGCTTTCTGACCTCCCTGGTCCTGACAAATCTATCAAACGGGGTTTTCGGAACAACACCTCGGGGCTCTTCGAGGTGAAGGGGGGCTTTGAATTAGTGTGGTGGGTGATCCCTGTCGTTGCCTCCCGGAGATTTTCGAGTTGCTGACATCATTGGGCCGGTACCCACATCCAGACCGAACCCCCCTCACGGCTGACGTCTTGCTGCCGTCCTCCGAGGACGCAATCTGTCAAGTCCTGTGCCGTCTTGTCACCTGTCATACAAATTGAAGCTTCGACATCAGAAGATCGAGATGCTACAAGCTCCGACTGACTGATCATGGAGTGAGATCAACATGATGGGTTCCCAATCATTGATCGATGACAGCCAGTGACATAACTTCAACAAGGGCGAAAATAAAAGAAAATGTTCCTAGGACTCCGTGTGGAAGAGCACAAACCTGTACGACTGAATTTGCCGTACCGCAGCATCCGAATTTCTTTTATTCTTTTGACGTCCGTCATTGTAACGTGCTCTTATCTCGTCGCCCACCACAAGGGCTAGGGGCAGAGTGGAGGTGAACTGAGCTGATTCGATGCCGCCGCACATGAACTGGCCGGAGTTCCATGCAAGCCCTCCCATGGCCTTCACTGACGTCCCAGGACTTCAGGAGGGTGCCGTTGATGACTTCGAACACTCTATGGGAATTGAGGAGGTGCGTTTGAAAGTCTGCATCTCGGCAGGACGTAGCGTGTTCAAGGGTATATGCGTGGTTTCCGACGTCGACGTCAATCGGCCGAACTTCACGTCAGCAATATCGGGATCTGTCCTGGCTTCAAATTGAGTGCGTGGGACCGGCTCAATTGGGGGGCGTTGGCGAGCTTGGTCGCCCCCCTGATGTTCCGAAAAGGCTGTGCTCAGCAAGAGCCCCTTGTGGCACGCGGCGCTAGGCTTCGTTGCCAGTCACCTGAATTACGAGAGATCTCAGCCGCCCACTGTTTGTCCGTCGCGCAGTTCCGGAAGAATGCCAAGGACATGGTGGACTGGATTTGTGACTATTACGCGTCAAACGAGAAGCTGCCCGTGCGTTCGGAGGTGGAGCCTGGCTACCTTCGTCCCCTCCTACCCAAGGCCGCCCCGCAGCACCCCGAAAACTTCGGCTCCATCATGCAGGACGTCCAGTCTAAGATTATGCCAGGTGGGCACCCAACAATTCTGGCCCTAAGGGCACACCTGTACATCTCGATCATTTGCCCCTCTCAACCCCTGTACTGGGTCAGTGCAGGGCAGCCCAGACCCCTCCCCAATTGGCTGTGCGCACCAACCCACCAGCTCGCTGACAAATCAAGCTGTGCTGGCAGCCTGTCAAGCTGCCACTTTTCCTGGACGTTTCACAGTCTTGTAGGCTTTTGGAATTTGCACCCTTTGTCGCCCATAGATCCTATTTGGACCGCTGTGCGTCCCGAATGGAGGATCCGACCTCCTCAGTTTCAATCCCTGTGCGCACTGAACTGAGTTGATACCTTGGATGCCTCATGTCTAGTTCCCTGTCCTCTTCCTGTACCTGTAGATTCCCTGCACCCCCCAAGTTGGTCCCCTTACCTTCTGTGCTGATCCCCTGTGTGTCCCTGAATTGCTGAAATGACCACCTCAGTTGATCCCCTGTGCGCCTGAGATATTCCCCTGACCTCATATATTGACCCCCTCTATGCACTAAGCTAACCCCTGACTTGCTGAATTGATCCCATGTGCTGCTGCTGCTGTGTAGGCATCACGCACTGGCAGAGCCCCAACTTCTTCGCTTACTTCCCCTCCAACTCCAGCTTCCCCGCCATGCTGGGCGACATGCTCAGCACCGCCCTCAGCACCGTCGGCTTCTGCTGGATCGGCTCCCCAGCCACCACAGAGCTCGAGACGGTGAGCGCCCCTCGATTGCTTTAAATTTGTGTTGATGATCTCTCAGATGATGTCCTTGTACGGCAATCTATCACATTGCTGCAAAGCAGGGATGTATGAATGTTTGGGTGAATTATGCAGCCCCCCATCTGACTGTGATTGTTAGCTCAGTGCAGCCTCTCAGAGCAGGGCAGACAGCCTTGCCTTTGACAGCCACCCACATATCCTGATCGCACTTGTTGTTGGCCCTTTGTGTGGAGTATTTCTACCCTGCAAGTGTGCATTTGTGAAATTGGGAGCCTGATAGGAAGGTTCTGCTGGCTGCGCAGATTGTGATGGACTGGCTGGGCAAGCTGCTGTGCCTGCCCACCTCCTTCCTGGCCTTTGACGAGCAGGGCAAGCGCGGCCTCGGAGGCGGCGTCATCCAGGTGCGCTGCCATCTCTTTGATCTGGCCCTTCTACTAGACGCCAATTGCGCTGTCCCCCTGATCTGACCCCCCCTTATGCTAGATACAGTGGTAAGCTGTCTCCCTGATGTGCCCCCTCCTTTTGCTAGACTCAATGGTGCGCCCCTTCTTCTGTCCGGCTCAGTGCCGGCCTCAGCCCATGTGGTAAAAGGGCAGTGCAACCCCAATACTTCCATTCTCCTGTGATGACATGCCGCAATACCACACTAGCACTGTCTCCATCGCTGTGCAACAGTGATGGCCATTGCCCCAGCCAGGCTTCACTTGTACACGTCCCTGCTATGCATGCTGTATAGGGTGCTCGACTCCTGGTTACTGACGAGCAGAGCAATACAGCTGCAGGCAAGTGCATGGCCTGAAGCAGGTGCATTACGAGGCATGGTGCTGTGCTGTGCAGGGCTCCGCCAGCGAGTCGACACTTGTGTCAGTGCTGGCTGCGCGCGCGAGGGTCGCCCCTGAGCACGCCTCGAAGCTCGTTGCGTACAGCTCAGATCAGGTGCGCAGCCGGAACTGCATGCACCACTCCTGTTATTGCGTAGCTATGGTTTAAGGGGCGGCGTCTCAATTGCCCGTCAATGTTTTTTCTGTGAGTCAATGACCTCAGATGCTTTATCTGTCGTGTGCATTGGCAACTTGCTATAGCTGATTGCCAATAGCAAGCAATGAAGGGTACCAGGCCTCTTTCCAGTCCCTCTGGGATGGGTCCCAGCGTCCCTATGGGCACTTGAGATACTGTGCAATTTGCTCGGGGCACATCGAGAGTGAGTCAAGGCGTCTGCTGGCTCCTGAGCACTTTAACGTGTCCCGCAGTCGCACAGCTCAATCAAGAAGGCCTGCATGGTGGCGGGCATCCCCTACGTGCGCATCATCCCAGCCTCGGCCGAGGATGACTACGCCCTTGACCCGGCTGCCCTCAGAGAGGCGATCGAAGAGGACCTCAGAAATGAAGACCTGATCCCCTTCTACGTCTGTGCCACCATCGGCACAACTTCCTCCTGCGCGGTTGACCCAATCGCTGAGATCGGCCGCATCACCCGGCATTACAACCTCTGGTGAGCATCCGCCGCATTTCCCCCCGCATACTTTTAGAACAGCGAATGTCTACCTCATGCACTGCATATATAGGCTGGCTTTGAAATGCACATCTGCAAAGTTCTGATGTGATCAGCCTGCTCAAGGATGTGCCAGGCAACATGGGGATTTCCAAAAACATGGGGGATACACTCTTGCAGGCCACCTGTCTGCACATATTGCACTGATAAACGACATTTTGCATTATGCACATGCAAGGTCCAAAAGCAGCAAGGCTGGGGGCAGTCAATAGCCTTTTGTTTAGGAAGGCCCCGGTCGGCAGAGGACGGTATAAAACCTGAGCACCGTGCCCACGGATGATTGGGTCTTGCTTGGATCTGGCAAGTCCACCAAGGGGTACGATTGTGACAGCCTATAATTGCAGCTTGAGTGCAGGACGTACCTTGCCTTTTGGCAGGATAAGCGTGTAAGAATAATATTAGTAAGGACCCCCAGCTCTGGCTGAGCCGCATGTGCACGAATGTGCAGGCTGCATGTGGACGCGGCTTATGCAGGCGTTACCTCCATGCTGCCAGAGTACCGCCACTACTTCAACGGCCTGGAGCTTGTGGACAGCTTCATCACCAACGGGCACAAGTGGCTGCTGACCAACTTCGACTGCTCCTGCATGTGGGTGCAGAACGCGGAGCCCCTCAAGACAGCGCTCTCGCTCACCCCGGCCTACCTGCGCGCCAAGGGGAACAGCCTCGACTACAAGGTGACTGATCGCGACTCACTGCGACTCATCTCTTTGAATGAGATTAATGTGTCTCTGCTCATTGAAATATAGCTGTATGCTCCTATGTCATAACACATCTCCTGCTAATAACATGCAGGACTCGGACAAATTCGCGCATATTCTGGTTTTCTTTTCGATTGTTTTGGGCAGCTCAAACTTCCATGTGCTAGTGCATCCCGTGTGCATGGTAAGGGAAGGGTGACTGCTCCTGCTAATCGACACATCATTTGGGTGTCTTTTGAGGTGAATGTGAGGAATGATTGCCTGTGGGGGAGCAGGACTGGCAAGTGCCTCTGGGCCGGCGCTTCCGCGCGCTCAAGTTGTGGTTTGTGATGCGCTCCTACGGCACTGACAACATCAAGAAATTCCTCAGGTGCACCCCCTGACCTGCTTCCGCCATTTGGTGCACATGCTCAGTTATCAAGCAGCAGTCCTTGAACACATGTGCACCTTGAATGATCGCAGGAGGTTGCTTGTGGCCGAGTGTACCTGACCTTGTATGCAGCATTTGCATTGTCTGTGCTGCTCTGCCTTGCTCTCTACTGCCTGCAAAACGCTGAGAGCGCATGCCATTTTTTTGCGCAGGCATCACGTCCAGCTGGGGCAGCTCTTTGTGAGCCTCATCCAGACCGACGCCCGACTGGAGATCATGGCACCCCCACGCTGGGGCCTCATCTGCTTTGCTATCAGAGTGAGTACTGCCCTCCCCTCAAAGCCTGCCACCTGCATTTCTGGTCATGTCCTGTACCTTGAAAATGTTCTGGAGCAGCATTGCACATTGCTCACCCAAAGCTTGCTTGCTTGGCCATATGCAAGTATGCCAGCAGGGAATATGTCCATGCTCTCATGTATATGGTAGCTGATTGCCAATAGCGGGCCTGTCTTGAATCCCTGACCTACCCAGGATTCTCAGCGACCTGACACAACGGAAACTCATTGTCACCTGATCATTTCTTTGTTCAAGAGTCGCGGGGAAGGTTTTGCAACGGCAATAGCTTGAGACAGGTCTCTGCAATGACAAGAGTTGAAGACAGAACTTTCGCGCGCGCAGGGTCCCAACAACGACGCGACCAACGAGGCGACTGCGGAGCTGCTGGAGAGAATAAACAAGAGCGGCCGCGCTTTCCTCGTGCACACCGAGCTGAGCGGTCGCTTCGTGGCGCGCATGGCAATCGGCGGCAGCCTCACTCAGGAGCGCCACGTGCGTGCCACCTGGCAGCTCATCTCCGAGTGCACCACCGAGGTCCTCGCTGCCCGCGCGAAATTCCACAAGGGCGTCTGATTAAGCGCGCATGCGCTTTTTGAATTCGAAATTGGCTTCAAACCTGGAAAAGGACAAAAGCCTCAGGCCGCACCACCGAGGTCCCAGCGGCCAGCGCCGGGTACCGGAGGGGCGCCTGATTGAGCGCGTAAGCACAATTTTAGATTCAAATTCAAAATCCGGAGGGAGGACCTGGCGGCCCGCAGCAAGCGCCATGGGGAGGCCTGCTCAACGCGCTCGCATCGGTCCCCCTTTTGAAATTAAGTTCAAAATCATCGGGGAGCGGCAGATTGCACCACGGAACATACCGGTGGGGCACTCGGCAGGCATCGCAAGGGCGCCTGATCAAGCGCGCATGCGCTGCCCTTATTTTGGCACATATTCAATTTTTTTGGGGGAGCCTCAGATGTGCCTCAGAGGTCCCGGGGGCACGCGGCAAGCAGCGCAGGGGCGCTTGATCAAGCGCACATGCATTCAATTACGAATAAACATATCCCAAGGTGAGCGATGTGTTGCACCACCAGGGTACTGGCTGCGCGCGGCAAATTGTTACACAGGGCATCTTATAATCAGCTGCGCGGTTTTCCCAATCTTAGAGTCTGCTTTCTTGCGGAGGAGGATGGATCATGGGTCGCAATAAACATGCAATCGACTGACAACTGAAGAGGCCGGAAGGGACCTGGCAAGGCGTCCCTCGGCAGGACGGCCTGTGTTGGTGGATAGCTGCTGATTAGCATGTCCCCAGTACAGGCCCGTTTTGGACATTGCTCCGGCTTATGCAGGGGCCTTTTGATTCATGTACGTTTATTTGGTGGCGTATTGAAGTTTGAACAGGGTTGGCTGGCCGCAGCTTTGGCAGGTTTTACAATTGAGAGAGGCTCTCTGTGATGTGCCAAGTGGTCACCTTTCTAACCGTCATGCGCCGCTTCTCATTGCGAGGAGTGGCTTCTCATTGCGAGAAGTGACCTGTGCACAGAGGGAGCCATGACAAGCATTCTTTTATTCATGAAGTTCACGTGCGTGCAGTTCATTTTCCTCACTTTCAACAACTGATCCCTTGTTTCATGGGGACAGCTGAGGCTTTGGAGGTGCTGTGTTTGCAGCCCACAGGCCTGGCAGGTGTCGTTGAGCATTTTGCCCTTTTTCTTGAGCCCCATTCCACGAATGAGGCCCGCGGCTGCAGTGTATGACATTCTCGTGATCTCTATTACATTTCCATTAATTGTTGGGTCTGAGCATGGAAAGGCTTTGTCACTTGGTTCAGCTGAAGGAGACAGGGCTTCGGCAGGGGAGATTCAAGCAAGACTGCTGATGCAGACTTTCTTGGTATTGGTGCAATTCTCTTTGTTTTTCTTTTGATTCTCAAGGTGCAGTCGATGCTCCTCCCAGGGAAGGGGCATGGGTTTATGTGAGTGTGCCTGCTCGAGCAGCCATGCGGCAAATTCGAATGACTTTTCGATGTTCAAGAGCTGAATTGAAATTGAATGTGAGTGTGAGTGTCCCACTAGCGCAGCAGACACCGGTCTGTGGCACAGTCTCGGAGTGTGGCAGCACCTGATTCCTCTTGAGGTGCTTTTTCTTGATTGGGTCTGTTAGCATTTCGAGGGACGTTTTCCTCTGTACCGTAGGCTTGGTGATCAGCCTGCAGCTGCGCGAGTGCCCTGACACATAATTACCCATCATTGTGGCATGTCGCGCAAGACAGGCAAGGTAGGAGTTGTCCTGCAAACCTACACTGGGTGGTTTAAGCAAAAGCAGGGCGTCTTTGGCGGCCCTGCCTTGCTTGAGCGCCGGAGTGAGGGTGCAGGCTGCATGTTCAATCTAGAGGCTCGAACCCAGGCATTGTGACGTACTAAACGGACCTGTATACATCATGTAGATCAAGCAGCACTGGTGTAGGCAGCATGTGAGCTAGCTTGAAGCTCATGTAAGAGGAATTATCTGCTTAATATTGACATCTAAATCTCCTTGAAGATGCATGCAGTCTGGTGTGCAGACCATCTCATCAATTATATCCGGATATGGATCCAGGTTCAGATGTCGGACCGACCGGGACGTCATCATGCTGTGTGAATATTCAGTGCACTGTGGCAAAGATATGCACGATCGCTGTACTCAGCACCGCAAGCTGATCAGCAATTAATTTGACCAGACTTGAAGTGTAAAGGTGCTCCAGGCCTCAGGCTGGCAGCATGATGGTGGTAGCCACATGCGCATGCCATGATATCATCGATCTGCAGAGAACTGTTCTCAGGTTGAGGCTCTTGCGGTGGATTTGGATCTCCAGCCGGACCGCATGCGGCCCACAGCCGGCCTGGGCCGAGCGGCAGTGCCTCTGCATACTCGTGCCGCAGGCTGATCATCATCAGCGCTGCCATATGCATGGCCGGCTAGCATGCATGTTGCAACTGGCATACCTGCTGTACGCACACTGTACGTCCATGTACACTGTACGACGTCGTACAGGTACCTCATGTGCACGTGCCTGCCGATCATGAGTGCGCCAAGCTGTCTCCGCATGCAGGTTCTGCTGTAAAGTTTACAAGATAGGCTGCAGACTAATGAAGGCCCCGCAGATGTGGCTGCAGACGCCCTGCGTGTATGCCCTATGGCCTCTGGCTTTGGGTTTGCCGACCTGTAATAATAATAATAATACAATAATACAAGGAGTCCTTGAGTCATTAGGAGTCCTCCAGCGGGGGATCCGGATGGGGAGACCCCTCATCGGCATAGACGTGGCAAATTGATCGAGGCAGAGCGTATCTGAAATAGAGGACGGAGTCAGCCTCGCTGCATCGAAACACCTTCTGCGAGATCCAGATACTGGATACAAGTCCACACTCATCGACAAATCAGCAGCCTGACCATTTAACATCGACCACTCCAGATTTGCAAGGAGCGGCGAAGTTCGTGCGAAGCGAGACGTAGCACCCGGTGAGCGTTGAGCTGCTGCTTTGCACGGAGATATGCTGCGTATGGTGTTGAATTGCAGCGGCTTGTAAGCAAGTGGGCTGATCTGACTTTTTAGTCGAGAGCGCATGATTGTACCATGCCTGTGCACCTCTGTGCTGTGAGGGCTAGGTGGTCATCAGTCGATGCCTGACTTACATGTGCAGACTATGTTGTACTGCGTAGCGACCTTCACCATCTGTCCCTCATCGATCATCACGGTGCAAGTGTTTAGACTGCTGATGATCAGCTTTGGTGTCCGCACAATCCGCTGCCTTTTTAGCCAAGATATCTAGAACATGCCTTTATTCTGTTTGTGGTTTGGGAAGACAACCGTTGTGCTTCTTTAGTAGAAGCAACATGTTCCTTATTGCGGCTTAGACCAAAGAGGTAATGTCAGCTTGCATGTTGCTAGGTCTCCGGTTCGAGAGATTTGTTGAACAGACTTGCCACACTGATGAGATACTTTCAAGCGTCTACTTGTGACAAGACGATTAAGACTGTCTTGGCATGTCTGCAGATGACGATGCTGGGACTTGGCACCGTCCTTCAACGACCTAGCACCAGCAGCAGCATCTCCGTGCAGACAGTCTCCCCCCGCACACCACGGCGCTTGGCATGCCGGGTGCAGCCCTGCGCTGCTCTCGTGACTGACACACCGCGCCCCAAGACGCTTGGGACCTCGAGTGGAAATGGCAAAGTTGGTGAGAATGGACCCACCATCATCAATGGACAGGTGGGCTGCCTTCCCTGCCTTCTCCTACTACCTTTGGATTGGCAGGAAGCTCATGTCACAGGGAGTGGAACGCAGGAGTGCAATTCTGTTTTATTTACGGTCCCTATAACATGTCAAAGCATGTTCTTCACTGCATATCTGCGCCTGCAATAGCCGAATATGCAATGACTGGTGTGCTGACGAAGCTGCGGGTTGCGGTGCAGACGTTGCACAGCATCTCAGCGCACCAGCTGGACCTGCTGCGTTCCATGGACAAGTATATGGAGTCGTCAGTCCTGCCCATCCTGAAGGATGTCAACGCCTGCTGGCAGCCAACAGACTTCCTGCCAGACTCCTCCTCCCCAGACTTTGCAGACCAGGCGTGCATGCACTCCCTGACCCCAAAGACCCATTTAACCCCTGACATGCATGCATGACCCTCACATGTCTTGGCGCCTGCTGCACACATCCGTACTCCACAGACACAGGTGCACTGTCTGCAGCATCATTTCTATGTGTATCACATGCACAGCACGAGATAGCATGTTACACAGCGTGACTTTCAAGTGTGTTGTAGGTGGTGGAGCTGAGGAAGCGCACAGACAACCTGCCAGACGACTACCTGGTCGTGCTGGTTGGTGACATGATCACAGAGGAGGCGCTGCCCACCTACATGGCCATGCTGAACACTCTGGACGGGGTCAGGGATGAGACCGGCGCTGCTCCCACACCCTGGGGCAGGCATGCTTTCTGATTTCTATCTTGCCCCATCAATTTGTCTTTGAAAAATTACAGTCTGATGTCTTTCGGTGTCCAAATGTTATATGCACATGTTGAACTTGTCAATTGCCTCTTCTTGCTGAAGCCTTCAGCAGAGTGGATCAGCATGACGTGGCTCTGCTGTACACAGGTTAATGGCGCCACCTATATGGCTTGTACTGACAGCGCTGGTTCTATTTTGTTGCAGGTGGACCAGGCAATGGACGGCGGAGGAGAACAGGCATGGAGACCTCATGAACAAGTACTGCTATCTGTCCGGCCGTGTGAACATGAAGGTGTGATTGCTGATCTTGCCTACTAGCAAAAGCATGTCTGTTTGTTGTGTGCGTGGTTCCTCACAAGCATGATGCCAGACTGACAAAGCAACTGTTATGTTGCGCAGGCTGTGGAGAAGACAATTCAGAACCTGATTGGGTCAGGCATGGACCCAAAGACACAGAACAACCCGTACTATGGATTTATCTACACCTCTTTCCAGGAGCGCGCCACTAAGGTACTGCTTGCTGATCACACTCTGGCAACCTGAGCCGCATTGCCCTTGTTACGATCGATGCTGTCATCATGCATGGTTCCTCATGATCTACCAAGCGCTGACATAGTGAACTTTGAGGGCTTGATTGCCCCATAGCGCTAGGAATTGTGCATTTAGATGTTCCAAGTGCTGATCCGTGCATGTTCTGTTGTTTGCACAGATCAGCCATGGCAACACAGCAGCGCATGCCTCCGAGTACGGCGACAAGCAGCTCGGCCGCATCTGCGCTGCCATTGCTGGGGATGAGGCGCGCCACGAGAAGGCCTACATCAAAATGACAGACGAGATCTTCCGACTGTGCGCCTCCCGCCCCTGTCACTCTTACACTGTGCTCCACTGATGAGCGTCCGGCAGAGTTACCTTGTTCTCTTTGTGGTAATGCCATGACGTATAGTGTGCTCTTCTCTGGCCCTTAAGAGGTGAAATGTGGCACTGTCCTGCAGTCTTCAGAGGGTGTCTTCAATCAAAATCTTTTGCTTTCTTGTGAGTATTGTTTGGGGTTGCAGGGATCCGAGCGGGTCCATGATCGCGTTCTCAGACATGATGCGCAAGCAGATTGTCATGCCAGCCCACCTCATGGACGACAACGAGCACAGCTCCAAGAACGGCCGCAACCTGTTCAAGGACTTCTCGGCCGTTGCCCAGGCCACCGGCACCTACACCGGAAAGGTGAGAACCCAGTTTCTCAATGATGCAGCAAAAATCTGGAGAGTACTGCAGAGTGATGGCAGCGGTTGATTTTCAAGTGGCAGAGATGGTGGCTGCACGAGTGACAACCTGACAGCTGTCGTATCAGCTGGTAGCAGCTGCCACTGTGGCTCGCCACATTTCAAATTTTTCTGAAAGCACAAATGAAACATGGCTGTTATTATGCGCTGTGCTGTGTAGATCGTTTGAGTTGAGCATCGCTCTGTTTGGGTGAGGTTGGCGCTCATGAGGGAAGCTGGTGTTCTTGCGCAGGATTATGTGGACATCATGGAGTTCCTGATGAAGCACTGGAAGATCGCAGAGCTGCAGGGGCTGACGCCGGAGGCCCAGAAGGCGCAGGAGGACGTGCAGAGCCTGCTCACCAAGTTCAAGCGTCTCACAGAGCGCCAGGAGCGCATCATGAAGAGCAAGCCCGTTGTGTCCACCCAGTTCTCCTGGATCTTCAACCGCGAGGTCCCTGTCATCATGGCCTGAGCGCTGCGCAGCCTCAGACAATGCCTGGGTGCTGAAAGCCGGGCGGAGCAACTAATGAGCGTCTTTGGAGGGCACTTCTCTACTTGGTTCTGCTGAGTACAAGCCAGGATCGACAAGCGTTGGTGTTAAGGGAGGCAGAATTGATGATTGGTGATTGTCCATCAATAAATTTAAGCTGGATTGGAACGTTACAACATGCGGCGGGTTTAGCAGGTCTGAAGGTATGGGCCTGTGTCGATATGGCATTTAGGAATCAACGCATGCCGGAGAGGAGAGGCATGTCAGGCAGCCTCTCACCCATTGTGTTAGGAGCGGGTAAAGGGGCAAAGAGTCCGGCAGCCCCTACAGCCTGCTGATTGTGAGGTTCTCTATACTGAGACATTGGTTGCTGCGGGCGTGTGAAGACTTCGCTTTGGTATCAGAGACATGCACCCTCTGTACCCTCTTGGTGGTCTTGCCAGAACTTGGGCGCTGAAGCACGCATCGTTTAGAGTAGGGCCGTGGGCTTCTAATCTATCGTAGTGTAGCAGTCACACAGATACCTTGAAGGCCTTGGCAGTGGTTGTGGGGTCCCAGGTGTGGGTGCAAGCTCCATGCAGCAATGTGTTGGGTCACAGAGAAGGGTGCATATTGCAGAAGCGGTCAAGAAGAGTTCAGCTTTTCATTTGCTAGTGTGTGATTGATTTAATGATTACACGAGGCCGGCATCAAGAGAGAGGTGTGGTGACGCATCATATTCTTTACGTGGGATAATTGTACAACACGAGAGATGGAAGAAAATGATCGTGCTTTGCATCGAAGATGTGGCGCATATGTGTGTGATGGAGTCATTGTTGCTTGGGTTCAACAGATGTGGATCCGCCTAATATTGCCTCAAATGTCATACTTCCAGCAGTCTTGAGTTGGCGCATGCGCACCTTGATTGTTTCATTGGAATTGCGGATAGGTGGAAGGCTGTCTGATGGTTAGATGACATGCTTGTAGCATTCGTTCTACAGGGTTTGTTTTACAAGAGACTGCATTGGCCATATGAGCAGTGACGTTGCGGGTTGTCTAGGAAGCTAGGGCTGTCTGCATATTTGCCTGTTCATGAGGAGTATGATAGCTTCTTGCCGTCACGAGCCTAGAATGTGCAGTAATGCGCTTGCAATTAGGTAGGGCACATCCAAAAGGCAGGATAGTGCTGTCAGCGTGTTTGCGCGCATTTCCTTTCAATCAGCAGCTCTTGTAACATACTCTTGCTTTCGAATGACTGGTCCCCAGAAGAGTACCAGTAAAGCCAGCATTGAAAGCAGCAGGCATGCATGCAAGTAAGCAAGCGTTGCTCTGCTCTTCCGGCATGCATGTAGATGGTAAGACCACAAGCAGCAAAGATGCAGACTCACCGCTGTAGCCTCGGAGGTTTGCCCACATGGAAGAGTGACAGATCTGTGCCGCTCAAAAAAATCAGCTGAATTTCTGACTGTCAAGAGTCTCTGGCTGGTGCTGTCAGGGTCGCAGGGATGCTGCAGCATGAGACTTCTGCAGATTGATCAGACAGATCACCCAATATTGGAAGCAGCATACACAAACTGATTGTAGTCGAGAGTGATGCGCCCCTGCTGCTGGGCATCAAAGGCCTGAAACGTGGCTGTGGCGCTCTGCAGGAATACTGCCATCGCCACGAGCTCTGCTATGTCACTGCTTCCGGACCGGTCTGGGTCATAGGCTGTAAACAATGCTTCAAAGGCTGGTGTATCAAGCCGGTATCCTGCAGAGGCAAACACAGACACTTACTTAGGGCAATCCCTCCACATATGTTGGACATTATGGTGAAGAGGGCCTGCAAGCAAAGTCTTTCCTGCCAAAGGGGAAATTTCTTCCCCTTATCTGACTGACAGGTCGGTCAAGGTGCTGGGGTGTTGGTGCCATAGAAAAGACCAGTTGACTGGCTTACCGATGCTCTGCAGTAGTTGTGCAACCGCTTTCTTGTCTATTCTGCCCCTTCTTGAGGTGTCACACTGCTGAAATCTCTGCTGCAGGTCCATGATGAAGTGGTTGAGAGTTCTGAATTCGTTGAAGCTTATCGTGCCGGTGTTGTCTCTGTCGTGCAATCTGTTCACACATTTCCAACAAGTCAGCAAGAATTCTTCCCCCTCACCTTTTCAGGCAGCAGGCTGGCAAGGAAAGCGATGTAGAGGACACCGTGGCAATGGTTTACCTAATCAGAGCTGCGCAGACCTTCAGAGAAAAGTTCATGCCTCCAAGACCTAGAGCCCTCTGCAATTCCTCGCTAGTGAGAGCTCCATTCCGATCTGTGTCGATAGCACCAAACCCTGCACTTACCAGATGTTTATTTTGGTCGTTAGTCTGAAAACCATCCTTTCAATTTGACTCTATATCTAGGGACCATAAGAAACCATTTTTATGCGTCTGGTGCAAAACAAGCTTTAGCAGAGCCTCTGGAATACTTACACTGTTGAATCTGGGCATCCGCCATCTCTCCCGGTTGACAAAAGTATCAGTAGATGCAGAACATAAGAACGGTGGCGGAGGAAGGCTAAAACATGAAATCTTTGATACACTTAAAATATGTCCTGACAAAAGTTTGAGGAGACAGAACAGGTCACCGCTTCTGATGTTGCCATCAACAGCTTCTTCTGGCTTCTTGCAAGGCTTCCAGCTGGCACTACTTCAAATTCAGTCTACTTACATTACAAAATATTATGTTGATTTATGAGGAATAAGAACTCTCATGCAAGTTTGTCACAGACCTCTTCACACCCTGAACTGAATACAATCTGTCATGCTTATTATAAGTGCGGCTCGAGCTCGCAGTCTTCGCTGAATTCACGACTGATCAGAGCTGAGCTTGCGTCCGATTGAGTCAGACTTTGATGATCAGACATCCTTGACCAGCCCCACCTAGCAGAAGCAATAAATGAAAGCCCATCAAGGTCAAACTCATCCCAATTGGAGATATGATTTGCAGTTCCACATACTAAAGCTTGTTCACTGCAGCGCTGCCACCAAGCTGCTGCAGCAGCCGCGGCATTCTCTGTCAACAGCAGTCGCAGTCCCTGACGTCATGAACTCACAATCAAACTCTAGGCAGCCTTCCTCTCTTCTCTGGCGCTCCGTCTGCCTTGATGTCTGCTTATCTCATTCTCTATTTTCTATTCCTCCGTCGGACCGCTTCCGGAGCAGCAATGCGTTCCCATGTTTCCATGTTTGGTATGCCATACTGTGCCACCTCTCAATTCAGGGGTTCCACGGCACTTCCAAGACAGAGTCAGAATTCTATGGACTTGTCCCTTCCACTGAAACCAGTGGGGACAGTGCAGACGCCCGGCCGCATGTGTCTACATGTTGCCTAAACGACATTGGCAGCGGCATAGATGAACTGGTTGTAGTCCAGTGTCACGCGGCCCATCCGCTGCTGGTCAAAAGCAGAGAATGTGGCATTTGCGCTCTGCAAAAACAGCGTCATGGCGATGAACTCTGTCAGGTCCATGGTGCCATTGCGCTCCGGGTTGTAGGCATTGAAGAGAGTGTGGAAGGCTGGCCCATCTAGCTTGTACCCTGGAGGCATCAATCAGCACTCCCTGTCATACCAGAATGCATACAGGAGAGACTTGGCTCTTCTGAAATTCTGTACATCTCAGTGCCATTGCATGCAATACCGCATTGCTTGGAACTGCAAGGCAGCCCTGTCTCCCTACATGGTGCTCACGCTGTGTTCTTTGTCTTCGCTCACTTTGGCGTAGCACAAGAACTTTGTGCATGCTACGCAGAATTACATAGGCCTAGGGCCCTTGTGGCATATTGGGGCAGCAAATTCTCGGCACACACCTTGTGCCTGCAACGCACGCTCCACAGTCTGCTTGTCAATGCGCCCATGCCGCCTCGTGTCAGCCTGCTGGAACCTGTTCTGTGTGTCCAGCAAAAATTGGTGCAGGGTCTTGAACTCCTCGACGCTGACTGCGCCCGAGTTGTCCCTGTCGTGTATTCTGCACATCACAGCCACGATCCAGTCAGCGAGGATAGATGTACAGGTACTGTAGGCCTAAAAAGCGGCCATGCCCTCTCAAAAATACTAAAGGTATTTACCTGATCATTTTGTTTGCAAGATTTAGGGAGAAGTGCAAGCCGCCCAGTGCCAAGGCTCTTTGCAATTCCTCCGCGTCTAGTTGTCCACTCCTATCTACATCGATCGCGTTGAACCACTGCGCCAGCATCAAAAATGATCGTCAGCGTTGGAAGCCTGCACCTTGGACTTCTAGGCTTAGCGACGGAACTCAGCCCTGCTCACCTGTACTCACAGGCATCAAGTTAATTTAAGAAGGACATCAACAATGTTATCTAGCAATGACCGTGAAGAACAGAGAGCATCAACAAACTGGAATGTCCGGTTACTAGAGCGTCTATAAAAGGTATAGAAGGCCACCTGTCGGAGCTGCGCGTCACCCATGGCACGCTGCTTGCAATTTTGTCTATCGGTCTCACAGTAGACACTTGCCTAGTCACTTCTGCGTGAGAGGGAAAATCAATCAACGCTTCGTCCTTAGCTTCTCACAGAGCGAGAGCTGCGATCATATCATCGACCCCTCAATGAAGCCTGATCGCAGAGCATTGGATTTTGCGATCAAAGCATTACAGGAGTGTCACTTTTGGTCGAGGGATAGACTGACGATGTATTGACAAAGCCGAGAGCAAGAAACAGCATGAGGAACGGTGCTGTAGCCACGCTTCTCTATGCAACTCTCCTTTTCTCATGCAGTATTGGAGCTTGGGCCTTCCCCAGGTCCATTGAACATGCCTTTGGCGAAGGACTATATCATCCAGGGGGAGAGCTGCGTGAGCTTAAACTAAAGGTACGTGTTACCATATGGGATCTTTCATTCTCTTGCTCACATGATACACACTGCACTCCACATATTGTCGCGTGTGCAAATCTGGACACAAGTGCGAATTATTTTTTGATCGATGCAGAATTGCCTAGAGCTGGTGCGGCCGCCTCTCAGCTCCACAGAGGAAAGTGAGCTGGAGCACACCATCAAAACAGGAGGGTAGGAATTCCCACGGCTAGAGATCTGGTTGAAAAGAAGCCTTCTTAGATCCTTACTTTTCCCACTGGCGTTAGGGAGGACTGCTGGTTCGACCCCTGACTCCTATCTGTAGCAGGTTCTACAAGCTCAGAGTATTGGGTGGAAATGGAGGTCAGCCACTGCAGGTCTCTATACCAGCTAGGTGCTTGGTAATTCCAGGAAACAAAGAGAGCTTCATGGCCGTGACCAGCTACACTGGGGACTTGGTTGGCCTCAGCTATGACATGTCAAAGGTATGAAAATGCATGATGTAATTGCCCAACGATTCAATCCTGATAGCCATGCACATCTGTCCTGAAGATGATTCAGTGAAATATGGATGCTGTGCAGATGCACTGTGACTCACTCCAGAGCCTCACAGGATCATTGGAAGTGACTCTGGCTCAGAGTGCTCCTGTGACAATTACAGAAACAGCTGCCGCTCCATCTGTTGTAAGGCAGGCTCCAATGCCTGAAGGTAGGGGCTGATAGTCCCGTTTGCAGATACAACATGCAGCCCTGAGACTGAAGAGATGTGCTCGTGCAATTGCATCTTCTGTTTTAATTGCAGCATCAAGGAGTGAGAAAAAAATCAAATTTGTTTGCAGTGAAGCGGCCTGCACCCAAGGCGGCTACTGGGAGTGCACAGCAAAGAAGGGAAGGGGACAAGCCGGGCGAGGAAGGGGAGGAGGCTGCACCGCCACCCGATGAGCGGACATTTTTGCAGAAGAACTGGATCTACCTTGTGCCCATGATTTTCATGGTGCGCTGCATTACATAGCAACTTCCAGTACGTGTCATGTTTTGTGATCTGGCTGAACCAAGGCTCATAGGAGACGTGTGTAGAGAAGTATGGGATTTCCAATGTGTCGATCAAAGTATCGTCCCACATGCACTGGCTGCTAACAACGCCAGATTCAGCCATGTCGTGTCTGTGCAGTTGTTGAATGGTCTTGGGGGAGGGGCCGGCCGGCAGGGGGCGCCAGCTCAGGCAGCGGGAGCTGCAAGGCAGCGGCCTCGCCAGTGATGCAGGCGCAGTGTCAGCTCGCATATAGCGGATGGGTGTGCATTAGACATGCGGCATGCTGAAGACATAACTTAGTCAGGACCCTGGAAGAACATACGTTCATTTGTAGCACCAACCTTTGCAGCTTAGTGGAGACAGCCTGCACTGAGTGCAGGACCAGTTGACAACAGTTGCTACATTGCCTGATCGGTAAGCGCTCGTCGGGAGCCAGCTGTCACAATATGATATGACATGATCAATGTCGGAACAGTGCTCATTGTCAGTTAAATAGTGATGCAGATTCATGAAACTGTGCTTCAAGCTGTGCTTGCATGCAAGTTGCAACAATTGTGCTTCGCAGTGCGATGATCGCATGCTCTTTGTAGGCTCTGCAAGAGCTTACCATCCACTGCACTACACTGCACTGCACTGCAATAGACCGCATTTGAGGGGAAAGGATCACTCATCATGGGGTCCATCAATTACATTATACAGTTCCAACATGAACCCTGAGAATGCCCTACCCATGGACTCAGCAATGCTCCAGAAGAGATGATTATTCTGCAATCGCGCATCGATCTGTGAATCTTAAGGTGGACATTGCTGAACTATAAATTCAGAACTCCTGCACATCATCAGCTGATGTCCAAGGCTTTCATGCGTTGAGCGGATTGCAGACACACCTGTAAAGACACGATAACGACGACCTTGTTCAAGCAGTAATCCATCAAGATCTAATTTCTATAGCAATCTAATTTTGTCCACTCCTCCAGACGTCTTGGTGCTCACGGAGGTAAGTCGTCTATGTTGATCAGCATTGGAGCATGGGATTTTCAACAAGCTAGACAAGCTAGAAATGAAATGCAACAAAATGTCATCAACATGCCAAAGGTTTTAATTGCAATCCACTGCTGAAGCAAAGGATCTGACAACGCTTCCTTGTCACCATCAACAGATCTGATTCCCAGAGTCCCTGTAATACAAGGAACATTCTGACTATTCCTTATTGCCAATGTTGCAGCGCCTCAAGCTAGAAGATAAGATGAACGGGGCAGACAGGTGGACGGATCTCAGGAAGCTGCTCACCCGCCCTGGGAAGATCACAGGACCTGGCTTTGAGCCAGATCCAGCGCTGCTGGAGTTCCTGCAGGAGGATGCACGGGTGCTGTGCGTGGGTGCTGGGGGCCTGGGTTGCGAGCTGCTGAAGGACCTGGCATTGCAGGGCTTTGGCAACATAGATGTCATTGACATGGACACCATCGACGTGTCCAACCTCAACCGCCAGTTCTTGTTCAGGTGTGCCCTCAGCTCTACCACGTGCACTTCCATACCCCCTCCCGGGCACTTCAGCATTGCAAACAAATGCAGCAAGATTCACAAGAGTGCCTGCGAAGCTCACGGCATGCCTGGAGCTCTTCACCACAGGCTTGTTCACAGTGCTGTTAGCTGGAGACACTGCAGCTGCTCTCTTAGTCGAGCTGTTGCCAGCATGATGGGTGTACGGCAGCCATGACACCCATGTACGACGGCCATTGCAGCATGATGGATGCATATAGATTGCCACGTACATTGCCAGCATGGTGAATTTCTGCCTGCAGGATGAAGGATGTTGGAAAGTCCAAGGCTGAGGTGGCGGCGGAGCGCATCATGCAGCGGGTGCAGGGCGTGACAGTGACGCCGCACCACTGCCGCATTGAGGAGAAGCCGATGGAGTTCTATGAGCAGTTCCACATCCTGGTGCTGGGCCTGGACTCTCTGGAGGCCCGCCGCTTCATGAACCAGGTTGCCTGCAGCTTCCTAGGTGAGCCTTAAACACACTACTGGACCGGCCAGTGATTCCCACAGTCACCAGACTGCAAGGACAATGTCTTGCATGAGAATGGAAGGCAGAAGTGAGAGCTTATCATGACTTGAAGTCTTCGTATCAGGAACTTGATTTGCCAAAATTGCATGCCATAAATTAGTAAGTTTCAGGGGACTGTAGTAAGGCAACTGAGACATCTTTTCATGAAGGCCACCACTCAGATCGAGGTTCAGGATACCAGGCATATGTGCATGGGGCTTGAGAAAAGGAGCGGAAGCCATCGTCTGTCATCTGTCAAAAGGAGTCTGTGCTGCGCGTGTGGTCAGAGTACGATGATGACGGGAACCCGGACATGTCGACCATCAAGCCCATGGTGGATGGGGGGACCGAGGGCCTCAAGGGGCACGCGCGAGTCATCCTGCCAGGCGTCACCCCCTGCTTCGAGTGCACGCTGTGGCTGTTCCCTCCCCAGACCAAATTCCCTCTCTGCACCCTGGCCGAGACTCCCAGGTATATCCCCCTGCTGTTCAATCAAAGTTGCCTTGATGATGGGATGTAGCAGGACTTCATGGTGTGGAAGTTGACACTGATGCTGTGAGCAGATCACCGGCGCACTGCATAGAGTATGCGCACTTGATACAGTGGCAGCAGGAGCGCAGCGGCGACGAGTTTGACACAGACAACGAGGAGCACATGCGCTGGGTTTACGACAAGGCCCTCCAGCGAGCCGAGCACTTTGGCATACAGGTGCTTGCCTGCACTTCAGGATCATGAAAATGTCTCAGCCTTCTTATTGGCAGCTCTGTGGATGCCACAAGGGTGCTTCACAATGTTGAAAACAGCTTGCCAAGTCTAAATTTTGGTTGAAATCATTGGTGAGAGGCACTGAGACGGGTGTGTGTGTGTCTCCTGGCAGGGGGTGACGTGGCAGCTGACTGGAGGTGTCGTCAAGAACATCATCCCGGCCATTGCATCGACCAACGCCATCATTGCGGCGGCCTGCGCACTTGAGACCCTCAAGCTCATCACCATGTGCAGCACCGGCATCAACAACTACATGATGTGCGCTGGCCAGACCACAATGTAGCGCTTCTTGTGCCCATTGTCAGCTGTTCAGTCTGGTCATTCAAAGGGCTCTTTCAATTTAGCTCTGGTTGTGATCCGCTCCAAAATTGCACGGACAACACCGCATTGGACCTTTGAGCCAATAATTCCATGCACTTTCGGTGTGCATCACACCCAAAAGTGGTCTGGAGGTGCCTTTTACGGGACTGATGCGGTGAAGTCTGCACATGTATTGCATGACTCGATGCAATACATGGTGCTTTTGGCCACCTTGCTATTTGATGGGAAGAAGCATGTGCAGGTACGTGGGGGCGGATGGGGTGTACACCCACACGGTGTCCTACGAGCGCGACCCTGCATGCACCGTCTGCAGCTCCTCTGTGCCCTTTGAGGTTACATCCACAAACACACTGCAGCAGGTGAGGCCACCATCCACCCCCACCAGCTGCCACACTGAAACTTGTGCATGCTGTCAATGACACATCAAGAGATGCTGTCCAGTCCACAGCAGTTTCTGTGATCCTTTCTGCCAACTGTGGAGACTCCGCAGTTGCCCTAGCAGCATTGTGAAGACCTCCGCATGGTTCAAGGGATGGACAGCGACTGGTGAGGTGTTTGTGGCAGGTGATTGATGCGCTGGTGGCGGACAAGGCGCTAGGAACAAATCTAAGCGCCCCCTCCATCAGCCACGGCTCTGAGAACCTGTACATGCGCGGAGTGCTGGAGGAAGCCACACATGACAATTTAGAAAAGGTGAGCCACGCCACTCGAAAGACAGAATGAAAGGCAGACCACATCTTGTTGTCATGTCTGCAGCCCTTTTTCATCTCTGGCGCTTGCTTTGCCTACATGTCTGCAAGTCCTTTGTCTCATCACATCCTTCTATGTGGCGGCCTTTACCTGCAGCTTGTCTGCAGATGCACCTTGCCTGTGGCAATAATAGTACTCATGACCACACCCTAATGACGTGGTGCGGAATTCTTTAAATGCTGGCCAGTCCTCGAGTCCTGTGACACGGATTGTGTGCAGCCCATTGGGGAGCTGGTAGAGGACGGGGGAATTATCCAGGTCAATGACAAGAAGCTGGTGTCCACCATGCGCATCAAGCTGAAGTACTCGGACCTGATTAGCATGCAGCAATGAAGCAAACTGCTGATTTTCAACCATGTGCCAATGTACCATTTTGCAAATGTGACATGAACCAAAACCGAATGAACACAAATGGAATTTGGTAATGTACATGGACCACTGAAATTTTCCCGACTGCTAGGGAGACGCAATGTTTTGTCGGTGTCTTAAATTGCATTAGCCATGCAGCATTAGGAGCAGAAGTGATCATGATCAGTGCACTATTCGAATCTACTATATTACAAAGTTATACCTTCAATGTCTATTCTCTCTCAAATGCGCTCAAGGCTGTCAAATTGTGCTCAAACCCAGTGGCTGCAACATGCCTCTGCCCTGATCCAAACTCAAAATGTGTCAATGCGACTCGATCTCTGTCTCTCGCCCTCGCAAAATTGTCGCCTGGCCGAATCCAGGCAGGGACAGCTCGCTCAATGCCCATGCTGATCAACATCGGCAAGGTTGAGCCTGCGCTTTTGAATTGTGATGTTCTAAGGTTGCATTTGTTCACGTCATGACGTCCAGCGCCCAAGCAAATTGCCCGCAAGTGCAGCCTTGCAAGCATGACCAGGGAAGCTTGTTCTTCTATGATAACACGGCTGTTTCTCACAGCTGTCTGGTGAGAAGTCTTTGGCCTGATAACCCACCTGCTGTCTTAGTCATAGATGTCAGCAATTCCCAAGTACGAGACCATGAGTTTGAGTTGGTTGATGAAATCCACGCCAGTTGAGTACTCTGTCAGAAGGCCCACAAACACTCCGAACATGACCCAGCGCCCGTTGAAGATCTCATTAGCCCTGGTCCACCCAAACACCCTGCATGCGGGCAAGACATCAATCACTGTCTTTTCCAATAGACACTGGTGAAGACTCCTTTGCATTTACCAATACACCAGGCAACCTGCTTTGCACCAAAGTGATGGCTGGTAAACTTGGTGCACAGTGCACATTGTTGCTGAAACAGGTCATTAGCACAAGGAGATGAGAAAGGCTCACTTTGCCTTCTCAGCATTCTTTGCTGCATTCAAGTCGCGGAAGTACTGAGTCATCGCCTTTGCTGCTTCCCTCTGCTCCCTAATAGTTACTGCCGGCTTTGAGCTCCTGCATAGCAGGGTGCCAAGAATGAGAAGCACACCTTGATTATGAAGCATTTCTTCCCCCACTGTACAGCCGTTGACACTTGTACATGCTACTGACACTCCCACAGTTCTGACAGGTCTTTGTTTGTCGTCATGTTATGAAAGCCACCCAGAAGCACACCTCGAGGGAGATGCTGCTGGGCTGTGAGCTGCTGCGCCGGTGCTCTCTGGCTCGTCCTCCTTAGTGGCCAGCTCAGGCTTGCGCAGAGCTGAGCTCGACTCACTGACAACCTGTACAGTGGCTCTGCTTCGGAAGACCTGGAAGCCAGCACAAAATGCCTGATGTGGACACTTGCAACTAGACACAAGCAAGAATATTTGCAAAAATACGCCCAGAGGGAGTTTCTGACCTCCTCTCTGCAAATATTCAAGGCTATCCTTCTTTTGAGCAAGTAGAAAGGAAGGCCATGATAGCCATGATCAACCCGAGCACCAAATACCACTATTTTAACAAAGACGCCAGCACAAGCTTCTCTATGCCTCATTTTAGCCATGGTTCACCTGCATTTTCCCTCTCCTCAACTGTGGATGGCATGCGCTGTGCGATAGACCATCTGCGCGGAAAAGGCACCTCCTTTCCGAACCTTTCAATTAAAACATAAATGATGGAAAACAAGAAGAACAGGAGTATTGGGAAGCAGAATCTGATCATAAAAATAGGTGATTACCTGGTCTTCCTGTCCTGCTCTGACAAACTGAGAGTGATCCAAGAGAGCAGGCCATGCTTTGCTTGCAATCTACAATCTACAAGGTATAGTATTGCGATCCCTCACGTTCGGTATTGTGCTAGAACTTTTCGATATCCCAGGTGCACAAAGAAGTCTTGCGTGGCTCCCTTTCGACCTTCTAAGAAGGCAGGTCATAATCTTTACGAAGTGAAGGACGAATGAGAGATGAGAGAAAGCGTGCCTGTGCCCGCCATTGGAAGATCGACCCAGGTGGACGGAAACATTATAAATTGATGAGATGGTACCTGTAACCATGCTCAGCGTTACGGCGCATCACGATCAAAACTTGGGCTCCGCATGCTTGTTTGCACAGGCCCTGATGTCCAACCAAACGGTTGCCACCTGCTTCTCAAAATTACACTTTACAAGAAAGTATTCGAGCAGACATTGATGGAGTACAATGTGGGTTCTAGTATGGTGCACATTGAGACTTTGGACCTCAAGCAGGAAGCCACTGAATGGCTTCGTCATTTCGGTTGACAAATGTGATGTTCAATGATCCTGGTCCAAAAACACAATCACATTGTGCGCAGCTATGCTCAAATACATTGCTGCTGCAGTGACCCAATGAATTGAGCCCCCAAGCCACCAGCATCGTTAGTCCTGCCCTCAGAGCTCCCCAAAGCAAAGGTGAAGACAATCAAAGCACTTGCAAGGACCTGGCTATCTCAGGTCCTTGCAGGCAGACCTTTATTGTATAAAGCAGAGCAGAACAGTGGCTTTGACGAGAATTATCCGGAACAGGATACAGTAGAAAGCAGACCAATTGCCCTGACCAAGTCCGTGCGGCGGACAAGTCAAGCATGGTCTCTCTCTGGACTTCAGATGGATGGCAGTCAAATCTTTTAAAATACAATATGTGTTGGCGCCACATCTCGGCGCCTCAGAGCCTGGGCGCCTCAAGGTTTGTGGTTGGAATGGGACGCACAAAGCGCGTCTCCACTTTGGGGTAGCCAAAATTAGCGACCCAGGGGGACGAGTCACCAGCATATTTCAGAATGAAGGCTTCCTGCCAGCCTCGCTGTTTGAAACATCGACGAGGCTCTTGCTCTTGCGCGCAAACCTGCTCCCCGCTTGCCCTGTTGCAAAACAGTCACTGACAGTCTTCCTGGCAGGAATGATGGTCTGATCCTCGCTGTAGATTAAGTTGAAAGGTTAGAGGTTCAACTTCAATAAGTCACAATTGCAAAGATGGTCAATAAGTCAGAAAGCACCTTGCTCTGCATCCACAAGGGAGGAGGCGCTGCCATCGTCCTCTGGGATACCCCAAGACACATTGCTGTTGGAGCGCTGCCTGCTGAGCCGCTGAAAGAAAGACTTCCTTCCCAAGTCCTCTGGACATCCAACAGACCACCAAGTATCAGTGCCTGCACCCAAAATAAATGGCGAGCCAGTTGCACTAATCGATATGATGCGCGCACCACTGAGCTCGGAGGGCCTCTCTTTGGTGCTCGACTGGGAGGATCCTGATCTGGGCCTGCTATCGCTGCTCTGCCCAGTGCCCCTCCTGGCAAACAAGCAAATCCATGCATCATGCGCAGCATGGACAAAAGTGCTGGTGCTGATGGTCTACCCTGGCAAGAGCTGTGCATATCAATACAGTAGCATGCAAGAAGCAACATCACACGTAATTTATGTCCAATGAATGCTCTTCAAGCATGGCACAAGAGAAGAGCGCAGTGGCCCCCACCTGAAGTATGCGCTGATGGCAGATCGGTTGACGAGGTTGGCAGGGGACACAGAGAAGCCGCTCGGCACAACACCCAACATTGACGGTTGCACGACGCCATATTTCTCCTGGAAGGTCCGCCATCGCGTCATGGCCTTTTCCTGCACAACACAGCACACGCCTCGCTCACGACAGGACAATTGCACTGTGATCCTTCACTTCTTTCATCATACGCATGCGCAGCTTGGAATACGTCCAGGAATTTCTTCACAAGTACATGCCTTCCGACCAAAGAATGGCAAAGCGCATCTGCAGACAAACCCCCTGATGGATGCTACCACCAATACAACCTCATTTTGGCCTTACTGGATCAAAGCAGGGAATCAGTCACCACTGAGCACGCTGCCCAGCATTCATACACGTCCCCGCCCATTGCCCATTTCCATCACAAGATCAGCTGTGAGTTTCGCTCGGCCGCACCCTGTCGGCGTCCTTCTCGGCCTGCGTCTTGAAGGTGTCGGCCTCGATGTCGGCCAGGTAGAGCTCGTTCCACAGCCGCCGGTTCTCCCACAGGTACTGCACCGTCGCCCTCAGCTCCGGAAACACCCTGCCCACCTGCCGCCCCACCAACACTAATTTTACTACAGTTGTGCAGCATGGACTTTGTGACATCCCAAATGGGCAGTGTCCGTCTCATGCACGGTGGTAGCTGCCATATTTGACAGCTTCAACGTGACTGCTGCGTACACATGCACGCATGCCACAGTATTGTGGTAGGATAAGAGGGGGTCTGTAGGGAGGGAAACCTCCCAATGAGGCGATAGGAGGGGGGGTAGTGAAGGGTAGATGACCTGGTGGAAGAGGGGGGCGACGACGAATTCGATGAAGTTGATCTGGGAGATGGCGAGCGAGGTGGTGTGGCGGTCCATGAGCGGGGACACCGGCAGCCCCTGCGCGCGCTCCTGGTCTCCCTGAAGGAAGAACTCTTCCAGCACACGGTTCGCCCACCTGCACACAGGCGCCACCTCTCCCTGAGTTGATTTGGCGCCGCCATCGATCGACGTGGGCATTTACCACTGCATCCTTGGCCTGATGCGCCTTGAGTCAATGTCAGAGTCAATGAGGCTGCGCCTCACAAAGTCACCAAAGAATATTGGGCCGTTGCGCGCTGCTGTATCAACACTCCTGGCTGCAGCGGTCCTCTAAAATATAGGTGTAAAAAGACATTCTTGGAGCTACAGCTGCATATGACTGAGCGGTGGTGGGCTCTGCAGACCCTATCATTTCTTACATTGCAAGCAAGCAGTTATCATTGCAAGTACATGAACAAAACCACCCTTGCATGCTGGTGATACAGGGCATGAAATATTTTGACCGCACTTCTGGGCAATAGCGATGGGCTTGACGGCGTTGGAGATGTCGGCGCAGTGCAGCATGAGCGCCAGCATGAAGTGGCGGTCCTCGGGCGTCTTGAAGATGCCCGGCCCCGCATCCGCGCCGGCCGCCTCGGTGCCGCGCACATTCGCATTGATCGCCGCCGCATTCAACTCATAGAAAACCTCCAGCTGCACAGTGCACCCACAAGCCAATATCAAAAGTAGTCGACTAGCACCAATCCTGGAGGCCAGCATTTTGCAAAAGCCGGCATTACTCCAGTAGTCACGTCAGAGCTGGCAAGTGCTCCTCTACTGGAGAAGTTTCTGACATGGCAGATCTGATGCAAGAAAGCGCAACAGCACAATGTATCACAGCACATGGCCTGTGGCCATGGCTGTGACATCAGGGCAGCTGGGACATTGCGCAGACAGCTACAGATGCCACTAAAAAGCTCACATTCAACTGATCAGCATGACTAGCTGGTAGAGATGTTGTGCATCCCTCTCTGCCTGCCGCACCTTGGCGACCATGGGGAAGTGGTGGACCATGTCGGTGTGGATGATGGCGTTGATGATGGTCTTGCGCATGTCTCTCCAGCGCGCGTCGTCCATGTCAGCCAGCACGTCGGCGTGCGGCTGGTCGGCCAGGAGAGTGTAGAGCAGCGACACGTGGCGGTTCTCCAGCACGCTGTTGTCGTTGTACAGCCGCGCATACTCGTGCCGCGTGTTAATCAGGAACGCGTTGTTCAGGCCTGTTTTAACGACACCCAAATGATTTAACTCAATGATATTCGTCAAGTGGGCAATTCTTGGGGCCAGTCTAAGCTTTCTGCCCCCAACACCAGCAAAAGGGCAGTGGTTGCTGTGTAAAGCATCTTATGAAAACTTGCATACGTTGCTCACTGCTACGACTTGTAGCTGTAATTGGATTGCATAATTTCCCCCTCGTGACTGGAATGACACATTTGCATGCACATCCGCCTGTTGCATGACACAGCAATAATCCCTATTGTAGGTTTCGCAAAGGGATCGCAGATGCCCTGCGTCTGTGCCCTGCGGCATATGGCTTCGAGCATCCAGAACTTGTAATAAATTGTTAACAGTGACTAATATACTCGTCATGCGCCAAAGTGGGACTGCATAGAAGGGTGTGGGCATGAAATGCACCGGGGTGGTCCATGTCGTGGCAGAGGGCAGCGATCATGAGGGCCAGCTTCTCGCTGGGCGTCATGCGCGCGCGGCTGCCGGCTAGGCGGATGAAGCGGAAGGTGGCGTGCGTCACGTCCACGCAGTGGAAAAAGTTGTGGTACGGCACCGCCCGGTACTGGTTGCGCACCTGCGCGCACACCTCATGCCTGCTCACCTGCGCTCTTCAGAGTTGAGCTGCTTCTTAGTTAGGGAGGACATAAACGCTTTGACAGTGCCTGGGGTCAGACGTCATGCATGCTCAAGGCACGATACACCTCCGCTGTGCTGTGAGGACATGCCTCTGAAGACATAACCAATTATGTTGGAGGCATTTTGTGCTAAAGCTCACCCCTGGCCTTGCCATTGTGGGACGCGCCGCTGAGAAGGTGCATGCCCCTTGATGCACGTGAGTGTGCAATTGCAGCCGCAAGGATTACAGGTGCAAGCATCGTTCGACAGTGCACCTCGCCGATGAAGATCCAGAGAATGTCGAGGTCGACGCGTGCCTCGGGCCCGTAGCTCGTGTCCGCGGCTGCCAGCTCGGCCGATGCCAGTGCCGCCAGCAGGCGGCCCCCGCCCGTCACCGCGCTAATCTCCGCCACCGTCGCTTTCTGCACACAGCGACACCTCAGCGCGTCAAACCTTGTGCTCCTGATGTCAGCGGTACAGCATGGACAGATTTGGAGATGTCAGCATGCATGCATATGCCCAGCCTGCTGTGCTTCATGTGTGCTCTACAAGACGCCTCAAAGATGTTTGTCTCCAAGGGCATTACATTCTCATCTACAATGCCGGCAATTCCATGGGGTACCTGCCTTCCTTGCATGGTCAACTTAGTTGGACGCAAGAGCTCAAAATGTTTGTGAACGAAAGAAGTATAGGCCAGAAGAACCGGGGCTTTGGGCGTGCGCACGTCCTACAGAGACTAAAGAAATGGCTACGGTCCAAGTTAAGAGGGTGTGTATGGGCGTGAGCGCACGTCTTGGGTGGTAAGGCCGAGGTGCATGAACATGAGGGCGACGTAGGCGATGAGCTGGTCGGGGGTGAAGAAGAAGACGTCAAAGTCCCAGGAGTCCAGCACCTCGCTGTCCAGCTGCGTTATGCTGTGCCGCAGCTTCACCTCCGGCTCAGCATTCGCCGGCAGGCTGTCCTCGCCGTCTTCATCCCCCTACCAGTCAAATAGTCCCATTACATTGTTTTCAGCTAAAGTTTGGGTGATCCGATGCCTGACTCTGAGATTCAGAGTCAGTGCCGAGCATAACATCACTGCAATCGCATGTACCACGCATTGTGCAGCCATGCACAAGCAGGCTGTTACTGCAGAGACTCATTGGCTCACAGAAAATACACTCAGCTTGAATACTTCAGCTTGATGTCATGAGTTTGCATGCAAGTGCTCAAGGTGGCATGTTCACTATTGAGATCCAAGCCCGCAACCAGCGCAAAAGTAGCAAACTCAATCAGCGCGGAACAAACGCGCAATGCTACACATTTGATCGCCCAGGCAGAATTCCCTCTTCCAAAATCCGTGCATGCATGACATTTACTCTGTGGGCATGAGATGCCAAGCTTGCGCCGCTCTACAAGTCACATTGCGGGTGTGAGTGATAAGACAGGGGCGCGCCTCGACCATGTCGGCGGTGGCGGTCTTGAGGATGAGGGTCTTGCGCATGGCTCGGCTGTCGGCAAGCTCGCGGCGCTGCAGGCTCTTGTGCGCCTCCCTAAGCTGCGAAGCGGCCGCCACACCCTGCCCCTTCTTCGCGCTCACCGAGTTGCTCATCATGTTGTCCAGCCAATCCTTCGTCTCATCGTCCGCCTCCTGGTCCATCTGAACAATGTCACTTCTCCTCAGTCTCATCCACAATCTTCTGCCTGGAACTTCCCCACTCAGCATTCTACACAGTCAGTAAATCAGGGGCTGGTTTACTATCACGTGCTCTTCCAACCTTCAAAGATTAGGTGCGCCCCAGCAGCACTTCTATAGGAGTGTTCCAAACTCCCCTGTCCTTGCACTTTCTCACCAGGCATTCTTGGGACCATTTTCGTCAAGGCCACGGGAAATAGGCAGGAAGATGAAAACTCTGCGTCCCTTGCAAGCGATCAAGCATGTGATCATTACGTGTGAATGTATTAAAAAGGGTGGGTAGGAATAGATCAGGTGTCTCTGTGGCAGTGGGTGCGGACCTGCAGCTTGTGCAGGACGTGGCTTCCCTTCTCCCCGGAGCTGACGTGCGCGATGATGCGGCTCATCTTAGTCACCACCGCCTCCATCATGCCCAGCTCATTGTCATCCCATTTCTGCCACCCCACATGCCAGCCTTAGCAGATTCTATCAAATTCTCTCTGGCGAACTCCCTCAGCAGTCACAGATCTCCCTGGACGTCCAAATTTTTGCATGGCATATAAAGATTGCCACACACCAGAGATCATTCTACCAAAAAGACCAGACTGAGCATCAGGCGGCTCCCAACAGGTCTCCAACATATGGTGATAGTGATATTCTAAGGATTCAATAGAGTACAGTGTGGGGCGCAGTAGGCAGACCTCGTCAGTGTCGAGGGCGGCCATGACTTTCTGGGCCTGGGTGCGGATGACATGCAGGATGTGCGCCACAGGCTTGACCAGCAGATCCATGGCGGTGTTGTTGAGCACACTGATGAACACCATGAGCTCGATGATCACAAAGAGCGCCAGAGCTATCGACAGAGCCGCCTCCCGATGGTTGCGCGGCGCTATATTCACCTTTATGTTCACCAGCCCGTCCGAGCTCCTGGTCAATTGCCTGCACAGCAAGAAACTCCGCCTCTTCTAGATATTCCCATGACCGAGCCAGGCTTGAATCTATAATGTTGCCTTCCCTTCCAAATGCTTCAATGTTAAGCAGGTCAAGCTGGCACCTTGAGGTCCATTTTGAACACTGTAATGCAGGGCATCTTGCCCAAAAAAAAGTTAAGTAGACACGTCACCAGCGTGCCCTTCTGCTTTGGAGCAGTGCAACAATTGCATAAAAAGTAGTACAAAAAAAAATGTGAGAAAGTTAATTGGTAGTCCGATGCTTTACCTGTCCTCCGCTCTGGCGGTGAATCCGCCGCCGGCTTCCACATGATCCCACACCTCGTCTCCCACGCTCACCAGCAGTGGAATGCCCACGTGCTTCCCAGCCTTTGCCAAGTAATAGCTGCGACATGACACACCAAGTCACGTCAATGCCAGCATCGTTGGTGACACAGCTCAATCCATGTCTAGACTGGCATGACTCATGCAGCAAAGCAAAGGAAGCAACTTTCACGGAGAAAGTATCACCTGAAGAAGCCGTTGACTATGAGGTCAAGCTCTGCTCTAGGCTGGCCCACCATTGTAGCCAGGACGCTTGCAACCGCCTGCGGCGGCTGCCAAATGCACACAGCACACAACTCAGCGTAAGAAGATTGACACTGTCAGATTTCCATGTTTGGACAACATGCATGCATATTCGGGGCAGGCTCGACGCTGCAGACAATAATTTTTGAAGTCAAGAACTTACTGAGTAGTCGGCTGGCGCCTGGTATTGCATGATGGGCACCATGGTGACCGTCAGCATGATCAGCAGGGCAATCTGCATGCACCCCAATGCAGGTCAGTCTGTAGTTTAACAATTCTGCAAGGAGTCATGTGGAATGTCTGCAGCTGTACACTGTACAAAGCAGCGGCTGAGTGATGGGCATGCCTGCAGGGTGTTCATCTCTGCAAGGCGCTTGCCAACGGAAGTGGAGTCTGCGCCCCAGGCTTCCACTGTTCTGCGGCGGCCCAAAGCACGGCCAGTGCACTTCAGGCAGCTCTGTCACCCATCAAACACCACTCATGTCTTGACTCGCAAACAGCAACCTTCAGTACTGCAAGACCCTCCTCTCTGAGCAAGAGTGTAGGAGTCCTCAGGCTCGCTCACTCTGACCCCACCGTCCCCATTGGACTGTCAAGAGCTCCTCTTAATCCCACTTTGAACCGCTCAGATCTTGCCTTACAAGTTCTTGATGTCTGTAGCTTTGCAGTAGCTGATGTAAGTAGGGCGCATGAGGAACCCACCCTAAATGCACCGACAAGGTGCATGACTCGCAGCAGTCGCGTCATACGGCCTGCCTGGGAGGCCAGCACGAGCGCTCGCGTCAGCGATGAGTAACCGGTCGACTCATTCTGGCGGATCTGCCTTTGAACCCAGGACAGGTCCAGTGCTATCAGCGCCGTTGTCACCAGGTTCATGAATACCTGCACACCATGCAGATCTTTTTCGTATGTATACATACAATTTCCAAGGGTTCTGCCAATTTCTGGGTATGCAATGCCCTTTGATCAACTTAGAAGGTCCAAGCCCTCCAGTCTGTTTATCCCAGAAAACTCAGCAAGCCAAAAGATGCCCAAGGAAAGTCATTCATGTGTTGCAGACGCACCTCGAGAGAGCTGACTTTTGGGCGGCAGGCCACGCTGAGGATGAGGTCTAGGGCAAAAATGGCCATGGAAAGGATGAGGAGAGCGTCTATGACTGGATCTATGGAATTTGGCGCTGACATAAGCGCCACCACATCCGGTCCGAAGAGCACAAAAATAAGCGCCAGTGCCTGCGTCCATTGGAATATGCGGCCGTCTAGGAACCTGCATGGGCAACACAATCTAAGTATCACAACAGCGCTTTTACTCGCAGCACCAGGCAAGCTCAGAGCCATGCCAGCACTGCTGCGTGCAAGGCAGGACATCCTGCAGCGGCAATGTTTGTGACAGAAGATGCACGACACCATGGGTGCTAACTGGTATACAGAGGGGAGCTGACGTCTCTCTGCCCATCAATATCGTTCATAAATCCATATGCACATGTAATTCTCCCAATGCTGCGCACCTGACCACACTGCGCCTCCCCTGGCTTGCCTTGTCGCAGCCCAGGAGCCAGTCTGCAATGCTAGAGCGCCTGGCACTGGAAGCTCTGGAGCTCCCTGTGTCCCCTGACAGCAGGGGGAAGGATGCCTTGGCGCTGCGGCTGTCTGACTGGGGGATGACTGACTGGGAAGACTTCTCTGGGATGTACAGTGACACCCTGGGGCCGCTGCCTGGGTTCTTGAGGGATGGTTTCCGTTTGCTGGGATGGATGGGTACAGAAGGTACGTCCCCATTCAGATTGATGCGCACGCTAGGCCTCTGCACAGACGAGCTCGCCTCAGAGACACGTCCAGCAGCACTCTTCTCAACTGAAAGGCGAACCTCAGATCTTGATGATCCCACCACACTTTAAGTTGTAAACATCTGTACAATTTGAGACATTTTCCCCACGGCAAATTTCCTCAAGCACAGCAGGAATTTTCGACGTTTACTGTTGAAGGACGAAAGCAGACATGAACTTACCCGTCTTTCAGCTGGACTGAGAATAAATGTATCAGCTTCACTTTCTTCAGAGTCTTCAGCACGCCCTGCTAAGAAAGGCTTCGGAGTGTCGTTCCCATCCATAACTGGCTCTGGATGTACCTTGGTGTGAAATGACATATTAGAGGCCAGCGATGCATTTGTTGGACCACAAGCCTCTTAGAAGCTCTCAGATGAATTTATAATGCTTTGATGTTCTTGGCTGAGGCTGCGTAGGGCAGCTGGGAGGCAGTACTCGAGCACAAATAGACCGGGCAGGGGAGAATCTACGACGTCCAAGGAAAAATTTTCTTGGACTTTGACTTTTCGACCAACCGGCCAGAGACCTTTGTGCGGTCTTGGTCCTTGCTTCAACCCCTTAATAGTCATAGTCATAGTAAATTGCTTCACTGCATATCCAGATGTCTACATTCACACGATCCTGGGATTCCGGAGCTCTCCCACACCGCAGATGTTTTCGGAACAGGACACGTAGTGCAGATGTTTTGCAGCGCATATTATCTTTGTCACAAAATGGAAGCAATAATTATTTTTTCTGTTCCATAGCGAGCCTCAAGATGCGGTCAGCTTCGAAATTCAAAACCCAAACCAAGCATTCTTGTTTAATCACTCCGGCCACTTCTTTCCAACTATTCACAAATCTATATATACCTATAATCGAAATTGCGAGCGATCTCAATGCATTCAATGTACAAGCAGCATCACACTCGCTGCAAACCAGGCGAAAGCTTCACACACAGTGCCATCCTGCAGCAAAGAGCGAGTCGAACACTTTGGCCGACTGGTTGACGCTGATCTTCCTGGCAGGGCTGACTCGGATGCCGGCTAACAGACTCTGCGCTTGCCGCGTTGCTGTCCCCGGAGGCGCCTGTTTCATCGCAATTTCGTATGCGTTGCGCAGCAGCAGCGGCGTGGGGTAGGCTTGCAGGATGGCCTCTGCTACCTCAGCTCCAACACCTATAGAGCATGATCAATTGATAATCAGCAACGGCAATGTTCAAAATAAATTAGAGCCAATGAGAAATTTGTACAGCTAGCAAGCCTTTTAAAGCTAGCAAGGGCCTCAGCATGGGCACGATTGTCACAGCTGTCTTCCTCAAGGGATGGGCTCTTCTGGCCATTCAGGCCCAAGGCAACAACGGCAGGTGTCACTGTTGTCAAGAAATGTACACAGAGACAGCAATATCGAGTGTCACTGTTGGCAGCAGAGATGTATAGAGGCAGCGGGTGCCCACCTGGCAGGGCGGTGAGCATGAGGCCCCACACATCGCGCACAGTGATCTTCATGTTTGCGTTGACACGCGCACACAGCTCATGAAACGTTGGCAGAGGCTCGCCGCCCCTCTGCACCCCCGGCGATTGGCTCGTAAGGGGCCCATACTTTGCCTGCAAACCACACTCCACCCCCTATGTTTGTGGAAATCCGAGGCTCACCCTTCCACACATTCCAGGACCTCCTTTACCAATCCAACAGACATTGAACGAAAGAGTGCTTCCGGGCGGGGTAATCATTGCATTGTTGCTGCACTGTAATCACTATACTTAGTCTATCAACTCTGGCGCTCGCATTGTCCAGCATGTCTGCATCTCTCTCCACAAGGAGCTGAATTCTATTCTAGGATGTTACACCGGCGTAAACAACAGCTTCTAAAGGAAGATTAGTTGCGGCATGGGAGGGTAGTGTACCACGAGGCGTTTGGTGATGGCGGCGTAGAGGCGGAAGGTGTCGGCCACGGAAGTAGTGTGCAGCACCTCAAAACCGTCCACCACCTCTGTCGTCACAGTCGCCGTCTTCACAGCCTTCAGCTCCGCCTGATCGCAACCACAGATAGCAATCAAGCCGTACTTCAAGCAGAAGGAAGGCACAATCACGCTGCATGCCTGGCTTCTGCACAATCCCTGTGCTGGAAAATTTGTGGACCTCACGGGGCTTGAAGTGACTGCGAAGCTCCACACCTGGGGAATGACAAGCCCTTTGTCTTTGCCTAACCTCGATGGTTCTGAAGTGCAATCCCTCCACACAATATTGGGGTGCCCCAAGCCGAGGTAGGCATGCAAATGAATTTGCCTGCCTGTCCTATCATGTGCCTTCATGTCCAGCACCTCGAGCTGCAACTGGCACCCTGGT
Organism: Coccomyxa subellipsoidea C-169; assembly: GCF_000258705.1. Taxonomy (NCBI): domain Eukaryota; kingdom Viridiplantae; phylum Chlorophyta; class Trebouxiophyceae; family Coccomyxaceae; genus Coccomyxa; species Coccomyxa subellipsoidea. The sequence continues at coordinate 744,798 of NW_005178033.1, forward strand.
AGCAGTACATCAAAAGTTAAGCCATACTCAACAAAGAGTGCAACGCACCCCCTGGACCTCGATCTCGGGCAGGCCCTCGACGAGGTACATGACTCGGCGCAGGCCGCAGCGGCGCATCACGTACTTCTGCTTCTCGTAGCGCCCTTGTTTAATCGAGCCGACCAAATCGTGCACGCCCTTGCGCTCCACCACAAAGTCCAGCGCCCACACCTCCCCGGGGCTGCGGATCGACCGCGCCACCCACAGCGCGTCCCCTGTGTCCGAGTGCCGCACCTGCACACCCGCACGTTGCTCAAGGGTGACATGCGCTCTGTATAGAGGCGTCGTCACATCCTGTGGGATCTTACACAACCACATGCAAACAGACGCGGCCCTGAGACAAAACCCGTCAAGCACTGCCTTATTACGTTGTGAGGACTGTCATTCTTGTGTGGCACCAGTCAGCTTTCCTGAGGTCGCAGCACTAGTAGCAAAGAAGCTTGACGAATGGGGTTGGTGGGTTTCAAAGGTCAGTTGCTGGCATCGATGCACGAGGCGGGCTTGGGCTTGGCCGGGCCCGAATCACGCAAGATGAAATCACTGCCGATAGCCATAAAGCGCTGCTGAGCCAGCCAAAGCAGCCACAACTCAACAACCCAATGAATTATGTCCAGTGTCCGTGACAACTTGGGTTGGGGCGCACCTCCACGTTGATGCCCAGGTTTCTGAGCTGGCGCACGCACTCGTCGCGCGACTCGGTGCGGCTAGCGGTTTTGCGGCCGCCCACGTGGCGCCCAAACTGCTCCCGCTGATCCAGGACCAGCACCACCTGCACCACAGGCCAGCCTCTCAATTTTTCCCTTACTCACCCCAGGAGGAAAAATCCAGGGGAAATACTTGGAAGGGACTGTATGTGACGTCAGCAGCACTTCTTGTCACCCCCGCCAACCCCCCCTTACAAGGACCAACCCCTGTACGCATGTCTGTACACACATATCACTGATGCATTCCCAGCGTTCTGTGATGCAGCGAACGCAAGGTAGGCAATTTTTGGGGGTACCACTTTTTGGTGGAGTGAAGGCATGATTATGTAGTGAGGGTTTCTATGGCGGTCGGACCTCGTAGTGGTCTCGGAAGGCCTCTCCAGGGGGCAGCGGAGGCAGCCGGACCTCCCTGTCTCCCAGGCCCCACTCGCCACCCAGGCCTTGCAGCCGCCACACTCCCTTCGTCGCCTGCCCAACACAAAGACCATCGATGCCCACCGTAACACCAAAGCAACGGGACAGAGTGCACTTACTTTGATTGTCGCAATCATGGTGATCAGGCTGTCATCCTTTGTAGAAGCTTGAACTCTGCCAAAGCACAAGTGAACATGCAGACTGGCGGGTTTGGTGGGTAGGTGGAGTGACCTGTCCAGTGTGTTCGCTGGTGGCTCGGGATATACCGCTGCTGGCGCCCGAGTCATTTCTTTGCAGGCTTGGCTGTGACGCCGTGCGTTGGGCTGCAAGAACAACGATTCATGTCTCAACAGCACGCCCAGATTGACAATGCACTGTTCTTCATTTAGCGTCACATGCAGCATCGACCTGCAGCTGAGGCAAACTCGTGTACTGGACACATCAGCTCTTGTAGGTCGATACACTGTGACGCACCCTGCGGGGGCAAAGCTAGCTGTGCCGGCGCAGAGGACGGCGCTGCTCTCGGCTGCGCGGCCGCGCGCGCCTCCGCAGCCCGGGCCACCAGATTTGGCGGGCGCCTGTCCCGGCCTGGCCCTGGCAGTGCCGCCCGCAGCTGCGCAGAGCTGCCCGGCTGGTCTAATGCGGCATGCCACCCGCCAGCCTGTGAGCCCTGTGTCTCCAGAAAGGGCGCCTCAAACATTGGTTGGGAGCCCAGACGAGCGCTCGGGCCGGCCTGTGAGCCCGCCTGCGGCTGGCTGTCGCGCGCAGCTGTGCTGCCCTGCTGCGACTGCGGCAGGGGGGGCATGCCGGCGGCGCCCTGGGAGAGCCGGAGGTCGGGGGCCGGCGCCGCGGCGGGCAAGTCATGCAGAGCCCAGTCAAAGGGCTGCGCGGCTGGCGCGGCTGCTGGGGCGGGTAGGGCTGCTGGGGCAGGGTCGTCCTCCTCGTCTGAGCTAATCATAAGCACCTCGACAGCCTCCTCCACAGAGCGGCCATCCCTCAGCGCCTGCAGAAACAAATGGATGTGTCAGTTCAAATCTCATATCCTGGACTCTCTAAGGTGCGATGCTGACTTGCTACACATGAAGGCACCCGCTGGGAAAGGCGGGGATGCAAAGACCATCTACTTGATAGGAGGGCTTGCACGATGTGATTATTGCTGGAGAAAGTTGCACAGAACAAAAAAACAGAGGGGACCTGAGATGCAAATGCAAGGATCATGTTTGGTGAGACATCCAAAAGGGCCACTGCAGGCTGTCTCACCGAGGCTGCCTGCTCTGGAGTGAAGCCCATGTCCACGAGCTGCGCGACGCAGCCATCATCAGCCCCTGCTTCAGACGGGCCAGCTTCCTGGTGGGCGTCAGCTGCCCGGCTGGCGGCAGCTGCCCGGCTGGCGGCAGCTGCCTGGCTGGGAGCAGCTGCCTGCCTGGGGGCTGGTGTGGCCACCTCCTCGTCGTCGCTGTCCAGAAGCTCCACCACCTCAGCCTCCACCACAGGACCGCCTGTATCATAAGCACCAAGAAGTTCATGACAAGAACAATATTGTTTGCAATGCAGCTGTCATTGTTGTGCACGTTGGACTGAGATCACAACTTTACGGCTAGCCCATGTCTGAAGGGGGCAAACACTCCATTGAGCATTCTTTGCAGGGGGAAGCGAAATAAGTGTGAAAACACACCTCGCCTCTGGGCAGGTGTTGACGCACGTCCTCTTGATGCAGCGCCCCCGCCCGGGAGCACAGGCACCGAGGTCAGCATCGGGGGAGCTGCCTGGGCCGCATAGCGGGGCTGGTATCCTGCAGAACCAGCCGCAACAGAGGGCAGCTGCTGCGGTGCAGCTACACTCCGGCCGGCTGAGCCGGGGTGGGCACTCGGTGGCGGCCATTGGGCTGCAGCAGCTACAGAGTACCCTGCAGCAGCTGTCCTCGGGGCCGCCATGGAAGCTGCCACAAAACGCTGCGCAGCTGCCAGCCGCTCCCGCAGGGGCAGCGCTGTGAGATTGGGCAGCCCGTCCGCACCCAACGCTGCACAACATCCACCAGACACTTCTTCAGAACTGCAAGCTCCCCAGCCATGCAAGATAGACTCGAAATGATACATGATGCATGTAGTAATATATATCTTCCTACAAGGATGGCAGAAAGATTCATCCTAGTAGGAAGAGTTGTGTTGTGCTGACGCCGCACTCTGCAGTAAGAATTGAGACAATCATTATTAGATGCATATGAGCACTGCTCTAGTGGAGCGTGGGAGGGACGCACGGATGTCGGGCATGGCAACACCGGCCGCAACGCTCTGGCTGGGCGCTAGGGCTCTGCCGCGGGCCGGGCCCGCCGCGGCCGACGGCGCGGCAGAGCCGGAGGTTGCTGCCGCGCGCCCTGCGGCGCTGCTGCTGCCCCCTTTGCCGGCCCCGGAGGCCCGGCGCGCCGGCTGCGGCAGCGGCTGCTGCGCAGAGCCTGCCGCCGCTGCCCTGCTGCCCTGCTCGGCCGCTGCAGAGCCGAATGCTGCTGCTCCCGCATATCCTGCGTTGCTGCCACCTGTGAAGCCACCATTGGCTTTGCATTTTCTATGTTCATCGCAGTAACCAACGAAGGCAATATTGAGGCTATGCAGGAGAGCTGGCCATAATACTATGCAAATTTGCCTGCCAAAAGCCTGTGCTACTTGTGTGGAGGTTGGTAAAGCTTACCAGCAGCAGAAGGGGCGGCCACGGTAGAAGAATCGGGAAGGGAGGCAAGAGGGATGGCCGGATCCTCAGCGATGCGGTTGCGAATGACAGCGTCCTTGTAGAGCCTCGCTGCCAAGATTGTCCCCTGCCATGCCAGAGCAGTACTATGGGCTTGATTCATCTCAAGTACTCTCCATGCTGGATGTCGTCTGCTACAAATAGGATGCTTGTAGCGCTTAATGAGTCCGTCAAGAGCGCACCTCAGGAGTGAGCTTGCATTTCATGGGAAGACTGTAGGCAAGAACCAGTGGCGGCTCTCTGTTCTTGAGCGTGCTGAAACTGCTCCAGCCGTTGTACCATCGCTGAGGGTTGTTCACACCGCCCTGAGCCTGCCCATTGCCTATTGGAAAAACAAAACACTCAGATCACCAAAGAACACTCACTTTCAAGGGATGTGCCTGTGCAGCACCCAAATCGACATAAAGCATGAAGGAACTCTCTGATTCTGTTAACGAGTACAGTGAATGTGACTCACCAAAGATGGGAGCGTCTGCCAGGCCGCTGGCTTCTGCCCGATCAGACAAGTCCTTCCTAGTGAGATGGTCCTCGCCGTGCCTGTGGGCCTGTACCATGCAGTATCATATGATAAAGTTTCAATGAAAATGAAAGCTTTTTCAAGCATCCAAAACCACCTTCAATTGTGGCTGCGTGCTGTGGTTCCAAGCAGCACCTTGAAGAGAGTGATCAAGAAAGCGTAGGCAGCTGTGCCAACGCCTGGTATGTACTCCTTGTGCTTGCGCGCCTTCTTTTTGAGCCTGGCCTCCTCTGACGCACACATACAACTACCGTCAGAATAAACAGATGAAACCTTGCGTTGTTGATTTTCAATGTTAGTATCATCAGTCAATGCTTGTTTTGGAGGATCTGCTTTGCAGTAACGAGAGAGATAGAGACGGACCTGCAGGAGCAGGGGCGACGTGCAGGGCATTGTGGGCAACCTGCTCCTGCTGTCCTTGCAGCGCCTGCTTTGCTGCTTTCGCCGCCGCTGCCTTGCGCTTCCTGTCTGCCACTGCGGCAGCCTGTGCAGAAATAAGAACAAATTACCACATTAAGCTGCTGCAATCTCGCTAAGATTGTGCTTCACAAGAGGACTGGATGCTAATGTACCTGTCTTTGAGTCTCCAGCTGCAGCTCTTCTGCTGAGGGTGGCCCTGGTGCGCATCCAGGCAGAGTCCACAAATGCTCCACAACCATCTGCGGTTGATGCAAACAACAGTAAGTTTCCTTGGTGTGGTTCAACCGTGTGCAATCCGAGATCAAGCTGCGTCCACCATTGCTTATTAGATACAGTACAGGCCTGGGAGACCTGTGTTGAATGCTTTGGCATTTCACAGCAGCAGAGGACTCACCCGGCGAGTCTCAGGGCCAATACTGGGCAGGGACTCCAGCATGGCAGCATTGTATATTCGCTGTGGGAATTCACGCACACTGGTGGCCGCACGTCCCATGCTCGAGGTCTTCACTTGATCCCTCTTCCGCCTGATCCATTCTGCACGTATCTCCCTGCTCAGGAAGGTTGCACACCGTGAGCTAATGACGACTGCCTATATCATGACAAACCTTGGATATCACTGGAATCTCTTTAGCAAGCACGCAGTAAATGGATGCATATCTGCACACAAAAATTTATTTTCTCTTGTGTACATCCGCTTAGATTTATACATCCAATTGGCTATTGTAAAGATACCAGCCTGACCCTCCGTCCTTATGGACATGCTACATAATTCATTTCTAAGTGAAAAATTCATATTGATAGGGCAAACTTTGACTGCCCAAAGACTCACTGCAGAAAGTGGACGATGTGAAGGTTGGCATCGTGTCCACATCTTTCGTGGCTCGCTGTGACAGGATGATCTACAATGTCCCTCGCTTTCAAGGCTGCTGCAGCATAGAGACCAGGACCCTCTTGGGACATCCTGTGTTTGCTCTGCTGTGCTCAATAGCACAAGATGAGCATCAAAATGGGCTGAAAGCATCGAGTGTAGTGTACATCTAATTGAAATTGCAGATCCTAACTTCGAGGATGGCACTTGTTGGTAATCTGATGTCTTCGATCGCCAGGCGACGCCAGCCAAATGAATGCACGACAGACAATTTCAAGACCTGCATCCTGGACACATTATCACCCCCTCCAGTTTTCACATGCCCCTTATTCTTGGACCGTCAACTCTGTCTTGATCGGTGGCCTGACTGAAAAGCTCGGTTAGTGAATTATGCGCTTTTTTTTGCTTGAAAATCTTGCTTCGACAGGCTCATCGATCTGGGGATTTTCAGTTGGTAATATCTTTGTTGAAAGAGCAGCAGGTTTCCCATCGAAGCGAATATATAGCTCCGAGCAGCAGCTTCTCAGACTGTCAACAAGCATATCTTATGCATCAATAACATTCCTAGTCTCTTAACTTTTGCGCATCAAAGTATACGGCACCCTCCTCGCTGCATGCGTGGCAGGTTTCTTTCAAGCCAGTGCAGTCGATGCTGCAATGTATCTGACTACAGAAGATAACGGAAGCGCAGGGACGCTATCAGAGGAAACACACGTTGACAGCTGTAAAATTCACAGAGCAGAGATTGCTCCCAGACAGCTTGTGAAGCTCAAGCTTCTCAAGCGGTTACAACTTATTAGGAACAAAAATCCTCCTAAGGAGGTTGAGGTTCTACGTCAGAAGACTTTCAGGTGAGTCACAAGGCGCTTTGGCACGGTACATAGCACACCATGCAGAGCTGAAGAAATCACTGTGAGAAGCTGATCTCTTGAGGGGTCTTGTCATGCCAACTGCAGCTTTGAGCACACCCACCCGGACCTTGCCGATGAGCACTTCCTTAGAAGCCAGAAAGCCCCCAGCAGCTTTGTGGATCCTGGGTCCTCATTTCCACAATCCCAAAGCACATCGCCTGCCAAGAGGCAGGCGAGTAGCAACAAAGGGGTTTGGAGACCAGCGTTCAAAAGGACAGAACAAGACAGCCTCAAAGATACATATACAACAAGCACCGCAGCTCCTGTCCCCGGCAAGAAGAAGACAAAGAGGAAGAAGTTGAGGGTGCCAAATGAGGAATCTCAGCCCGAAGAGAGCCCACGCAATGCTGAGGCTTTTGCCAAGCTCGAGGATCAAATTAGCGTCCTACAGCAAAATGTGCAGGTATTTTTCTTACTTGACGCACACTTTGGAGTTCTTTTTCGCGGCAGTGTGTGGCAAAAGCCAACACTGCTCCGCTTGGTGCAGGATGTCATTGGCAATGACAAAGGCCTGGCGGACAGAGCAGGCGCTGGGAGCGCACCTCCTGCAGCAATTTTGCAGACACAAGCAGGCCGTGCCGCTCTTGTGGGCAGCCGCAGTGAGCAAGCACCGGCTCAGGACCCAACAAGCAGGTCTGCAACAGCCCATCCCCAAGTGCTGTGTCTTCCCTGCACATTGCTAAGACAGCCCACAAGCCTTGTGGCCTCGCATTCGTGCTTGTTAAGCGGAGTACTATACACATATTGGGGTGCAGGTCAGCAGGCGCACCTGAAGATGGCGTAAGACCCATCCACTGGTGGCAGCGGGAATCCAGGAAATCTTCAGGGGCAGTGGCAGCACCAGTACGTTTTGTAGTTCAAGGCCTCCTTATCAACTTGCTCTGCATTTCTCCCCCCATTGCTTTCTTATCGTCACCTTACATATTGTCTTGGCTGCGCTCAGGACGACTGGATGGATTACTATCGCGACCCTGAAAGCATCGAGGCGGCGGCTGCTGTAAGGCGGTGTCTGGCGCTGCTGACAAAGCAGGCACAGCATGAACCTCAGCCAAAACCACAGCCAGATACGTCCCGGACTTCCCAATCTGATGTTGGTGCGCATGCAACCCAGGTTGGCAGCTCCCGGCCAGCGAGTAGTCGCGCCAGGCCTGTTTCCACCCCGAGCAAACTCCAGAAGGAGACCATAATGCAGGTGTGATGCTTTGTGCCCTTCAGTTGGTGTAGATTGTGCGTACTAAATTGATGGTGTCTTTGGTAAGCCTGAGCGCATCGTCAAGGAGCAGTATGGCCCTCCTGACCTGCGTGTACAAGCCATGCTGCTGTTTGGCTGTGGCACAACTAGAAATGCATGATCATGAGGCATGCTGTGGGCAGATGAAGGTGCGCCAAGATCTGGAGCTGAGGGCAGCAGAGGAGGCAGCGCACAGAATTCGAGCTCATCAGCTGCCACGGACAACTTCTGAACCCAGGTCAGAGACCATACTACATTCCATGCGGACAAAAACCTTACAGCCTCTGGGTTTGACATTATGAGCTCGGATCCTACATGATGTGTACATGCAGGTGTAGGATTAAGTAAATGGATGTCTCTTCCCTTATCAAGTGTCCAAGCGCAGGTATGCCAGAATCCTGGCACAACAGGCAGAGAGGGTGCGCAACTTCCACGAGCACTCCAGGCAAGTGCTGGAGGAGTTGGAGGGGCCGTTCTCTTTCTATGAGCGCGACAAGGAGCGCGCGCTTGCCGCAAGTGCTGCTGCGGCCGCTATTGCGGAGAAAGAGGCCGCGCAACCAAAGCCAGTGTTCAGGGCCAAACCAGTTCCGGCCTTCATTCAGAAGGTATCCACAATCTATATAAATTTGATCAAGAACCACAGATAACCCTTTTCATGTCCCTGAGGACACTGATCACAGTCGTCTTTCACTGAGTCATGCAGCATGGTGCGTCTTTCATGCTGCATCGGGAACATTGCAACTTGCATTGACAGACGCATGCATTCACATGCAGAGAGCGCAGCAGTTCAGGCTGCAGCGGCAGCAGAGACAAGCACTGGCAGCCCTGCAGCAGAACCTGCAAGCCCCAGTTAAGCCCAAACAGCCCAAGCCTTATAAGGCACTGCCAGCTCATTTGCTGCAGCAGGAGAAAGCGGTTGATCACTGGGGAGGGAGAGCATCAGAGCAGGCTGCAGCAGCCCCAGTGAATAGATCTGTGTCTTCAGTGATGGAAGAGGTCAGGAGGCTGGAGGGCAGGACAGCAAAGGCAGCGCTCAGCAGAAGGGACCTGAACATGGGCAGGGCCGTTGCTGACAGGCAGGGGGGAGCCATGGAGGTTGGCTTGGGGCACTTGCAGAGCTCATCTCCAAGTAACAAAGATGGAGCTCTTTTGCAAAGGGTGCCGGCCAGCTCACCAGGTTGGCCGCAGGCCCTTGTGTACAAGGCAGGAAAGGTGCCAAATTTTGGGGCCCTGCATGCGCTGTGGGCGCAGAAGCTGGCTGCTGCCAGGGCGGCGGTGCAGAGGCGTCTCACAGTGCCAAAGGTACGGACTAAATACTGAATAACCGATCTGGTGTTCAATGAATACTGTTCCTGTGAACAAAGCAGCGAGCTCGAGCTGGAGCTGCTTAATCTGTGCCCCAGTTTATTCTCGATGTGCCTTATCCCAAGAATGGAGAGTACTGCATGTGATGGACATGATTGGTGTTGTGCGCATCTGCAGGAGTCCAGGCTCACAGCGCCGTCTGTGTCTAAGCGGCGTTTGGTGGCAACACCAAGCCACACAAATGCTGAAAGCGCCGGCAAGGAGCATGCAGTCACGGAAAGGGCCAAATCCTGGTTGGCCAGCTCAGTCAGCCACGCACGGACCTGTGAGGACAGCTTCTCGGAATTGCGTTATTCAGGACAATCAGCCCCCAGCGATGCAAGCGTGGAGCAGTGGTTTGCTCTGCAGGTGAGGCTGCAGCGCCGGACTGATCTGCTACTGGAGAAGATTGCCCTTGTCAAGCAAGGATGCAACAGCATTGTGGAGCAACTCGACTTGTGATTGGAGCTTGTACAAGATGCCCACGTCTGTTACAATCAAACTAGTCTGTGCAAGAACTTGCAACAAACTTGCATCAGCCCGCTTTGGCGCGCTGTGTGCTGTGCAAAAGCCTACATATACTAGCAGACTATCTAAGTTTGGCTGCTCGTGACCATGATCAACAGTCGGGGAGACCCAAGAGCCATCAACTGAAGGAAAACTGGTCTACATGAAGTCATCATCGTCCAGTGGATCGTCGAACTTGTAGTCATCCAGACCCGCAGAGCCGCCGCTGCGTCCCACATTCAGCGTTTTCTTCTTGCCTGCCACTGCACACACAACAGCCACGCTTCACACACCAACATCACTCACATAACAGCACGCAAGAAAGTTTTAGCAGAATGCGAATGAATCCGTCCACGCACATGGATGTCAAGCAGGAGACATTTGGGTGACACAGACATTGACACGCGGTCTGGTGCTGCTTTGCATGCGTGAGCTGAGATGGCATGCGGAGAGGAGTGCCTCACATTTCTTGGCGGCGTCAGCGGCTGTCTTTTCCTTGAGCTTGTCAGAGCGCATGCCTGCGACCGCAGTCTCGATGTCCTTGGTCTGCTGCAGGTCCAGGGGCTTCACTGCATTCTTGACAAGGGCCTTGACCAGCGCCTTGTAGTGCGCGCTCTTGGCGTGCGGGGCCATGTACTTGTTCACGAGCGCGGCGGCAAAGTCCTCAAAGTCCTTGGCTGACTTGGGCTGCAACGTGTCCAGGTTGATGTTCGAGCCAAACAGCTCCTGCGCCGCTGCAAAGTCGGCGTCCTCCACCAGCCTGCATCAGCCGTTAAAGCTTACAGGAGAATCCAATTAATCTCATGGGAAATATTATTCTTGTATGAAGCTTGAAGTCTGCATGAAAACCCTCATCCTTGGAGATCATCAGTCAGCAGAGTTCTCATGTGTACTGGACGAAGAACACCAAGGATGATGCACGGCCGGAGAAAGTGATGGGTGATCCTTGAAAGAAAGAAGCACCTTTGTTGCCGCAGTTTCTCAGCGATTGGATCATCCAAGGGACCCTCATCAATGGTTTGCAACCTCCCCTTGTCCTCATAGGACTTTTTGGCAACCTCCTTCTTCTGCAAGGCAGCACTACAGCGTGTGAGTAGCGATCATAGCTGGCTGCTCTGCATGGTGCAATCTTAACGCTGTGTTCTGAAGAGACCCCAGTTCAATCACCTATAGTTCATATCCTGAAGGGTATGAACCAGTGTCAACCTGCTGTGGTTTGGGGACGTTCTTCTCCCAGGTGGGGGGCGCATCCTCATCTTCGTCCTCTCCAGCAAATTTTGAAGCATCGGGTTCTTTGGTGCTGGCTAGTACAGCCTGGCCCTTGGTCTCAAACTGATGGCCGTTTGCAGCCCCTGCTGCCAGCTTGGGCTCAAAGGTCTCGTCTTCCCAATCTTCCCAATCGTCTGCCACTGCAAGAACGGCATACTTGCCTCGTCAAGTGTATGCTATCACCACTCTGTGCCAAGGTGGTGCTGAACGTTCAGGCATCACAGACATTTGTCGGTGCAATATCTAAAGCAGAATATGCTTGCGACAGCATAGCAACATGCACATATTCTCTACGCCACTGCACCATCCAGACTATCATCAATAAGCCAGCAAGGTGGCGGCAGAACAAATTGAACAGGAAGGAACTAGAAGCACCACACACTTTTCCAAGGCCGTTCGGATCACAGACGAGATGTCCCTATCGATGAGTCCAAGATGCAACGTCCTGGCAGATGAAGGCCACAAGGTGGCAGGCTTGCAGGATCCGACGAATGCCTGCAAATATGAAGGAACACGGACAGCTGATCACCAAGAAAGAGCCCGCCAAGCCTTGCGATCAAGCTCTGGCACAGGCTCTGTGATATCCCTCGTTGATGACTTCTCTTTCACAGTTATGCGTTTAAATCATTAAAAGAATGGAAGTCGCATGTCAATTGTTTGGCTTGCGTTCTTCTCTAATCGCCGCAGCGAGGCCCTCGATACGACGGCGTTCCTGTGCATCAAACTGGTTGTTGCGCGGAGAATCAAGTCACAAGAACTGCGAAGACTGATAATTCTGTGCGAAAGGCGATCAGTTGGAGCCTGTTGCACCAGGGCAGAGACGCGGTGTGTTGCAAGCTGCGGGGACCAACTTGAGATGATCCTTGCATCTCTTCGAAATTTTGCAAGGTTTGCTCTCCGCGCCAGGATTATTATCAGCATGTGAACTGATCGAATATTGAGTGTAGATAGAGGTCTGCAATGGAAGGCCGGTCGCTGAAGGAGCACCCTTACTCTCCCAGTGGCAGTACTGACATGAGGAGAATCAGCCTTCCAGAGGTCTTTCAGGACCTTTGATTGCATGCCCCTTTGGCAGAGCATTTATACATCCTTCTAAGAAAGCGCGATGGTCCCACGACGAGGAGACTAAGGCTTTTGCTGGGTGGTGCACGGCCTGTAATGCACTACCTACTCTCTGCTGCCTTGTGCTGAAGAGCACTGGCATGCCTGCAATATTTCATAGAAAATTTCAAAATCGAGAAGGTTGTCCTTGCAAGGGTGCCTTCCACACACCCGCAGTCCTCTTCAGTCACACGTGAGGAAGGTGTTTCTGCTTGGGTATTTCAGGCACGACAACTTGGGGGTTTGCCAAGCAGAGTAACCTATCATGTGCCCTATTTTCCCGCACTAGACTGAGATAGTGTCGATCAGCCACACCATGCGTTTGGCAAGGCTCTGCATTGACGGTGTCTGTGCTCTTGCAGCAGTCAGAGAGGGGCCACTTGGAGGCTTCAATGTTAAACAACAATAACGGAGTTGATCCTGCCAACTCCCGCCAATTCCCAACGCAATTCAATGGAGGGCCCTTATCAGGTAGTGTTCTTTGTGCACATGACTTCCACTGTCTGTCTTGCCGCAATATTCCGGTCTCTGCTCAGGACGAAGATGCCTAATGAATTTCTGTATGGCAGGCATACCAGGATTACAGGGAAACTACACAATGCAGAACGCGCTGCAGGGTGGAAGGTAAATTCCTCAAGATCTCCTCCCCCAAGAAGGTTGCAGGAACTGTGAGACGTGAATATTGCAGCGTGGGATAGACAGCCACTGACATGTTCTGACTTTGTGGGTTCCTGACACATCTTGGGGTTGTCCAGGCCTGGGCTTGGAGGCTTGCCTGCTTCTGCGGCACCGCAGCCTACTGCGCAGGGAAGATTCGGCGGCGGGAACTTTGGGCAGGGCTTGCCTCAGCAGGTACCTCCATTCTTCATCTCTTCACCTCGCCAATACATCAGTGGCGAACAAGTGGCTGAGCCCTAGGATGTCATCCATTAATTCTGCCAACATTTGGCTTCGCCAATGCATGACGATAACTTTCAGCTGTAAAGGTGTCCTCATGCGCAGTTTGGACCGGGGCCGGGAAGAGGAGGGGTACCGGTGGCGATGAATGGGCTGCCGCCCAACGCGGGGAGGGGTCCGGTGGGGAGCGGCTTGGGCGGCATGAATCTGCCGGGCGTCGGCGGGCGCGGGCTCGACCGCGGCTTGGCCGGCGCGCCGCTCGGCCAGCCGCCTGCCGCCCCCGGCCTGCAGCAGCGCGGCGGCAACATGGGCATGTTCATGAACGCCCAGGGGCGCGGCGTGGGGGGACTCGGCGGCCTTGGAGCGGGGGGCCTCGGGGGCCTCGGAGCTCCCATGGGCAACCTGGGATCCGCGCTTGGACTTGGCACGTCCCCGGGCCGCACCAACCCGATGAACAACCTGCACGGGATGGCCGGCGCGGGCCAGTACCCCTCCGGGGACCTGCTGGCCATGATCAACAAGGGGCAGCTGGTCAACCCGGGGGGCATGGGCGCCTTTGGCGGCCTGGGCGGGGCTGCCGGGCAGGGCCTCGGGCCTGGCAACCTGGGCTCGCAGGCCATGCAGGCGCAGCAGGGCCAGCAGCAGAAGCAGCAGGAGCAGGAGCCGCCCGCGTTTGATGCCTCGGAGTTCCCAGCCCTCGGGGCCACCCGGCAGGCGGGCACGCTCGCGAACGGCGACGGCGGCGGCGGTGGCGCGGGCCTGGGAGGCTTGGGGGAGGCGCCATACTCCAACCTGGCCAACCTGCACAAGGCTCAGATGGGCGGCGGCGGCCAGTTCTCCATTCAGAACGAGCAGGAGTTCCCGGCGCTCCCGGGCGCGGCCGACCAGAGAGGCACCGAGGACAACCAGGGCGGCCAGCAGCAACAGCAACAGGGTCTGGTGAGGTCCTGTCCCGCCAGCAGAGCCTCATCTGTCAGATTGCTTTTGTTTTCTGTCATACAGCGGCCTTTGCGGCAGGGAATCAAGGGCGTCGTGTCCTTGTTGATGAGGCAGTGTATGGGGCACTGACGATCCTGTCGCTGCCGCGGCAGGGGCAGCAGGGATTCCAGCAAAGGGGCATCATGGGAGGCTTCAGGCAGCAACCACAGCAGCAGCAGCAGCAGCCTGGTTTGGACCAGCAACAACAGCAGATGCAGAATGACATGAAGCGCAATGCTCGCCTCTACAATGACATCCCCGCCGCTGTGCTGCAGAGCTTGGTGCGGATGCCAACACATTAGCACTCGATGAAACCGAGCCTTCCCAAAAGGAAAGGCTATTCTAGAAAGGCATACAGTGTTTGTCTAAGAGGCGCTTCTCACGCATGCATGTGGACTGCAGGGCGGAGGGCAGGGTCCGGCAACCCAGGATCAGGTGATGCGGCTAATACACATGCAGCAACAAAGAGCCTTGGAACAGACCAAGGTAGGAGCTCCCATATGCATCTTTGTTCACAGCAATTACCGATGGAAATACCCCTCAGTGTGACACATGCGATCAAAAGAGCAATTGTGGCAATGTGCACTATTTTTTGCACCGACAAAGTCGGCGGTGGGCTGACATCTTCCTATGTGGCATCTGCAGGGCAATGTTGCGCAACCAGACCGCTTTGGCCTGCTGGGCTTGCTGGGTGTGATCCGCATGAGTGATCCGGACCTGACCACGCTTGCGCTTGGAACGGACCTCACGGGGCTGGGCCTTCACCTCAACTCCCCCGAGAACGTCTACAAAACCTTCGCTTCCCCCTGGGCTGAGGCGCCCCTGCGGCCTGAGCCCGACTTCAAGGTGAGCGCCAGTTGCATGCAACTCGAATCAATTCAAATCATGCCAAACAGAAGTTAGATCTTGAAATTGTATACGGTCATTGAGATGCCACCATGTTGAGAGGGCTAGAGCCTCCATGGAAATGCATGTGAGCCCCCTTTAGAAGTAGCATTGCCTGCATAAGCGATCTCCGGCCGTCGATGACCGGCGTGTGGGCGCAGGTGCCGGAGTGCTATCGGCATGCGCCGCCGCGATTGCAGGCGGGCTACTTCACCAAGTTTGCGCAGGAGACGCTGTTCTACATCTTCTACTCCATGCCTGGTGACGAGGCGCAGCTGTTTGCGGCGGATGAGCTGCAGCACCGCGGCTGGGCCTACCACAAGGAGTTCAAGGTGGGCCCTGCCGCCGTCTTACCTGTCCTCCCAATTTGCCCGGTCCTGCATTTCAGAAATGCGCTTGTGCAGACCCCCATTATGCACAAGCTTTCTTGACACCTTGATGTCGTTGTTGCCATCTGCTCATTTGCTCTGAATCTGGATGCACGGCATCATAGGGCTATGGGCGGTAATTTGATTGAGCAGATGCTGGCCTTTACTGGGCTTGTTTCTCCTCTTTCTAGTGGACCGCAGCTCACAGCTGACTTGCAGCGGAGCAGAATTCAGCAGCCTGCATGAGAACGCAACAGAATCACTAAGAGGAGACTAGTGATCTACATCCTGCGGGTGCGGCGCAGGTGTGGCTGACGGCAATCCAGGGGGTGGAGCCGCAGCAGAAGAACGACCAGATGGAGCGCAGCTCCTACTACGTCTTCGACACCGCCACCTGGGAGGCCGTGCGCAAGGATAACTTCGTGCTGCACTATGACGCCATCGAGCGGCTGCCCCCTCTGCAGCGCGCCCCGCTGCCGGTCGCCCCGGCCGCGCCGGCCCCCACCCAGGGCGCCTGATATTGACTCCCCTCCAAACCTGCTCTCAAACCCCCCGAGCCGCCAACCGCCGCAGCCGCGCGAGCCAGAGCCGGCTCTCAAAAACCTTCTTGGCTGCTGAGAGTGCGGCTGGAGCCCTGGTGCAGAAGGAGAGTGACTGTTGTGGTGAGAGGGGTCTGTATGGGGTGGGGTCGCTGCTCATGGCAGGCAGAGCGAGGGATTTTGGCAGCATGCGCTTGGTCAGATGTAGCTCTTTCGCGATCTGTGTCTCAGCGCGAGTCGTCCGATGATGAGGCTTTGACGGCGGTCCAATTCTTTGGCAGCAGATGTGTTGGGGCGCTGACTCTTTGAGGGAACGATGATATCTCTTAAATAGATGACAAGTGCTGAGGGGCCGGATGAAGAACATTGGATTGATTGTCTTGTTGTGATGGGGGCTGCCTCTGGTTCCTTTTGTAGGATTGAAAAGATTCAGCAGAGCTCTTGGCTTACTGTGAGGCGTGTGCGCGTTGTTGTACCACCAGTTCGGGATCAGGATGACATGAAGTGCCTGTAACAAGCGATCACTAGCAACAGAGAACCCTGGAAATAGTGCAATCGACACACTCAAAAGTTCTGGGGCCCGGAAGTTTGTGCATACTCTTACACATGTAGGATCCTCTTCAGCCATAAATGCCACTCACCTTTTCTTATCATGCTCATTTATCCAAATTTCCCAAGGATCCTCACACAACTCCGAACTGCCAATTAACCCGAGGGCCGACAATGTTTTCTAAACAGTTTGTGCTACACACTTTGATGACTTGATGCCGAATGCACACATACTCTCAGCTGCCTGCAACCAACTCATGATGGCCATGGGACAGAACCCGGAATGGAACAATCCGTTCAGATTTGCCAGGTCCTTTCAAAATGTACAGCATGATCTACCCTAATAAAACAGCATGCAGCATTTTGCACATATGCTGTAGTTGTCACACATAGATGGCTCTCCAAATAATACGATAGATCCAAAATTGCGCCCAAGACGAGCAGGAACACGTAAACAAAACTCAAGCGCCGCTGCAAGCTTGCTACCGTGCAAATTGCATTCGTCCAGCCAAAATTGACACATGTCCGCATGATGCAGCATCAAGCCCTTGCCAGAAAATCCTCATGCGACTCTCACAGATTGCAGTATCTTCAAATACCAGTAGGCTGCAAAAGGTAGGGACGATGGTGCCAGTACCATGGTCATTAAAAGATAATTTCACTGCTTGCCTGAGACTTGCTTTGGATGTAAAACCTCTCCCTGATGCTCCTCCATGCACATCTGAACCAGCTTTGCCGGTTGCAGCTGCTTTTAGGCATCTAAAAAATTTCAGTTTGCAGAGGGACAAGGCCGAGCCTTGCCATCAAAATCTCTGCTGGGCGGGAGTGAGCTGAATCGCTCACTCGCAAATAATACGCTCCAAAATCGCGGGTTGTAAACTGTCCTGATCAGCAACCCTGACCCAGTGCACCGCTGTGGGTGGCGCTTGGGCCGCAAGTGGGGTGTCTCTTGAGGACAGAATCAACTCAGACCTGCACCACCAATTCCACATCAACCGTCAACACTGTTGCCAAATGCACATCACATAGATGGGCGAAAATGCACATCTGTCCTGTTTATGACACTGCCTGTCAACGATCGTCACTGATGTGGAGGCTCACCTGTCATCGACTTTGGACAAGGTGCACACACTCCAGGTCTGAACGCTCTTCCCCGTGACCTTCCTGGGGAGCGCAGGCCGGCCTGCATCGTAGTACCGATCTGCCATCTCTCGCAGTGTTGTGCTGGTAACCGCCCTCACCACCTGTGCCATTCCAGATATCCTGACTCAGCACATCCTGAACCCAGCTGTTTCCGCCTTGTTCGGCCATTTACATGCTGAAGGTAAGCATGTACACGGTAAAATACCACGAATCTTATGGTATTGTTGCACTTGCGGTGTTTGTTGCTTCACAGCATTGCCAGGCACAAGACTCCTACTACATCGGGCCGGTGGCCAACCGGCCCAATAGAGCCATGCGCGGCCCCCAATCGCACAGTCTCTAATTCAAAAGGTGGTCATACACAACGAGCATGTCATACCTGGAAGCCTCGTGCTCGAGGGGAACATCGAACGGAACTTGACGCTGACACGCTGACGAAGGTCATCGTTGCTCTCCTGGCACGCTTCCTGCGCGCTTGCCCACCTCGGAACCCTGGTCCACCTCTTCTCCAGGCCTTTGAGCAACTCTTTAAACTTTTTTGATGTACTGCACTTGGGATTTCAGGCGCCAATGGGCCCACGACTGTTGTGGGCCGCGTCCTAGTCCAGGTCAGATTCCGCCAGAGAGCACAGGCTTCCACAGGCTGGCGATCGGCACGTGCTAAGGATAGGCCAGATGCATGCAAGTGGAGACACCATGTTCAAGTGTCTCTGATTTACCAAATTTGCGGTTTGCACTGGAGGCGCTGCCAATGCCAGTGGTATGACACCCAGAGGGCTAGTCACAGTGCTGCGGCTGCATGGTTGTCAGCTGAGCCGCACTGCGCAATGCGGCAGCCTCAGGCTGAGTGTGCACATTGTGCGCACTGGCACCTGGCAGGCATGCCGCGGCCGCAATGGCTCCATGGCACCATATAAGTGTGTGTCTTCCCATTTATCTGGGTCATATGATACAGCATCTTCAGTAAGATTGAGTGTGTCAATGGAAAGAAGGTCAAAATCTAGGGGAGGACGAAAGGCTGACTCGGTCAACGGGTTCTTCCCAAGTTCTCCATAAAGTAGTCATCGATGACGCGACTCCCAACTTCAGTCGGTGTTCTCAAAGTCTTCTTCCTTCCAAAGTTAAGGTGCCTTACTAAATCCAAATTTTGAAAAATTTTCGATGCTATAGCTATTATCAGCAATGACGGTTTAGCACCGAAAAGTAGTCGGACACGGTTCTTGTGCACTTTCTCCTCTTCCAAGACTCGTGCATAGGCTTGGCATGGCTCTTTGGGCGTTCGTGACGTTTCATGTGTCTTGTATGATCGAAGAGTAGATCACAGGGACGGGATCGACGCGTTCAGTGATTAAAATGCAATTCCTGAGCTCGCTTTTTGGCAGTAGCAGTGGCAAACACTCCGGCAGCAGTAGCAGTCCCAACAGCCACACTTCCAAATCAGCTACGCAACCTATCACTGGATTCCTTACTGGAGGAGATGTCAGGTGCAGTTACCTCTGCCACCTGTGCACCGAAGAGTCAGGGATGCTGACGAAGAAGTTTAGTGTTGGAACCCCTTGGTTTTGTCTGTCGAACGATGAGAGGCGATGATCTATTTGCACTAACTATCTAAAGATCAGGACTGGCGTTTCTTTTATTCTGACGCACCAGGTAATAATTTGCAGGAACGATAATAAGGTCAGTTTTGGTTACTCAGTCCTGAAAGGAAAGCGCGCGGGCATGGAGGATTTCTTCTACGCAGATGTGAGTGGATCTCACTCCCTATTTTCAGATCTACAACTCCTGTTATAAGCAACGCGCTATGTTCCACCATCACTGCCCTGCTGACTTTGACCTGGGTGACGTTCTGTTGCTGCAGTTCAAGGACATTCAAGGCAAGGCCGGAACAGTCGGTCTCTTTGGGATCTTTGACGGTACGTGCATGCGACATTCAGCCCCTGCACCCACGTTGTTTTCTTTGAAGGAGCGTACTCACTTTTCACTCCCTTGTCCTTTCTCTGTACCCCTCTGCCCTTGTGCCTAATCACCGCTGTCCTTGTGCAGGCCATGGCGGCCCACACGCTGCTGATTTCGTGCGCGAAAACCTTTTTGACAGCTTACTAAGCAATGCGCAATTCCCTTCCGACGTATCCTTGGCTCTTGGTAAGCCACCCATTTCTGTAGCATTATTGCCTGGCTTGGTGTGCCAACACATATCATTGGAGTGGCCTACAAAGAAAAGAACCCTCACAGTTTCTCAGACTACAATGTTGCCAGCAAATTTTACAAAAACCGCTGTCTCATTTGCTCATTGTCGTTTGCTCCAAGATCAGGTATTGAGCTGCTCTGCAGCTGGATTTGAACCTGGCGATGTCTGATCCAGGTGAGGCGTTTGTGGAGACCGACAAGCGGTATCTGCAGGCGGAGACCGGCGCAAACCGGGACGATGGGTGCACCGCCGTGACAGCAGTCCTGCTGGATCACACTGTCGTGGTGGCGCACGTGGGTGACTCCAGGGCCGTCCTCTCACGCGGCGGCAAAGGTGCGCCCCCAATTCCCTCTGCTCGCCATGTTTGCTTCCTCTGCAAGACCCCTGGGCCTGTTGTGGAGCAACACCGCAGCAGTCTCTAGAGCACAGCAATCTCTGGAGCAGAAGATGTGCTTTCACAAACCGGCATTGCAAAGTCTGCTGGCCGCGTTTTGGGCAATGAAACCGCCCCTCAATTTGACCAGCCACACGTGAAGGATGATGGAATGGTTTGAGAGGAGTTATAAGTGATGTGGCGGACTCGAATGGGCCGGGAGGAGTGATTTGGGTGGGTGGTGCGCAGCGATTGCGCTGAGCGAGGACCACAAGCCGAACCGGTCGGACGAGCGCAGCCGCATAGAGGCGGCCGGCGGCGTGGTGGTCTGGGCCGGCACCTGGCGCGTCGGCGGCGTGCTGGCCGTCTCGCGCGCGTTTGGAGACCGCCTCCTCAAACGCTACGTGGTGCGCAGTGCCCTCCTACCCCTCAGGGCACAAGGATCTCCCCAATTGCACAGCCAGCCACTGTATTACACGGGTGTCCTCACATAATAGTGGATCTTCCCTTAGTGTGACAGCTGGCACTTCTATGCCTGAGCCTGCTCAGCAAAGACACTAAGAGTAGACAGAGATGTTGACATGCAGACAATACAGAGTACATATCCAGGATATCCAGGAACTGCCCTGTCTTCTTTGATACCTGCTGTCGATCTGCAATTAGAGAAGAGGTATGCAGACATCAAGGCAGAGCGAGCGCCAGAAGATAGGAGATGTACTTGACAGGGTTTGTGTGGGGGCTGCAGGTGGCCACTCCGGATGTGCGCGAGGAGAAGCTGACCTCACAGGATGAGACCCTGATCCTGGCATCGGACGGCCTCTGGGACGTGCTCTCCAATGATGAGGCCGTCAACCTCATCAAAGACATCCCGGTGCGCATCGATCAAGCTGGCATGTCTGTCAGTTTGTCTTTTGTACCCTGTCTCATGCCTTACTTCTTCCAATAGGGCTGCCCGGTTTGGCAGTGCAACCCCTCCATGCTGTTGGAATCAGAGAGATTATAGCTCACTTTCTGTTTGCAGGATGCTGAGAAGGCAGCCAAGAAGCTGACAGATGAAGCATATGGGCGGGGCAGCAATGACAACATCTCATGCATCGTGCTCCGCTTCAGATTCTGATGCAACTGGAGATTGCCTGATCAGTCAGCCTCAAAACAAATCCAAGCCTGTTTCCCGGGAACAAAAGAAAAGGGAGATCGCATAATGGCGGGCAGTCAGCAAAGCAGTGATCAAGACCCTGTGGATTTGTGTCAGAGCACAGCAGGGATTAAGTAAAGAGCAACGTTTATTTGCTGGCCTCCTTGTCTGCTAGCATCTGACGCGCAAGTGTCATGCTAGACGCTATCCATCTTTGCTTCCGCGTATGAATTAGAGCACCAGCCTGCTTGGCGTAGAGTGCACACAAAGATTTCTCAGAAGCAGCTAGGTCAGGGCACACATGGCAGCTGGCGTCATATCGAGGCAAGACATTCAAGCAAGAAGTGGGGAATGGGGGGTTTGTCCAGGTTGGGTTGATGCTGCAGGAGATGTGCTGTACAGGGTTCTGCTTATTGTGGGCCATGAATTTGCATCGTTGCAGTTCGCTTCAGCTTTTTTTTATAGAAATACGCGCAGCCGTGCTGTACTGCTCATGTATGCTTGTTCTGACTGAGGGTGCCTGTGTATCCCTGCATTCAAAGATTCCTGTAGGGGGCTGTACAGTAGCTAGACCGAAACTCAGTTTGTTCCACTCTTGTACAACTCGGTCACCACCTGGGCCCTGTGGTGACAGGTGTGTAATCTTTTTTGGCGCGTTATTATTATTATTATTACAGGTCGGCAAACCCACAGCCAAAGGCCATAGCTTGGGGCATACATGCAGGGCGTCGACGTCTGCAGCCACCTATACTTATGTATACCTTGCTGCTTGGAGGCTGAAGGACCTAAGGAAGGAAGGAAGGAAGATTACATCACTCCAGCCGCCTAGGGCTGATTGGATGAACTGGCAGCATCCAAATAATCAAAACAATCCATCACAAAATGTGCAACACCAACAATGTCCAACTGCCACATGAATTGCTGCATCGTCACAATGGCTGCACCAAACAGCCCAGGATATCTGTCCCGAACAGATTGCAAGGCAGGGCACTCAAACACAAGGTGGCGCTCATCCCCAATAACCTGCTGGGCACAACGCATGCACAAACGCTGGGGCCGGGGAATCCTTGCCCAGCGGCCCGAGACATTGGGCAGACTATGACAACCCATCCTGAACTTCAACAGTATACGCAAGCAACGGGCACTCAAAGGCTGCTGTAAGAGCTGGCAAGGGTGGCGCACACAAGCTGGCCTAGCAAACCATCTGTGATATGTACACAAGGTGGCATTGCTGGACGGGCAGGTCCTAGGGCAAATGTCAATGTCATCCCAAACCTGCAGTGCTTGCGCATCTAGCAGCTGCATCACAGCATCAACTTCCACAGGAACAAGGGTGTCAAACCGAATAACAAACTCATACCCAATTCGGCGCAAGCCCCGCATGAAGGCCCAAGCCCAATTCTTAACATTACGGGTTATGGCATCCCAACAATCATCAAGGGCCACTTGCCTGTGAAAATTATTTGCAGGCAAGGCAGCCAAATTGTTCCAGAACTTGATAATGCGCCGCCACCACACACAATCAAGGGTCTGCTGATTCAACTCCTTAAGCAAGATGGCACCATGCACAGAGGTGGGGACGCCAGCAATGTCTCTCAGAATTTTCAGGTGAGAGGAGGCCAAGGCAGCCCGGCCCCGCCGGCTGTCGCCACCAGGAAGGCTGCGCAGGCCCCACACCTCACAACCGTAGGAGGCAGTCGGCGGCACACATGCATCATATAGGCGCAACAACAGGCCAGCTGACATGCTGCAATGCAACTTCCCATATTGCTGCTTGAGCTGTGCCCACACACCCCACATGTTCCTGTGAAGCTTGCCAAAGGTGAGATTAATGCCTTGGGCACCGTCAAAAAGGGCACCCAGGTACTCAAACTGCTGAACCCAATGTAAAGGCGCACCACCACAAAGCCATTGAAAAGGTCCTGGCAAACTTGAAGAGAACACCACAATCTTTGTTTTGTCAACACTGATGACCATTCCCGTTTGTTCACAAAACTCAGCAGCTGCATCAATCAAGCGTTGCAAATGAGCAGGTGTGGTGGCGAGCAAAGCAAAGTCATCGGCATAGCCTAGATCTGGTACACAACTGCCAGGACGCAACTGCGGGCCAACCCCAGGGCACCTCTGCAGCAAGTGCCTGTGCAGGCCATCTGCAAACAAGCCAAACAGCGTTGGGCTAAGGGGGCAACCCTGCTTCAATCCTGTCTCAGAGGGCAAACTAGGACCCTTCCTGCTCCCAATCTTAATGGCAACCGTAGAATTGGCATACAAAGACTGAATGGCAGAGAGCAGGTGGCCATCAATGCCCAGGCGACGCAGACTCTCCCAGAGCAACACCCGATTCACTCTGTCATAAGCACCCTTCAGATCAAGAAAGCAACAATACAAGGGCTGCTTAGCATGGTTTTGCCGGTCGATAAAATGCTGCAAGGTGAATAGCTGGTGGGCCGTAGACAGTTTTGGCCTAAAGCCAGCCTGTGTGGCTGCACGCAATCCAGCCCCCTCTGTGTACTTCAGAATACGAGAATTCAATATGCCAGCATACAAGCGCATGATGGGCTCAGTAACGGCAATGGGTCTATAATTGAGCATGTCAAGCTTGCTGCCTTTCTTGTGCACAGGGGTGATCAGGCTACCATTCACAGAGGGTGGCACTTGCCCAGCCACAAATGCAGAGTTCAGCACAGCCACCAAAGCATGCGCCAGGACATTTTCCGGAGGAGGCATGCCTGGCGCCCGCTCATCTTTTGCATACCGAAACAGCTCAGCTGGTAAACCTTGCACTCCGGTGGCACGACCATTGTGTAAACTTTTGAGCCCAGCAAGCACCTCCCCAAGAGAGATGGGTGCATTGAGA
Source organism: Coccomyxa subellipsoidea C-169 (assembly GCF_000258705.1). Taxonomy (NCBI): domain Eukaryota; kingdom Viridiplantae; phylum Chlorophyta; class Trebouxiophyceae; family Coccomyxaceae; genus Coccomyxa; species Coccomyxa subellipsoidea. The sequence goes on from NW_005178033.1 coordinate 768,777, forward strand.
GCATCAACATGGGCAACAGGAGCACTGGGCTGGACAGGGAAAGACAAGTGGGGCAGCTCAGCAATGAGTGGCAACTGCAAGTTTGCAACCCGCTTGAGATAGCCAGCCCACAATTGCACTGGCTTGAGCTGCTCAGGTATATCAGACTGCTGAGACTTGAGCCGCTTCCAGAAGGCTCGGGGGTCACTGTGCAAATCATCAAGCAGGCGGCGCAGTTGCGCGAGCCGGTGAGCGCGCCGTTTGTGGCGGACGGTGTTGTGGTAGGCACGCTCCAGCGCGCGCACTTCGGCTGGATCGCCCCCGCACCGCGCGCGGGCGCGGACGTCCCGTTTAAGCTGGCGGCACTCCGAATCGAAGAAGGGCGCGTCGGCACGCGCCTTGCGCTGATGGCGCCCGGTGCGGGCCGGCATGCTGTTCGCGGCTGCGGCCTCCCGGATCCCCGCCTCCAGGGTCTGAAAGGCTGCATCAAGTTCCCCAGCCACAGCATGGCCTGTGCAGGCGTCAAGACTTGCACTGGCAACATTGCGCAAAACAGCAGCATACGCATTCCTAGCACTGGGCTGCCATTTCACTCGTGACAATGGCGCCCCAATACATGGTAAGGGAACACTGGCAGCCACATTCACTTGCAACGTCATCTCAATAGGATGATGATCAGAGTCTTTTCTACCAGTGTTCACAACAAGATGAGAAATCAAGGGGAGCGCATCAGCGGAAACGAGAACATGATCAGGTCTAGTTGCCTGAGTATGGGTTCTGGCCTTAAAGGTAGGCACTGCTTCAAGGTCTCCTAGCACTCTGCCAGAGCATATGAGCATGTCAGTTTCCTTGCAAAAATCTAACAGGCGCAGCCCATGAGCATTGACACCTTCATCAGTGCAGCCTCGAGTATTGCTGTCATCAGCGTCAGGCAAATTTGACACACGAGCATTGAAGTCTCCTGCCAGGATCACATTGCCCTGAGCACGAGCGGCAACAACTTCTGCACATAAGCCCGTAAATCGACTGGTCAGGTCCACAGTCTGCAATTGCCGGGAACCCGCTGGAGGCACATAGCTGGAGCCAATCAGCAGCGGTGTAGAGTCCCCCTCAAACTGCACTTTCACCCATAAGGCACTGTCAGTGTCTGACACCCAGTCTTGTGCGTGGTAATCACGGTGCTTCCGAACCGCAACAACAATGCCTTCACCCGCCTTGCCCTCTTCACTAGCAGCCGTGAAAGTCACAGAGTGGTGAGGCAAGATCGAGTCATCCCAGGTCAAGCAACGGGCCTCAGTCAGAAGTACAATATCGAACTGGTCAAGATAGGCTGCCGTGTCCCACAAGGATATTTTGCTAGCATGTAAGCCATTGACATTCCAGGACAATATACGCAGCGATAGGCGGCTGGAGACTTCCTAGCGGCGCACTGCTTCGGCGTAGGAGTCGGCGCGGCCGGGGGAGGAAGGCGCGGCCTGAGAGGGCCCGGCAGTGGCAGCACCCGGGGCGGCAGCGGCGCCCGGCGCGGCAGCCGGGGGAGGCCCAGGCACAGGCATGTGCTCACGCACGCGGTCGCCCTCCCGGACGAAGAGGCGCTCCTCGCGCCAGAAGGGCTGCTTGCCGGCTGTCTTCAGGGCGACATAGTGTGGGCGCATGCTGACGCGGATGCGCTGCTGCTGCGGGGTGAGGTCGGGATCCAGGAAAATCTGGCGCTGGCGCAGGGCTTTGCTGTGCTTGAGGGCAGCGTGCTTGGCTGCCACGCCGCTGAAGCTGATGAGCACGGGGCGCGGCTTGGTGCGCGTGGCGCTGGGGGCACCGAGGCGGCGAGCTTCGCTGACAACAGCAGGGGGGCCGCTGTTGCTGTCAAACAGCGCTGCCACGCGGGCTGAGACATTCTCTGTGTTGTCCTCTGCCAGACCATGGCAGATCAGGTTGGCACTCCTGGCTTGGCGGGCCTGAGACTCCACCACAGACTCCAGATGGTGCACTTTGTTCACCACTGCTTCATCGTTGGAGGCGGCTCTGGTCTGCGTGTCCTTGGCCAGCTCAGCGCGCAGGAGAGGCAGCAGCTCTGCCTTCAGCTCAGCCACCACCTCATCCTTCAGCTCGGTTTTCAGCTCTGCCTTGAGCTCTGCCTTCAGCTGAGGGAAGAGGGCCCCAAATTTCTCGTCCAGCTTACTGTCAAGCTTGCTTTCCAGGCCGTGGATCATAGACTCGACCTTTGCAAGAAGGAGATCGTGGAGGGGCGGCTCCATCTCCTCATCTGACTGCCCTGGGCTGCCCTGCGCTGGGCGCTTCGACTGACTTCTGGTTCCCTGACTCATCGCCCAAGCTCGCCCAAGCACGCCTAATGTTGCAGCAGATTACAATCAAACCTTGGTCATTGAATTATCTGCTCATAATCGGAATCAACGATTCGCACACACATCGTGAGGCTGGTTGAAGCCACTGCATGCTTAATCTGTCTTTACGTAAAGCCTGCATAAGACGCCCCAATTCTGTAGCGCCAGCGTCTTCGAGTCACGGTCAAACGAGGGAGGTCCATTGATTGTCATTGATTGCTGGCATTTTGATGTAGTTTGCGCGCTAATGCTTCCTTGTCTCTTGTGGCCTTCTCAGATCAGCACAGATCAGCAGCTTTGTTCCCTAAGCTGATAGGGGAACGTTCCTAATTATTCTGGTCCTTCAACAATAAACGATAAGATGTCAAAAGCGCAAACTAACGAGAAATTGGGCGTAATGCCATATGTGGCAGCCATATGGGCAATGAGTCTGTATTTCACCACCCCAACAGCTTGGGTGTTGACCATCTGGCAGCTGTTCAATCCTCGAGTCTCTTGGCTTATCGTCTTGTGCGCCATCTTCACAGCTCCTGCCACAATCTTACACAGAATCACATTTCTCACTCACCTAAAGGCTGCAGGTCATGTTCACTCAAGTTATTTGCTGCGCAGGTACCTTCTGTACATTTGGTACGGCCCTGGAAAGAAAGCGGCAGCCAACCTCTCATGGCCCACGTGGTTGAGGCACTGGTCGATCTGGAAACATCTAGCAGACTACTTCCCTGTCAGGCTCATAAAGACAGCCGATCTGGACCCCAGCAAGCGCTACATCTTAGGGTGAGGGCACCTGCTGGCAATGTTCCATTGCTGATCCTTTGCATGCAAGGCAGGGCTTACAAATCCAGCCAGAATGTGCATGCAAGCCGTGGTCCAAGGTTCTGCATCAACACTCATTAATTCGTTCAAATTTTTCACATTGCTGTGCAGGCTCCATCCGCATGGCGTCCTGACGATCAGTGCATGGGCCACGTTCGCCAGCGAGGGGACCAACTTCAGCAGAACCTTTCCCGGCATTGATCTGCGCGTAGGTGCGAGCGGTGCATGACTCGTTTTTCAACACCACCAGTCGGCCACCTGTGCAAACCCACCTGTGCAAACACTAGCAGCTCTTTCTCTTGCAAGCGTGTACGTTGTCAAGCTTGAGATTGCGCTGCAGCTCTCATCCTACCGTCTGATCGCAGGTTTTTTCTCTTCTTACCAAAGCTGTTCCTGCCGGAGGCAAGGTGTGCATGTTCACATGTCTGTCTCACACAACTTGTGTGTTTCACAGCCACGCTGAGGTGGAACTTCATCACGCCCATAGCGCGTGAGCTGATGCTGCTGCTGGGCTTTGTGGACGCCGATGCTTGGACGCTGCGCCAGGTGCTGTCATCCGCGCCCGGCCGCGCCGTCATGCTCGCCATTGGCGGCGCCGAGGAAGCCCTGCTGGCGGGCCCCGGCCTCAACGACCTCGTCCTCAACAAACGGTTCGCCCTGTTCTAAGCGTACCCTGCTTCCTTTCCATATATGACTAATCCTGCATCAGTGACTCATCTTGAAAATGGGGTGGGAGGGCAATTTGCTGCCTGACACCTCATGTTGGCTGACACATCCTTGTTGTGTAACAAATGCTGCCACCATGCCCATTGTCAGCTCAGGGTGTCTGAGTAGTTTGCCTTAGCCATGAAGACTGCATGTGTGTCTGCAGTTCATGTGTTGGATGACTGCTTTGATTCTGCATCTGTTGTGGGAGTTCTGTAGAGTGTCCACAGGCCCACCTCCTCGCAGCTCTTGCTAGCAATGACGCTAGCGGGCAAGCCGGGAAGCTCGGTCCTTTTCGTACAAAACCGGCAAACACAGTGCAGGGACCATAGAGTGTATATGCAGGGATGGCTTAGGTGTTCTTCAATCTTAATAATCACGTGTGGCACCGGTAGGGGCTGACGGCGTCCGGGGTATTTTGCGCGCGCAGGAAGGGGTTTGTGAAGATCGCGCTGCAGACTGGCGCGGCGCTGGTGCCGGTGTACACCTTTGGCGAGAATGATGTGGTCACAGTGGTGGACACGCGCAGGGTGGGCTGGGCGCGCAGCTTCCAGCGCGGCCTGAAGAAGGTCACTGGCTTCACGCTGCCCTTTGTGTACGGCCGCGGCCTGTTTGGCTTCCCCGTGGGAATGCTGCCGCACCGCGTGCCGCTCACCGCCGTCGTCGGGGCTCCCATCCCGGTCCCCAAGTTTACAGGTCCGTACCACACCGCTTTTCAAAGTGGGAATATGTTGTCCTATGCCTTACACATCCCTGCTCACTCTGCTGTGATGGGGTGCACCACTTAGAGGTCCACTGGTCTCTCATGGCGACAGGAATACATGCACCAGTGAAAAGATTGTTCTGCTGTCACCGGTGATGACTATCGCTCGGTCGTGAAGCAAGTGCATTGCTGCCACAGAGAGAATTAAAGCGAGGGACTCGCAGAGCTCGCTGAGCAGCGGCTGTTCTGAAGCAGTGTGTGGGCTGCGTGCAGGGGATTTGAAATCGGAGGAGGGAGTGAAGCTGGTGGAGGAGTACCATGCGCGGTACATTGCAGGGCTCAAGGCGCTCTGGCAGCAGCACAAGGACAAATATGCTTCAAAGCGCCGACGGAGCTTGGAAATTGTGCAGTGACAGACAGTAGCCTTGTAGTGCATATTACTTGCCTAGATAGATGTTAGTAGTGGAGACAATGCAATGGAACGCACTCATTTTGACTGCAATTCCTTCTAGTAGGGTGTGTGACGAGGGCACATGGTTCTGGTGCTACTGGAAAGATATGTTAAGTAGTACAGACTGTATTTCCTGGCAGTCTTCATGGCTTGCACGGGGGGTGTGAGGAATGAGTTCCTATTCAAGGTTGATGCTGCGTCCTCAGCGAGGACTCCTCACCCCTGATTTACATTTGAGAATTTCTGCTTGATCATGACATGGGCAATATCTGTCTGATTTGATTATACAAACACGGTAATATGGCAGGATTCGAACAAGCCAAAAATAGCAGTATTCTGCAAAATCCACAATAATCCATACAGGGTGCACTCTTGGGAGGCAAACGCTTGTCAAGCAGTGCCTTTGCTATTCCCATCACAGTTGCGTCACGTAATGCTTCACTATGCTACTGTTCTCTATATAGATCTACAACTCAGTGCTGGGAAGACTCTCATCCGATTGGCAGCATCCCTGCCTCTACAGACACAACTTGTTGGTACAAAGTACATTGAGCCGCAGACAACAGTCCGACCAACTGGTCTGCGGCCAAGGGCAGTAAGTAAACACCCCACGCCTCAATCTAGCTAGCCGCAGGCTCATGAGGCTCATGATCAAGCTAGCTCCAGAACCAAGCCTTAAAAGGTGCGAGCATGGGCGCTCATGCAGCATGCACGCTGGGGGGCCTCAGCAGAGGATCTACGGTCGCCTGCCTGAGTTTTCCGCTGGCTGCGCGTTCCCTCTTTGCCCGCAGCTGCGCGTCCAGCGCCGTCAGCATGTGGTCCGTCATTGCCTGCCCCACCAAAATAAATTTGAGAATTGGTCAAAGTCATCAAAGTCCAGCCTTCCTGGCATGCATGCAGTCAAAATGCTTCAGCGCAGAAGCATGCGCACGTGCTGCAGTGCATCCATGCTGGATCCTGACCAGCCCCACTTGCGAAAACCCATCTCAGCCCCAAGTTTGGATCCAGGTCACCATCCGGCTCTTGGCAAGCCAGTGATGCTGGTGGCCAAAGCATGCAGCCAACAGTACAAATTTCATGAGCTACTTGAGCATAACTTCTCAAGGAACAGCAGCATAAGGAGGCGGTGGGCGCACGTCGATGTCGAAGGCGGGGCGCCAGCCCCAGTCGGCGCGCGCCGGTGAGTCATCTACGGACTGCGGCCAGGAGCGCGCGATTGCGTCGCGGAAGTCGGGCCGGTAGTCGACGGTGAATCCCGGCAGCCGCCGCTGGATTGCCGCGCACAGCTCCGCCGGCGTGAAGCTCATCGCTGTCACGTTGTAGGTTGTCTGCGCCAGCAATGGTGCATATGTTCCGTCGTTGCTTGGTGCTTCACTTGCATTGTTGCAGCATCCATCCCACAGCATCCAAGGCATAGGGCAAAGAAACATTCACTCAAACTCAAGAGCCTCACGGCCAGTGGAATGGCAGAGACATGGCTGCCAGCAACAGGACTTATAAATTTAGATACCTTCTGCAAAAAGAGTCAGCCGCTCGTTTACCGGTCATCAACTCTGCACCACATTCTTGCCCTTAAAAGTCCAAGGCTTGCTCTCAAATGCCACACTGAGACCATGCGTATAAGAGGCATGTGCGTGCACCTGGGAGAGGGAGGCGCTGTCAGCCATCATGAGCTGGTAGGTGGCGGCCAGGCAGTCGGGCATGTACAGGAAGGGCAGCGCAGTGTCAGGTCCCAGGAAGCACGCGTAGCTGCCAGTGGTCAGCGCAGCATGGAAAATTTCCACCGCGTAGTCTGTCGTGCCGCCCCCGGGAAGGGTCGCCGAGGAAATGACTCCGGGGTAGCGCAGCGAACGAAAGTCCACCCCGTATTTTCGGCTGTAGTACTGCCCCAGTAGCTCCTGGTGCACCTGTGCAGGCAGTTTTTTTCACTCACTTGAAGGAAACTGAAAATTTTGTGATGATACCATACCTTGGCTGCAGAGTGGAGGCAGGTGCATGAGCGGCGTGCGGTCAGCTAGAGAGGGATAGAAGGGGGAAGCTTCAAAGGATCCGTATGAGCTGGTTTGACGACCTTCTGCATGTTGCTGGATTTCTGTGCGCCAATGTGCGTCAGAGAGCGTGCCATTGAAAGGGCACCACACCTTGGTGATGCCGTACATGGTGGTTGGCTCCTTCACAGTGCAGTCCGGTGTGTCTTCGCGCGGCGTGGTCGGCCCAAACACAGCTATTGTCGACGGCGCATACACGCGCAGATTGTGCTGCGCTGCCAGCTCCAGCACATTCTGTTGCCATAATGCCTCTGCTCAACATCCTTGCAGCTCTGTCCTATTTAATTTGTTTTTTGCTGAAACTCATGGTGCATCATCATACACATCATGGTGCGTGGAAGCCATCTGGGGCCTCACCTGGATGCCTTGGGTGTTGACTTTCAACGCCAGCTGTGGGTTGCGCTCTCCAATGGCTGCACCACCCATGAGACTGTTCATTGCTCCTTACACATTTCCCACTCTGGAAAGCATGCAAGCCAGGAAAAACAAAGGTTGGCCCAGGGAGCCAGACCTGAGAGCAGGGTGGCTAGGTGGACCACAGTGTTGATGCCATTCTCAAGGATGATGCGCGCGAGGTTGTCCTTGTCCTGAACGTCACAGTACACGAAAGGCCCCGCGCCTGTGACCTCCCGGTTCATGCGCACATCTGAGGCAATCACGCAGTCGGGGTGCCTGCCAGAAGCATAGCACAAGCACTCAGTGCTTGCATGGCAATAGCTGACATCACACAGAGCTGCAGGAGGGACGATTTGCAATCTGATGCACGAGGAGGAGCTGACCTTTGCCTGAGAAGGGGAATCAGCTCAACACCTATTTGCCCTGAGGCACCCGTGACCAAGAAGCGAGGTTCGTCCACATCGCTTGGACCCTGACCTGTCAAAATGGGTCGAACACAGCACCTCAATATGATCTCAACTAAAACTTCACGGGTTTCCGAACCACCCAGACCGGTATGCTAAACGACATGTGGGCGACTTCGCAGAATCGCCGCGCTAAGCCCTGAGGCTTTCAATAAAAACTAAGAGGTATACCCGCGTTACACTTCACATTTACTGTGGACAGTTCAAAATCTGCCGGAGAGGAGATTCCGAGCGTTGAAAAGCAGTGCAAGATGTTCGGTTTACAACACCCATCCCACAATTTCTACGCTAGCAAATAATCGAGGCAGTGGAAGTACAGCTCCACCGTCTGAACCGGGATGATACCTGTCCGCAGGTATCCTCCAAACTGGGGAGGAAAGCTCCTTGTGCAAGTGCTAGATATCGACCTGGCTTGGTTGTCGCACAAGCCCTTCCGGGAGGAGGCCAGGAGACGATACAAAAAGCCATTTGCAATCTTCTTGCTTGCCATGAGAGGCAACACGTCAGGGATACATACCCTGCGTCAGCACATCAACGAACTGACATCTACGGATGTCTTCACAGCCTCGGACGAGACTAAGAGCTGTTGCGTTGTGATTTTATAAAGAAACTGCCTCTCCACAATAAAACATCGACATAATGTCCTCCTTGAGATCGATTTAATTGTAGGAAAGTGTTGTCAAACCCTGACACTCCAGTCAGCATCAAACCCTAGCTAGGCAAGAAGCTATGAATCTTCCCCGAGCAAGACAATTTCAACGAACGAGGGAAAAAATAACTTTTAAACATACTGGGTCTGCCTGTATTCTGATTATTGTTTGTAACTAGTACTCGAGCTAAAGGTTTGAAAGGCCCTTGCTATTTCTTGAAATCTCCAGGAAGAGGGGAACGTTATACGAAGACCATCAACTTGACATCAGTAATCTAATCTAGTGAGTATTTCGTTCTGCTTGCAACATCATTCAGAGAGAGAGGCCTTACTTAGACGGGTAGAATAGACAGTCTGGTGGTTTGTCTTGGCGGGCAAAAGCTTTCTGTAAGCTCTTCATTCGAACCGTAATGTCAGATGCATATTATGCATAGGTACTCTCAGTGTTTGAAAGTCACCGATGGCACGCCCAGTCCCTAATAATCTTCGCGTGTTGAACCGGGCTTGTTTTGACTAGTCACCATACTGGAGGAAAGAGGAGACTGACAAATTTCTCCTTTTGTCTGTGCACGATCATCTACACAGCTCGACGTATCAATTTTCAGATGCTGCCGATTAAGTCAGATGGGTGGCACTAAGTCATTGTCACTGTCATCTCTGGTGCAGGTGTCACACCATGACCCTGGTGTCGCAAGGGAAAGGCCTGGATCTGAAGGACTATACAGTGTCAGCCTGTAAGGAGGGCGCTTCATGGCTGCGAGATTACATTACAGCCATCAAGTCTGGGCAGTACCATCCCTTCACAAAGATGGAGCGGAAGGCAAGGGAAGCCACCAGGAATGAGCCTTGGTGGGTACATTCTTTCCTCAAGAGGCTGATTTCTTATATGATTCACCCTGCATGCCATTTGATTATGTATCACTCCAAATGACACCCACGATTTGCAGTTCTGCACATCACTTGCTATACTTTTGTGCTTGTGCCATGACTCACAGGGGCCCAACGGGGATGATTCTCAATGAGCTGGCAGAGTCGTCCTTCAACCACAACGACTGCCTGGTCATCTTCGTGAGCCCTCATTCTTCATCCTAGCCAGTTTGTTTTGTATGTTTGGCACCACCGAATGCGCACCTTCGCCATGTTGCCTTAAGACATGCATGCAAGCACCAGGCTGTTGAGCGCACATAATGCAATCCTGAATGAAATTTCTGAGCTCATCATTGAAGGTCTGGAGTATGCCTCGACGCATGCAAATGCCAGACAGTTCAGCGCTTCTCGTGCATTTTCAGCCAGCTTGATGAGCGCTTTTCTTGTGCTTTCCCTTTGCTTTACTTTGTCAGGTACAATACGCATAAGACAACCATCTAATGTGCACGAGTTCATCACTGAAGGTGATGAGTGTTGCCTGAACAGGCGGTGATCCAGCTGCGGCTGGGCTACCCGCCGGCCAAGTGGCGCAACGTGTACAAGGCGCTGACGGTGCTGGAGTTCTTGGTGAAGCGCGGCTCCGAACGCTGCGTGGCAATCGCGCGGAATGAATTGGCCATGCGATTGGAGGACCTGGAGGGCTTCCAGTATGTTTCCCCCGAGGGCAGGGACCAGGGCGTCAACGTCCGCCACAGGTGCCCCCTCAGATGGCGCCTGGCATGCTGACATGATCAGGAGCAAGCAGGCATTATGCCTCTGTGACTCACAGAGGCATAGGTCTGTGACTCACACTGGGAGGGTATGGGAAGGAGAGGATACCACGGGCAGGAGGCTCACTTAGGCAATTGAGATGGTGCATGAATGTCGCCAACCAATGCATGTTTGCTCTCTGGCAACATCGCTTGCACCGACTGCTCCACACAATGCAGCATGGTAGGAGGACAGTGACCGTCCTTTACCAGGTATTCTGTCATTCGTAGTGGTAAGAAGGACGCTCGAAAAGAACGGTTCCAAAATGACAGATGGTTTGCATGGTGGTGGCAGGGCGCAGGCGATAGGGGCGCTGCTGAGGGACACGGCGCGGCTGCGGGAGGAGCGCGAAACATTTGCGGCCAAGCGGCGCACGTACACTGGCTACAGCCGCGAAGACATGACGCCCGCGCGCTCGGCCTCCACTGGCTACGACGGCATCGGCGGCGGGCCGTCATCTTTGCGCAGATCGGTGTGAACTGGGGCCCTCGCTGTGCTCTGTAGACACTGTGCTGTGCTCTGTACTGTTTTGTGCTTAGAGCCCACTTGCTTTTCTAGGATTCCTGTGATCTCGCCGCCAAGTGTGGCATTGCTGGTGTCAATTAAGGGGACCCAACAAGGTATAAGAGTGGCTGCCGAAGTTGTTACTTGGATGGCTGCAGCGGTCGGACACGGGCGAGTCTGGCTTCTCGGCATACGGCCACGACACGCCTTCCCCAGCAGAGGCGACGCCGCAGAGCCAGATGCGCTCCGCGACAAGGTGTGCCCAGCACCTGCTCCCACCCTGTTCACTCCTGAGATGACCTTTGCTTTGAGGCATGTCTTCGGCTTTCCTTCATCCCAGATGCTACTTTCGTCCCGTCCCATGGCAACTATGAAGACGAACAGTATGAGAAGCAGACATGCTGTGCTCTCAACCTCATTCGCATCCCTGTCTTTCCTATCAGGTGCCTTCATTACTGGCAGTCAAGCTGGCACTACAGGGACAGATGCATTACAAGCATTACCGGCGCAGGGGCGCTGGGGAGATGAAGGGGGTGACGATGGAGCAGAACAAGAAGCAGCTGGCGGCGCTGCGCGTGCTGCTGGAGCAGCCGGGCAACCGCGCATGCGCCGACTGCACGGGTGGCGGCGCGGCTGGGCGCGCCACGTGGGCCTCCATCAACACGGGCGTCTTCATCTGCATGCGCTGCGCCGGCCACCACCGCGGCCTCGGCGTCCACATCTCCAAGGTAGTTGCTTTCAGCTGCATCCTCGGCATACCCTTCTCACCCTCTCGACTCACCCTTGGCCCCTCTGCCAGGGGAGATTGACGCCAGTCCCCTTGATCCTTCAAATAGCCAATAGGACATTGCATGTTGACATGGCCTCCACTGGGGTCTCCCGGGTGCAAGAAAGTGCGTGCTGAGGTCTGACCATTCAATTGCACACGCAACAGCATATCTTTCTTATGAAGGTCGATCCAGATATCGCACCAGGTGATTCTCCAGGGGTGCAAACAGAGTAGGACCTGGCGCCCCTGTCCGCGAGACAATCGAAGCAGCCTTTGACGTGGGCACTGAACGGCATGTGAGTGGGTGCAGGTGCGGTCGTGCACGCTGGACACGTGGCTGCCGGAGCAGGTGGCCTTCATGGCGCGCACCGGCAACGCGCGCGCCAACGCCTCGCTGGAGGCCAAGCTGGACCCTTCACAGAAGCCCTCCTACTACTCCCCCGACCTCGAAGCCTTCATCCGCCGCAAGGTGCGCCCCTTTTTTCCTTTTCTGTTCCATTTTACGCTTTCGAATGACTGTGCAATAAGTCTTCCTGCTGGCACCTAATTATATGCTGTGCATGACCGATGTCCTGCCATGTCCGAGCAAATTGAACCCTTAATTCAAGTAAATGGGTGGATGATCATGAAACCCCTGCTCCTTTCCCTTCACAGCGGCAAAGTCTGCAGGAAAGCCGATACAGTAGAGCGAGGACGGCCCTCTGAGCTTTCAGTGTCATGGCGCAGTACAACGGAGCCTACAGGGAGGGAGAGTGGCCGCCAGCGGACGCGCTGGAGCCGGCACCGGCGCCGGCCTCTGCTGAGTCAATGCGCTCCACTGCAGACGGCCCCCTCACTGCATCCTCCTCTGCTGCAATATCTGCTGCCGCAGCCAAGCTGGGCCCCCTGCGCAGCACCGGCAGCTTCTGGGCATCTCAGCCAGCTGCAACGCAGGTGAGACTTCAACACCGTGAGCACCATCGCACTGGCAGATGGACATTTCACCATGGACTTCTTTTGAGCTGGTTTCGCATGAAAGGAAGGAGCAGTGCGGGAGCCTCTTGACTGCATTTTTTGGCCAAAGGTCCTGATTTGTATTATTCCTCTCGCAGGCGTCGGCAGAGGAGCACAGCTTTGGGGAGAGCGCCTTTGTTGCGGCGAGCTCCTCAGCGGCCATCCCGGACCTGATGGACTTTGGCTTTGACAGCGCCCTTCCGCCAGCCACTGCCAGCACAGCACAGCCAGCGCAGCCGAGCGTAACCTCAAACGCATCTAAGCCGGCAGGAGGCGCGGCCGGACTGGGAAGCTTTGCAGATCTGATGGCTGCCTCTGCACAGCCAAACCTGATCAACGATGATCCCTTTGCCGCCAGCAGCCGCCCTCACAGCAGCGAGCCGGAGCCCCAGCCGACCCTCAATCAGCCAGCCCCCAAGCCTGTGCAGCCCTTGGAGCTCGGTTTCGAGCCCCGGTCTCTGCACGGCGCCTTCGACGCGGCGTCAGCCGCGGCTGACGCGGCTCCCCCGGAGGAGCACCCTTTCGGCGCGCCACCTGCGTTTCCGACGTTCCCTCCCGCGGCAGCCGGTCCCCCCGTTCCCCCCGCCATGACTCACGAGCTGTCGTTCAATGGCGAGCCTGCTCCCGAGTGGGACCTGCCAGCCGCGCCAGCGGCACCTGCCGTGCAGCCGCAAATTCCCGTCGCCGTGGCACCGTCGGATCTGAATGCGGTCCCGACAGCCTCCGCTGCGTCGTCTGCCTTAGCGCTGGTGCCATCAGCGCTTCGGCCAAGCACTGCAGCAGCGGCGGCGGGGCTGGGAGTGCAGGCGGCAAAGCCGGCCAGCCGGGCAGGCAGTGCAAGGGCGGGCGACCCAACAGGCTTTGTGCTGGAGGATCTGCTCGCGCATGCTGTGGAGAGCATGCGTATCAAGAATGCCGCCAAGACCAGCCTCGCCGGCCGGCCTCCAACACAGGCTCCCTCCCTGATTGTGAGCTCAGCTTCCGAACTCGACTGCCTCTTGCCTGAAGCAGATTTGGTGCTCCTACCTTGTTTCCAAACAATCTTCCTACCGTAGTTGAACTAAATTTGATAATGGCCCTGTGAACTGGTTGATTGCCATTTTCTCAGCTGCATTTCTGCAGGTGTCTAAGGAATTTGTCTGTTGGGTATGCAGGAACAGAAGCAGGCGAGGCAAATTGCACCGGCCGGCAGGTAGCGTTAGCAAAGAAAGGCACAATTGTAAGATTTTATGTTTTAGGCGCAGCTGATAGTACTGGTGGTCTCACTGGCGCTATGAGACGGATTTGTAATGCCATATGATGGAGAAGCTCCTTCGTAGACCCCAAAGAATGAACGCATGACGATAGGCTATAGCTGGCAAGCAGATGCATCTTCAAGAGTGAGTTACACGTTATTTGGCCTATGCACAGCTGCGTGGTGCTCTGGAACAGTGATTTGATCTGACAAAAGCGGTCAAGACATCAGCAAACTTATATAGAGAGCAAGTCTCTGACGAATTGTTGTCAACATTACTGCAGATGAACAGACTGTCAGCACGGACTGTCTCTACTTTTTGCCGAGACATTGCATGCATTGCATGTGTCCATTCACTCTATGACATATGTAGTACTGGATATGGCGAAATTGACACAAAAGTAGCTTGCAACATATAAAAGACAATGTTCGTACAAATTCTGTGCATGAGAAAAGTCTACAACCTTCTACTCGCCCCTAGATCCCTTCTCAAGCCCCCTAAACCTTGAAATATACGACTCCAGAGCAAGTTTCATCCAATTTACACCGTGAGCAAGAGCCACCAATGTTGCTCAACCCAACGCACGGTACCTCGGGCGCACTGGCCCCCATAGCCATGCTGGGGACCCCCCGGTGCCCTACTCCCACTCGATGGTGCCGGGCGGCTTGCTGGTGATGTCATAAACGACACGGTTGACGGATCGGACGCCGTTGCAGATGCGGCTGGAGACGGTCTGCAGGAACTTGGGCTCAAAGGGGTACCAGTCGGCCGTCATGCCGTCCCCGCTCGTCACCGCGCGCAGCGCCACCACGCTGCTGTGCGTGCGCTGGTCCCCCTGCACCCCCACCGACCTGCGCCGCCCCACCACCGCTTGGATCCCCCGCTCAGCACTGCAGTATTTTTTGCGAGGCCTCTTGCAAGCGCAGATCTTGCGACATGCAGCACTGCAAAATCTTCTGCAGAAGAATTTGCTTTCCCTCCTTGCATGCGCAGGATATGCCATGCGTGCAACATGCAGCACTGCAAAAAAATTGCACCCCCTCCTTGCATGTGCAGGTCTTCCAATGCTTTCAAGAATGGCATCCCCAGCACTTCACACGCCTGTGCAGCCTAGGGGAATAAAGCATGGAAACAACTCGTGCTGCTCCAAGGCACCTGCAACACTCCCAAAGCCGTGGACATCAAGGCTACGGCATGACGGTAGCTAAGGTTGGAGAAATGAAACGGAAAGCTCAGGCGGGAGTGGAATGGTGGGTGCATGGCATGGGCAGAAGAAGGGCGCACCTGACGGGCAGGAAGACGGCGAAGGCCTGCCAGATGTTGTCGTAGAGGCCGAAGTCGCGGATTGTGTTGATGTAGATCTCGTCCACCTGTCGCAGCACATCCAGCGCATCCCCCTCCGTCACATCCCCCAGCACACGCACCGCCAACCCCGGCCCTGCAGTCAAACACCCCCCAGACCCTCAGTTCAAATGAGTGATAACCTGGCTAGAGCACCCGCTGCTTTAATCGGTCCCAAGAATGCATTCAATTTTTCAGTCCCAACAATGCAGTCCCCCTTCCCGATGGCATATCAGGGGGTGGTGTTCAGAACCCCCTGTGTCATCTTCAAGCGGTCTTGACAAAGTGCTGATTCTGACAAGGCAAAAGTCAAGGGGAAAAAACCCATTAATTTGGCAGAGCAGCTTAATATCTGACAAGGAGCAGCGCAGGAGGATGGGTGTGCACCGGGGAAGGGGTGGCGAGTGATGAAGGCCTCTGGCACGTTCAGCGCTGGCAGGCGGCCCAACGCTCGCACCTCATCCTGCACAGGCATAACTAATATCAGCCAATGCACCCTATCAAGCAGTAAAACCAAAGCAATATTTGCAATCAGCATACTCATGGTATAACGCTCTTCCTGCCAAGAGGCGAGGTGCATGAGCAGACAGGCTGGAAGCGAAGGCTACAAAAATCACTACCCCTTGTTGAACTCGCAGCATATATGCAGGAACGAGTCAAGTGCTGGCATTGGTACGATGGCAGGTGGCCAAAGCCGTGGCCGTGCGTGCATTGTACTGAGCAGCGCGCACCTTGAAGAGCTCACGCAGGGGCTCGATGAGGGTGAACTTGAGGTCTTTGGGGAGGCCACCCACGTTGTGGTGGGACTTGATCATGTGGCTGTGCTTCTGCCCCGTGCCCGGGGGCGGGCAGGACTCGATGACATCTGGGTACAGCGTTCCCTGCCAAGACACCCACTACTAAGTGAGGTTCACCCCAAGCTTGAGGAGCATCCTGAGGTTCTTGGGGTTCACTCTTAACCTTTAGCAGGGGCTGAGGGATCTAGCCCGTTCGGGTTTGAAACCCAACTATCCTTGAGCTGCTGTTTAATACAATCTCGTTGGCACTGATCAATAACGCATGAGGTGGATGACGTGTGTGGCAAGGTATTGTTAAGCATTGCTTTGTTGAGAAGCACCCGCCTGTACAAGGTATTTGGGACATATGCCGTGATCCTTCTCAAAGTTGTCAGCAAAGGTCTGGAACACGTTGATGAATTCGGCGCCGATCGCCTTGCGCTTCTCCTCTGGGTCTTTCAGCCCCTGCGCAGGTAGTTAAAACACCTGAAACAATCAAATACATTCCCTGCTTACAGGAACTCGAAGAGAGGTTTGCAGGATGTGCGCATAATGCAGCGCGCACCTTGAGCCTGGCCAGCATGACTTCTGTGTGGTCAATCATGGTGACTGGCAGGTGCAGGTGATTTTTGAAGGTGTCCATCACCCGCTCTGCTTCCTGCACCATGCGACGCATTTCCCTGTCAGCTATCCTTCACCTTGTGCACAGCATCATGAGCCATCTGAGCTTGTGTCAGACTCAACACCCACAGCAAGAGTGCTACAAAAGGTGCAAGCGATGCAGCAAGAAGGAGCTGTGCTGTGTGCCTTGTATCTGAGGAGGCCATTGTCCACAAAGACGCAGTGCAGGCGGTCTCCCAGCACTTGATGCACGAGCGTGGCTGCCACTGTGCTGTCCACTCCTCCAGACAGCGCGCAGATGACATGGTCCGTGGGCCCCACCTACCACTCCCACAGAGGTAGTTATAAAGACCCCAAAAGAGCCTCGTAAAGGATGGCCCTCTATGCACATCAAATGTTATTTGCTTTGCAACTCCCAGAGATGTTGTGCCCGAGTTGAGGACTGTTGTTCTTGACAGGAGGGCGCACTTGTGGCAGATGAGGTCGTACAGGTGGCAGATGTTACCGCACATGGGCTCTAAAAATTCAACACGATTAGGATCAATTTTCTAGGGAGAGCAAGGGCCTCACCGTGGCCCTGATCTTGGCCATTTCCTCCTCCAGCACATTCTCAATCTTCCAGTCGGCCGGCACCTTGCTGATGTCAAACAGGAAGCGGCGCAGCGTGGCAATGCCCCTCTCGCTGTGCTGCACCTCTGGGTGGTACTGCAGCCCGTACAGCTGAGCCGCAGTATTCTCTATCGCCACCACAGTGCCCTGCATTCATCCAATGCAACCCCCTTCACAGTCCGCAAAATTTATTTTTACACCCTCTGCACTTGATTTTGGAGGAAGAAATTAGCCTGCTGCAATTCCCAATGTCTGGCCACACACCAGCTACATAGTGCCAACTAGGTGAGAATCAAGTGGGTGTAAAGTGAGAAGCGTTGCAGCGTGCTGACCTTTTCGCTGGTGGCGACTGCTTGGAAGCCGTCAGGCAGCCGGGTGGCCTTGTCGCCGTGGCTCATCCACACCATCTGAGCGTGGTCGGTCTCATCACTGTACAGCTCACTGGCCTGCGTGGTTCTGATGGACATGCGCCCGTACTCCCCGTCCGTTTCCACAGTCTGCACCTCGCCCCCTAGCGACTGCAGGCATGCACACACGCTGGTGTGAACATAGCAGACTCCAGGGAGTGTGTAAGTTGTTACTTCACAGAAGCGCTGCATCACTAACTTTTGGGATCAATGTGGCTGTGCAGAGCTGTAGGGCAGCCTGCTGCTGAATTGTGCATCAGAATCAGATTGGTGATATGGAAGAGCATACTGGACGAGGCAGGAGAGCCGTACCTGCACAAGGAGCTGCATGCCATAGCAGATGCCCAAAACTGGGATGTTGTTCTCCTTGATGTAATCAAAGAAACCGGCTGGGAGCTGCGGAGCGTCTGCCACATGTACCGAATTTGGTCCACCAGAGAGGATAATTGCCTTTGGCTGCACTGACTTGATGCGCTCCTGCGGCCCAGTCACACGACATCTTGATACCCACATGCTTCATTGAGTTAGAAGTACAGATGATAGGGTCCATATTCTTCCATCATCCGAAATCAGGCGCAAGGACAACCCAGAACAAAGAGGTGGGCTGTACCAGGGTGACATCGCCAGGTATGAGCATTGAGTAAACCCCATTCTCCCTCACTCTTCTGGCAATCAGTTGAGTATACTGAGATCCATAATCAAGTACCAGACAGATCGAATGGCCCTTGTGCAGTGCCAAATCAAGGCGTGGCTTTTTGTTGCCGTTGGCAGCAGCCATCAGGCTGCGTTCAATCTCTTTCACGTCTCTGCCCAAAGACGACCAAAAGAAGCAGACCTCCAATTTTTGCGCTAATCACTGATGTGCTTCCATCAAAGGACTGTTGAGGAAGAGTAGGAGCAGGAGGAAGCCAGCTGGAGCTGTGGGGATGACGTCACAAGGAGGATAGCTGCGTCACGGTCAATCGAGGCACAAATGGAGCCCAATTGAGTTCAAGCAAGAAGTGAATTGGTGTAATTCTATAAATCCATTGTTGTGTTGCGCACTTACTCACATTGTATGAACATTTCTTCTTATTAAAGAAATGCAGGGGCAATGCTTTGTGCCACACCAACAGTACCGCCCACTTCTGCCTTTTGGCACAGTACTAAAGCATTGCAAAAATCCACGATGGAGAGCAAGATTGAAGCCCCTCCGCACCGATTTAGGATTGTTCAGAAGAGTATGCTACCGGGGCCATGGAAAGCATAGCTGTCGATGCAGCCTTGACACAAAGGATATTAGTTCTGATGCTGAGACTCCAGGAACATCTGTTCTGAGTGCTAGTTCACGTGAGGGTGCAAGCACTGATCTCAGCGTGATCTGGTCCCGACTGATCAAGGTGCGATCTAGGTGTATTCTTCACAATTTGTATTGTCACCTCCAACTTCTTGTCGTGATGCAATCTCTTTGCGTGCCTCCCACAGCTTGGAACGCCGTACTGGAACGATCCTGTAGAGGGGGGCCGTGCGCGATGGCAGCTGGCAGGAGTTGTTGCTCTTACTCTAGGCACCACCGGTGTAAGGTCAGACAACTGCATCCAATCATCCCTACATCTCTGCCCCACCTCCTGCTAACACATTTATGCATAATTACTGAAGATGTGCAATGTGTGGACACAGCGTGCTATTCAATTTCTTGGGACGCGATTTCTTCAACGCCCTGTCTGAAAAGGATGCAGAGCGCTTCACCCAGATGCTGATCAAGTGGCTGGGAGGCGTTGTGCTCGGTGTCCCAGTCTTCGTATTCAGGGACTATGTCCAGGTGCCTACCCTCATGCACGAGACCATTCCCTACATCACTGGCTCTGGTAGAGCACATGCCTGTGCTGCAACAGATCTGGTGCTCGGCTATGCTCTGCAGGCACACTGAGAGACTCTTGGTCTCCCTCAGTATGCTCTGTTGGTGGTAAATTTGCCATACATTTACCACCAACAGAGTGGTAAATGTATGGCCACTCTGTTGTCTATATTACAACTTGTAATATAGACAAGTTTAAAGCAATGTGCCGTTTGCTAAGAAACTTAATTTGTGGGTTACCTCAGTCACGGCTGGCGCTTGACTGGCGAGACTACATGACGCGGCGCCTGACCGAGGACTACTTTCGGAACCGCACTTTCTATCAGATCCAGTCCGGGACCTTGATTGACAACCCCGATCAGCGCATATCATCAGATGTCAGGTGTGCCACTCATTAAGGAGGCCTCATCGATACTCTCCATCATCACATCCTTCCAAGAAGCACCCACTGCACTGCAATACCTGTGAACACTGCATGTCTGCCTTCAGCAATACCAGTGCAGATGCAAAACAAACTCGACGGGCAGTATTTTGTTGGGCGCAGGCAGTTTACAGACACCGCTTTGGGTTTCTCGATGACTATACTGAACGCGGGCGTGGACCTTATTTCTTTCTCCGGCATCCTGTACTCTATCTACCCGCCCCTCTTTGTGGCGCTCCTCATCTACTCTCTGGGCGGCACGGCAACCTCTGTCTTCCTGGGCCGCAAGCTGGTCGGCCTCAACTTCCAGCAGGAGGCTCAGGAGGCTAACTTCAGGTGAGCACAGCACAACAGCCCTTGGTCTGATGCACAAGGCTGTTGGCACACCACAAAGCAAAATCTGGTGCGTCAACAGCTGTGCGCATGAGGCACACTGGCTTGTGTGAGGCACCTTTCTTGCTACCTGTTCAGCATGTTCCTCAGCAAGATAGGGCAGAATCTGATTTTCGATCCTGTCGAATCCTGCTATCGAGACGTGCTTGGGGGGCTAATTCGCACAGTGATGTGTGACAGGTTTGGGCTGGTGAGGGTGCGGGAGAATGCGGAGAGCATTGCCTTCTATGGGGGAGAGGAGAGCGAGGCCAAGTTGCTATTCCAGCGGCTGGGCAAGGTGGTGGCCAACTACGGGGACCTGCTTGTCACCTCCAGAAATCTTTCATTCTTTACTTCCTTCTACAGGCAAGTCCACGACATCATTCTCAAGCATGCAGTATCCTCTTCATCCAAAACATGTGCTTCTCAGTGCTCTGCTTTAGAAATCACCTTCTATGACACATCTCCTCCAATATGGTTCATTCCCAGGACTGGGTTGCAATCTGTGTCCAAGTCAGCTCCAATCATCAATGTGCTTTGTATGCAGGTTCTTGATTCAGATTTTGCCAGCTGCTGTGGTGGCTCCGCTGTTCTTCAGGGGGGAGATTGAGTTTGGGGTCATCAACCAGTCCTCCTCTGCATTCAACCACATCCTGTCGGATGTGTCCCTGGTGGTGTATCAGGTGCCACTCCCTCTGCCTCCCCTTCTTTACAGCAATCATGCCAAGAGTATGTAATCTACCCCGCGGCAACCATGTCAGAATATGTAATCTGCCTCTATTATGTAGAATGTAGACCTAAGTGCGGAGGTATCTGCATGCAGTTTGAGGCGCTGGCAGGCTTCAGCGCCATCATAGACCGTCTGGGAGAGTTCTCAGAAGTGGTGGACAACTTTGCATCCCCGCCCGAGGCTGATGCGCTGCCGGGTGCAGCCAGCAGCAATGGAGCAGAAGCCTCAAAGATAGATCTTGTCGACCGGCCGCACCATGCCAGCTCTGCAAAGCTGCTGAGCCTGGAGAGTGTGACTCTCAGGACACCCAATGGCATGAGGACCCTTGTGCAGGACCTCACCCTGCAGGTGCGCCCACCTGGCATAAATCCTATAATCAATCACAATCACAGTCCTTGCTCAAGCATTGATCCCTGTCATTCGTCCATTGCCTTTTCATTTGCTTGGACGAAATTAATACACTGCTTTGGCTGGGCTCTGCGCAGGTAGGGGCAGGCGAGTCGCTGCTCATTGTGGGACCAAGTGGGACCGGGAAGACATCTCTGCTGCGCGCAATTGCAGGCCTTTGGTCCAGCGGTTCTGGCACAATCACCAGGTGGTCAGGCTCATCACTTGTCCGCGACAAAATTTTGCACCAGTGCTGCTCAACAGCGTGTCACATGCACAGGCCAGCAGCGTGTGATCAAGGGTTAATGCATGATTGCACAGGTATGGGAAGCCTATAGCGGCAGATGGAACAGGCGGCGACATTCTCTTTGTCCCCCAGAGGCCCTACATGGTGCTGGGCACGCTGCGAGAGCAGCTGTTGTACCCAACATGGTCCACTGTGCCTTCCTCATCAACAGCCACCAGGTGCGCATGCCCTCCTCAGATGTTCCCATCCGGCGAGCGCCGACCTTTTATTTGGTGTAGGTGTCTTCAATGTTAGGTAGATGCAGGCATGTGACGTCATACCATCATGTGCAACACATGACGCTGTGTAACTGGGCAAGGGAAGCATCATACTTTTTTCCCAATAATGCTGATCAACCTCATGTAGATCAGCAGCTGCTAAGATGAAATTTATATAGGCAATGGAGGAGCGTTGCTGTGCATGCTTTGCAGTGCTGGCAGCGTGAACGGCACGCAGCCGGCAAGCGCCAGGGCCCGGCCCAGCGATGCAGAGCTGGAGGAGGCGCTGAGGCAGGTGCGGCTGGATGCGCTGCTGCGCCGGTCTTCAGCCTCATCCAGCAACAACGGCAGCAACGGGACTGGATCCGCGACCGGGTTGGACTCCCTGGCTGACTGGGCTGGCGTGCTGTCGCTGGGGGAGCAGCAGCGGCTGGCCTTTGCCCGGTAACAATTGACTTTGACTTTGCCAGTGCACCTGCAAATTGACCGCATGCACCTGCCGGCTGATCGCGCGCAACCAACTCACAGTAAAAAAGTCAAAGATTTATAGCAGGTCTCTCATGGGAGTTGCTGCTCCACACCTGCGCCCTGCTGGTACCAATATTGGATTTTTGAACAAGCACAGGGTGACAGTGCACATGAGGATGGCTAAGGAGGGTTTATTGGGTAACAATCACTGTATGTGGTGCAGGATTCTTCTGTTGAAGCCAAGGCTTGTGCTGATGGACGAGGCCACTAGTGCGCTGGACATTGGCAATGAGGAGATCTTGTACCGAGCCATTGCAGGAGCAGGTGTCACCTTTGTCAGCGTTGGGCACAGGCCAACCCTGGCAGAATTCCATCAACGAGTGTTGCGCCTCAATCCCACCTCAGGTGGTTTAGATGTGGAGCAGTCTGCTACCTGGGAAGTGCAAGCCACAGCATGAACGACATCCCAAATCATGTGTGAAGAACAATATTGAACCTGTCCGGGACAATGATTACTATGGTGTATGGTGACTTTCATTGTTGGCGAGACTGTACTATCATAGCATGCATGGCGGAGAAGAGGTCTGAAGGGAGGCAGCTTTTTTGAAAGCGAGATTGATATTGATATTAAAACTCTGGTGAGCAGGAATGGCTATTTATACAGTGAGAGGTAGCGCTATATATATGTTTGCAACTTCAAAGCACAGAGAAAATGGTTGCAATTGTTGACATTGTTGTTCAATGCAATATTCTGTAGACATGCTCCAAGATTTGTTCGATTAGACACGTGCTGAAGAGCTCTGAGTCATGCATGTGAACTTTCTGCAAGAAGTAGAGCAGGTTTTGCTTAAATCTTTCAAATAAATGGTTCGCTTGTCTGTACATAAGGTGCATCGTTCTGTCTGATAGATTCTTAACCAATGCCAATAATTCTTGGCGACAAATAAGATTGCATGGACGCAAAACAGCTAAACCAGGAAATTCATCCTAGACATGCATTTTTATGTCTGCGCCAGTTTGGAGAGCATGGCTGTCACCCACTGTGCCTCCCCTTGCAAGGCTCCAATCTCGCTGCCTGCACATCGCCGGACAACTGCCATAGATTGTTCACTGAGCAAGCTCTTTGCGGCAACCTTTGATGTGCCCATGTTCCCCAAGCACCTCAGCAGCGGGGTGAGCAGCGCTATTGATCCTTCCAAGGCGCCATCCTGCTGTTAGCACACTGTGTGAGCCACTCACAACTCCATTGAGTGCAGTTCAATCACCTCCAAATGACCCACATCAGAAGCAGTGAGAGAGCATTATGCCCTCCTTACCTCACACAGTATAGCCATGCACTTGAAGCAGAGGAACCCCATTAAAACGGACCTGTGTAAGAATGCAACAAAGGCGCTTCACCACAGCATTTGCTGCGCCATGCTTGACCATCGTGTGCATGTGAGTGTCTGCTCCACCACAGATGAACGCCAGCAGCCACGCTGCCTCAGTGTGCAGCCAGGCATCATGCTCCTCTTCAAGAAGGCTGACCAGGCCCTTGGGGAACTGTGGCACCTCAATCAGATGGCCAACCTGCCGCCACAGGAAGCCACACAAGTGATGCGGAGGGTAGGCTGCATGCCGTGGGCAATTCAATAATTGTTTAAAAATAATGCGAAAAGGATGCGCTCAACGGGAGAAGCTGTCCACCTGAGAGGGATCGCCCCAGAGCAAGTTGGACAATGCCCAGGCGGCGGTGGCAGCTGCAGATTCACAATCAGCAGCTGTGCCCTCATGGCGGCTCGTAGCTCTCAGCAGGAGACGCGCGAGGGGTATGACAGCTCCATTTGCTGCCAAGGTGTTGCATAACGCTGAGTCATCGCCTGCCATGTTGCCTGCGCATATCTGTCATAATTGCCTCCTCTCCTCAAATCGTTTCTTACATCCAATCTCGTGAGTATGTGCAGCCGAATTAAGAATTTAACCAGTGCACCAATGCCTAATCATCAGTTCTCTGTATGGCATTTTGCAGGGATTCTCACCTAGAGCCCAGGCGCACTGTTCTGCGACCTGTAGTCCAAGCCAGCCGCTCAGATGAGCAATGAGTGCTGGTGCAGACAGGAGCACTGTCTTGACGATATCATGCTGGCCTGCTGCCAGGTTTGTGATGGCCCAAGCTACCTCCAGCACAGCTTCTGCAGTCTCCCGCCCGCCTTGCCTGGATGGCATACACTACAAAGAATTCTTTGTTGCCATCACTTTCTCCTATGCTGAGTTCAACATATGGAACAGCGGCTGAAAGCTCACGGAGGGGATTCGTACCGGAGAAGCAAGACCCTGATGAGGGCAGGTAGAAGCGTGTCCCTCAAATGATTGGCATCAATAGTACATTGTCCTGCACCATAAGAGCTGGTCTTCACTCAAGCTGGAGATCAGGTGTTTTGGAACCAAGACGGTAGGATAGGATTCCGCACCTCCTGATACAATAATCCTGACTTGTCGCGCTGCCTGGGTCAGTAAAATAGTTTTCTGCTTTATTGCACTGACAAGATCGCAGGTTGCCTTTCTCAAATCCTGCTTTCCTGCTTCTTCACTTGTGCAAGGAGCGTCCTGTTGGCACGGACCCAGGCGCATGCGTTTAGATCGGAGCAAGGTTTCCCTGTAATCCTTGGATATGATTGCATGCTGCACAGAGAGAAAAACGAGCCTTCAGCACGTATCCTTGCAGATCAGAAGACAACATCCGTACAGGGACAGAGAAATTCATGGTTCCTACTATGATGACTTTGCATTCATTGATGCGTTCAAAATTAAATTCAACCTCAGATCGACGCTGAGCAAGGTGGAGACTCTTGCTAAATGCTCCACTACCGTTGACATCGTGTTTTCTAGATCCCATTCTTTTTCCCACCTATGTCCCTATGTCCCTGTAACCCCAAATCAGTTCAGTAGGAATGTCCCTATGCAGAGTCCTGATTTAAAGTTGGTGGATCTGCTAGTTTTGGGCAATTGCGGATTCTGCTCGGGAACAAGCGACCTGCTAGTAGCACGTGATGTTGAGGCTGAAACACGTGCGACCTAACCTCATTGTTTCTCCGAAGACTCATTCCAAATCGTGCGCGAACACTCACATTTGCGATCTTATTCTCGAGTTGCAGGTCATCATGGCCTTGGATGTGAAGCTGGGAGGTGACTTGCCTTTGCTCCATGAGCCACAACCAGTCGAGTTCGTTGCCCTTCAGCCCGTTGCAATCGTTGATCACGTCTGTTCTGTGGACGAGGACACGCTGAAATCGGTTGTTGGTGCCGATGAAGTCGGTGGAAGCAGAAGGGTCCAACAAGAAGACATCCAGCAACTCTTAGGTGCCATGCGCATTCCCTCCAGATCACGACATTTGATTAGCTTCTGTTGGAGCCAATTTTGATCTGAACGCGTGTCTTGACGATGGCATTCATTGTTATGTATCATTGCAGCTGCTGTGGGGGACTTTACTACCAAGGCAGGAGGTTCTGCTGCAAACACAACAAAGGGTATATCCCTCACGCAAATTCATGTCATCAGTCCTTCCTGCTCACAATTCTGTACGTATACATCTTCGGACCTCCTGATATGGATTCTTGAGCAGGCCTGGCATCTGGGTGGGGAGTGCGATGCCAGCTGGTATGCATGGTCCCCTCTGCATGCAGCAAGCTCACATGCATGCATGATGGGTAATCCATACCATAGAGGCGCTGTCTGCCCTTGATGGCGTGCAATGCCACGGGGGTTGTCATTTCTGGACAGGTTGGAGCTCGTGGGCAGGACGAGCAGGGCGCCATTTTCGTCAGCAGCCTGAAGCGCTCATCGGTGGATGTAAGCAAGCTTCGTGTGGGGAAGGGATCCACAGGCATGCAACATTCTCAACCTCCTATGTTCTTGATTATGCCTTCATTTACGAGCAACTCCCAATGACAGCTGTTGTGTACGGGCAGGGCGGTGTGTCATTCTGAGCAGCAATGGCCAGCGCACCATGCGCACGTGCCTCACCGGTGCGGAGCGGCTCTCCGCCGGTGACATCTCAGCAGAGGACTTTGGATCTGCTAAATGGGTGTTCCTGTCTGGGTACATCCTGTACAGGTATGCTACAGCACGACTCCCCTTCCTGGCGTCTCTTTCCCTCTTCATCTCCCACACCTTCAGCAGTCCTCAAGCATCCTTCGAATCCCTTGGTCTGCACTGAATATGCGGCGCATCGGTACTTCCATCCTGACCAATGCAACAGGTGGCCTAGGTAGGAGAGGGAAAAGTCCACGCATGAAAGTCTGGCCTCTCTACCAGGCATGCGAAATTGCTCTAAGGCTCCAGTATGCTTCCAGGCAGGACCTGCTGCAGAGGGCTGTTGAGCTGGCGCTGAGTGTGGGTGCCAAGGTGGCACTGGACCTGGCCTCCTTCGAGGTGGTGCGCGAGTTCCGCGCTGACGTCGAGGCGCTGCTCCAGAGCGGCCGAATCGAGTGCTGCTTCTGCAACGAGGTGTTCCCTCCACCCTGCACCATCACCCCCTTCAGGATCAGCCCCAAAGTTATTGCTCATTTAAAGAGCTCCTAACCACGGACATCGTGTGGAAACCGTGGGAGACTCTCTATACAATAGCCTTGTTCCGCCATTTGTCCTGGTGTGCTTGAACAATGTGCCAAGCCGCCCATGGCCCAGATAAGAAGAGTCAACTGCACACAAGATCATGGGAAGGTGGTCTGATCTAAGAGGACAGGTAGAGGGTGGATTAGTACGTGAACGGCAGTGCAACGTACCATACTTGTCACCTTACGTGCTGCACTGAATATCCGTCCTCTTAAACAGGATGAAGCGGCGGAGCTGACGGGGGGACCGGAGGTGGGCAGCGCGGAGAAGGGGCTGGCAGTGCTGGCGGCGCACTGCAACGTGGCGGCAGTCACGCTGGGGGAGCGCGGCTGCCTGGTGCAGCAGCGCGGGGGCGTTGCCTTCAGCGAACCGGCCGCCAGCAACATCAAGGTCGTCGACGCCACCGGTGCGTGCCGCTGACTCACCTCCTTGTAATTAGTCACGTCCATCTGTCCTTGGAGATTCTGAACATGATGGTCCTCATACCCAAATCCTGTCCTATGCCAATCTGGACCAGTCTTCCTGTGCCTGTCTTGGAAGTATGAAGAGGAACGCATGCATGTTTGGAGGGGTGCAGTGCAGCTAGGCTTGGGCTTCAGCAGGGCAAAGCCTTCACTCGAGGCTCATCGAGTGAGTAAGTACAAGTTTTGTCATGCCCAGGAGCGGGGGACCAGTTTGCGGCCGGCTTTCTGTACGGGCTGATGCGCGAGTATCCGCTGAAGAAGTGCGCGCAGCTGGGCTGCCTGGCTGGGGGCGCGATCGTGCAGGTGGTGGGCGCGGAGATGACTCCGGCCTCCTGGCGCTGGCTCTTTGCCAGGTGCATTCACTACTTGCCTCTGCTTGAATAACCTTCTGTCAAACTTTCTGTCCTCGGCGTGCTGCATCAATGTCTGGGGAAATTGCTTTTTGCTCATTGCCATTTGCCAATGAGTGAAGCCTTTGAAGGGAACAGAACCAGTCTGCCCAACCCTACGATTAGCTGCACACAGACCTGCCGCAGCTGCAAATCTTCGACTTTATCGCGTCTTGATCTGGCATAGTGCCATGCGCAACTGCTGATGTGGCACTGCGGCATGCGAGCAGGCTGCACGGTGAGCTTGCGGCGACGGTGGTGAGGGATTCGGCGGCGGCGGTGCAGCAGGAGCTGCTGGCGTGCTACGCGCTGATAGAGCGGCTGGGGCGCGGCGTCGTCTACTACGGCAGCGCGCGCCTCAAGGCGGCCAGCCCGCACTGGGACCGCGCGCGCCACCTGGGCGCTGATGTGGCGCGCCTGCTTGGCTGCACCACCTGGTCCGGCGGCGGGCCCGGCATGATGGAGGCCGCCACCCTCGGTTACCCCCCACTGCTGTGCCTTCTCACGCCGCTAGGATGTTCTGGGCCTTTCGCAGTCCACTGGACCCCAACATGCCAGTTTGAAATGCTGGACACAAACGCATGTTACAGGAAAAGTAGGGATGCCAAGAAAGACATGGGAGGCGCGGCAAAGTGGCACTCGGTCTTTTGGGTCTTGAGTCTATAGTCTGGGAAGTGCAGGCAATGCAGCTTAGCTCTGCTCTTTCTGTGTGCCGTTGTACTCTGGCTGGTGCTGTGTGGATGTGGGAGCAGGGGGTTCTATATCTAACCCCTGGTGGGAGCCTGGTAAGGGTGACCAAAGCAGTACCATAGTAAAGAGTAAAATATTGTGTGTGGTGCGCAGGGGCGATGGACGCTGGCAAGCCGGTTGGCGGCATCCGCATCAGCAGGGAAGCAGGCACCACGGTGCGCACGGCGTCCTACCTCCCCACAGACGCCGCCGTCTTCTGCAGATTCCTGTCCTCCAGAAAGGTCTGCTCCCACTTCATTCTCTCCATTACCATTTAAGCATTGTTTTAAACCTTGGTATGCAACGCTGCTCTTTGCAGGGCAGCATGCACCCTGCAGCAAGGTATGCAGGTGAGAAAGGGGTACTGAAAACCACTGTGAGCTAGTCTCTCAGGTTGAGCGATTCTTTGAAGCGCCGGCTCTGCCTTCTACTTTGGTAGTTTCTATGACAAATGGGCACCCGGGGGTGGAGATGCCCTCATTGTTAGTACTCCAACAATATGCCCTGCGGTAACCTTTGGACACTGAGAATCCCTTGAGGGTCAAGACTGTAATGGAGGCTAGACATCAATGATATACAGGTGGCACTGGTGGATGCGGGGGTGAGGGCGTCTGAGAGCGACAGAACGGCGTACATCTTCCTGCCGGGAGGACTGGGCACGATGGATGAGCTGTTTGAGATCTTGACTTTGATGCAGCTCAACAAGCTCGGCTCGTGAGCCCTCCTCTCATTTCCTTTGAAACATACGTTGAGGCATTGCTGGCTCACACGTCATTGGGATGTCGATCATTTCGCCTGTGTATTTCATGGACCAGGGTAGGCAAATGTTGTTGTGAGTGTGCATGGGCTGTGGTGCTGCCGCAGTCAAGGCGCATACTTGTCACTCTGGATAACACAAACTCTTTGGCTCCAGGAAGCACACCGTACCGCTGATTCTGTGCAACTACGATGGATTCTACAGCGGCCTGATCGGGCTGCTGAAGGCGTTTGACACGAACGGCACCCTGGCCGCCCCAGAGCTGAAGGATGTCATGCTCGCGTCCTCCAATGAAGAGGCATGCCATCTTGACTTCCTGCTGCCTTCCTCACTCTCCCAATATACTGATATATTGATATACTTCTTCTATTTCTATACAGTTCCTTCAAGTAGTGTCTTGTTCTGAACTTGTGGAGCTGCAATTGATCATTTGTGTCCCTGCCTGTCCTACCAGGTGCTGTCATGTTTAGCAGGTCAAGCTGGCACCTTGGGGTCCGGTATATTGCAAGAGTTGGTTTGGTGTGTTATGTCCAGGTGGTGACCATTCTGGCAGAGGTCTATGGGCTGGCGTCACCCAGCAGCAGTGTGAAACCTGTCCTGCGGAGAGCGTCTTCGTGGCTGCTGGATGGATAGAAGGGAGTGTTTACCTGCCCAGGATCAGCACGTCACGTCACGGTGACGTGGTTGGAGGGAGCGCTCCCTCTATTGAAAGGGATCTAGATGGGTCTGATCTGATAGTTGGGTGAATATACAGTAGTACAGATCTGACTTGCACGTGGGAGTGGCGGGTTTGCTTAATTACTCTTTGGAATGGTGGTAATCTGGACTGCTGCTGATACAGCTGCTGGCTGAGTTAGGCTGAGCGATCCTGGGTATTGAACAGCTGACTTCTGTAACACCTGCAATTGCAAGGTTGCATTGGATGCGTTGGTATCATCTTGTGGGTAGTCCAATATTGAAATTATTGTCAAAGACGTCCGACGGGATCGAGGGATCCCTACAAACTTGAATTTGAACTGCGGTTTGAAGTTCGTACGGAACTGGGCAACGCCCTGCATTGAGGTGCATGTGGGCACAGCTGTCAATATTGGACGCTCCAATGTTGAAAAGTGCATGGCCAGCTGGATCTTGAACGTTGGGCTGCTATGATCTGCCGGATAGCAGGCCAATGTCGCAGCTCAAACCGAAACTGTGAGACAATTCGCAAATTTCGAGCCTCCATCAACTTATCACTTTCTTGCCTCATCCTCCGCTTTCCTCCGTTCGACGTTCCACTATGATGAAGGCTCACACTACAGCATTCACCGTCCTGGCTGCCGTCGTCATGGCGACTGTCCTGCCAACTTCGTCTGCGTCCCATCGGAGCCTCTTGCAAAATCGTGCGTCCGCTCTGTCTCGCTAGCGCGCTTCGGCGACCGTCGGCATTTGTTTCTTTTG
Organism: Coccomyxa subellipsoidea C-169; assembly: GCF_000258705.1. Classification (NCBI taxonomy): domain Eukaryota; kingdom Viridiplantae; phylum Chlorophyta; class Trebouxiophyceae; family Coccomyxaceae; genus Coccomyxa; species Coccomyxa subellipsoidea. Next base: position 799,351 of record NW_005178033.1, read on the forward strand.
ACGCGATCCTTATTTTGAAGGATCTTGGGCGGCTCGCTGTCTTGATTCTTGATGGTTTGTCAACGGTGAAGGCCTTGAGACTTGACTGCGTTCGTCTGTTGCATAAGCTTGGCGACTGGCCCAAACTGCTTGCTTGCTCCTTGTTACAAACACCTTCAGCCCACAGTACAGTTGCAGTTTCCATGGTGGACACATGGCAAGCTTTCCCAATGAGGCTTTCAAGCAAAGTTGTCTTAGCACTTCACTAACATCAGAAGCCGCACTTTATTGGGGCGATTGTGTGTCTTGTGAGCAGCTCAATGCCAGCCGCTGGCCTCCCAGCTGGTCAACGATTGCAACCAGTTCCTGGGACTGATCCAGGCCCAGGCAGGCAACCTTGCCACGGCCACTGACGCCCAGATCCAGGCAACTGTTGGCAGCAACACACCTTCCCCCACGTAAGTGCCCTGGCCCGCTCCATACCACCAACTGCCTGCTCTCAGGGACAGCAGTGATCGGCTCTGTGAATGGCATGGCCATGGCCATTGTCATTCGGCAAACATGCCTGCTGAGTCAGGGAGTTTTGGCATGCGCATAATGCAGCACAGCAGTAGATGCCTGCCCACTGATAACACTGATCAGGGGCCTCTCATGATGATTGTTTGACGAGGTTCCTGCCTTGCATGCAGGTGCTGCGCCACAGTGCAGAAGGTTCTGAGCAATGTATGCACACCTCCCTTTTTGCCTCCCACTGTCTCTGTCCATGCCATGTCCGGCGCACTGTTGCATCTTGCTTACTGGCAATCCAAGGTGGCCTTCAGGTTGATATTGAGTTTGAGAGGGGACTTTGTTACATGATTGCAGGGCTGCCGCTGCGACCCCCAAGTGGCCGGCATCGCAGCCGCCGTCGGAATCCAGCCCAGCGGCTTCTACTCATGTGCGTTCCTGTCTGCAACGCAATTGCATGTTTTAGTGAACCTTCACTGATGCCTTGCAGCACTCCTTGAACGGCTGAGCTGTTCACGCCTGTATCCTGAGTAGAATGCATTAGGCACCCAGGTGTCATGCGAATTCTGAACACTGTTTGATTTCAGAGCAACAACTCCATTCGGGGTTTGTTTGTTGCTGGGCATCAGCAGCAACAAATTGCGAGCCTGTGGCATTCTTGGCCTGATGATGTAGCTCAAGACAGGAGAGTGCCATTTGCTGACTGTCTGGTGTTGCGCAGTGTCGCGTGCTGGCGTGCTCGCCTGCAGGCTGCCACCCAACACCGACATTTCACCCCCACAGTGCCCCGGGGGGTCTACTGCTGGCAAGTGAGCTCAGCGCTGCGCAGCTATGGCTGCCCCATAAAAGAAGAGAGTGCCATGGCATTCCCGCAGCAGCAAGTATTGCATTATCAATGCTGGCGCAAAAGAGTGTAGTGAGGCAGGTTGTGCGTCGGATACACACACCTGCAGAGAGACTGGGTACTTCAGCCATTCGTAGCAATTGCTTTAGCACTCCGATAGATCTGCAATGCTGTGTCCACAGCAAATGGGCAAAAAGTGCCAGGGAGCTTGCATTCAAGAGCATCAAAGCATTACTTTGTTAGAGGATATGCATGGCATCTGTGGAGATCATGGTGGAGATCATGGCTTGTGAGGTCCGGGATTGTGCTGTAGTTGACTTCAGCATCTCCAAAATTTCAGAGAGTCTGCAGTACTATGTTGTGTGGCTGAATGTGATTTCTAGCACCCACGTATGGATTTACATTCATTGTTGCACTAAATTCTTTTGATATGGCAGATTAATGGTTGAAGTCATATCACTCACGGTTAAACCTCTGAATGTCGCTGGTGTGTAAAGCTCATGAATTTGTGATCACATTATGATGGCCCATCCATGAAGCCCAAGCCGGGTTTGACGCATGTACATGTGTACATGTCAATTAGACTCGGAAGCTTTGCAACTTGTTCTGTATGGAATATCTCGCACTTTTTGGATCAATGTTCGCAAGAACCAGGGGAAGCGAACATTATAAAACCGCTCCGCTCTCCAAATTTGAATTTGCATGCAGGATTGCAATTGTGACGTGGTCACTAATGATCACGTAACTTCATCACAAGAATTTCCGGAACTGATCGCGTCTCCCGGTTGAGACACTTTTAATCCATTGCACCTCGATAGAATGGATAATTAGGAAGAAAAGGGTGGCTATGTATGGGGTTCATAGGCCTGCTGCTTAATGAGGAGAACAACTAAGTGCCAGAGTTCGGGCATTCGGAGAGTTCCGAAAGAACTATCTAAGAAATTGAACGGCAGACGCTGCACGAGGACCATCATTAAGGTTTCTTAATACATATAATATACGATGTTCGTGATTTTAGATCAAGGACCCGCGGTCGCGGTGCTGGTGGGTCTCCATCCATTTGCATCCGTACACTGGCAGTTTGAATCTGTCTTGCATAGGTCTGGGTTAGTTTTCCAGTTTATTGCTTTCAGCATGTGAAGACATTTGCCTGAATATAGCTTGAGCAAGTTTGATTGTCTGGGGAGGTTTGCTGTTTAAGCGTCTAGGTGGCATCTCTAGTTGCCATGTTCTATTGCTGCCACAACAGCGCCCCGTAAATGACAGTATCCTGGCCTACTGTTGCAAATTTTGACTTATTCATGTCGGAACAAAAATATTAATCCTGACCCAAACTCTGCCCTGGGTCTTCAGGTTTTGGCAACGATCTGTCTGGGAACGTTTCCAGTGGCTTTCAATTGGGCGGATTTGCATGGGCGGAAGCCAGCACATACGTTTCTGGACTTTTCAGCAGCATTCGTGCTGGCAGCTCTGCCATGCGCCATCTCCCTCAGCACCAGTGGGCCGAGGATACCAATAATGTGCGTTCGAATATACATGTCCAGTACTCATCTTTGCAGCAGTCTTCTTCTCATTGTCACCAGAACACAACCCCCATGCTGACTCGTGTACATCACCTCTAAGGCTGGTGAGCCCATCAGCTGCAGATGAGCCTTGACATGTACTTGTGTTTCTGAGGACCCCATCAAAGTTCTACGCTAACTTTTGATTGCCATTACCCGGTACCTGCTGAAAGAAGAGTGTTCTGGATCCTTGCAGGCCCGGACTGTGGGAGCAGATGACACAGCAGAACGACTTTGTGGTGTTCTGCGCATGCGCGGCCGGCTTCTTCCTGATGCTGGGCAGCATGTCGCTGCAGTTTGGCATGGCCCTGACTGGGATGGCCATCTGCCTCCCCTTCCAGATCGCTGTCAGCCTCTCAGTGGGTGAGCCATCTTCAGAATCAAATAAAATCAAATACAGACGCCCTGATGAGGCCTGGGGCGTGAATCAGGAGATGAAGGTCAATCATGCCGTTGGCATGGATGACCTTGTCGCCGTGAGGGCATGGGTAAACCCGTGTCCCCTACCCTCTTCAGACACCACCCACAAAGCTGCTTTCCCCACTTTATGCTTTTCCAAACCGTAGGGTGCTGCCCAAAGAAAGAAAGTGCTCGGGCAGACAGAATGCCAAGTCCTGCACTGGCTGACATGAGCTGGAAGTTGGCTTGCACAGAGGCTTCTGGAGATTGGTAGACACAGAGGATTGGGCAGTCATGTGCAGCACAGAGGTTGAGCTGCAAAAATCAGGGTGCTGTTTGGCCCACATGGGGGGATGAATTGGCAGTGTTCTTGCAGGGGTCGGCATTGACTGGTTCATGGACCAGCGGCTGGGGAAGGCTGCCTGGGTGTTCCCAGGGCTCACCTGCTTCTCCATCGCGACCATGTTTGGCACGCTCGCACACGTGGAGCGCCTGAAAGGCCTCAAGCACAGGAAGTGCGCTAGCTGATCCTGCTCCCTGCCTAAGAACCTGGCAACTATCTCTCCCACCCCATGTGTCCATCATGCAAGCTTCTTGGAACATCCATGCCAATATGACTAATTTTACAACCAAGAAGCAGGTTAAGTAGATTACAAACACGTTTTAGAGAAGAGATACGCAGACATCAGGGCAGTGCGAGCGCCGAGGAGCGATTTTGCACAGCGAGTGAGATACGGCAGCCATGCAGCGCATGCACCGTAGTAGTTGGAATGCAGCTTTGAGCAGTGAGACAGAGCTTTGGCTTCTTACGGGGGCTGGGGGCAGTTGAAGTGTCTTACTTTATCCACGCAGAGCTTTGGCATGTTATCGGAAGCTGAGGTCAGCAGCCGGGTGGTTGGGCAGGGACAAGCATGCAGTGAGCAAGCTGGTGGGCTTGGAGGATGTGATGGGGCAGCCGCTGGCGGAAGGCATGATGAAGAGTGTGGAGCTGAGCCCCACCAGCAGCACCGGGGATCCGGGGGTCGGCCCCCCTACAAAGAGGCGGACCCTGCACGAGCGGGCTGCCTCGGACCCTGACGTCATCCTTGACCTGGAATCCCCTGCCAAAGCCTCCAGGCGCACCTCCAGCCTGCGACCTCTTGGCGCCCAGGTACTGCTCCACAGTGTCATCTCAAAGTTTCCGAATTTCTCAGAGAATCAGAGAACCAGGATGTCAAGAACCCAATTCAAGGAATATTGCGGAGTGCCAGGTTGTTCTTGAGCCCCAATTCCTGATGTGATGCCAATTGCTTGCTTGGCGCTTTGCAGATCAGCCGGACCATGCGGGCTTGTGCATGGCTGAGAGGCCTTGTTAAATACTGTCTGCTTACTGAGACAGACGCTGAGAGATTTTGGGTGTGCTCGTGTGCAGGTGATGCAAGACACCAATGCGTTTGCACAGGAGGAGCCCAGCACCCCCAAGCACACACCCATGCGCGTGCAGGTGACTCATTCACCCTGCCACAATAGATCCTCTGACTCTGCCTGCATGCTGCCCATGATCGAGAATAAAATATGGTGGCTTGATACAGAAGTGGGTTGCTGGAAAGTGATTCAGCTCACCTAGCATCAATGGGTGTCTGTCCTGCGATTGAAGCAGCTCAAAGGCACTGTCTGACGAAGGTCCTGCTGGGTGCAGTACATGCAGCGGGGCATCAATATCGACGGCAGCAAGCCGCTGACAGGGCTGATCGTCCTCACCATCGGCGGCTTCTGCTTCGGCATGCTCACGCCGCTCTTCTTCATAGCCACCAGCGCCCTGCCCACCACCGACCACTGGCGCATTCTGCCGGAAGGGTGCGGACCTCCACTGCTAATTGGCCACTCTTGGCGCCTGCTCATCCGCCGAGTGGCTGCCCCAGTGTGCCTCATTGCGAGCTAACTACATTAAAGCAAACATGATTGCTGCTCCAATCCCGGCTCATGCTCGTGCCTGCTTTCTAAACCCCTGCATGTAGTTCTTGAAATTCCTTTGATCTGCTTCTTTCAGCAATGTTGTGAGGGACTTTTCATGCAGCTGTCAGAGGCCCTTCCGCTCACGGAACAGTTAGATGCAATCTGCCAGGGACTCCCAGCTCACGGGGTGGAATATGCAATGTGTCAGGGACCCCCCGGCTCATGGGGTGCTAAATGCGATGTGGCAGGGTCCCCCCGCTGACGGTGTACAACGCCTATTTCTTCATGGCACTCACCTTCGGCTTCACGGCCTGGGGCCTGAATCTGGCGCTGCTGTACGTGCCGCTGTGCAACGGAAAGGAGTCCTGTCTGACAGAGTATGCGCGAGACCACCGCGGCCGCATCGTCTCCGTCGCTGCCGGCCTCGCCTGCGGCGTGGGCATGGCCTGCCAGTTCCTGGGCGGCCTCGCCGGAGGGTATGCCCCCATTGACATCTCTACAAACCTGCCACCTCTGGATGTCATGCACCGCTTAGTTGCATTTTGGCAGCTTAGTCTCTTCATTTGCATGGGCCAGCACATGGTATTCAATCCTCTCATCCAGTCTTGACTGGAGACACAAATAGCATGGCGAGTGCAACAGGGGGACGACTGAGTTAAGATTTATTGCCGGATTAAGGTCCTAAATGGCACTGACAGGCTGGCATTTGACTTAATCATCTGCCACATGCTTTGACTTTCTGCAATAGGGGAAGAGAGTTGCAAAAAGCAAGGCACTCTGCCAGCGCAAGAGATGAGCGGTTTCGCTTTCTGTATTTAGAAAGAGATTTGCAAGGCTCAAGGCACCGCGTGAGCACCATGCATATGGCCACAGATAAGTGCTGTGACTTTGGGTACTAGAAAAGAGAATTGAAGGAATCAAGGCAGAGCAGTCGCCAGAGATAAATGGAAGGCCTGCCTCGCAGGCAGACATGATGCAGCGACAATACAATGATCAAGCCAAACGGGAATGCAAGACATGCAAGGCATTGGGAGTGCCAGGTAGACAAGGAGAATGGTTGCTAGGCGATGATCAGCAGTTGCAGAGACTTCAGCAGGATAAGGGGTGGTGCTTTACAAATGAGTTTGGTGCAGGTACCGGGTGGCCGAGGTGGTGAAGATGTACCCGCTGCTGACAGTGGCGTGGGGACTGCTGCTCTTCACAGAGTTCAGGGGCAGTGGCAAGCGCGCAGCGTACCTGCTTGGAGCAATGTGCGCCACCTACGTGTTGGGAGTCGGCCTGCTCGCGGCTGCAAGAAACAATCCTGTCGTGGATTGATGGTGATGTGCCAGAATTGGCTGTTCATCCAGCATGTCTTCGCCGATGAGCGGCATGCTTGCTGTACGAGAATTGGAAGGCATGCAGGTTCTGTCGCGTTCAGAAATGATTTCCGGTTGGGGTTGATTTGTGGATGTGTATTTCTTTTGGCACTGATATTGCTTTTGCCATGCCTGCTGCTTGCTGAAACTTACCCAAACGCTGTCCAGGCCTGCACTTCTAGTACTGCAAAGATGCTGCATTTGACGTGATTGACTGTTGGGTCTAGGAATCGAAGTTTGAGAAGTTTATGATTATTTTCGTACGGTTTGGTTTGAACATTTTCGTTTGTTCGTTGAGGCCTGATATTATCGTCGGTCGGGAGTGGTTGCTGGTTGGTGTATTCCCGACGTCTCGCTATGCACAGCAGGCTTTTCCTGCCGAATATTATTGCTACGGCATGTAAGATTGGAACATATGGAGAAGAACCAAAGCCAAAGGAAGGAAGAGAAGGAATGGAAGGAGAATGACGGATCGGAAGCTGACCGGCAAGATCGGAAGCTGGGTGCATGTGATGCTGCCCTTTCTCCTCACACTCTAGCATGTGTCTCTCATCATAATGCAAGGAATATGTCCCTTTTCTCGAAAAACATAGCACGCTGTTTGTAAGTTTTCGAAAATAAACCGGTGACCTTGCAGGACGGCAGCCTTCGTGTCTTGAGGCCACGTTCTTGAAGCAAGAGAGACGATGAAAGGTTCAAGCCAGCGACTCGGGCTCAACATGCTACCTGATCTTCTCCAGATAATTGGAAGCGTTCGTGAACTGAAATGAAGAAGGCAGATCGGTCTAAAACGAAAGCCTCCCGGGCAGCAAGGGCCCAGGAACTGCTCAACTCGAGCTCCCAGACAGTCGTAAAGCCAGCCGCTTTCGGTTTCGGAGGGTAAGCTTCAATAAATTGCTCAAAATACAACTTTACTTCTAATGAACCGTGTTCTGGGAAATTCTGGCATGCTGTTTTCCTGTTCTTACATATGAGTTTGGGCCATCGCACCTGACTTTGGTTGTCTGCAGGTTCTCGGGTGCACAGCAAATTGTGCCAACTACCTCAAAAATTCCTTATGGCTCCACTACCTCTCCTGCAATTCTGCCACAGCATGAGCTTGACACAGAGGTGGCACAGCGTCTGCGTCAGTTGTCCAAGCGGGATCCCACCACCAAGATCAAGGCTCTTCAGGTAGGCAGCAGGCGATCCTCATCTCTGTGAACATTAGCGAGATTGAAAGGCTGTGATATCTTTCACAAGTGTTCATATTCACCTGTGATGTCGCCATGCTGCCTTGTGCAGGCGATGAAAGCTCTGGTTGGAGAGCGACCACCAGAAGAGATCGAAGGCATTCTGCTAGCATGGACCAAGTCTTTCCAGCGCCTTGTCATGGACAACTACAGGTGTTTCTATACAGATTATTATGCAGGCTCCTGTAGCGCTGTGCATGTGAGCGTTCAGCGTCACACAAGGCACAGGGACTGCAGGGAGCGTGAAGTTGAACAATACTCATGGTTGTCCAGGAATGTGAGGGTGGAGGCTGCTTCCTTCATGGCAGTGCTGGCTCCCATGGCAGGCCGCAAATTGGCCAAAGCCATGCCCAACCTGGCAGGCCCCTGGTGGCTTGGCCAATCTGACCCAGACCCAGAATCTGCGCGCATCTTCAAGGCTGCCTTTGCGGATGTCTTTGCTGGCGCCAAGGGGCGAGAGGCTCTTGTCTTCTACCGCGTCCAGGTGGGAACTTAACTCATTGTATGCATGCAATGGCACCTTTTTTGCTCACATATGTCTACTGATTCCCGGGGGTGCCAGGTACTGTGACTGATGCGGCTTGAGATGTCATGCAAGGAATTTCAGGACATGGCTCAAGGGATTTTACTTTGGTGGACATGCTTCAAACTGGACATGTTTTCAAGAAGAATGTGTACAGGTGCTGGACTACTTGGAGCGCAATATCAAGTCAAATCCAGTTGCTCTGGCAGATGTGTTCAAGGAGCACCCAGAGGAGCTGGATGAGCGCCATGAGAGGGTTGTGGCAGGCTCTCTGAAGGCCTGGGATTGCCTGCTGGGTGCACTGCTGCCTGCCGAACCTTCTAAAACGCCAGGTAGGGCAGCCTCATGTGCATGGCATGCATGGCATGACATGACATCACTGTACATGACAGGGCATCTTCTGGTTCTTTGATGTGACGTGGGAATGGCAGTGAAGTGCTTCATGCATATGGCCACCTGACATGTCTGTCGTGGTCCAGATTCGGCTGCTTGGGAGGTTGTCGTCAGGCTGAAGGGCATGCTATTGGAGCAAGGCGTGCTCAAGGGCCTCACAGGCCTGCAGGGGTCAATTGTCATCCGCACCTCAACCTACAGCCTACTGGCCACCATGTGCAAGAGGTTTGATGCCACAACCAGCTTCTTGAAGCAAATTTATCTGGTTACCTCTTCAGATTTGGCACACAATCTTACAAATGTTGATGAAGACACGGCTGTTACGTATTAATAATCATGATTTCGTATGCCAGGGCATCTGGCGAGTTGAAGGAGCAAATTAAGCAGCTTGCACCCCAGATCCTCGGCGCTCTGAACGACAAGGAGCCTGCGGCACATGCATCTATGTGGGACATGGTGCTTTCATTTTTGAAGGCTTATCCCACCGCCTGGCGGTATGTGGACGTGCAGAAGGCGATTGTGCCACGGCTGGCAGCATTGCTCAGGTGTGCTGTCACAATCACCCTCTGGCATATGTAACTAACTGGGCGCAGGTTCATTCTTGCATGCTCTGATTAGCACATGCCCTCACATGTCCCTGCAGGCATCTTGCAGATTTGTGTTGTCTAAAATAATGTTCACTAAAGTCTCCGACTAACACATGTTTCTTTTCATGCAGGAATGCCTTCTATGGCTCGGCGGAGGTGTCTGCCCCTGCGGTGCTGCCACTGGTGGCACAGATGCCGAGGGATGTGCTTGGCCCAGATCCAGGCTTTCTGTCTCAGCTGCTGGGGGCAGCATGGCAGGGCTGGCAGGTTGCTGGGAATCTGGGGAATGCACGCGCTGCTCTCTCTGACTGCTTTGCAGAGTGCCTTGCCTGGGCCATGACTCGCAGCCAGCAGGTAGACCCACCTCGGCTACTGCATTCCTGTGTCATGTAGAAGTGCAGGCGATGTTGGATGGTGTACACAATGTGACTGCATCTTGTTCTGTTCTTGACCAGCATTCTGTGGCTTGCAGTTGGCCGGTGACAGCTATGAAGCGTTCTGTGAGAAGCTGCTAGACTCGGCTTCTGTCATCGCCAATGCCCTGAACACAACTTCGGCGAGCAACAGCGCAGCTGACACCGTCCTCAAAGTCACTCGGAGCGTCAGCGCCCCAGGTCCTGGAAATTTCCGCTCCCTCACTCCTGTCATTTTGATGAGGGAATCTGCTCTTTGCGTGTCTGCTTTTTCCTTGTCCAGTCGTACTCCAGATATGCATGAGTGCTTGTTTATCTTCCTAACAACTTTTTGGATTGTGGCAATGATCCACGTGGTCTGCTGTGTATTTCAGGCACATCCCCCGAGATCCTCAGGCTGTTCTTGAGCCAGGTGGAAAAGGCACTCAGCAAACAGTTTGCCCAGCAGCCAGCACCGCCTCATCACTTCGACAGGGGCCTCATGATACTGCAGCGCATCGCTGGTGTCCTGGAAACAACTGACAGGTAGCAATGCTGATTGTCAGCGTTGCTTTCGAATCAAATCCTATTCTTGTACTACCTGTAGATTGTTGCATGACGTGACATGAAATGTGCACATCTGGGCAACTTACATACAGTTGGTGTTATCTGTTTGCAGTGAGAGCATGTCACAGAGGGAAGCGTGGCTGGCCGAGCTTCTGTATGAGCCCCTGCGCGAGGCACTGCTTGGAGTCTTTGGAGATCAGCAGATGCCCACTCCAGCTGCGCGCCTGCTGTCATACCTGCTGCATCCCAGCAAGGATGGTGGGTTGCCGTCAAGCATGCTTCGTACATGTTATGCTGATGGAATGTGTACTACGGTTTGTGCCAAGCAAATAGCATGGCACCAGAAGCCTCGAAATTTGTGTGCTGTGCGCTGCAGGTCCCAAGGGCGGAACTGATCTTACTCCTGGGGCGGCGCTTGCCATGTATCTGTCCGGCCCTGCAGAGGGCTCAAGTGCGATTGCCATGGCCGATGTGCTGCTGGCGACCATGCAGCGCTCAGAGAATCCTGCGCAACAGTTTGGGACGATTGCCACCAACCTGGCTTGCGCACTTGCTCCCCTGAGCGCCAGCAGCAATGGCAGCTTGACCAGCTTGGCAGACAGCAGCAGGGAGCCAGTCAATGGCACAAGGTCCGGTCAGCCCAGCAGGAGCAAACAGGCGAACGGGCATGCTCCCGGCAGGCTGTCGCACTTGCTCACCCTGGTGACGCAGCTGTCAGACAGCCTGAGGAAATCTGGAGGCAAGGCGAAGGATTGGAGAAGCCCCCGCTTGGATGCTGTTGCGCACTTGCTCCTGCGACAAGAGAGGCTGGCGGCTGACGACCATGCATGGAAGGTCTGTGCAATCTTTTAATGTCCACTGCATGCCTTCCCTGTCCTTGCTGATAAGCTGCCAATCGGCGACCATACTGATTAGCCACTCAGCTGTAAGGAAGTATTCATACTCTCTGCAAATGTCTGTGCAGGTGATTGCTGCTCTGATACGGGGCGATCACTCCAGCGCACTGCTCAGTGAGTCTGCCCTCGACAGCGCTCTGGACATCCTGTCCTCGTACTTGCCTGCGGACTGCAATGTGGACGAGGAGACCAGGAACATAGACCTAGAGTTCTCAGCGCTCATCGCCCTGGACGCTGTGCTGTTCTCCCGCCCGATCCTCTTGGATGACAACCAGTCAGTACTGAGGCCAGCTGCTGTCAGGGCGCTAGTGGCAGTCTTTGAGATCGCTTGGGTGTTTGGAAGCCCCGAGTCTACCTTGACTCACGAAGGTGATTGATGTCTCTCTATCTCCTGTGACCCTGTGCATGCTTGTCAATAATGTGATTTGAGGCGTCGATTCTGGTAATTAATAAAGCCAATTTGAACCTGATGTTGACAATTTCACTGGTGCAGAGAGTGAGGACGAGCGCGCTTCGGTGGCCGATTCTCATGTGACCTCTTTGGCCAGTGCTGCGAGGGAGTGCTGGAGTGCTGGCACCAGACTGGCAGAGATGGGCAAGCAGTTGGCCCCTCAACTCCGTGCCAGCATACGCCGCGCGCTGCTGCAGTCTGTCCTGCACTGCATTGACGCGGTAAGTGGTGATTGAACTTATCCGCCCTTTGTGTCTCCTGCGTATTGTTGCCCATGAAGGGCTTTGCATGGCACCAGAACAGCAGGATCCTGCATGTTGTGCCCATGAAAGGCTTTACATGGCAGCGGTACAGCTGTATTTTTGTTAGATATCCCATGAAGGCTTTTGCACCATTGCACTAGTATCCTGTGGCACCTCTTAGATGCGCAGCTGCATGCGCAGGATGCGAGTCTGGTACAGCGCGCAGCTGCAGCGGCTCAGAGCATCATCACAGCTGTGTGCGCGGATGCCGACGACAAGGACGCTGTGCTCGACGCCCTGCTGCGGCCTCGCAATGGCTGGCCCCAGTATGTGCGCCTGGACGGTGATGACAAGGACAAGGGGAAGGCGGCTGCTGAGAGCACCAGCGGCCGCCCAGAGACGCTGTCCGAGCTGGCGTTTGTGCTGGGGCTTGAGCTGGGCTTCAATGCTATCCTCTACGACTGCGACGGCCATAACAGGCATGCATGCATGCTCCTACAAACGATTGACGTATTGCAGAAAATCAGTCTGGCTGTGAGAAAACTCCAGAGGTGCGTCTTCTCGCAGCTGAGGATCAAGTGTGATTGCCCATCCTACAGAGTGGCCTGACTGACACAAAGGATGTGTATGGATGCGCGGTGGCGTGAAGCAAGTTTTGTGCTGTTGCAGGGTCTGGCTCGTCACAGAGATGCTGTGCTTTGCGGAGCAGCACCCAGGTGCAAGCGCGGTTGAGCTGCAGGCTTTCCTGGCTGAGAAGGGGCGGCTGCTGGACCTGCCAGGGGTAGCTGCAGCGCGCAGTGGTCTCCTCGAAGGCACCTTGGATAGGTGATTGTCTTGCGAGCGTGTCAATACAAATGCAAGGATGCTTTTATATTATACATAGCAGATGACCTTCGTGAATGACAACTCTCTTGTGTACAGCTGGTGGCGCGCTCAAGCAGCCATGGTAGGCATTGTGGTAAGGATGAGCAGTGTGCTGTGCAGGCTCTTGGAGGGCGCTTTGGGGCGAGGTACGGGGATCTGTGTCAGTGCTGTGTACACACAAGTGCTGTCCGGCCTCCTGCAACAGGTGATCAGCGGCAGTGAGAGAGCAGCGACCGCAGCGCATTGCTTTGTGCGGACCCGCATAGCTGGCCCCCAGCTCACGCAGCTCCCTGCTGGCATCCTCTCCGCCGTATTGCATAGCGTTGCAAAGACTGTGAGGTGCGTAATTTGGTTCCAGATTACTGTGTGAGACTCATCTCCCTCTCTCAAACTGAGCATGCGGAGTCTAGCATCTAAGGCTTTGATTGACTCTAGTTGCTGTTTAAAGGAACATCTATGAAGCGTATGAAAGGCAGTTGAGTAGGGAATAAATCCTGGCTGCTCAGGGGCCTGGATGGGCGTGAGCCTGCAGTAGAGGCATCTGGCCTGTTGGCAATTGCAACACGACAGTTGAAGGGCGCTACTAGCATGCCACCTCTCGTGGCTGCTCAAGTCAACGCTCCTACACAGGTACCCCTTTTGAACTCCAAATGCTTGGTCCACCAAGCTGCATCAAGGCATGCGGAAGCCGTCAATGACTCTGCATGTCTGAGAATTACCTCGTTCGCAGGTCGCCGAATGCCTGAAATCGCTAGACCTTGTCACACGCTGCTTTCCTGTGGCGGATTTGGCAGTCCCTGGAAAGAATGCCGCTAGTCCTGAGGAGAGGACAGCTCTCATAGCCCTGTGGCAGCGCCAGCTGGCAGGGGAGCGGGCTGTCAGGGCAGCAGCTGCTGCAGAGAAGCGCAGTGGCGAGCCTGTGAACCCCAGTGCTGCGATCAGGTGAGATTGCAAATTGTTCTGCTCTGCAAAAACCCATGCATTAAAAGAACCACGGTGAGATATGTTGCCGGTAAGTGTGCTATAGCATGAATTGTGGCTGGCAATGTAAAGCAAGAAATGGGGCACAGGTGATATCTTAACCTTTCTTCAGAGGCAGCTTCTGTGGTCCTGCTGCAGGCAGTCTAGCGAGGACTCTGAGACCAGTCCTGCTGCGGCGCTGGCAAGGCTGGCAAATTGCGTGGTTGCTTACTGCTGGCTTGAGCTCAAGGCTGAGCACTGGGCCGCTCTGCTGATGCGTGCCAAAGAGGGCGTGGCAGCGGCGGCCGTTGTCATGGAAGACCAGGTTGCTCATCAGCAAAAAACCTGTACATGCTATATTATGGGTTAGATAAGTTGTGCATTCGTCATGCAGGATCCTGGGGTGGCAAAATGGAAGCCTGCTGCGCGTTGTCTCTGATTTGTGGCCACATTACAGCAGTGTCTGTCCTTTTTGGCAGGCGGAAGCGGATCCTGTACAAACGATACTTGTGCATAGCTGATGGAAGATTCTTGGGAGGTACAATGGTGCCCAGTCTGCTGCGCATTGTGTCTTACCAGCAGTCAAATTTAGCAGTGTATGTCTTACTTGGCAGGCTGAAGCGGTGGTAATGGCGGGGCGCAAGGCGGCCACAGTCATAGCCTCGAAACAGGAAGTGGTGGGGCCTAATCTGGCTCTGGCAATCCTGCGGCGCCTGAGCCTGCTCAAACTGCCCGAAGCCGCCGAGAAGCTGCAGGTCAGGATTTCTGTCACGTTCAGCCTTGTAAATAATAACGCATCATCCAAACCTAAGGTGAAGCGGTTGGCCACTGCCTTGCTTGATTTTGGATCCTGGTCACAGCACCTAATTGATTGTTCTGCAAGGACAACCCTTTTCATTGTTTGCCATCTCATAGCCCACTGGAAGAGTGAAGTCTTCTATTCTTGTATATTTTGCAGGGTGCGGCATTTGGCATGCTGACAGAGCTGGCGGACGACCTTCGCTTTGAGCAGCTGCATGGGGTTGGCGAGGGGTGGGTGAGGTTACTGGCGCTGATTGTGGATGTCGACAGGCGCTCTGCTGCTGACTGCGACTTCCCCCGTGACTGGCGCCAGAAGCTGGCAGAAGTTCTGTCAGAATCCATGAGGTGCTGCAGTAGTTCCCAGCAGATCCCATACGAGTTGCCAATACTTAAATGCATCTTTGTTCTTGCTGGTGCATGTGCTTTTGCTGTGCGCCTGGGCCTCAAGGTATGAGTTTGAGGTTGTTTTGCGCACAGGCTGTTCCTTGCTGCCGGCGTCTGCGCAGCATTCATCGTGGCGACAGGGCAGCGTGCTACTGACACGGCAGCCATGTACTTTGATGAGAAGGCCTTGCTCTGGACAGCTGCATCCCGAGCCGCAGAGTCGGCCCTGTCAGACCAGGCTTGCCTTGCTGAGAGCATCCAGGCCACAGACACCTGGGCTGCTGAAACTGGTGGGACTCCACTATGGCATTTCAAGCTGCAGAAGCATACAAGGACTATCAGACACATGTGTTGTTGAGTAGAAGAAGTCGTTTGTGTAGCTGCGAGCATGCTGCTGTATGGCAGGGAGCAGGACAATAAAGGGGTCAGCATTAACGGCAGTCATCTGCCATGACCCAATTGGTGTCTGTCCTGCAGGAGTCGACGCTTTCACTGCTATCTTTGCTTTGATGCATGCTTCGTGCAATCATACCGTTCTGCAGAGTGCTTGCGTGAGGCTCCTGACCAGCCCAACATTGCTGCAGAAAGTGGCGCTCTCAAAAGATGAGGAGGTATGTTGCTCACCCTGAAATGCTTCTTACAATGCCGCCCTTGGCTGTCCGTTCTGCATTCCTTTGCCCTTATGACTGCAAAATGTGCGAATTGTCGTTTGGCTCGTGTGTGATGTCATTTGAAGCTGCCCTGTCTGCATGACAGGATGAGGAAGACAGTGAAGCGGAGGCCTCTCCGGTTCACGCTGACGACATGTACAGTGCCCTGGTGGATGCGGGCGTGCATGATCAGGTCGCTGCGATCATATGCGGCGTCGTGTGTGAGGGCCCCGGCTTTGCTGTGACTTGGGCGCTGGTGCTGGCCCGGCTGCTCACCATGGCGGGCCCTGCGCGCCGTCGGCTGGCCCAAGCATTCGGCGACTCAGACGAGTGCGCCCACTTCTAAGCTCTTTCCTGTGATTGATGTCTTGTGACGCGCCCCATACATGCATGCTGTCAGGGAGAGACAGCTTCTCTTGCATGTTCCCGTCTTCATTGGCGTGAACAGGAGCAGTAGAAGCTTTGGTTCAGCTCAGCTGGACTCCAAAGATGTCGGTGCTTGTTGATGCGTTATCTAGTCTCAAGTAGCATGATTTAAGGTCTGCAGAACTTTTCGTGAACTAAAAACCGAAGCTGATGGGTGCCGTGTGCTGCAGGCTGATTGATGCGCTGATGCATGACGTGGTGGCGATGCTGCCGTTGGAGGACACTCCGGCCAAGCGAGCTCGCGGCCCCAACGCGCACTCCCCGGCTCTGCTGCAGCAGCAATCGGCCGCGCAGCGTGCCGCTCAGGCTGCTCAAGCTCGCGTGAATGGCTCCTCCTGGAGCCTCACCAAGGAGCTCTTTGAGCTGGGTAAGTTTAAGTCGTGTCTGTCTTCTAAATCTTTGCATGCAGACTCCTGTGCGGTCTGTTAGCTTTTCTTAAGGGGATCACGTAATCCAAGAAGAGAGAGTAGGAATACAACCTTAAACAATGTATTCGAGAAAAGTCCTTGAAGCATGCACTTGTGGGAAAACAGGGGTTCCGGGCACGGATGAGGGCGACAAGCGGTTGGCGGCGGCGCTGTATCGCGGTGTGCTCTTTGCGCTGCCTGCTTCAGCCAGATCCTGGTTTGGCAGGCTGTCCCACAACCGCAGCCTGGAGTCCTCCATTGAGGTGAGTCCTCAATAACTGGCTTCCCTTGCTGCTATGTGTATGCATGACAATTTTTGCGAGTCCCCCCTTTTCCCTGATCTCTTGCGCTCATTCCGCCTTGATGTCTGCGTGTCTCTTTCTCAAATGTATCCTTGAATCCCAGCCTCCTCTGGGAGAATGTGTCCAGATATGATCTCACAGGCACTCAGCGCCAGTCTCATGCATCTTCATTGCACCCCCAGCTCGCTTTGCCATCTGTGCGGTGGTGTATGGTTGCCAGCCATGCAGCACCATTAGTATCTTCCTGCTGCAGGCGTACACTGCAGCAAAGGAGAGCGCGGCCATCATTGCTGCGGAGCTGGGCGGCGTGTCGGGCGTGGCGGCCAGTGACGTGGCGGACACCGCAGAGTTCCGCGTGCGCGCCAGCCTGGCAGTGCGCGAGGCTGTGGCGATCCTGTCCATCGAGGACAGCTCCACTCTGGAGATGGTCGTCAAGCTGCCCACCTCCTGGCCCCTGCGCCCCGCCGAAGTCGAGTGCCGCCGCAGGGTGCGCGACACTTAAAACTCTGTGAGCCAGCTTCATTAGCTTTCTGGAACGTTCTCTGCACTGTGCACTGCGCATGTCAATCCCACACCTGCATGTGCATGCAATTTGGGTGCTGCTAGACATCATTGAAGCTGACCCAACTTGCTGCTTTCTGTAAAACCAAATTCACCTTACTGTGTGATGATTTGCTGCTGACAGGTGCTGCTACACATAATGTTATGAGGACACAATTTGTTGCTTCATGCCAACCAAAATGAAAGTCAATGGTGAATGCGTTATTGAACGGCGCAATGCGTCTGTGCAGGTGGGTGTGGCGGAGGGGCGGCTGCGCAAGTGGCTGCTGTCTATAACGGCGTTCCTGCGCAATCAGAACGGCAGCCTGGCGGACGCGATGGCGCTGTGGCGCGACAACTGCGTCCGCGAGTTCTCCGGCGTCGAGGAGTGCCTAATTTGCTACTCCGTCGTGGCCGCAGCCGACGGGCAGCTGCCGCGCCTGGCCTGCCACACCTGCTCCAAGCGCTTCCACCGCGCCTGCCTCTACAAGTGGTTCCGCTCCTCCGGCAAATCCCTCTGCCCCCACTGTCAGTCCCCCTGGTAGAGCCTGCTGCAGGCCTTGTATCTGTGGCTTTGGTGCACAGTCCACCACAGCATGGAGGGGGCAGGGCCGTGCATTGTGCTGCAATGTTTGGGATAGCTGACCTCGGCAGAGGGCCGGTAGAGTAGACGGTCATTGCATAGCAGGTGATGCGAGACACCAATGTGTGCTTGTGGCGAGGCATGCCTTCCACACTCGGTAAGTGCAACTGCTGAGACATTCAAGGACCAAGGCTTTTCAATTACTTATCTATATGTGTGAGTCTGAAACAGGAGGTGCTTTCTTCTTGTAGCTATCTTTTTACTTGCAGAGCTGCCGTCATGTATCCCGTGACACTGTAGCTCTGATCAGCTAAGTGTTTTCATGTATGGCACGTGGTTCCCCAAGTCAGTGGGAATGGTAAGAGATTGCTTATGAGCCCTATCAGTGAATCGGCAAAGAAACTTGTTGTGCATCTCCACAAATTGTGGGGCAGGTGCATTTTGTGTTGGCTTGCGCAAGCACGGGACAGAGAGGCTCTCTAAGACGTCCTTGTCAGAGTTGCATGCATGCATGTTATTGATATATCAGGATCTGTTGCTTCAACAAAAATTTGGTGTGCAGCAATGCATCAAAAGGTATGATGCTCTCAGCTGCGGTTGAAGACCTCAGGCTTGTAAAATACCCTGTTGTTTACAACAAGCTTGCGCAATCAATATACATAATTCATTTCGCCACGTTGCAGCCAGCGCTGGCCATATCCAAATCTAGAACCCACGGCACATTTCAAGTTTTCACCATCTTGCACTTTCACAAAATCAGCTCTTTACTCTCAGATGTGTCGGCATAATGCCCATGTGCACATGTGCCCAGGACACCAACGTACGAATCCGAGCATGCACGCTCATCATGGTTTCCCCTGTTCATGGGATGGCATTAGACACAAGAAAAGCTAAGAATGTAATGCGCCAGGCGCGCGCGCGTAAAAATAATGATAAAATTGCATTGCAGCCAGATGTAATTTGCTTGATAGTCAGGCTTGCACTCATGATCTTGGATGGCACATTCCACTGCCAACACACAAGAGCCTAAAAAAAACACCTTTCGCGATCAGCTGATGATCTGCAGAAAGCTAATAGAATAAAGGACTCCAATTTATTCAGCTGACTAGTGCAGACCCCTTTTGTGGTCAAGACTGCAAAGCCCCACCAAAGAGTCCCAATTCCTGCCCCAAATCTTTCAAGACCTACTCAATGTATGGACGATCGACCACCAAGCAGCACATGACATACAAACAACCACACCACATTTTGCACACTAGAGACTTGCAAGTGCCTGATAAGAAGATCAATGCAGCAACCATACGCTGTCATGGGATCAATATTGCGCTCAAAAGAGCTGCACCCTGTTCCCTAATATACATGAGCACTTCTTGTGAGCGCTGATCCAGCCAAAGACACCCGCCCTGACCGCATTTCTTGACCAAACGCACCACTGCACTTCTTCACCAGACACACTGGACACAGAGGCATTTTTGTTGCAGCCACGCGCTCAGCAGCCAAGCTGCAGGGGGGTCGCCCCCGGCTGCGTGCTGAGCGAGTCGCGAAAGATGTCCTGCACACTGGGGGCGCCGGCCTCCGCCGCGATGGTGTTTGCCAACGCGAGCATGTCCGGGGTCCAAGGAAAGGCCTGAACCATGAAGGTTCCGGCCTGGACGGGAGTGAGGACTTGGCGCCAGGTGTGGCCCATGAAAAGGCATACGGAGCGGTGCAGTTGGGCCACATTTTCGCGCAGCCGCTCGGCCACCTCCAGCAGGTGCGGGAACTCTGCGCCCATGCCCACGCTCTCGTTCTCCCGCGGGTTCGCCGTCGCCTCGTTGCACGCCTGCCGCACAGCCAGGTACAGGATGTCAACATAGTGGTACGGTACCACAGCAAGTTGGTGTACTGCTGCAGCACCACACATGGTCCCATGCTGTAGCGCCAGCATGCCCGATGCTTTCCGGCGGCCCTGCCTTGGCCTGTCCTCTCACTGCCAGAGGAAGTTCCACATACAGGCAAGCTTGTGTCAGATCAAAAGGAAAGGCAATGAGCCTGATGCCTGCCTGGAGGCGGGCCTGCAGTTCGCGGCGTTCCTGCACGAGGCGCGCCAGGGAGACCAGCTTGACATGGCGATGCGCCAGCATCTGCTCCTTCTGCTCCTTGCTCAGGCCCAGCACCTCCTGCACACCCCACAATGCAACATTTCATCGATTGCTCAACCATGAACTTGTTCCCTGTCAATAATATAGTTCTGCCCAGGCATGTAGCAAATACAGTGGCAACTCAAACAGGAAGTCAGGGACTCAAACATTCGCTCCATTTGAAGCCATCCCCCAGAATCTCAGGTGATGCGGATGTGGGCGCACCACAACCCATACTTCAACATCAGGGGACTCCAAGACTGAACTCCAGTCAGAGCATTCTGTGGGAAGCTGGGGTGGTGGGGATGTGGGCGCACCAGGAGGTTGGTGTAGGTTCCTAGCGGTTGCGGCTGCTGGGCCTGCGGCGCGTTTGGGGGCAAGTCCATGCGATGGCTGTGGTGCTGGTGAATCAGCATCGCGTTGTGCAGCGCGATAGTGCGCATCAGATTGGACACCTCCACCACGAGCTCCTGGGTATAGAGGCACCCTCAAGATCAGTGCCCCAACAAGGGTACCTCCCAAATGTCATGTGGCTGCCAGCGACATACAGAATGATTCACATCGGCTTTGGGTTGGGGATTCAACAGTGGCAGGCTGGGGCTGCGATGATCACCGTGAGGCGCTGCTCGCTGGTGCCGTTGAATTTGTTGGTGCCAGTCACCAGGCGCATCGCAATGGCGTTGACGTATTCCTACATGCAATTTGCACTCAGAAAAAAGTTTAGGTTGGATATGCATGCCCAGCTTCCCTGTTCTTTGGAGACAGGATCGGGTGGTTGTAGCAGTGGGGAAACAAAGCAATAGGCAGGCCGGTCACCTTCCAGATGCGCGACAGCTCCTGCCATGTCATGCGCTTGATCTGGTCAATGGAGAGCTGCAGGGGAGACCCATCGCGCACGGTCAGCACGACGGGGCCGGAAGCATCCTCCGCCTCTTCACATGCAAAAGTGCCCAAAATGGAGCCGGGGGACGCAGTGTTGCTGCCCTGCGTTGGTCAAATAGTAAGATCAGTACAATTCTGACAGCTACAGAGCATGGATGCATCCTTTCGCCTCTGTAAAATGTGCGCCAGTCAACAGCCAGGCGAGGTCGCAACAGGACAACAGTGTGCAACAGCGCTTTGATGCAAAGACAACAGCTGGCTACACTTTGGGGATCCGCTCTGACATTCGCAATGTGCATTGCTGTGAGGCTGACGGACCTGGTTGGAATAGCTCCTGGCGGAAGCAAGTGCAGCCTCCAGCACCCGGTTCTTGGCTGCCAGGCTCTGCTTCTCCAGCTCTGTCTCTGACAGCTTTGCGGTCAGGTGCTGCACCTGCTCCTCAATCTTTGATGCCCTCTCCTTTG
This sequence comes from Coccomyxa subellipsoidea C-169, assembly GCF_000258705.1. Taxonomy (NCBI): domain Eukaryota; kingdom Viridiplantae; phylum Chlorophyta; class Trebouxiophyceae; family Coccomyxaceae; genus Coccomyxa; species Coccomyxa subellipsoidea. Next base: position 820,601 of record NW_005178033.1, read on the forward strand.
CCTGCACAGATGTAACATTATCAAGCCATGCTCCAACTATGCCGATCCAAGAGCAAACAGCATCAGCAAGTGCAGAGTAATCAAGGTTGGTTGAAGCGTCAACTCATGAGCGAAAGCTAGCAGGGCGCATACCCGTCTGCGGAACTCCCTCTGGTTCCTGGCATTCTTCTCCTTCTGCTTCTGGATGCGCTCCTGCAGCTTTGAGATCTCCTGGTCCTCCTTGCTATCAGAGGAGCAGCTGCTGCTGGTGTGCTGCAGCTTCTTTGGGGGGGCGGGTGCTGCGGCTGGCGTGGCAGTGGTGTTGCTGAAGATGGTCTCCTCAGGTGCTGCGAAAAGGGGGCTGCTTGTGGGCTGCTGTCCGAAATCCATGGGCAGAGAGGCAGCCTGTGCATAGTCTGCGGGAGGCACTGGGAAGTCCCAGGGTGTCTGGTACTGCTGGGAGAACTGCTGCTTCACCGATGGGTAGTCTGCAGCAATGCAGAGAACAACATCATCCATGAAACAGGGGCAAAAGAAAGTCAGAGCCGTCGTTGGGGCAGGTATCAGAAGTTGATGACAAACCACAATTGTGCCAACGCTGACTGGATCCCACCTGCGGTCTTGCCAAAATTCGAGTTGAAGGGCACGATGGGGGCTGCTGCATCAAATGAATTAGGCGCATGTGGCAGGTTGGCGAGCATGGAGTCAGTTAGCGCGTCCAAGGACATCTCTGCCCCGTGCTGATCCATGAGGAAGGCGGTCAGGCTGTCCATTCTTTCTCGAGAGACCTTAACAAAGAGCCTGCCTCGACAAGAATGTCATACCAAGCGTCAAAGATTGCTCGACGGAAGGCTGAGATCTTGAGGCTGGGAATTCAGGAGCGTGGTCACGTAATGGAGCGCTTGCCAGATTTGGCCGCCAGCGGACGGTCCAGATGGAGCATCGGAAGTTGGTTGAAGGTGGGAAAGGCAGATGCATGCAAAGTAAATACTTAATTGCCATACTGTGTCCATGTATACATTGATACAAGGGTTAATCTTCCATTAGTGTGTGTCCTCGCCTTGGCCGCGTGTGTAAATGAACCACAAACTAGTCCAACATGACTGCCCATGCCATGCACTCTGTATCTAGTTTCCGGAATTTCAGATCTTCTCATATAGGTAAAGGCATTTTGGGAAAGAATCGCAGTCATCTCCTGCATCGAACAGGAGCTCGCAGAGCTACAGTTGTGTCCAACCAACACAAAGACATCTCTGTAATCTTATTCTCTGAGAAGGTGGTGAAGGAGCGCACACTGGAGATGGGAAGGTAGAACATTTTAGCACAACATACACGTCAAATTTTTTAAAGATGCTGAACATTATCAGGGCTTGTCAAATGTCGGTGGTATGACAGGGAGCTTGCAGCTGATTTTGCAGAGAAGCAACCGCTCATCATAGGGACCCTGAACGGCGCTTTCGTCTTCATGGCAGGTTGGTTGCTGATTTCACAAGGAGTCCTGTACTCTTGAGCATGCTTGGCTCTTCCTGCTCACCAGTCTAATCTTACTGTGTGGAACACAGACTTGGTGCGGGCGATAGATCCGCTCCCAGATGGCCTGCAGATGGACTTTTTGAGAGCAAGCTCCTACATTGGCGCGTCCACAACCGGTGAGGAGGCAGTGTCACTGGGCCTTGTGTCCAAGGTACCCATCTCAGGACGGCATATCCTCCTGGTGGAGGACATCATTGACACAGGGAAGACTCTGCAGGTATGATCTGTTGAAAACGTGCTGAGCCCAGCAATGCAGTGCAAGCATGCAAATAGTACTTCCCTCCTCTATCAGGAATGTGAGCATGCCTAGGTCTGCCACTGCACAGGAACTCTGCGCACGGCTCAAGTCACAGGGAGCAGCCAGCGTGAGCACAGTGACACTTCTAGACAAATCCGCCAGGAGGCAAGTGGATCTCCAGCCAGACTACAAAGGCTTTGAGGTGAGGGACAGCAGATTATCTGGGCCAAAAAACTGCAATATGAGCTTGGCGGCCTGCTGGCAATGCTTGTTAGCGGCAGCTGCGAATTGTCTGTTACTGATGATCATACTGTTTGTTTGTGCTGCAGTGTCCGGACGAGTTTGTGGTAGGGTATGGATTAGACTACAACGAGCATTACCGATCTTTGCCTTACATTGGCGTATTGAGACCGGAGTGCTATTCATGACAGCCATTCGAAATCTTTGAAACCAATTGCTGCAAGCTGCTGATGTATAGATAGCGGTCCACTTCAAGTTGCACTCAGAAATAACTCTGATTCTAGAATCACTGTAGCATGCGGCAAGATAGGTCACATTCGTTTAAGTGATGCACAAATGCGTGTGCCATTATCCCAGCTGACAGAGGCCTTTCTTCAAGCTATTGGCTAAATTCAGCCATCTTGCCTTCTCCTAGGTGGATGGATGGGGTGAGGCATCTGTTGCTTATGTGTCATGACCATGACGTCTGCATGGCTGTGGCAAGACTTAGGCCCAAGGAAACTGTGCACAAAAATGTGCCCTTCCGAAAGTATGTGCGATTTTTTATTGACGTAGATTGAACATCAATAATTCTGATGACATCTTGAAAATGGAATAAACGACTTGAGAAGGAGAAGCATTCATCGCAGCCATGCCCAGACTCAAAGCAAATCTTACATATCCGTAAGGGCACAATATAAAATGAACTTGCTATCGCATCTGCCTGTATTACCTTGTTTCTCACCACAAAATTACCGAAGAGGCCGTCAACCTAGAAGGCAGGCATGGGCATGTTCCCGACAAGAAAATACTTTTGTTTTGCCTGTCTCGACACACTATCAAGGTGTCGAACGTGCTAGAAACTCGCTTCAGAATTTTTTGAGGACTGTCATAGGTAAGAAATAGCCGAATCATTCCGCCCTGTCTTGCCATGCTTCAGGCCATGCAGCTTCCCAAGGTATAACTAGGACAGATACTGTTCAAAATGCCTCTCTGGAGCAAATTATCTCCATGTGACACACCAATGAGCTATGCACTAACAGTCAAAGCAGCCCAATTGTATTGATTGGGACCATATGTGGCCAGTGCCAGGCACCTCAGGCTTCCTGCTGGCATCCATGCTGGCAGTAACACCTTCTCACGCTCTAGCTGCCCTGTATGATCAGCCTGCCGCCCTGCCGCCCATCCCCACAGAGTTCCCTGAGCTTGGAGATCTCCGTCTGCCAATTATCGAGAAGGTAGCTACATCATCATGGCAGCTACCTGCATGTTGGCATCACACCACAGTCTGCTGTGCAATTCTTTCCAATGTACGCAGCATGCACAACAACAGCAGACTGATCTTGAATTCACAAAAATGCAACCTGCACATGCACATCTTGATAATCGTGTGCTGGTACAGGTGGTGTTGAGGAATGGGCTCCGAGTGTTCCTGGTGCAGGACCCAGATGTTCCCCTTGTGAAGGGAATGCTTCTGTTCCGCGGAGGCCTCAGAGCCAGCCCACCAGACAAGGTCGACTGCTGACAAAGAACCTAGCCCACAATCTCGTCATTTGAGCTCATAAGATGATGCATATCCTCCGATCAAGACAAAATGCTTACGACGAAACAGAGCAGTGAAGGCACGTGGATGGGTTGCAGGTCGGTGTTGCGACCATTGCAGCAGCCGTACAAAGAGCCGGGGGGTCGGTTGCGCATCCAGGCAACGCTTTGGATGAGGCTCTTGAGCAGAAAGCAGCATCGATAGAGGGCAATGCCGGCCCTGAGGCGTCCTCACTTGGTGCGCCCCCTCCAGCCTCCATTCACGATTCTTGGCTGGGAACTGCAGCTGATTTGCGTGGAGAGGACTTGACTTAGCCACGGTGAAAGCAGGCAGTGCTTGCTGCAGGCTTTGAGTGTCTCGCAGAGGATGTGGATGAGGTGATGGGCCTGTTCTCAGAGGTGCTGAATTCGCCCGCCCTGCCGGAGGAGAAAGTGGCCCTGTACAAGTCTCAGGTGCCTCTTGGACACCATCATTTAACATGCAAATCTCATATACTGCAAGTGGGCGTGCCGGCAGTCTCCATTGGTGGCAGAAGGCCTAATTAATGCATGCTATACAGCCCAGAATGACCTGATAACATCCTTCGTGCTTCACAGCGATTCCAAACGATTCTCTTGAGGTAGGTTGTACCTTTGTCAGAGATCAGTGATATATGAGCTTTTTGTCACAGTTATTGAATTCTGGATTGCATGAGGCAGGTGCTGAACATTCTGGAGCACATGTATGACAACCCGGGTGCAGCCCCACGGCGGCTGCTGGCACGGCTGCTGTATGGCCGCGACAGCGTTTTCGCGCGCACCCCCACGCCTGATCAGGTCAAGGCAATTAGTCGCGCTGACATCAGCAGGCACCTGGCCACCTGGCAGCGGCCAGACGCTGCTGTGCTCGGCATTGCAGGTTCTTTTGCTGACATCATGCTGACACTTGACGACACCCAGCAAATTGCCCCAGCTCTAGTACCCATCCACCTCTGAAATCTAGGCATGTTGATGCTTTGCCACCCCTTGCATGCTCTATTTATGGTCACACAAAGTGCGCATGTGCAGGGGATTTTGATGTTGCAAGGATGAAGGCGGTGCTTGAGAGGCAGCTGGGCGGGTGGAGGCCGGCAGCAGGGCAGCCTGCAACGCCTCCTGACGTGCCTAACACTCCCATCCCAGAGTTCCAGCCCGAGCCAGCATCTGTCTACGTTGTGGACAGGCCAGGCCTCACTCAGGTGCATTACAGTCCCACACTCTGGTAAGGGACAAACAATTGTGCCGACTCCGTGATAATGTACCCAGCTCAGGACCTGTGTGACGCCCTCGGTTCTCCCTCTGGAGGATCTCTCAAGCGACCAGGTGGTGATTGGGGCAGAACCTTTTGGATGAGTTGACGCAGCATCGCTTTGGCTTCTGCAGGTAAGCATGTTGATGGGAGAGCCTGGCATTTCTCTGGCCGATCCGGACAGCTACGCGCTGGATGTGCTGGGGGACATCCTCAACTCCTTCGGCGGGCGCCTGTTTGACCAGATCAGGTCTAGAGAGGTGAGCCAATGAGGCCCAACCTACTAATTGCTCACTTTGCCTGGACAAGAAGAAGTTCCTCTGCAGCTGCATATGCATTTCTGGGATTGCATGTCATTGCACCGCTTCAGGGAGTCTGTACCTAGAGGTTTCATGGAAGATTAATACATGGGTCTTGTTTGATCTTGCATAAGAAGCCCCGTGCGCGGCTGCAGGGGCTGACATACAGCGTGAGCGGCGGCTGGGATTCGCCCATTGACCACCCGGGGCTCTTCGCTGCCGGGGGCTCTACCGCGCGGCCAGCAGAGTTCCTGGAGCAGCTCGAGCGCGTCCTCAGGGTGAGCAATTAATGCGCGCACCAATGAGCACACAATGACTCAACTGTCCCTTAACTTGTGGGTCACATGCCCTGCCATTTATCGGTCCATGCAGCAGGACATTCCGTACTTGAGTGCATGCTGGGCGCGTTCAAGGTCCAGTAAGCAAGCGGGTGGGTGGCAGGAAGCGACTGAAACGGCTCCAACAGATCAGGAAATTGCGTCGGCAAAGGCGGAGACACTGAACAGCTTCATCTTCAATTTTGCCTCCACCAATGCCCAGATGCAGCGGACAGTCATCTATGCGCTCCTGGGCCTGCCAGAGGTGAAAAGCTTGTAAAGATGGCTCACATGTATCTTGATTAATGAGAATTTTCAAGCATGTTTGTGTAGCGAGCCTACAGATCCCACTGGCATTGAGGCACTTCAAGGCTGCTGGCGGCGGTATGTGTGCATTGCTGATGTGGGTACTGATGCTGCCGCCAGGACTATCTGTTCACCTACAAGACGGGGATAGAGGCGGTCACGGCGGAGGACGTATTGGGCGCCGCGCAAAGGCACCTGCATCCTGGGCGACAGACCGTGGTGATGGCTGCAGACGCCAATGCTGTGCAGCAGAGCTTACAGGATCGCGGCCGCCGCGTGATCCCCATCAGCCTTGAATAATCAAAGTTGAGTCCTGGATAAGCCATATGAGATTGCCTCAGGTATCTGATCAGCGCATATTTATAGGATGAACAGCTAGTGCGATTCCCGGCCGAAAGATTGAGGCTCGAGCCTCCTGGCGGGGTGTCCTGCGCAGGATCTGAGAACAACAAGCAGGTCATCGTGCTAACTGTGGAGCCTAGTTGCTTTGTGAGTAATATGATCACATGTTGACATCAACATGCACACGGTGGACTGAATGACTATGATGCCAGCATAATATCGCGCGGCATAGCAGGGCAAGAAACCTTCTGTAAAATCAGCTTCACTTGCACCATGCATGTGCAGTGTGGTCTAAGCCATAGAGACCACACTGCACTTCAAGTGAGTGTATGGTCATTCCATGCAGCACTCAACTGAGCTTTACAGTAAATACTGCAGTCTTGCAAATTGCGTCCATGCCGCCATTTCAGTATAAGTTCCACAAAGATGCAGAATCATTTTGGTAAGCAACAAGCATGGAAAACATCTGACACAAGAATCAAACACATACAATTGGCAAGGACTAGCATCGACTCTAGAATGAAATAATCAGCACTTTGCAAAATCAGAATAACCTGAAAAAACTGCAAGCCTGCACATTTGAAGCAATGAACATCAAGTTTGAGGCTCAGGCCTACCAGTGGGCAACTGCTAGCCTTCATAATCAGCCATCTCTGTGACCAGCAAAGCACACATAGTACAGAGAATTCAATATTAACATATGGAGCTGGACTATAACGTCATTGTGCAGCACAAGCCATTGACAACCTCTATTGGATAAGCCAATGCTACCCTTCATGGCTATCACAAGACAAGCAGCGCTCAAGTTGCAAAGATTGTGTGCCAATGGCTGACACACAGCACACTGGCACACCAGCAAATTGCACAGGCAAGCGGCAGAAAATATTTCCGGCTTCATCTATGGCCCTACATAGCCTCTTGGATTCTTTGAGATCATCAGCATGCGGCATGACAAGCACCATTTAAAGCTGTCTCATCAACATTAAACAATAATCACACGGCACAAACAATTTGAAGATGAAGGCCCCCAGCGGGTGTAAAAGCTGCTGAGGCCAGTAACCAGAAACCAGACCTCTTTGCTGAATGCTTGAATAGCCCTGCCTACCACATACAAGTACAGCACACAAAACTACAGCTCTCTCATTCTACCTGTCTCTCACTACAGCTGCAGCTGAGTGCATTTCAGGATGCTGCCACTATCTTTGATCTGAGCTGTTCTGCGCTGTCACCCAGTACAGTCGGATGCCACCTATCTTCATCACTTTCCTGCTCTCCCAATTGTGACTCCACATCCTCTTCATCTTCCATATCCTCTTCATCTTCCAAACAACCCCGCTCATCCTCATCCACACCCTCGAAGTACCTGCCCCCCGCCTGCTCCTCCGCCAGTTCATCAACCCAGTCAGCATCGACATCTGCCAGCTCATCATCAATCTCATCGCTGACGTCAGCAAAGCTGCCGAGGAGCGCCCCGTCTGCTGAGGCATTGCGCGCGGCGTTGCAGCGGTCCGCCTGGTCACACAAAACAAGTTAGACACACAGCTGAAAGCAAGTCAAGGTTCAGGATTTTTGCATTGAATATGAGCATCATGTGATAGTTTACAGAGCGCAGCGAGCCTCTAGAGCAACAAAGACAAGTCAGGCTCTGTCCCGGCGTGAAGCACCACAAACGAACCAGGCATAGATGGAGATGGCACCAGGAGAGAAAACACACGAGAGCACAATCAGATCGTTGCAAGCCTATGCAGGATGGCTTATGGGATGAAATGCAGAGGCGCTGACCTGGTGGTTGTGCAGGCGGACGTGGTCGTGGGTGCGGCCGTCCTTGGTGCGCACATACTCCCACAGCAGCGACCCGCTGTCGTCCACCGTCACGCGCCCGTACCCAAAGTGCGACGCGGCCGACGCTATCCACGCCTTCTGGTCGTCCTCTATCGCGCTCAGCTTGTGCCCCCCGCACCCTGCAGCCCCACACTCGCTGCTCAGTCACCCTCACTTGCACCAAACATGCAGCGCTCCTTGCCGTTTGTATGTTTCTGGCAGCTCAGACAGGGGCCTAGCTTACAGTGGATCTACCGTACAACACATGCTCTGGAACAATGAGGCTCTCAGCAGCGCACAGAGACCCTTCCTAGGATTCTATTTGCCACTTCGGCATTGTGCTTGCAGTACATTAGATGCAAGCTCCATACCCATGCAGACAATAAACAGGTGCATGTGAGACTGTGAAAGCGCGCAAACAGGGAGATGAGACAGTCAGAGGGGTGCGCACCGACGGTGACGTGGGTGATGCCGCCACGGCCAGGCTTCTTGCAGCGGTCGTGCTTGACGGAGCAGGTGCGCGCGTACAGGTGCACGTGCCCCGACATCACCATGTCCACCTCGTGCCTCAGGAACGTGTCCTCAAGGATGTCCTGCGCGCAACAAGAGCTCCTTATATCATCGATTCATAGCAGCCTTGGCGCAGTCTCCTGACCTGTTCTTTTCATGATCATACCACTCTGACCTCTACGCTTATGAATTTCAGTGCGCAACCCTTGACTTGCCATTATCGAGTGTCCAAGGTCAGATGCCCTGATAAAAGAGGAGTGAAGGGTTGTGGGGAGCGTGCCTGCAGGTGGCGCCCGACGACGCGGTTGGACTTGTGGGGGTAGGGGACGTACATGGGGCGGTGCAGCCCCACCAGCAGCCACGGGGTCACGCAGCGATCCACGCCTGCAAGCTCAGCCTCCAGCCACTGCGCCAGACACCCAATCTGTCATCTTGCTGGCATTCACATACTGGAATCCACAGCTTGATGGCTGTCTGCTTACTTTTGCTCACTCCTCGAGATACCTAAGGATGACTTTGCAAAGGGTGACTGCAGCAGGCAGGGATGGTTGAGACGGCAGGTGGTATATTGGGGTGCACATGATTGGATCAAGTATTGTAGATTGCCTCGTCTGTTGACATTGGCAAAAGAGCGGTGTGGTCCAGAGTTTAACAAAGAAGCACCTCTCGTTGGAGGGACCCATTGTGGAGGTCGTGCTCGCTGGAGAGGATGGTGAAGTGGACGGAGCCGTAGTCAAACCCGTACCAGAATGGCGCGTTGGACGGCGGCCCGGCCGCGGTCTCTCTGTTGGGCATGCGGAAGCGCTTGGCCACCGCCACGCCACACTCCCCGCCTGAATCATTGCCTGCAACCACAGCCACAGTATGAGCCTCACATATTGCACTAGCGCCATGATGTCAGCAAAATTCTGCCGGCAAGTTCAACAAATATCGGCGCGAGCCTGTCTTGCAGACATGACTCACGTGAACAGCGCATTCTCTATCTAACAGTTTTATTCTTTACGGCCTTGGGCACATGCTCACATGCGTAAGCATGCACACTGGCCCAGCGAGAAGAAAGCTCACAAGCGGTAGCAGGGGGAGTGCCAGCAAAGAGTAATAAAGGCGTCCTTCTATTGTTACACCACCCTATGGTAGCGCCCAAGGAGGCCAGAGTGCAATCGCATGGCTATACTTGAGAACTAAGCGATGCAAGATTATATTTTATTGAGTCATGATCAAGTGATCAGTTTGTTAACCATCTGAGAGTCCTGGAATATCTGATTCGCACCGTAGTTGCCCCAGTCGGGGTCGTAGGGCTCCTCGGAGCCGGAGGCGTCCGGGTGGCGGGCGCGCTTGCGGTGCTTCTCGCGGCCGGTGCGGTAGTCGTACTCGTGGTTGCCCACGCCGATCATGTACGGCGCGGCGCTCGCGTACCGCTCGATGTAGCGCATGAAAGCGTCCCAGATGCGCACCTCCCCATTCGCGTAGCTTATATCCCCCATGTGCAGCACCAGATCCGCCCCCCTGTCCAGAATCTCCTGCTTCACGTTCTCCGCCGTGTCCGCCGCCCTGTGCAGCACAGAGCGCGTCTAATCCCCCTCGGCAGCTAGGGTTCTCTCCCTGAGATACCCTTGTAAGACAAGCAGCAGCTTGATCTCCTTCCATCCTTCCTTCTTAGCCCTCCATTTCGAACGAGTTGACTTGCTGCAGCAATGGCTGGTGCAAGGCCTAGCCTGAGACACCGGGTGTTGGTCAAGCATTGCATTGCAGAGCCACGCAGTAGCTCTCTTGAGCCTTCCAGTTGGAAGGTGCCTTTCTGCTGTGCCATGCCGTGCAGGCGAGCATGAAAAGCTCTGCTCCTAGGATGTTTTAACGAGCAACCAATGGCTTGTGATGGCCCCTCAAAGCTAGCTGTGGTAAACAGGTGTTTCTCAGCGCATGCAAGCGAGGCTGGGCATAGCCTGAAGTGCCACTGGACTCCCACAGATGCAGGGTGAGAAATTGGCGGTAATATGGGTTCAGCACAGCCTTGGGGTTAAAGTGCTCACCCTGGAGACTTGGCGGCTCTGTGGTCCGACTCCCCCATGTCACCATACACGATGAAGGTGAACCCCGCGTCCGGCGCCGGCTTTGCAGCTGCCCGGAAGCTGCTCAGTGGCAGGTGACTGCCTATTCTGTACTGGTAGCGGTCGCCTGGCACCTGCATGACAGACATGTTGATATCTCTTGCCCCTTTCAATTTGTAATAGAACTCTTGGCCCTCTCGCCACAAGAGTATTGAACACAGTCGACTCGAAGAGCTTAAAGGGAGCAGAAGAATGACAGGCGGAGCGCACCAATCCGGTAATGACAGCGCTGTGCAGATGCGGCGGGTCAAAATTATAGTTGATGGCCGGCTCGCTGCACATGTCCTCCGCCTGTCCAGTAAATACACCAGTCATCAGCCAGCACACATGAAAAATATCAGGACCCATCAAGCCCCTCAATACAAAAAATTCACATGAAAGAAAAATCCCACACCAGCAAGACTCACCGAGTAGGAGGACTCCTCAGAAGGTAATGACTGATTCAGCGAGGTTGAAGAAAGCAGCATATCTCCGTTGTCACTGGCCCAGTGCAGGCGCCCACTGCACCTGTAAATATGTAGAAGTTCCAGGATCAGAGAATCTTCCGCTCATGACACCAGGATCTGAAGTGGGTGTGAGGCTTGGTCCTTGAACCCGTGCACAAGGGAAGACCAATTAGTGAGAAAGATTGCAGGACACATACCCAGCCCCATCTGTCTTCCAGCTGACGCGCATCTCAGTGGGATCTCCAGTAAGAGCTAGATGCACCTGCAAGCGTGCCAGAGCTTTAGAATGGGTGCATAAACCTCCCTTGAAAGAGTGAGGAGAGCGGACCAAGACGCCCACAGCAGCCGCTTGGATAGCCGTGAACAATCCTGGCAGGTGCACTTGCAAACCAGCCTCTCATCAAGGCTTAGTGACCACAGAAGTGATGCTCACAGGCGTTCACAAGATTGAGGAGCACAGAAATTCTATAATGTGCGCACGAGACAGGTACGCACAACGCTAGCTCAAAGCAGAAAACAATCTCCCACTGTTCACCACTATAGATGTCCAAGGCCAGGAAGCACACGTGAGGGGACTAGGAGAGCGGAGGACCGGATAGCCTTTAGAGTGTGGGTATGACAACAATGTTGGCATCACAGCATCAATATGTTCGAACCTGCTCTGGCTGGCAGTCTTTCCTGCTCTCCAGATCGCCTTCTGGCTGAGGTCTGCCGACAGCAGAATGCACCACGGCGGCGCACACCAGCAGCAGAGCTGCTGCCCTGAGCCGATGTCTTGTGCGACAAGACATCTGCGCCGAACGACTGCGCACGACGCAGGACCACAAGCTGCCTCCCGAGGTGCCTTGTTGCTTTCCCTCCAGCCGCGCTTCCGGAATCTACCTGCCGAACCGCTCGATGATGGTGTACTTTAGCACAGCGCAGGAAGCCCTCGGATGCATTTTGAGGACTGTAGGCGTGTAGACACGCCACATCCTGGTCGCACAATAGATTCCTTGGTCGGCCAGAGATGCTCCTAGAGAAGAAGGCACATGCCATGGGGACGTCATCTGACACGTGTGGTGATGTCGAGCTGGCACAAGTTGACCAAATGGAAGGATGCTTGAGAAGCGAAATCCCCCCGAATCAAGCAAACTTAACGAGGTCCAGGTCCTGCATACCAGCACTTTGGCGCAGCTGTATGAAACAAGGCTGGTGATACAAGATTGTGTTGCAGGACATCACTTGGGAACACATTCTTAAAAGTGTGTCTTTGCTGGTCGTTGACACAATCGAAGCCCATTGATGATACTGATTATTTTCATAAGAGATGCGAAAGAGACCCGGGGATCACTCAAATTTCCTGGCTGTGAGGCACTGTGATGGCCCGAACACCAGAGCATGATTTTCTCCGTGCTGTGGGCACACCATTGCCAAAGAAGGCAAAAACCCTAGAAGAACCGCCACGCTCGCCAGCAACACACACACCAGGATCTGCGGGCATCTCCCAACGCAGCTCTATCAGGTCTGTGGTGTCACCAAAGGTTGCCACTGCTCAGACTTGCAGATTGATGTGGAGAAGCAATCAGCACTGAATACATCTTCGTATTGTGGTGCAGAAGGGATAGCCGAGCAAGCTCCCTCGGGGCGCCAGACAAAAGTCTTCTCCCTCGAGAGCCCAGAAGGAATACCAGGAGGGTGCCCTTGTGGATCCTATGTGCAGCATTTACCAGTCTTGTGGTGAGTCTCGACTCTTCCCTGGTCATTCTAAGAGCTTGTCTTCAAGCTGCATTGTCTCATCCTGGTGGCACCAAGCCAAACAGGGGAAGTCCAAAATCATGTGTGTTGTCGGTGCGCAGATTTTGGGAGGTATCCTGCTGCTGCGCCAAGGATCTCATTCGCGCCAACCAGCGTTGCCAGATGCGCCAGACCTTTGGCCAGAATATGTGCCACAGATGTCCACGCTGCCAGAGTTGCCAGAAGGCTCCAGCTGTGGCCCAGAGGACCAGACAGCGGAGCTCAGAAAGCTGCTCATGCAGACGCAGCAGAAGCTGAAACACAGCCAGGTGCGTGCGTGGCATAACAATCCATCTAAATATACTGCACGAATTGAGACGTGTATTGCTGTCGTCCAAGCATTGAAGCGAATGTTCTGCTTCTCTCTGCAGGACATGTTGCGCCAAACGGATCGCGAAGCCAGGTCAGCGTCACGGCTAAAGAAGCAGGTGGAGGCATGTGAGGGGAAGCTGCATGAAGCTGCCTCCGGGCAGGCGCACCAAGCACAGGAGCTATCCCAGAAGCTGCACCAGGCGGAGCAGGCGCTGAGGACAGCCCATGCGCGGCTGAAGGACAGGGACCGAGGCTCCCACCTCCTGGAGGAGAGCGCTGCAGCAGCCGAGGCGCGCGCGAAGAGCCTGGAGGCAGACCTTGCCAGCGAAGCAGCTGCCCGGGCAGCCACCGCCGCCGCCGCAGAAGCTGCAGAGAAGGAGCTGGGCTCGGGGAAGAGTAAGTGGGAACGTGAGAGGCGGGTCATGGCTGCCGAGGCAGCAGAGGCAGCCAAAGCTAGCGCAAAGAGGATTGAGGAGCTGGAGGGATTACTTGCCGAGTGCAGAGGCCGAGTTGCTGGCCTGGGAGAGGGGTGCGGCCGGTGCTGGCAGATGCTGGACGAAGCTCAGGTGAATGCCGCTCTCTGCTTAGCGTGATATATGTGCGTACCTGAGGGATCCTTGGACAGCTGAGAGCATGCTGGCGCGAGTCTCCGCAAGGTTTGATTCATGTGGACATCCTCAGGCATTGTGCTGCTGTGCAGGGTGAGGGGCGCTCTGCCAAGATGCATGCGGCCGGCATTGCGACTGGCGTGTGCGGCATTGTGGTGGCGGCGTGTTATATCTACATCTTGATCCAGAAACGTCAGGTACCGCTACCGCACTGTCAGCTTGCTGCATCATGAAAGCGTGCATTTCTGGGGAGATGTCTCGATGCAATGTCATGACATGATCATGCTTGGTATAAACGCTCATGAGCGGTGAATGCTGTGGTTGTTGGCTGTGCAGATATTCCATCTGAAGCTGGAGAGCGAGAAGTTGCGGTACGCTGTAGCTGAGGCGCAGGGCGGAGTGAGGCAGCGCATGTCCAGGGCTGGCTCTACAGCTAGGCCTGCACAACTGACCGCAGCCCGATGATTGTATTGTCAGCAGCAGCATCTGTGTACCTTGTATCCTAGGTTATCATGACGAGTCAATGCCAGGTGCTGGCAACTTAAGCATCCATGTACATCACATTGCCTGGCAAGATCTACAGTGCGCTGTTATGGCGGGGACACTTGGCGAGCCTATGTTGGACCTCTCACAGTTCCACTGGAGGCTGTATGAGCGCTAGCGGCCAGGTGCCCAAAGTACTTGTTGAGGACAGACTGCGAGCACCAGACCTGTGACGTTATAATGAGCTACTTATAGTGAAATTTCGCCAAAGTTCAAGCCCCGAAGGGGCAGCTGATCTGCACTGCCTGCGTTAGCTGTGAAGTATTCTTGGGCAAGGCATGCTGCCCAATGTGGGCTGCCCATCATGTTCTCCGTGACATTCCTCAGAAACAACAGAGCTTCCCGATTAATCAGTGCATGGGAGTGACAGTACGTTGTGACACACGCGGCACAGCATACCTTGCGCTTTTATAGTCACAGGCTCACTCCTTCAAGAAGAGCACCGCATGGAAGCACAAAGTCCAGAAGACGTCCCTCAGCTCCCCGTCACTCCCCAGCATCCTTCTGCTGAAAAAGATTCGGTGAGATCACCTTGCAGATTACATCGACATTGCTCTCCTCGGGTTTTCTCTTTGCAGCATCAGGCTCTTGAAACCTAAGGCTGTCCTCACTGTGCGCTGGTTTACGGCAAATTTGTGATGGCACACATATTATGCAGTCAATAAATACCACACGACTGATGTTACTGCATGTCTCTCCCGCTGTTCAGGTAGTTCTGCAGAACGGTGCACATAGCACTTCACCAGAAGGAGAGGCAAGCAAAGCCTCTGTTGACACAGCAACAAGCGAGGCAGAGACCAATGAGGCCCTTGCATCGGCAGAGGATGTTGCAGTGCCCTCTGCCAATGGACACGCAGCAAGTGTGCCAGGCGATACTTTCGCTGAAAAGGCAGAGGTGGACCTGCCAAGCATTCAGAGCCCAGCAAGCGCTCTGGCAGACACCCTATCAGCCCTCAGCCTGGCCACACCTGCGGTGAAAGGCTACAAGGCCTCAAGATTGCAAGCAGTCACGAATGAGCTTGACAATGTCCCAGAAACAGAAGCTCACGAGCCCGCAAGCGCCAAGGAAGGCGACTTAGCAGTGGGCCTGGTGTACGACAAGATCATGGAGGAGCATGTTGGACCACCAAGTGCGTCCTATTTACGGTCTACACTGCCCAACCAGACAATGGCTCACTACAAATGCCTGGGTACATTTCAAGCTCTCATACAAGGGGTGAACGTGGCAGGTCATGTCGAGAGGCCACAGCGCACAGCGGCGCTCGTGCAGAAGCTCAAAGCAGCTGGGCTCGCTGCCAGATGCTGGACGCTGCCGCCACGGCAGGTAATTGCCCCATAGCCCATCAGCCCACAGCCATAGCCCATATGTAGCTCCATGGTGGGAATTGTGATGCCCTTCACCCCACACCTGAATTGGCCAAGCTTGCCAAGGGCGAGTGGATCTGGCGGAGGTTGATCTGAAGTCAAGGGTGCCGCTGCACAGGCAAGGGATGAGGAGCTGGTGCTGGCACACACAGAGGCGCATGTGCGGCACATAGATGGCCCACCCAAGGAGGACGAGTGGCAGATCGGCGACAACTACTACACAGCTGCCACACCCATCGCGGCCAGGACAGCAGCGGGTTGCACTGTGCAGGTGATAGCCGCCATTCAGTGGTGGCACAGTTGACACAATAAGCCTCAACAGCACACGGTTGTGCCATGCTGATTGGTGCCCCCCCTCGCATGCTGCAAAGCACATGTTGCGCATTCCCATCTCTTCTCAAGCTCACCGTTTCATGGTAAAAATGCATTGCAATGTTGGTTGTCGATAGACAATGTAGCTTAGCACATTAGTAACATGCCCTCACACTGCAGGCTGTGGAGGCGGTTTGCAGCGGGCGGGTGCAGCGGGCGTTTGCGGTTGTGCGGCCGCCGGGGCACCATGCGGAGTGTGCGCGCGCCATGGGCTTCTGCTTCTACAACAACGTCGCCGTCGCTGCGCTGGCGGCGCGCAGGTGCGGCACCGAATCATAAGCATCATTTGCGCGCTGGCAAAGCAACCACCATTCTCTACATCCTGGTAGCACATAACCATTTGGTGGTCTCCTGCCATCTGACATGTCTTCAAGCCAACAACTATTAGGAACATACACCTGATTTCATGAGACTTGCAGACTCTGGGCGATCCTTGTGAGGAGATTTGGCCTGGTGGTTGCCTGGACAAATTTTGATCTGCTGCGCGCAGGTTGGGAGTGAAAAAGGTGCTGGTGCTCGACTGGGACGTCCACCACGGGAACGGCATAGAGGAGATCCTGTACAACCGAGGCGATGTCATGTACATCTCCCTGCACAGGTGTGCTATCTCATGCCCAATTGTCTGATTCCTCCTTGGCCGTGCTCTCTTCTTCTGTACCAGTCAGACCACTCTTTGATGGTCTCTGTAAAGCAACGGGATGCAACATGTGGTGTCTGATGCACTGCGCTTGTACAGGGGCAACGGATTTTACCCCGGCACTGGGGATGTCCAGGATGTGGGCAAGAATGAGGGCAGGGGATTCAACCTGAACATCCCCTTCCCACGCGGCGGCTTCAACGATGCTGACTACATAGCTGCCTTTGACCTGGTGTGCGCCTGCTCAAATTTTGTGTTGAGCATTTCTTCTGCCGTTCACAGAACCCCTCTTGGCTCGGGGTGCCCCTTCCGTGGCCCTGATGAGAAACTGTGTATTGGATTTGCATAGCACGCTCCTCATATGAAGCAATAAACATTGCTCTATGCGTGCTCCTCAGCCAGATCAGGCTACTCTTAGAAAACCTCAGCTCTTACTCATTTCTTGAGAAAGTCACTCAATGCTGCAGGTGCTGGAGCCGGTGATCCGTGCATTTGCGCCGGACCTGATCATCGTGAGCGCGGGCTTTGATGCGGTGCAAGGGGATCCCCTGGGCGGCATGAATCTGACGCCGCAGGTGTACGGCCACATGACCGACCGGCTCAGCCGCCTGGCCGCGGACGGCAAGCTCGTGCTAGCGCTGGAGGGAGGCTACAATCTGCGCATGACGGCCGAGTGCGGCGCCGATTGCGTCAAGGTGTGCTGCCGCGGTTCTCTCTGACCACACTGGTGTCATGCAAATGGCCGTAACCTCACAATTTCACACTCCCGTGCATGCACGTACAACAGCCTTGTGCTATGTGAGACCAGCGCTGCAGATTAAGTCCGCCTGCATAAACATTTAACGTGACTGTCATGTGATAAGGGACTGGAATGCGTAGGCCTCTATTCAAATATAAGTGTGCATTTATAAAACTGTTGGATGCAGGTGCTGCTGGGTGAGAAACCAGTCCCATTGGACAGCAGGGGGGCGTGGAGGCCTGCCAAGGAGACTGAGCATGTGCTGGCAGAGGTGGCAGCTGCGCATTCGCCCTTCTGGCCAGTGCTGGATCCACTGTCCAGCCGGGAGGGCTTCAGCAGGGCGTGGATAGACTACATCCTAGGGAAGCAGGCCGAAGCTGCCCTGCAGCTGAGGCGGTCGCCGCGCGCAAGAGGTGTCCTATAGCCTGTCTTGCAGACCAATTATGCTGTATAGCTGAGGTTGACCGAGCGATGGATCCCTTTTCCACCCAAAGTGTGCCAGGTTGTGCACAGCTTCAGCTAGGTGGCTGTGTACCTTTGCGTGGCAGGCAGTGCTGTCTGTATGTGTTGGGACAGAACGCTCTGCAAGAATTGAGGCACATCAGATTACTGCAATGGCGCCTCCAGGGGTTGCGCAATTGTACATTATGGGTTGACCAGATGACAACTGTGGTCCTGCCTTGCAATTCACAGTCCTTTAGATGAACATCTAATATGGTCACGGCGCAGAAAATGCAGTATGTCAAATGCAGCTGTGCTGCGCGGTGATGATCAAATGCTCCATGTTACAAGCAAACACAGTAGAGATCCAACAGAAAAAGATCATACTTCAATGTAAGTCGCAATCGCAGTTC
The DNA here is from genome assembly GCF_000258705.1 of Coccomyxa subellipsoidea C-169. NCBI lineage: Eukaryota > Viridiplantae > Chlorophyta > Trebouxiophyceae > Coccomyxaceae > Coccomyxa > Coccomyxa subellipsoidea. Next base: position 838,734 of record NW_005178033.1, read on the forward strand.
TCAACTCTCAAGCCATCGCCCTTCTGTCTGCATTCTCCAATATTATCCAAGCGCCATAATAGCAGCATGCTCCGCAAGGCACACTTATAGGCCTCATGCGTTTGCCATGCACATCAGCAACATTTGTTGACCAACATCTCTATGCTAGCCATGGTTGTCCTGAACAGTGTGGAGTTCCAGACTATATGCCGAGCTCACCGCCTACGGAATCTAAGCAAAAGAGCACTATAAAATATCTACGCTCCTAGCGGGAAAAGGTGCAAGCTCGAATTTCTTGCAGCACAGAGACACCTCAGCCAACCTCTAGGCAGCACCAATCTGTACAATCCCCAGCGTTCACCGCTGAAGGAGATCAGGGGGAAACATCCCCAAGCAATTAAAACGATCCTTCCTTCACGTCCAGGCTTTTGGCAGTGTCGGCCTGTCAGGTTGCACAAGTGAGAGATCACAGTAGAGGTAAAGTAAAGTAAAAAACGCTCTACTGGCAGCAGCCCTTGCAGCTGGCACGGGTGGTGCTGCAAGTGCAAGTGTCAGCAGAAGATGCACCAACTACTTCACGGCAGGGCACTGTACCACACTCCATATGTGCCTGTGTCTCTGGTCAGCTTCGAGCCTGCAACTCTCTGTCTATCTAGGTATGCAATCTCACTTGTGTTCAAGCCATGAAGTTCCAGTTTTCAACACCGGAGTATTCCAGTCCCTCGCCTCCAGTGCAAACAAAGAAATCGCAGTGCTAGGCCCTCTCCTGCAGGGACGCTGATGGATCGTCTGACACTTTGTGATTTCTCATCCACTGGTGTGCCACCGCCCATGGTCTCATCCACAGCGGCCCTGCATGACAAAATTGATGCACTCAGGCGACACAGAAATCGTGGCAGGTTGATGACAGCTCTGGGAGAGACAAATAGCACAAGACAATGACATTCGTGGCCCCAAGAGTAATTGCCATCCCAAAAACAGGAGAAGCATAATCGAATGTGTACCTGTGCTGGGATGTGCTTCCTCCGAGATGGTCCTCCTGAAGCACAGAGCATAACCACCAGATGAGCAAGATGCTTGCGCTGAATTGATCGGCATCAGATAATTGTCATTTGGGTAGCGGGGGTGAAAGTGCATTGACTTGGAGATCCACAGACCAGCCTCACCTGGTCCCTGGCCATTTCTTGATGCCCCCAAAAAGCTTTCTTTCCCTTCCCGCCTTGCTCTCGTCCGCTTCTTCCACAGTGGAAATGGTCCTGGAGCCCTCCATCTCCAGGGAGATGACCACTTCCTGGTCCTTTGATGCTTTGCTGCGCCTGGACCCTCTGTGCGGTCGACTTCCCTGCTTGTCAGAATGTTCGCTTTCTTCGACCTGTGTTGCACAAGCTTCTCAGCCCAGGGATTGGAGTAAGACAAGGTGCATGCACCAGGAGGAGCAAGACAATATTCATGATGTCTTGTGCGCAAATTGAAATGCTAAGTGCGTGTAACAATCCCAAAAACTACAAATATGAATTCAGAAAGGTGCTGCAAAAAGCGCTGCTGCCTACCAGTGCAGGGGGCACGAGCTTGCAGAATCTGCTGAGCAGGAAGGGGTGCTCTACAAGGAGGTCGTGGACACACACGATCAGCTTCTTCCGAGTGATCCTGCGATATCAGAATCGAATAAGTTGAATCCCTCAGCATTCACTTTATTCATTTCGCCCAATTTGTACCAACCTGGCAAGCGCCTTTTATGTGTCTCGTTTCCACCGATCAAGCTCGCTAGAGGGGTGAGAGGATCTCGCAAGACAACAAGTCAACGTTAGTAGCATGAGCTGTTGCATCTCCCGGCAGATTGTGTCTACCTGCCCGCAGCGCAGTCCTTCAGGAGTCGGATGAAGGGCTTGTAAACGTGATCCCCTCCCACTTGTCTCACGTCATTAACCAGCATGACGACGTGCTTTGCCGTCTCGGCGTCTGCACCATAGAATCCTGATATCGCAGGCGAAAAGCTTGAGCTTGATCCAGTACTACTACTGGCGCGACTGCTCCGCCTGTCCCCATCCGACATACCGGTAGTAGAATCTGGTTCAGTCCTCAGCAGGGCGCCAATCTGCCACCCCCCATCTCCTCCCAAGGTGATAACACGGTGCTACGATTCTAAGCAGTCCCTCGGAACGACATTGGCAGGCACGGTATTGCCTTTCGATGCCGTGATGAACTGTGTTCAAGCTGGCAAGTCCCCGGCCCCTGAAAGGTTCAAAACCCTAAGGGTGTAAACGTGGATGTGACGACAGCTTCCAACAGCTTCCGACCATCTCCACAGAACTTTTCGAAACTCAACCATTGCCGATGACTTTAAGGAGAATATATCATAAGTCAATGCATCGGAAAAAGCACAAAAGATCAATCAAGTCGTAAGTATGACCCATAAAGATTCGATCAGGGGTTGTTTTGGATTTGTGAGTGTGGATGCTTCCTCGATGAAGTCGGTCATGTCGGTATATTAGGGCTGTGACACCACAAAAATGCAGCAGATGAGGGCGAGCATGCAAGCTTGTGGGACACTGATGGCACGAGTGCCCCGCAGGGGTATGCAATTGTCTACATGGGTTTTGTCACCTATGTTTTATCTGTCATTTGAATTACCTGCATTTATTATATGTGGGAGCTTCGTCGCTTCAAATTGAAAGGAGGAGGCGACCATACCTGGCCATGGGATTCTGGAGTCATTGCAATCAGATCGTTTTTCTCACGTCTTGCCCTTTGCCTGGACAGGGGAAGAAGCATTGACAGCGTTGGCGATGGGTCTTCCTAAACATGATGGGACGTACAATATCCGTGATACGGTCAAGCGACAAAAATTTTCTTGCAGCAGCACCAGAGAAGGGGGAGTGTTTCAGAGAACACCCCTCAGTGCGGACACTGCCAAACTCAGCCAGTATGAGCGGCTACCAAACATGCAGGTGAAATTGCTCTTAAAATTGACAGCTGCACAATAATGACAGCAAGCTTGAGAGTCATCACTGTCTGAACCAATGTGCCATGCACGAGGGACTGTATTGAGTGTCTGATGGGGGCACACAGGTCAGGCACATGGCGTCCATTCAACCAGAGCACACGGTGTACAGCGGACCAAAGGCGCCGAGCCCCAAGCGAATCACACTGCGGTCCATTCGCAGCAAATACTCCAAGGGGGAGCCCATCACCATGGTTACTGCATATGACTACCCTTCCGCAGTCCATGTGCGCCTTTTCAAGCCCCACTCTTAATCAAACGCGCCGAGTATGGTCCATGTCATTCTGGCTATCTGGCTATCTGGCAAGAAGCTTTGCACGTTTTGTAGCCAGTGTATTCCTAGCAGAATCTGGAGATCAGAAGTCATGCGCGTAAGGATGCGTACGGATTGCGTGGGACAGGTTGACACGGCGGGGATTGACATCCTGCTGGTGGGGGACAGCGTGGCCATGGTGGTGCATGGCCACGACACCACGCTGCCAGTCACGCTGGACGAGATGCTCATGCACTGCAAGGCAGTCTCGCGCGGCTCCCAGAGGCACGTTTGTTTCACCAATACTCTTTTTGAGCATTCAGGGTTGGAAGAAGTTGAATCAAAGACCATGCACCTTGTTTGAGAGAAGTTATTGACATTGTGATGCTTATTGGAAGATACTGCAGAGGTTGAACATCCAAAGAGCAAGTGACTCCCAGGCTGAGTGGTGCATTTTTATGGGCTAAGTATTTTGGGTTGTGCAGAGCATTCCTGGTGGGCGATCTTCCGTTTGGCTCGTATGAGACCTCGGCGGAGCAGGCGGTGCGGTCAGCGGTGCGCATGATGAAGGAGGGCCTCATGGACGCTGTCAAGCTGGAGGGTGTGCCCACTGTCACGGTCCTGCCATTTCGCAGGACAAACCCATTGAAACTCTTTATGACAGCTTGGACACTCGCATGCCTGCCGACAAGCTGACTTGTTGCTTGCACACTTGGTCAAGTGACACCATGATATGAACCACGCGTTGACTAAATCCACGTCCAGAGGCAGTAATGGATTTATACAGACTTACCGGGGGCAGCACACTCACGCGTGCAGATGGCATGTGCAGGAGGCGGAGGTGCTAGGGTGGTTGCCGCGAAGGCAATAGTGTCGACTGGGGTGGCGGTCATGGGTCATGTGGGGCTCATGCCGCAGTCCATCAGCGTCCTGGGGGGCTTCCGACCGCACGGCCAGACCGCGCGCGAGGCCGTCCGCGTTCTGCGCGAAGCCAGGGTGCGCCGCAGCTCCCATCCTCGACAGTGCTCACATACACCTTATAGACCCCTGACCTTCTGCACAGCTTGAGGGCGCTGAGTGCCATTTTCTTTGAGAGCTCACACCTTGTCCGCAGCTTGTAACAGGGTTGCACCATTTTCTCCCTCTTGGAAATTCCTCTCTCTATAATGCTTTCATCTTAGGGCCCTGATAGACGTTGCCATGCCCAAGGAATTTGCCTTGCGAGTGTTGAAGCTGAAATGCCCGAAAATGGCAATTGTCGAGTAGTCATGGGTGGGCGTGCATGGCACAGGATCTGCAGGAGGCGGGCTGTTTTGCCGTGGTGCTGGAGTGTGTGCCGCCGGTTGTGGCAGCTGCGCTGACGCGCGAGCTCTCCATACCCACCATCGGCATCGGCGCCGGGCCCTACTGCAGCGGCCAGGTGCGCTCCCTCTGCAACTCTGACATCTCTGGCCTTATTCTGGCTTGAAGCTGGAGTGTATCAACCCAAGCTGATATGGTAAGACTGTGCGTTCCACACCCCTGCCAAGCATGCTGTAATAGGGTGCCCATCTAAAGGTCATCTGGGTACCAATGACCAGAGATGTACAAGACTGGAATTAATCCCTACGCAGCTGGAAGATACTACTGGAAGTGAAGCCATGTGAAGTGGGTGGAAAGGCTTTAACTCCCAGTCATGCAGTGCTGTAAGCTCTGGTCCTTCTTCTCTTCATGCCAGCTTCTCTTCATACGTGAGAAAAACTTATGGGATGTGCGAGTGTGGCAGGTGCTGGTTTACCACGACCTGCTGGGCATGATGCAGCACCCACACCACGCCAAGGTGACGCCCAAGTTCTGCAAGCAGTACGCGGCCGTCGGCGCCATCATCCAGGATGCCCTGCAGCAGTACCATGCAGAGGTGCGCGCCCGGCCCAGAACTACCCTCTACCCATTCCCATTCCCATTTCCGTTTCATTCTTGTCCTGAAGCTTGTTGTCCTGCACCTACTTGAGCTGCACCACAGGCCTCCCAAGTCCCTGTGTCCTAGTGTCATGCCTGTCAAAGTGCTTGCTTGAGCCTCATCAGAGGCGTTTCAGCACGCGCCAGTCTGGACGCATGGGGGTGAGAGGATGCCTGGTCAGCTGCCAAGCAGTGCAGGAGAGAAGTTGAAGAATTACAATGGCTTTGCTGGTGAAAGGCATTGAACATTCGTGGGGTGCAGGTGACGCAGCGGCAGTTCCCGGGGCCCAAGCACTCGCCGTATGTGATAGAGGACCGGGAGGTGGAGGAGATGGAGCGCATGCTTCGCGACGAGGGCTTCCATGCCGCGGCCGACGCCATCGAGGAGCAGGTGCACGGCCACCGCGTCACACCCATCAGCGACTGACCGCGCCGTCCGGTGATCGTATGGGTGGCAGACTGCATGGATCTCTGCATGCGCACCAGTTACTGGCGGGGCCCTGATCGCTTGGGTGACAGACCGCATGGGTCCTGCATGCGTGCCGGGCGGTGGTGGTATGGGTGACAAACTGCCTGGAGATCAGCATGCGTACCAGGGGTTGGCGCAGGTTGAGCCCTTGCGGGAGCTGATGACACACCCTCCATGCGGAGTGTCAAGTGCCTCCCATTCGCCAAGGTATACTTTTTCAGCAATTTACAGTACCAGTAGATCAATGTAGCATCCCCAGAAGTATGGTGCAGTGCATGCCTCAAGACCTGCCAAGCGGCAAGTGCTTATGCTATTGAGAAGACGCATTTCATTCTGTTTTGAGCTTTTTCGTGGCCAGACATGCTGTGCAAATGGAGCTTGAATACCCGGACTCAGTAGAATTGGGGCTTCGCAAGGCTTGAAAATTATTGACATGGACTTGAAGCCGAAGAAATGCCCAAGCGCATTAGGAGAAGCATTTTACGATAGTCCAAGCTCAAGCTAGCTGGAAGACAGCAGAGAAGAGTAAATCAAGCACCGTGCCAAGAGTCCAGACTTGACTGAGTTGACCTCTAGAGTATCGTCAAGCTGATCATGACTCATTGATCAAGGTCTCCAAACATTGAAAATACTATCTAGTACGAATGTAATCTTTAATGCTGGTGCTCTGCTTTGAACCAATTCACATGGCATGCATGCAAACCTATGCTTGAACATGCCTTCCAGGAAGAGCAGTCTTGGGATGGGAGCAGAAAGCAAGCAGCAGCTTCCTCTGCATTGGAACCTGATATTCCATCAACGTCATTTCCCCTCCGGAATCGTGGCACTGTCTTGGACAAAGAAGAAAACATCCCACAAATCACAGATCGCAAGGAGGCCCTCTCCAATATACTTATTTGCGAGCAATCCTAATATTGGGGATGCAGTGGTGGCTGTCCTGACGCTGCAATCTATTTGACGATGCCAGTTTGATTGTGACGAGGTGCAGCGAGCTGTACATGATATTAAGATCATGTGTCCAGCAGTCGCCCCGCAGCGATCTATCCTGTGGTTCAGAAAGGGGCTAAGACTGCACGACAACCCCTCATTGCTCGCAGCCATAAAGGGAGCCACTCACCTGTACCCAGTCTTTGTCCTTGATCCCTGGTTCCTAAAGCCTGATGTTGTTGGTGTCAACCGGCTGAATTTCCTACTTGAATCATTGACAGGTTCGGATTTGCCCCATGCATTTTATCAGACGAGCAGGTGTATTCCACTGACGCTTTTGGTGTGTCTTTGTGAAGTACACTTCTCCAGTAAGCTTCTGCGCGTTCCTGCAGATCTTCGCAGCAGTCTCCAGGCAAGGGGGTCCAATCTCTTGGTATTGAGAGGCAATCCACAGGATGTCTTGCCAAGGGTGTGGAAGGACTGGAACATCACTCGGCTGTGCTTTGAAGCCGACACAGAGGATTATGCCGAGGAGCGCGACACCAAGATCACAGCAGCTGCCCAGGAAGCTGGTAATTACCAGAAGATATCCATCCCAGACACTTGGACTCAGCCTTGAGGCGTTGTCCAGATATCTGATGGGCATGCCTTTTACTATATCAGCCTGGGAGTGGGGTATTTGAGTGGTCATTGACATCACTATACAATGTGCTACTGCAGGCATCGAGGTGATAAGCTGTGTGAGCCACACGCTGTACGACACAAGCGATGTGGTGGCGAAGAACGGAGGCAAAGCGCCGCTGACTTACAAAGGCTTTGAGAAGGCCATAACGGCACTCGGGCCCCCGCCAGCCCCTGTAGAGGACCCCCCGGCCAAGCTGCCCCCCCTTGCTGCGGACAGCAAGGGCACAGACAGTGAAACAACCAGCGTCCCCAGCCTGAGAGAACTTGGCTACCCGGATGAAGCTAGCACAGACATCAAGGTGAGATTCCTGTCAGGTGCAAATTGTGTCACATTCTTCTTTGCTGCAGTAAGCCCCTTTGTATGAACAGGACACCTCAATCTGAAGCATTCCTGGTTTGCTTGTTCTTGGCTGATGTAATTTGACACATGCATTATCCGCATCAAGTTTTCCATTGCATTGTCATTGCATTGGTGGTGGAAGTGCCATGACTGCACAGAATGGAGAAATATGACACACGTGTTGCTGGACGTACCTGGATCCTAAATGCCTAGGAACTGGAAAACTTTTACTAATAAAAATATTGATCATTTGCATGGGGGGATCATGGGAGTTGCATTGCACAGGGAGGTGAGACAGAGGCGTTGGCGCGGCTGGCAGAGCAGCTATCTGACAAGGGCTGGGTGGCGGCGTTTGAGAAACCAAAGGGGGATCCCACAGCCTTCATCAAGCCGGCCACCACCGTGCTGTCGCCGCACCTGAAGTTTGGCTGCCTGTCTCCGCGTCTCTTCTATGAAGCCCTGCAGAGGGTGCGCACCCATAACTCATCGCTGATGAAGTTCCCAGTGTACAGCGCCTTCTTGATCTATGAGTGGCCAGACACCTCTGGAATGCTCGTATACAAAGCTTGTAAAAATTGTACTTTGCCAAACCAATGCAGTCTGGTGTTGCCAAACTCATAACATCGCACTGGAGCTAAGCGCTTTGTTGACAAAAATACAAACAGCTCAAAGAAGTGCTCAAGATATTCATCAGCGAGACACTGCTGCTGTTGTGCGCACAGGTGCTCAAGATTTTCATCAGCAAGGCAGTGTTGCTCTCTTTCAGGTGTACAAGGAGAAGAAGGAGCACTCAAAGCCGCCAGTGTCGCTGCTGGGGCAGCTGCTGTGGCGCGAGTTCTATTATGTGGCAGCAGCGCATACGCCGAACTACCACCGCATGGAAGGGAACCCCATCTGCAAGCAGATTCCCTGGGACAACAACGCGGAGTTCTACCGCGCATGGGAGGAGAGCCGAACTGGATACCCCTGGATCGATGCCATCATGGCGCAGCTGCGCCGCACTGGCTGGATGCACCACCTCGCACGCCACTGCGTGGTGCGCCTGGGCAGCCTCTTTGACCGTGGTCCCCTGAAGCTCCGTGCATGAAGGAATGGATTGACGGAGTGCCACAGGGCAGAGGAGGCCTCTTACTGTGCAAGCCTGCACTATTGCAGGAGCATACAAACTTCACACTTACCCTGCTTGCCAGGAGAAACGCTGGCAGCATCTTGTTTGACAGCTAGCATATGACCCAAACACAAGACTGCGACCTAGCTGGCATGCCTTACTGGTTTCCAGTGCACCAAATTCCCTCATTGTGCTTTCCCCTGTTTTGAGTGGCTTGGCAAGTGAGGGGATGCCCAGTGAGGCTGCATGGTAACGGTGAATGGGCAGGCTGCTGAGCAGAGCAAGTGATGTTGCAGGCGTGCTTTCTGACGAGAGGTGACTTGTACGTGTCCTGGGAGAAGGGCAGGGATACCTTTGACAGGCTACTCATAGATGGGGATCCCTCCCTCAACAGCGGCAACTGGATGTGGCTGTCCGCCTCGTCCTTCTTCTACCAGTACTTCCGCGTCTACTCCCCCATCACCTATGGGAAGAAGTATGACCCAGAGGGCAAATACGTCAAGCACTTTCTGCCTATCCTGAAGGTGATCTCAATCACTGCATGCAGTTTCCTGTGATCAACTTGTACACTGGTGCAGAAGGGCTGCTCTGCGCTTCATGCAGTGCAAATGGCACTTGGATGAGATTGTAGTTCCATGCCCATTGTGGTGTTGCAGGACTACCCACCAAAATACATCTGGGAGCCTTGGAAAGCGCCTAAGGAGGTGCAGGAGCAGGCCGGCTGCATCATTGGCAAGGACTACCCTGCACCCATCGTGGATCATGCAGAGGTGTCCAAAAGGTAGGCCAGCGCAGCAAGTGATTATTGCACATGCGCGTTTGGCAGCACTTCTGACCTTCGCTGTCTCAGCGGATCAAGGTGTCGCATTGAAATCTCAGATATGTCTGGACAGGTGTATCCAGCGCATGAAGCAGGCATATGACTGCCAGCCAGGGAGTTCTGCTAAGCCGGTCTCCAAACCCGCCAAAAAGCGACTAGATGACATGATGCAGGACGGCTCTCCCAAGAAAAAACGCATGAGGACATCGAAATAAAGGAGACTGCTAGCGCGTCGCGCAGAGCTTCCAATTTGCCCAAACTGTAATCTTTAAATTTGAGTACTTGGGGTGAGAGCTGCCCTTGTCGAAAGGTCTATGTTGCATTTCCGCTTTTGTGGGAAGTCTGACTAACAAACTTCCAGTGCCAGCTGCAGCTTGTGTCAGGTGCAGGGCGCCAACAACGTTGTTGTATATTGAGATCAGGGCAATGGAGTTGTGCATTTAATTGCTGCTGTAGCCTACCTGAGGCGACCTGAAGGAAGCTCTTGAAACTGTCCATATGCAGACTGCAATGGCAGTGACTGGCCTTGGCAAGTATAGTGATGTTGTTGATCTGTACAATCAGAATGCCCGCATACAGCGCAGTGTTGCAAATGTGGCCAGATGTAATCCTTTCAACCATTGAAGCGCTCCGAGCCTCCGAGGCTCTGATCACCCGTTGCAGTCATGTGATGCATGCTGCATTTGGTGCACACGCCTCAAGGGTGACTCACTGTGCCAGAGGCATGATCACCCACTGCCAGTGGGCATGCACATATGCGCATGCAAACACCGTGTTGCAAGATGTGACATCACCGTGACATGCCACTGTGACAGTGCATGCATGCGCATGTGCAATATATGGGTTCTACCTGATAATTTGATTGGGCAGAGCGATGCACACTGCAATGCACAGCATGTGTAGCCCTCCTAGCAATTCAATCCAGCATTTCAAGCCTTCCAAGCCAAGGGGAGGGGAGGTGGAGAGAAGAAGCTGGCGTAATGTTTGCTTACGTGAAGCCACCCTGACGTGGCACATGCTCTCCCTGCTCTGCGCTCTGGGGTCAGGCCCACCTTCTGCATTTCTACAAGTGGCAAGACAGACACTTTCCCGCAAAGTAGACCTACTATCGATAAGCTTTGGCAGGTGGTCCTTGTTTCGTGGCTTGCCGATCTCTTTTCGACCACTCTTGCATCGCATTGCATTGTCAGACGGCCCGCGTGCCCTGTCGTAAAGCTGCCACCTTTCTCGTGTCAATAGATTTTGCGGGAAAATATGATTATGGATTTGATACTGCGCATGGGTTGAAGGGGTTCATTCTGGTGCTTATTTTTGGTGGAGGAGGACTCGATGGATCTGTCACTGCCAGGCATAAATGATGATATGGATGCGGACATCGATTGGTCAGATGCCGGATTTTATGGTTTTTTGGAGTCTTTGTCGAATCAAAGTGCTCCAGCAGACCAGGTTCGTCACATCGCTGCTACCCCTCCGAAGATTCTGCCTGCAGAAAGGTTCAGAACGTTGCACGCAGCTACAGGCTTAAGGTCCTAGTTGTTATCACCAAATTCAATTGTGCTTAGCAGTTGAGTGATGCAGATAGCACAATTGCCAGATGGATCTGGGAGTCTCAATGGCCAACCAGGCAGTCGAGCAGCAGTGGGCACCGCATTATCTTCAAATGATCCCGGCGGCATGCTCCAGGCATCTGACGGTGCAGCCTTTGCGCTGTCAATCCCTAAAAGGACCCCAGTTGATTTCACCCCCGGGCCTCCTCATGCCCTGCTTGCCCAGCCAGATTACCGCCACAGCGAAGGCAAGTGCCTATTTTTATAGATCACCCTCTAGCCGTGCTGCTGCCGATATATAAGAGCTTGAGTGCTGCATGGCTTTCATTTGAGCAATGACCATTGCCAACACGATTCACATTCACATGAGCAATGATCATTGCCAACGCATCAATCTTACACATGAAATCAGGAAAATTGGCCCACATGCCAGCTCTCTGCAGGGGCTGAGGCCAGCCGGCAGGAGAGTGGAAGCAGCGGGGCTAGCGGGGAAGAGCCACACCTACGGAATACACATGAGCCAAATGGCGCGCTTCGACAGAGGGGCAGCAACAGCGGGGATGAATGCGCCAAGGGCATTGGTGTGCGCAAGAGCGGGCCAGACCGTGACAAGAATCGCGCAGCTCAGAAGGCGTTCCGGCAGCGCAAGAGGGAGCAGGAGAAGGCCAAGGAGGTGCCTTTCTGCCATCTATCATCCCCACTCGCATTCAGAGCCAGCTCATGTGCAGCTCTTGCTGAAAACACATGAGGCCCTTGCCATTGCAATGCATTGATAGTCCATGAGAATACGTGGAAAGAGCACCGTGATGGAAGGCGGTGATGTGAAAGCAGCTGAGGAAGGGTTGAAAAGCTGCAATTCTCCTGATTTTTGTGAGTGATCTCCATGTACAGTACATGAATTATCGTGCGCACCTGATGTTGATCACCCGCAGGGCAGGGATGAGGGTCTTGTTGAACTGACCCTCAGTTCCAATGTGAAAATGTGGGATAGCCTGCCTAGAATGTGTGCAGCAAAAAAGGGGATCAACAGTGAGACCTACCATCAGGGCCTGTACAAGCTGGCAAGGAAGCATGCAGACAAGGCCGCAAATGACAAACAAGTGCCCCTGTGGATGCAGCTCCTGGTGGAGGAGTTGGAGGCGAAGCTCAAGGCGGTGCAGCTGGAGAAGGCACGGCTGGAGGTGCAGAACAGCCAGCTGGAGAGCGCACTCGTCGCGCGCATGAAGCTGGCAGCGCATCCCAATGGCAACCGGGTTATGGCGATTGACAAGGTGCAGCTCTGACTGTGCTGCTTGCCACCAGGGCGTAATGAGGGGTCCCAGGCAGGGAGGGAGTGGAAAAATCATGACATTGGCCATGTCTTGCCGAGACAGAGCCCGTTTGCTTCCAGGCCGGCCAGAATGTCTTCCTAAGTCCCTCTACTTTATCCCAACTTGAATGGCAGTATGGGTTGCTCCCAACTGTTGTTCACAAAGTGGAATGAAGCTCTCAATATAGTACGCGATGCTTGAAAGTGCCTGGACACTGCAAGTGGTGATTGCAGCTAGTACGTCTCATTCGTGTGTGTGTAAAGGGTTGGCAAGAAGATGTTCTGAATGAGAACCTGTGAGGTGCAGGGTGCCTCGGGCCGTGTCATCACAGGTGGGCACGACTGGAAATGCAATCTGGACTGGGGTCCCACAGATGTGCTTGTGTTGGAGCACGGGGAGCAGCAGCGGCTCACCCCAGAAACAGTGCAAGCGTTGGGGCTGCAGGGCATTGCAGCTGTGTGGAAGGTGCCTGCCCCTTGTCAAGCACGAGCAGGACAATCTTGCTCAGAAATGCCTCAGAACCGCTTGATGGCAGCAACCCATGCAGGACTGCACCTTCACACCAGAATGCGGTCAAACACTTGAACAGGGGAAGCTCCTGAGAGGGATTGCTTTGTAATAGGGCTACATCAACAAAGTGGCGGCATGCTTGTCTGGCGCTTGGAAAGACGAGGACGGCCCAGACGGTCGCAAAGTGCAGGTGCCTCCCTCCAAGAACCTTTAGCACACTGCTCTGAACAGCTGTGGCTCACACAATTCAATGGAAGTGCAAGGCATTCTGTCATCTTCTTGGGAAAGCCTTGGCAATCTTGAGCTGCCCTGGACTTTGCCGCGTGAAACATGTCATGAGGTGTGTCACGCTGGCAGGTGCTGCTGTCAGAGGCGATCTCAGTGTGCGCGTACATGGCGCGCACCGCGCCCAAAATTCTACTGCAATTCGCCAGATCCCGCCTGGAGGACAACCCCTTGGCACCTTCTGCACCCTCCGTGGCCCTCTGGAAGTCTTGCCTGGTGCGCCACAGCCGGCATGCCCAGTCCTGCAGTCCTGCACTTTAAACTTCTTCACCTGGGCTGCCTGAAATCTTGATTTTGGTTGGTGGTTTGATCAAGGAGAGTAGAAGTAGGGTTCGCTACTTCTACTCCCCTTGGTTTGATAGATGGGATGTGGGATATAGGATGTGCAGGGCAAGATAGCTGCACTGCTGCAATGTGTGCACCGAGCAGTGTGTTGTGAAAGGTGAATACAGATCACCATTTAGGTGAGAAGAGAATGCACATCTGAAGATATCTTTCGTACCAGTATTCCTGATTCTGGTGCATCATAGGAGAATATGAGGTGGACTGAAGACTGTTGTTCTCTCCAATAGAGACAATGAAATTGCGTCTTCAGTAGAGACAGGTGATTGGACAGCTGATGAGCGTGGTGTTGGGAGTGGTGCAGAAAAACATGCGGCTCAGCGTTGACCAGGTGGCGGAGCTGCTGCGGAGGCGACGGTCGTTCCTGATGCAGCTCAAAGCGCTGCTGGAGGAGCGCACACGCATCCAAGCAACCATGAAGGTGGCTGCTCTGCCCCTAAATTAAGAAAGATAGGTATGGATGTGACTGCACAGACGCGAGTTCTTTGATGCACCTGTTTGTGGGGTAGACAAGATATATCTTGCAGCCAGAGGTCTCTTGACAATCTGTAGAGGTGCAGAAGAGGCAAAGGAAAAGAATACGTGCTGACACTTACAGAATTGTGCTGCATTTCAATAGAATTGGTATCGTTGTGGTCTCACCAAAGGAAGCTTGTGGCTGATGTTATTTGCCAGGCAAGGTGGGCTGGCTGAAGCGCTTGTCTGTGGTTGTGGCAGGAGCAGGAGATGGAGGATACGCCGGAGTCGGTGGCGCTGCGCTACTTCCAGCTGACGGAGGCCACCAAGCAGCTGCAGTCCAACGTCACCGCCCTCCACGACAGCAAGTGTCGCTTCTTCTCCTGCTGCTGGCGCGAGGTGCGCTGCCTCCTGCTGTCTTCTCCACCATTGTAAGGTCTTGTCCTCGGGAAGAGACAGCGCCGCATTGAAAGTAATGGTTGGTTCCTGAGCCTGCCTTGTCACTGAAAGTAATCGGTTGGTTTCTGAGCCTGCCTTGGCCATCCGGTGTTTGGCAGCTGCAAGTCAGGCAAAATGGTGCCAGCCACAATGTCAGTCATGCATGCGGAGGTTCGGGAAGCTGCTTTGCAAGGATCCAAAACGTGCATGCAAATTATGCCGTGCTGGGTTGCGCGCAGGTGCTCCGGCCGGTGCAGGGGGCGAATCTGGTGGTGCAGGCGTTTCCTTTTGCGCCCGATCTGCTGGCAGTCCTCTCCTGCCTGGGCGCGGAGGCCGGCGAGCCCTCGGCCCGGGATCTCCTCCGCGCTTCCTGATGCATGCGGGCCTGTCACCGCCTCTATTCACCCTGTGATGCCATGCGTTCAAAGGTCCAAAGGGGCAACAATAGGGCAAGAGGAGGCTGCTGCTGGTGTTGATGTCACTGCGTTCTGTGCTGGCGGGGGTCATGTTTGGCAGATGGGGGCAGTCACACTTCCTGACGATATCCTTTGCACGTGCACATCTTCATGTTTGTTCTGCCATTCTTCCTGCTGGAGCTGCCTCATTGAGGAAGAGCTCCATTTTCGTTCTTGTGTACCAGTATTTCAGGAAAGAAGAAGTTTTGGTGTTGACGGCCATGAAAACTGAAGTCTTTGTTGAAGTATGCACTGCACATGCTTGATTCAGCACAAACAAAATGGCGTTGTGGTGGATTGTCTTTCCAGGAATTGGATTCAGATTCCAATGCATGCCACCACAGGTAGCTGCATGCAGAGCAATGGCTGGACAGCAGCCAGAGCCTGCTTTTTCGCTTGGTGCCTTGTTGCTTGACCAAAGGTTGCGCGAGCCCTCAACTGGCAGCTTCTATCATGTTAATGTGCTTTTACTGTGTCCTCCACCGTAGTGTCTAACCCTCTCACTGGCCGAAGCATTTGAGCTGGCAGTGCTTGTGAGGTGGCGTGGCGGTTTGCTCATGCTGCATATGCCGTCCAAGAAGTCAGGCTAAGCTTTGTATAAGTATCCCGAAATTTGGATCAAACTTGAAAGACAAAGTCTGAAATGGTTGATCTTTTGGAGCGGCTCGAAGAGAAAAGATCCAGCCAGATCTGGATTACACTACATCATGTAAAGGAGCCATTGCTCAGAAACTTGAAGGCTGTTGCTCATGCAAAGGAGCTGTGTACATGTATGCCTACTCGAGACATGCCCATGCAAAGGACTTGAAACATTTTTTATCCACGAGCTATCCTAATGTCCCAGCATCTAAGTTCTGCACTTTCCGCATTGTATCAGGCAGCCACTTGCATTGTGTTGGTTCAACTCAACCATCCTTCCATGCATCTCAGCACAGCATGCAATCTGCATGTAATCTCAAGGCTGCCAGCCGCCAATCTAGTATTGGCGGTATCCTCCTTCATACTGCTGTCCTACTGCCTGCCCGCCGCCATATCCCTGGTCACCGTATGGAGCTCCTGCAAAAGAAGCCGTGGCAGATCTCAGCAGATGCCAGCAAATATTTTCGACTGTCATCCAAGTCGCATGATTGCAGAAATTATTGCACAAAGGCCACGCAGTGGCCTTAACCAGCCAGCAGGGCATCTTTTGCACCTCTATTTCAGTCTATGTCGCAAAATGTTGTCACCTACAAGGTGGATGGGAGCGCAGAATAATGATACTGACCTCCATACTGCTGGACTCCGTAGGGTGCACCACCACCACCATACTGAGGTCCCCCGAACTGCGGTGGGCCCCCATAGGGGGCGCCACCGGTCGGCCCCTCAGGGTACTGGCGGCCGTAGGTCTCATTGAACATGTTCTCAGCCTCCTTCTGCGCATGGTGCCTGTGCAGCCACACCGCTGCTCTCAGCGATCCACATTAGGTTTGGTATCCCCATTGTCTTGGGGGACACACTGTCAGATCACATCACTGCCAGCAGCAGTTGTGAGTGCAAAGCACCACTGAGGGCGGTAAACAAGCCAAGGGGGGCATGACTTTACTTGGTTCTCATGGCATCCATTTCGTCCATGCCCTTGGTCTCCACCAGCTTGTCCACCTGCCCCAATCAATCCAGGATGGTCAGTTCCCGGTCAGAGACGTCTGCTAAATGCGTGTGCACTCCTTCAGATCAGAGTCAGTGACACCTGCAGGATGTGTGCACTCCTCGTCGAATAATCAGGAAGCAGCATTCTATAATTATACGTTCTAGGCTAGGGCCCACCTCGCCGCCAACAATGCCTGCCAGGATTTCCTTCGCGAATTGGTGCTGTGGTGGCCGCCCTTCAGAAGCTTGACGCTGCTCATATGCCCTCATTGCAGCGAATGCCGCAGCTCCTGGGCGCATTGCAGTCTCTTTTGGCGGGCGATGCCCATCTTGCAAAAACGGATGCCAAAGTCCTGCCGACATGATCATGCACGGACATATTTATCAGGCCAATGAACGGTTTGACATACCTCCAAGGACTTCGTGACTGAGCTTGGCTTCATGGGGTTGGTTGTAGACGGCGTCGTAGGACTCCGCGTGTCTGGGATAATTATCTGCGAAGTCCATAGTTTGTCTTGTCTTGTCCTAAGCGCTGTAGACCTGAATGGAAAGATGCAAGGCGTCAAATGCTTTTTGATGATGATAGTCGACAGAAGCAGAGAGGAGAGAATCCAAGGGATCCTTGACAAATCAGCGCTGTAGCTTCAGGCTTATTCGAGGAGTGACTCAGCCACTTCAAGCTTCACATGAATCTGCCATCTGGACAATCCACGGACTATGTTGAAAATTGTTGAAGCCAATGCTTCTCACCAGGCGAAAGGCTGATGCCCTGAAGACAACAGTGGGCCAAAGCTCATGGCTTCCGGTGACTCTGACCAAGAACTTCAGTTGAGTTTAGCAATGCTTCGATTGTCCTGTCGCCAATCACTGACTTTTAGATGAAGAAAACACAGCTTGTGCATTTCGACAGATTTGATTTCCAACACAGAAAATCGAAAACCTATGTTTTTAATCCTTGGACTTGGCAAAAGTTTGCATGCTTGATTTTGGCCTGCCGCTTTATTTCACGATGAATTCTTGGGTCCAATTTCATTGGTTTTTTCCAAAGAGATTGTAATCAGATTAGTTTCTCGAGGACAAAATATTCCTGTGATTGCGATAAAAGATGCCTGAGTATTTTTGAAAGCGAGAAAACTGAAGTGCTAGTGGGACATTAGGCTGCATCATCGACGTTAAAATGGCTTTTCTACTGGGCAAAACACGAGTGGAAAGCACAATTACTATTGATGCAGCATCTGGAAGGTTTCTAAGTGCCAATGAAGAGACGATCATTCTTGGCAGACCTTCCCAAATGGAGGTTTTCCGAGAGAGTGAACCCGGTTTCCTCACCAGTATTCTTAGCCAGCCTCTATTTGACAGACTGTTAAGCATGGCGAAGATTCAAGGGCGTCCGTGCGCAGAAGATGCAGATGAATTGCAGGTGAGCAGCATGCAAATATTGGACAGCTATGTTCTCATGTACTAGTCTTGTTTCCAGCGCTCTACCAGGCACAACACTGATCGATTGCTCTAAAACTTCGTCATCACTGAAGACAATTATTTCATGCAGGGTTTGGATATGCCCTTGCTCCTGTTTGAGTCCCAGCGGCTTGCTGTCCTACGTTTTGATCCAGCCTTGTTCAGGTGAGTTGTCTACACTTCGCATTTCTGAGCTCAATGTTCCCCTAGGACAGTTCCAAGCAGGTCATGTCTGAGCATGCAGCGCTGTGGTTTCACGTGCAGGTTCAGACCACTCTTCTCAATTGACCTTCAAGCAGCAGGTGACACCGGTTTCCCATGCGCCTTCTCCTGTGGCCAGAAAAGCATCCAGCCCTCATTGCATCATTGCTGGATATTATCATGACGCTGAATGTGGACGTGGCAGGGCTGCCATTGCTCTCGCATGAGCCTGGCATGAGCCATTTGAAAGTGAACGAGAGCGGCACCTTGGTAGCAATAGCAGCGGCAGGAGCATGTGTTGTAGTGCTCAGGATCAGACAAAAACATCCGCGTGGCTTTTCTACCCCGATCACTCACCAGTGTGGTGTTTCTGGGGAATCATCTGGTCCCGCCTGGATTTCGGTGAAAGACATCTGCTTCCTCGGTAGGCATTCTTCTCGCCAAAAAGAGAAACAAACGGGTTAAAGTGGAGAAGTGATAAATTTGGGCAGTGACAAGGTCCTGCATCACATGCTTGCAAGTATAGTGTGGGACTATGGCTGACCATGTTCAACCTCCACATTTGCAAAATTCGGTGGGCTTGCAGGTGATGAACCCCAGATATTGATCGTGCTCGTGAGGTTCCCCAGTGGTGGGCGCATCAAACAGCAGCTGCAGATGTTCCACATTGAAACAGAAGGCTTGAGGCTGGTTGACACGGCGCAGACCACATCTGCTGGGAATGGGTTGAATGAGATCCTCCCATGCAGTCCGGTGCTGCAGGCATGGGCTGGAGGTACTGTCTGGGCGCCGTGCTCTTGCTGACTAGAGCACACTGATCAGTCGTTATGCTGATCGGCCTATCCACTCACATACATGCACTATTCCCAATGAAGGTTCCTGAGAACATTTGACTGCCACAGGGGTCCTGGTGCTGACTTCAAGAAGCCTCATTAACTTGGAAGTTGATGAAGGAGGGTTCCAATGCCCTTTGGCAACTGGCAGGGACCTTTTAAGCATCCATGATGCAACTCCGCTGCATTTGAGAGGTGCCTGCTTCTTGCTTCCCTTGGCTTGATGGCTGAATAATCCTTGAAGCTGGAAATTTTCAGCAAGTAACTGACAGGAGATGGTTGCTGTCACAGAGCCAATCTTGGAAGTAAACTCTGACATGAGAGATGTTGCGAGCTGCTGGCAAACCAAGAGCTCTACTGGTGGAGTCATGCTAGTATGCCTGGCGAGATGCATCCTCCTTGTCAGCATCCACAGAGCTGAAAGCCCCCTCGGGTTGGAGACTTCAACGGGTTATTCAGTTGCTGCTGAATCAACTCAAGTAAGGCCCTTGCAAAAAATTCCCTGTTGGCCTTTCTCTCAAGCCAACCTTGAGCCTCACACACAAATTTTGCCTCATCTTTTTCTTCTGCTGGCACCAGCCCATATTGCTTCATACATGATGTTGCTATTCTAACCTTTAAAGTGAAAAATGCAGGTCTGGGACAGGAACGGCATCCCTGGCCCGCCGATATGTCTGCCTTCCGGCGCATTCTTGGTCAGAACAGGAGGCCAGAATGTCAAACTATTCAAACCAGCAACAAATGCTAATCAGCTAGCAGCTGACAAGGAGCCTTCCCATGAGATGAGCCAGCAAATGGGGCACATTGCTCCACTGCACGATGCAGTCTCACCAGCCTTCAGCCAGGGGCAGGCGCGCATCTTTTGCTCTGCAGCTTGATCTGTTCCCTGCTCAGTCTTTGGCCAAGCAGGGAGATGCATGTCCCATGGGCGCAGTATTGAATATATATGAAGTGAATTTGCTTTCAAAATGCCAGGTGTATGCGATCTCTGGCGAGGGCCACCCAGGCAACCCCGGTGCTCTGCATGTACTGCATGGGACCCAGGTCCTGGACATGCTCCTGATGAGCCCGCCGGAGTACCAGGGCGTGACAGGCCTCTGGTCAATCCCTGTGTCGCCCTCTGTCGCCACCTCTGCCCTGGTCGTCATCTCCTTCACCTCTGGCAGTCGCGCCATGGCTGCCGGTGAGTGGTTCAGACGTGCAACCTGTTAATGACTCATTTCGGTATGTGGAAGCAGTACATGCTCCCAGCGAGGCAAATCACATTTGTGTCTCTCTGCAGGCAGCACACTGTCAGATGTGACCGAAACAATCGGGCTGGACGCTGACAGCCAGACATTGGAGGCTGGGAGCATTGCAAACCTCCTTTCTGCTCAGGTACTCAATGGTGCTTTTGCTCTGGCTTGTAAGCGAGAAGGTTATTTTCGCTAATTTGTCAAGCAGCACTCTAATAAAGTATGGTTGCGTGCTGCTCAGGTGACCAGCAAGGGAGTCATTCTCTGCTCCATGCAATCTTGGGCTGCGGAGGGCTCTTATGGCAGCGGGAGCCATGAGCCCCCTTCAGAAGGTGGAAGTGCTTTTGTTTTCCAAAAGCTTACAATACCATTTCTGCAATCAAGCGGGAAAGACATTCTTGATGTGAGAAATATGAAATGGTGTCCTGCATGCAGATCTGAGGCCAAGGAAGAGGTCGAGTCCTTCTGATGAGGACTTTGAGCCATCCATCACCAGCTCAGAGGAGTCAGTCAGTGCCCGGCTGGCACATGCGGACGGGGCTTGGTCCTGCGCAGACAGTGCTGCAGAGCCCTCAGAGGCCTTCTCCAGCTTGAAACTCGATACCATGCCTCAGGTAACTAAAAGGGTGCTTTGGTGTGCGTTGATCAGCACATAATTGCATTACATTGATATTCCTCATGATGTGAGTACAGAATGAGACCTTTGCAGTATTAGACCCTAGAACCTGATGGAGGCTGTGCTGGATGCAGAGAAGGGAGAAGGGAATGGTGTGGGCGCCACCTGGAGGGGCGACAATCTCATGTGCCTGTGTGCTGGAGGGGTTTGTGCTGATCGCCTGCCCCAAGCTGAGGAGGCTGACAGCCTTGGCGCTGATCCAAGATGAGGACATATCAGCGTGAGTATCTTTGTCCCAGTGGTGGTTTGTTCGTCCTCAGGGTCACCGAGCATGGGACAAGCTCTTCGTTGCTAGCTTTCTTCACAGCTGTAATGCTCATGCAATGGGTAGAAGAGTTGGCATGCAGATGTTGTGGCTGGCGCAGGTGTGGCAACTTTTCCTCTGGCAAGCGAAAGCGAGGAGTGCTGAACCAGCGGTTAATACAGGCAGCTGAGATGGGAATAGACGCTGAGCTGTCCTGTATGCATGCCCTTAGTGTCCCGGAAGGTGCGTGCATGGGGCAGGTGCCGAAGGGGTTCCCAATATAGATTTTGAACATTATTGGGTTCCAGAAATGCAAATCACAGATGCATTAGTGTGTTGCAGGACTGATGTGCATTGTGGGCACATACGAGCCTGCTGTGGAGTTGCTGATGTTGGAAACCCAGCACAGCGGAGACGCATGCACCTCGGCACGGTTTCAGCGATTGTGCCGCCTGCAAAAGGAGGCCATATGTCCACTGCTACCGAGCTTGGGCTCTGCCGCAGATCTGACAGATGTGCCAGAGAGCGTCTTGCTCCTCAAAGGGTCTGGATCACATTCACGGATGCAGGTGATGCTTCTTGCGCTCATCTAGAATTTTAGGACATTTTAATGTGCGAAATGCAGCTGTCATATGTCTCTTTGTCATTTGCAGGGGCTTGTTGGGTGGCGGAGTGGACTCATCACACAAGTTCATCTTGGACAGACACACAATGGTGGGACTGAGGTCGCCATTGAGAACACAGCAGGCCGCATAAGCGCTTGCTTGAACCTTCTTCCTCAGGCATGCTTTGATAGCACGTCTCAGTACCCTTGCAACATCTATTAAGGCTCTGCGTTGGGACGCCGCTGCGCTTATCCCTCAGGTCAGAAGCTCTTATGCATGTGCAGGAATGCAGTGCAGCCTCTTCAAGCGAGGACGTTGCTGCGTCCAACTGGCAGATGCGAGTTGTTTGCGTCAGGAGATTTGCAGCGGTCCCAGTCCGACTGACCCCTTTGCCCACTGACATGCAGGTACATCTCAAGGCCCTCGCTATCACTATGCATACTTTGCTTGCATTGACATATCGATACAACCTAATTTCCTTTTCTGCCGTGCTCAGGGCAGTTGTGCTCGTCTTACTTACTGCAGCTGTGCTTGTTCACACAGGCAGATGCGCTTGCTGTTGGAGAGCGAGTGTCCCTCCTGAGCTTCTCACCTGGGAGCGGCAGGATCCAATTGGACTACATTGACATGGCTGACCAGCTCATGGTCTCCCATGCAGTCCCTCTGATGGACCTGTCAGACATAGACAGCGGGAAGTCCACAAGGTAGACATCTGCCCCTTTTCTGCAGTGCTTGGTGATAAGACAGCACAAGTATACCTTGTTAATGTTCATCTGCCTGCACGAGAGCATGGCAAGCATTGCTGTACTTGAATGAATTCCCCATGTGTGCCAGGTGCAGCTTCATGATGGTAGATGAAGATGCCAGCATGAGGCTGGTGAAGCCGAAGCAAGCCAGTCCCTTCAGTGCATCCACGTACCCCTTGGATGGCACCCCAAGGTGCATTGCCACCCACAGGTGGTCAGGGACTGCGGCCGTTGTTGTGGACCGCCAGTGCGTCAATGAGGATCCTCTGCACTGTCCCCAGGACATTTTTGGCCGCGCAGGCAGCTACATGACGCTCGTGGCAGGCCTGCCCACTTTCCTCTGTACTACCTTTGGTGCAGTATGGCAGTACATGACGTTGTCTGCTTGCATATGCTCATACCATTTGCACTCCTGCTTCTGTAATGGATTATGCACTTCATGCGGAGCCAGACTTACGAGCAAATGAATCATTGTGTGCCTTTTTTGCTTGTAGGGGAACCAGAACTGTTGCAAAGCATGGCCATTGGGAGGTTTGAATTCCCTAGAAACGAGCGAGTGACTTGCTTCGCCGCAATGGAATTTTCTTTCAACAATGAGGTTCGCCATGCATGCCGAATCTCTGGACCCTTGCTCACCGCTAAATGTCTTGGCTGACAAGTGCAGTGCTTTCCAGAGGCTCAGAGATGGACCTGCAACGAGTACTTCTGGACTTGACAACCCCGCATATCATGCTAATTGCAGGACAGGTGCAAGCGCGCCTACTTTGCTGTGGGCTTCGAGGTGGTGAAGCACAATCATCCTGGGCCAGGGATGCCAGCCTGTGGCCACATCATGGTCGTCAGCGCAGATGCATACGGCATCAGCCCTGTGGCCAACCTCATGCTGCCAGATCCTGTCCAAGCCGTGGCCTACCTCAGGTGAGCCACCCGAAATCGTGCAGTGCCCTGCATGCATGCGAATGACATCAGAGGTAATGCTGGTATTGCGCCGTATCACGCCAGCTTTCATTCCATCTGAGTGACTTGGGAAATTGTTAGGTGAACATCCTGCCACAGAAACAGCAGTTCTTATTTGCTCAGCAAATATCCCATTTCCCTGCACATGACTGCAGACCGCTTCATGCAGGGGTGCGGATGAGAACGCGCTCGTTGCTGCTGTGGGCAACCGCCTGGCCCGCTTTGACTGCATCAGAGATGGCCAGAGGACCCGCCTTGGGGCAAATGCCTGGACCTCTATGCGCGAGGAGGCAATCTCCCTTTCAGTGTCAGGGGACGGCATCATTGCGGCTGCAGGGAAGACACAATCTGTGACGCTGTACAGCTACAGCCCCGACAGCGGGTTCGAGGTGCTCTGCGCGGACCCATGCAGCCGTCGCGCAGCTTCCTGCCTGATCACCTCGGAGTGCCGGGGAGATGAAGCACTTGAGACACCACAGGTGCACAGCTGCACGCCCACCAAAATGCCCTGCAGAGTATCTGTGCAATCCACTGCTTCATTCTCAATTCTTTAGCGTGTCCTTAGCTCCACTGATCAAAGGGGAAAAGGCATGCTGCTCGCCTTTGAAGCATTTCATTTAAATTTGCGTGACTGGTGCAGAGCGCTGTGTGCTTGGATGCGGATGGGGGTCTGTACGGGTTGCGCTTTGAGCGTGACGAGCGAGGCCTGCAGCGCAACATGCAGATGGACATGCACTTCCACTGCCGAGGACTTGGCGTGTGTATTGTTGAAGGTGAGCCCTTGCACCACAACTCAGGCTAAGCTGAATGCAGCGATTGGGCTCCCCAGCTGTTGGCACATTTTTCAATGCTATGGACACATTGTCGTGCTGTTGACATCACCTCTTCAGGAACTGACATCTGAAAGAGACACTGCGGATCTCCTGCTCATTTGAGAGATGACTGCCGCTGCGGATGTCCTTGGCTGACCTGCATCACTGCCTGTCTGTATAGTACCATGGACCCATCAGGTTTAATAGAGGCTGCGGCAGAGCTGCAGGGCCGGTCGTACTCAGATGAGGTGACTAAGATTGTCCCTCATGTGCCACAGGGAGTCTGACCTGCATCGGCAAAGAGGCGAGGGGCACGGCGCCAATTGTGTGCACGGCAGAAGGCGCTCTGGTGCAGCTATCGGCGCTGAGTGCGGGGGACTATGCTGTGCTGGCAGCCGTGGAGGCCGCCCTGGCGCGCAGCAGCCTGGCAGGGCCGCTCTCTGGGGCCAGCCACAGCGCCTTCCGATCCGCAGTTGAGGCCAGCGCTGGCGGCAATAAGACCCTAGCCCACGGCCTCGCAGGTGCTGTCTTTCACAGTCCGACCCAATGGCTGGTTTTGAGACCCAAAAGGCCCATACATTACCAGAATTTGCCTTCTTAGCCCACTGAAGGTGTTAGTTGTGCCACTGACTCTGCGTGCAATGCAACGCCTCAGCGATGAGTGCAGTGCATGTCCTGGAGCAATCTGGCACCTCTGTCACAGTCGTGCTTCAGCTCCTCCTTGCTGTGTTCCCATGCCAAGTGCCTTAAAACCACCTCTGGTTTGTTTCTTCAGGTGGCAGCTTGCGAGCGATTGATGGTGATATTCTGGCGCAACTGGTGCAGCTGCCAGACAGGGAAGTGCAGCTCATCCTGGGCAGTGTGACTGAAGGCGACTTGCCAAAGATCCATGCAGGGGACCTCATGCTGACAGGGCCCCTTCTGGCCCAGGCGACATCTCCGGCATATGTGCTGGACCTCCTAGATCGAGTCTTGAGCAGTCATGTTCTCCCGGAACAGTGGTGAATTGGTAAAACGAAGGTGGCCGATACGCGGTGGATGGTGACTGTCTGTTATATGAGGCAATGTAAATGCAGCTGCCAGACAGAGCACTCTCTGTCTGGGCCGTACTGGCCGCGGCAACAGCTATGTTGCATGTGCCCTTGGACTTATTACTTTTGGTGGTTGCACACTAATATTAGGGATGGTGATATGGTCTCAAATATCATCTCAGAGTGCCTTAGGATCCAGAGCATTATGCAATGTCACATCAAAGGGGTAGGAAATTACGATGGGATAATTTGCCTGCTGGTACCCATTTGTATTGCCTGCTGCAGTGCAGATCCAATCCAGTCCTGCAGCAGATAACTAGGAAATATTTGCAAAGCAGTCAATATGAGTTGCTCTCAAAGTGCGGATGCTGTCTTTTCTGCTCCAGCATTGCAGAAAGAATAGTGTGTTGTAATCAAGGAAATCTCAGTGCAAATGACCAACGGGCAAAGCAATGCATTAATCAGAGAGAGAGAGAGGGGAGGAGAGAGAGAGGCATAACAGCAAGGGCTGCCTTGCAACTGAATGCTATGCAGGAACATCTCAATAATTCCCCGGCACAGGAGCAGAAAGAATTGCATTGCATACATGCACAGAAGCGTTGGTCAAGGGACTCAGGGCACAGGCAGACTCTGATGAAATGATTCGGAATCATTTCGTTGTGAAGCTTGCACCAATGTGTTGCCCAATCATATATGATTTACAGTATATGGATGATATCTGCAGGATTTGGGTCGCTTTCGGCTTCCACAAATATGATTCCATGTACTGTGCTGCATGTTTCACCTGACCGGTACCTGTCAGTCTGGCAGAACCAACAATCACTATTGACGACTATCTTCACAACATTCTCAGCAGCTCTGCACCGAAGTAAATTGAGCCCTATGATTGTGTTTTCTCAGCATATTGCTAACTGTTCAGGGAAGAAGACAAACACACTAGCTCCTTTGCCAGGTCACCAATATGCCTGGGAAAAGAGCACCTTCATCTGGTTGGAATGCTTGACACTCACAAGTCTTCTAAAATCCTCAAAACAGGGAGGTGGGCTGGACACAAAGAGCTTGCACGCTTCCTTGACCGATACCTTGACGGTGCACACACGCTCAGAGTCCTGCGTCAGCTGCGGCGTGAGAGATATGCCTGTGACTCCCTGCTTGTCCTCGACCTCCTTGCACATGGGAACAGGAGGGTCCATGCCCTGATACACCAGTACTCCCACAAGATCCAGCATAAGGGCCTGCATTCCAGAGCAAGCGCCCTTCTCAGACTCGACCGGTGAGAAGATGTTTCACATTGACGCACAAGCATTACACAAAAGTGCACGCCATTAGCAAAATGAATTTGCCCTACTTACCTTCAGCTCTGCCTTCACTCCCTTCCAGTCCTGCCAATCTGAACCGCCTGTCGCATTTGCGATAGGGATGTTTGGGAAGTAGCCGCTCCAGCCCTCACTCGTTTTGTATACCCTAGCTTTGAACTCAAAATGTTCTGGATATGTTGAAGGAATCTTCAGATACCTGCAGCCCAGACTTTCCTCTCAGAGGAGGAATTGGCAAGGATGCAATGTGACTTCATTACATTGGACAGAGGAGAGTTTGCAGAACGCTGAGCTGAGCAGCGCTACAATTGAGTGGTGCTTGCCCGATGGTCTCGTAGTCGCCAGTAGGGAAATGTGCAACGTCTGAGGAGAACGGAGAGCTGCAGGCAGCAACAGACATATCACCCACGGCATTGTAAAAATACACAACAAGCCTGGGGGAACGACGGCGTTGACAGCAAGTAGCGCTAGCCATATCAGACAAGGGGCACGTTGTTTGATAACCTTGAGCCAGACGGAGTTTCCAGTTTGGCCTTGATGTCCATCCGGTTTCTGGATGCGTCGCTGTCCGCTTGCAGCTTTGTTGCATGGGCTGGAGGCGTCGCCATTCCTGATCCGAGAACCCAAACACCCGATCAGAACAAAGAGCCTCATCACATCTTCAAGTGAGCAGTCTGCTCATGCGGTAAGGTACCGCTGAACATTCAATCAGCATTGCAACTAAAGGCGGTCCTTAATTGCTCTTCTAAAGCACCAGAAGCGCTTCCAGAGTTGCTGGCACCACCATCTTGAGCAAGCAACAAGCGAGTGAATTTCCACCTTGAAGCGACGAACTGGAGGCAGAAGATTGTCCTGAGCGTTGCCTGCTCCCTGATCGCGATGAAGGGAGCAACGAGAGCGTAAAGCTGGTTCTAGCTTCGTGCTATCGATTCCTGAGTCTTCACAGAAGATTCACAATATCTGTTCGTCATAAGACATTTGCCAAAACAGGCAAACACGATCGACAACTAAGCCCGCTTAAACTATTTTCCCATGCCCTTCCCTCCCCAACTTGGCGACAGAGAGAAGAGAAGACAAACCTTTCATGATCTCAGCAGCTTCAATCTATCCGCGACAAACTTGAAGAAAACTGCTGTTTCGTTGCTCTTGAGCCTCCTTTTCCCTCCCTACTGTCATCCCATCACGTTCAGTGGCGCGGGGCTTGGCCGCGGCGGTGGCCCAAGCTGGTTGTCTTGTTGTGGAGGCCATTGTGACAGTCAGATACAGATATTCTGCGCCACACTTCAGGTAAGGGGTTGGTCGCGATCGAACAGGTTGGTGCGTTCAAAGCTTCTCACCTTCGGCGGCCACTTCAGCATTGCCTGGCTACATTTCTGCAAACTTGTCGCTCGCTGCAGAGTATTCCTCCTGCCCCGGAGAAGCCACTGGCGTCTGAGCTGTCCAGGTGATTTTCTCATCATTTGGCATAATCATGTCATGAGAGCTCTGAGCTGGTAATGTCCGGCAAGGGTGCTTAACTTCCGGCATGCCAACTAGCGCATGACATCCTGAATGATTGCGACACGAGTACTGGGCCCATGCATGCAGAATGCTGTGCCGGATCCTGTCATTGTCTGGAAGAATGCCAGGTGCGTGAGCCCTATATGATTCTGGGTGAGTCCTAAGGTTCTTGCCATGGACCCCAAGATGTGCTGTGTTGCTTGCATTCTGCCCAAATGGAATTCTCATCTCCTTGTCAGGCACATACAGGGGCGGATGTGACCCAAAATGTCGGTTTCAGCCATAGTAGCCCATCCGTAGCAGCTGTTGTTGGCTCGCTGGACGAATCTCTGTCCTGCTGTGGCGCACACATCACGCCGCAGGCCCACCGGTTTGAGATCTTGGGGGTGCGTCTCAGTGAGCCATGCATACCTGCAGCTCGCTCTGCTTCGACACTTGTTTGCACTGCTCAAATCAGCGCGCGTCTGCCACTACTTTTCATAACAAGCATGGCTGACATGATATCACAAGTTTGGCATGTGCCTCACTGTCTCAGCAGAACTTGCTTGCACTTCAGCTGCTTTATAGCTTGGATGTTCTGTTGGGGTTGTGCAGGACTTGAAGGGGGCGCTGACATGCCATCTTTGCACACAATTGTAGTGATCAGACTAAATCTACGAGCACAATAGAGCATGCAATTTTAGAAGAAAATCCCAAGCACAATCCATTGCAATTTATGATGGCATATCTGTACATGATGATGCGCCTTAGCTTGACTCCATGATTGCTCCTCCAGAGTTCTTTCAGCAGCTTGACAGTACCTCGAGGTACAGTTTCATGCCATGTCCATGACATTTGTACAAACAAAAATCCATCCCTGCTATCTGTCCAGCGCATAGGAGGGAGCAGGCGCAAGTACCATGCAGCGCTGCAAACAGTCTAAAAACAGCGGCTAGGACCTGACTGAACATGCAAGCTATGTGGCTATGCAGGTGCAGCGCCTGGAGATCCCTCAGATTGTGGAGGCGATCTGCGAGCTGAACGGTTGCGACGTCAGAGACTGCGACATCCCCATCACCTACATGGTAATCTCCTGCCACCACACCCGCCTCTTCCCTGCCACTCAGCCAGGGGGACATCCCCTAAGGATGTTTCACACGTACGTGTGAAGAGGACATCTTGACCCACCCCTCAAGCTCTCATTCTTGCCCAATGCAAAGGAGGAAAGTTGAGGACGGGCGGCATAGGCGGGTGGAGCATCGCAGGGGTGGGGGCGACACCGGAAGTGGCGGAGGGTGGGCGGCCGGGGTCCCGGGAGGGCGTAGTGCAAGGGGTTGCGCGAAAGCGGCGGTGGTAGCGGTCAGGGCGGCGCTGAGGCGGGCACGAGGAAGGGGCAAGGCGCACCGAGGGGCGAGTGGCACGTTGCGACCGGCGCTGAGTAGGGAGACCCATGGAAAGAGGGGAGGCTAGGAGGGTGAAAAGCTCGGAAATGAGGGATCGGAGGGTGTGGTGACAAGGCAGCGTTTGCATTGGAGGTGAAATTTGCTGTGCCATGTGCCATTGCTGTGAAAGGCACGTTGGGCTAGAAATTCTGGGACGCTCCGACAAATATCATATTGGAGCACGTGAGGGGGTCATGTGACCATGCACTGCTTCCCAATCACGACTTTGGAGAATCAAAGCCTTTCGGCACTTTTCTGCATCCCTGTGAACCTGCAGACATCTGCATCGCCACTTGCGAAAAAGGACGTTTAAAGAATCGCTTGTGTTACCCACATGCCTCGAAACAAGGAGTTCAGGGAGTACCGGTACACTGTCGTTCTGGCGTGATGGATCCATGTTGGGTCTAAGACAAGCATCATCACAGCATGCAGACTGTTGCAGAGGATTCTAGCACGGAGATCAGCACACCGCTTTTAGAAACGTGGATACTGCGGGAGTCAGCTGTCATCCCTGGAATATTGAAGCCTCGAAAGGCGTTCTTATATCCGTAAGACTCGATTGTTGGCCTCTAATCCACCGGTTCGTGATGATAGCATTATGTGCTGAGCTTGCTGTGAGTGAAGGGGAGTTGAAAGCTCAGACATACGGTCCAGCAAAGAAGTCGTCCTTTTGTGAGGGACGTTATGGACTCATCGCCGACACTGGCAAAATTAATCCTTGATAGCATCCGCAGAACCCCTTCCGGACCTTTTTACCAACGAAGGCAGTACTTAGTGAGATTTGTGAAGGAGCAGATGTTGACCTTGAGCACGAAGGGAGCTTAGTTTGGACTTGGTTTCTTATGTGTTCCAGCTCAAAATTTCTTGATTGATTTTGACTGTGCCATTTGATTCGCAGGGACAAGTTTGGAACCACCAGGAAAGCAACCTCAGACAAGTTGACTCAAGTGTGGACCCTCAACCGCCGGTACAGACTTGGGATCTTGAAAGAACGAAAATTCAGAATCCTCGACGAAGGGAGGAACAACTCGGCTCTCGCTCTTGCAAAGGGGAACTATCAGGAGCGCGATTTGGTGGGTGTTGTTCTCCCTGCCGTCTTGACTTACAAACCCTCTTCTTCACCTAAGGATATCCGACCGCCTATCATGCCTTGGACGAAGAGGATGTGTGGCTGCAGTTCTGCTTCAAGCTCCACAACGGCAAGCACCTGATCAAGGACACAGACAAAGTCACGCTTGCATTCCACAACGAGGAGGAAGCGCGATTGTGGTACACAACTTTCCAGACAGTCATTGGGGATCTTGCTGCCAAAGCTGCTGCTGAGGTACCTCCTCCATGTATATTTTCTTTACCGGGAACAGAAGGTAGTCCTTCAGAAAGTGCATGTAGCTTTCAGGCAGCACCATCGCCTCTTTCACACATCAACATGCGACGAAGAAGCATGCATACATTTTGACGTGTGCTTAGAGACGCTTCCCAAATGCCTCTAGCCATGTTGAAAGCATGTGCGCAGCCGAGGAGTGGGTCTTCCAACCAACCAGACACACCAGCTCTGCAGCGAGGCCAGCGCCCGCGCATCTCTGTGATCACTCCCTCCCTTGACACTGACGGCGATTTGGGCCAGTCCCCAGACTCTGCCACGCCGCCAGCCATGTCGGCGGCCCCCTCCTACTTCTCAGAGGTGCCCCTACTCAAGTATTTCCAATCTGCCATTGTTGCGCCTGCAGATTTGCTGATGCACAATGTGGTTGTCTGCAATCAAGGGGAGTCTTGATGTGTCTTGCCAGCCTTTGCAAGCAAGGGCTATCAAGAGCATCTCTGCGTGCATTCAAAGGTGTGCTGCTGAGCTGCCTTCTGTTTCATGCGGTGCAGGGTCTGGACATGAGTCACTTGGAACAGCCATCCATGACATGCCCAACAGGTACATACCTTCATCGTCTTTGACAAACCTTTGTAGGCTTTGCTCAAATCGATGAGCCCATGCGCGATCTGTCTTTGTGGCCGATTTTGTTGAGGGTCCTGAATGGGTGGGCCTGATGCGCAGATGTGCACTCTCCCGGGATGGACATGACTCTGTGGGAGGCGTGGTACTGCCACGACGGCGTCACAGTCTTTTTCGGCACAAGCGAGGAGAACGAGGATGTGATTATGGTCTCCCTCATTGTCCATGCGCCACCCAGCCTTGTGACTGAGGTAGCCGCTCAGCCTCTCCACCTTCAGAAAGACCAGCCTCTGTGCACTGCAATCACACCTCTTCATATTCCTGAGCAGTGTGGCAAAACTCTGCCGCCCCGCTCAGGCCCTGCGCTGCGATCAATGGTTGTCCTGAGCAGGGTCTTGCAAGGGCCAGTTGGGCTGAGGGTGTGGGCATGTGCCGGCAGGTGCTGCTGAAGAATGACATCCTTCGCAGCGCGTCCAACATTGGGCTGCAGTCCTCGCGCGTGCTGGAGCAGGCGGACGACCACACCGTCATTTTCACTGGGCGCTGGGTGCCCGGCGGCTGGGCCGCCACCCTGCTGGCCCCCAGAGATGTGGTGGTCAAGCGCACCTGGAGGTCAGCGCCCCTGGCCCCATCTCCTACTGCATGCAGAGCCAGCATATTTTTAGGGCAATCTAAGACTGAAAGCATTCTCTAAAGAAAGGGCTCTAGACACAGGCCTGCAGAGCATCAGCTCATTTTCCGGAGCGCCTCTTGTATCACAATGCTGGTTGTGACTATTGGTGCTTCTGCCCGGATATGGTTGCTTTGCTTGGGACAGCATATGCTGAGGGTGTCTATGCGATGGTGCTGTGCAGGAGGGAGGACGATGGGACCTATGTGGTGCTGATGCAGAGCATAGACCACCCATTGGTCCCCCGCACAGACCCGCCCTTCTACCAATGGACCTCTCCCATCCGCGCAGAGGTGGGTGCCTCTTTATGGATGCTTTTTTCTGCGCTCAAGGCAGCTGTGCAGGGAAATGTGTTTCTTATAAATTGCATGCTTGTTACAGATTGAGTTCTCTGGGTACACTCTGGCGCCCCTGCAAGCTCAGTATGCCAACCATGCCAGCAGCCAGGAGACCCTCATCACGCACGTCATAAAGGTGCGTCGCAATCTAGCTGTCCGTGCACGTCTGCCTTGCAAGATAAGTGTTGTCCAGTGTTCTAGCCTTTGGCATGACGCTGCGTGCTCAGGAGCCCTACATCCCATTGCTGCACTACCTTTCCAGGGCTCGTGGCAAAAAGGAAGGCACAATTGGGTGTGATAAATCATTTCTTGTCATTGCTGGTGAGTGCCTTTCTGTAAATGGCGATCTGTGGCGGTGCAGGCTGACATGGGCGGGTGGGTGCGGCACATGCTGACAACCAGCCTGCCGCAGCCGCTGCTGAGGTGGAGCTCCATCTGGTACACCGTCATCAAGCCAGTCGTGCACCACAACGTCATGCTGCGCAACCGGGTCAGCCACTGCTCTTATGTGCAATATTCGTAAACCTCCTGCTTTGCACCTGCAGGGTCTCTTCGGACCCTGTGAAGCATCCAGACTCGTGCACTGTCTCTGATTTGATGCTGCTGTCCCGTCAAATTCTTTTCATGTTAACTGATAAGCAGCTCTTTTCCCTACTCTTTCGCTTGCAATCTGGCTCCAATGTGCATTTTCTCCTGCTTTAATGCTGTATTCTTATCAGCTGTCTTGTCACGATGAGCAAATATTCTGGCCGTTGCAAGCGCAGGCGGAGGCTGAGCGGTTCGTGACGCGCCCATTCCTGATGGGCTCCAACGAGGCGCCGCCCCCGACGCCCTCGCCCTCAAACACAGCTGCCGAGCGCCTGGCGCGCACCAGCCGCCTCGCGAGCCGCAAGACCACCTCCATCTTCACACCCGCCCAGTGCGCGCCTCTGACACCCATTCTGTGCCAAAGTCCCAACGCGCTCTACATGTGCTGGCCACGCTCACTGCTTGTAGATAATCAAATTAGCTTGCCGAATTTTAAACCAACCACCTTCATGCAGAGTAGCCAAGAACAGGTGTGGATGGGACTGGGAGCTCACAAGCTGCACAGTTGTGCTGCCGAATTACTGAAAAAGATGCCTGACAAAAGTGCGGCGCTGCTGTGCAGGGTGGATGCACCAAGCGAGGATGGGGCGGCACAGGAGGGTCCGTCGGAGAGCGATGGGCTGCTGGCAGAGGAGGCGCCTGAAGCCGACCCGACTGCCTGCGCCACCGGCACTTGCGACAAGCAGTTCTGGAGCTGCCCCGGCAACGCAGGCTTCAAGGTGTTCCATCCTCCTAGGTTGTCTACACAGATCTGCATGTGCCCATCATTGACTGCTTTCTCCTGTGCACGCAGGCTTCATCGGCCTGGTGGAGAGTGCTCTGCCAGTGCAAAGTCATCAACTCAACTTGATGGGAGTTGGTAGAACAGATAGTGGGGCTTCAACAACACAGCTTGATGGCAGTTGGTGGCATAGCCAGAAAATCAAATAACCTGCATGAA
Source organism: Coccomyxa subellipsoidea C-169 (assembly GCF_000258705.1). NCBI lineage: Eukaryota > Viridiplantae > Chlorophyta > Trebouxiophyceae > Coccomyxaceae > Coccomyxa > Coccomyxa subellipsoidea. The sequence goes on from NW_005178033.1 coordinate 872,735, forward strand.
CTTGATGCACTATTTGTGGCATGAGCGCAGGTGCGGGGGCCGAACTATCTGCGCGACAAGAAGAAGGTGCTAGCAGACGACCCTCTATTTGCGCTGGCGGCTGTGGACCTGCTGGAGATGGAGACGCCAACCTTCCACATCGCCCGCTACCTGCCCTCCCTCAAGTGAGCCCCTGCCTTCCTTTGACCCCATCCTTCCAATCGAACTTTATCTTTCTGCAGCTCGGTCTTGCCTCTTGGTTGCAGCATGAAAGATGCCCTGCAATCTTGTGGCCACCTTTACCCAGGGCACCTTGCTTACTGCAGGTTGCTCCGATCACCATCTTCCTTTAGCTTCTGAGCACCGAGACTTGTGTAATGGCTTTGTATTTGCATGCCCAAAACTATCAGCTTTGGACCCAGGAGTGTTGAAGTGCTGGCTGCCCATGCAGGAAGAGCAAGGCACCGTTCACGTTCATTGTGAACATCATGGTGCCCTCGGCGCAGCCCTTCTCCCTCGTCATGTCTTGGGCCGCCGACGCCGATCAGTCAGACAGCGCCGTGCCCAGCCTCAACAGGCATGCCCCTCCACCCATCTTCCTTGCTCTTACATCAGTCTGGCCTTCTGCCTCTCTGGGAGCCCCATCCCCTTGCTGCACAGTGCATGTGGCCTGACTTTAAAAGCAACAGGGGCGGCGGTGCATGCCGGGAGAATACTTTTCTGTCCAAAGGACAGAGGTTGTCGGGCTGGGCCTTCTTCCAAGTTTCTCGCCGCAGTCGGGGACTCTCAAGCACGTCCGCTTGAGGGAGTTAATTTGAGCGGGTTTGCATTGGGGTAATGCAGGTCTGGATCGAGCGGGCTGTCGAGCCTGCCGACACCGCGCGGTGGGAGCGGCCCCGGCAGCCTGGACGAGGGCAGCGACAACGGCCGCGCCTCCGACCCCGACTCCCCCTTTGACCTCTCCCTCGCTAGGTGCATGCCCCCTCCCACGAGCAATGCCCCAGCAAGCGGTCAGCAATGTCTGGGAGGCTTCCCAATGCTGCTGCTTTTACGGTGTCAGTGTGTGAGCTCCAGTGGTGGCTTGGCACCATTGTCTGGGCAGCATTGCACGGGACTTGCATCTTGATGCCAGCAATGGGAACTCTTGCTTGTCATGCGCACGGGAAAGACGTTGCCGAGCGCTGAGAATGGATGCCGCGATTGTAGGTTCTTGGCGGGGGGCGACAGGGAGCGCAACGCGACGTTCAAGCTGATCCCGCGCGTCACGCAGGGGTCGTGGATCATCAAGCAGTCCGTGGGCACCACGCCCTGCCTCCTCGGCAACAAGCTCACCGCCAAATACTTCCAGTGCGTGCCCACCTTCACCTGTCAGCTGCATATTCCTTAACTATCCTGATAAAGTGTTATATAACCAGCCATACCATACTGTGTGGGACCAATAATTTCCTAGAATCCTGGTTTGAATGCACGCACTTGCATGCTGGCCAAAGGCATGTCATTGCGCATGGCCTGAACGCATCAATAAGAGCTGGATGGCAAACAGTGCTGCGGAAAAGAGAGCCACGCTGCCTGAACAGTGACGCTGTCTGGACAGGGGTGATGGGTACGTGGAGGTGGACATAGACGTGGGATCCTCGAGCGTGGCGGCCACAGTGGTGGGCCTGGTGCAAGGCGCCACCAAGAGCCTCGTCGTGGATATGGGCATTGTCCTGGAGGGCCACACCCGCGACGAGCTCCCAGAGTCCCTCCTCGGCACGGTGTGCTGCCGCCACTTGCCAGACGACTTTCTGCTCTCCAAGCTAGCACTGAACGAAGGCAATAAGGCCTTGCACTGAGCCTACTTCTCAAGTCTTTGCCTGGCATGGCGTGCCGCTCCTATCTACTTCTGAGGCTGACAACTCAGAAGCCCCACACACCTTCATTGTCCCCTCTAGCGTTGTGAGGGAATCCTTCATGCTACTTGCAGCATGGCATCTTTTTGCTCATGGCCTGGAGTGGTTCGAGCGCTTCGCTGCTTGTGAGCCAAGCGATCTGCACTGTGCGGCAGCGGCTGTCTGTGAGCACTTTAAATGCACAATATGCACTCTGGGAGCCTGCAAGTGACGAGTGTTTGACCCTGCAGGTGCGGTTCAGCAAGGTGGACTTGAGCACAGCGCAGTACCTGGACACTGCGACTGGCCGCATCGGCCCCCGCCCTGGGAATCTCACCAAGATCACGAGCAGGGACAGAAACAAGCAGAAGGATATTTGATTTGTGACCAGTCATGACAGTGTCCTGTGGTCAGATGTGCCAGACCCTGCCCCTGCTGTTCCCTGCTGTTGGGTGTGGGGCCAGGCTTATTGGTGTTCTATGACATGTGATGAGGTTATCTTGCTTTGAGCAGCTAGTTGTAGCGCTGCAGCAATGTTCTGGTGCAGACATGTGAACATACTCTTGACATGGAGAGAAGGGATGTTACACGGCAGGAATAATGGGTGAAGAGGCCAAGGAAGTTGAATTGTTCATAAATCAGATTAACCTGCTCATCAATTTGGACCAGATGCAAATTTGGACCGTCCCAGCATAGATGAAGAATTTCAGCTAACTCAGTATTAACAGCGGTGTCTCAGGGCCTGAACAAGTGTGATATACGTACCTGTCAATCTGACCCTAGGTAGTAAATCCCACAGGCCAAGGGAGCAACTGCAATGCTGTGATGATATTGACATTGCTCTCAGCACTGCGCTAGCTTGTGGGCTCTCAACAACTGTGCTTGACTTGAGCAGAATGTGCCACAGTGATGATATCATAATTTTCTTGTGCCAGACATGACAGACTCGTTTACAGCTTTCAATGTCATAAGCATGCTGCGCAGTTCTGCATTAGGTGTTTCTTGACCCCTCATGAGTACAGGTGTTTCCAGCATGTTAAGCGTCTCATTTCAAATATACGCATATTATGACGATGGCTTATTTGTGACCGCCAAATTACGAAGCAGAGTGGGTCAGGGATTGCAAACGCCAGCTCATTATCAATTGAGGGCAAGGGATTCCTAATCCCCACCCTTGGCCTAAAAGCACCAACTTCATTCCTCCTCAATGCTGGACATACCAGCTCATAAGCTGAAAATACTCGAGGAACCCGGGTTCTTGCCTCAAGCATCATTGTGCCACAAACAAGTAAAAGGTTAAACAGTATAACAAACACTTTTGGCACGCTGGCAAGCTATCCAGCTTGTCTTACAGACAACTTGGGACTTCATCTGTAAATTGTTCCAGAATAGGGCAAAGAAATAATCTTCAGAATCTCTGGATTTCTGCAGGACATCAGCACCTTGGACTGAAATCATTCAACAGTACAAGTCTGTACTTCAGTCTCTGGAAAATGCTCCCTGGACAGCATGTCTGCTTTCACCAAGTCCTTAAGATGCACCGCATGCACCATTCCATTCCATTCTACTAGCTCACTCGTGACGTTGCAATGTTGACAGTATTCAATGCGCGCTTTGGCACACAACTTCTCTTCGATCACTCCACCAGTACACTTCTGCAGCACAAGAAGCAACTGCAGGAACAAGCTTTCTGACTTGTGTCTTCCTGAACAAGACCTCAGACTTCTCCGGACATTTCAGATGCGGGGCAGGAACTGGTACAACAGTACAGTTGCCGCTGACGTGACGCTGATAATGACAAAGGGGAACAGCTGGTGCCCTGGAACATCCAGCCCAGAGAACACTGCCCACATCACGCCCCCCAGGAAAGGGCCCAGCGCCCTGACAGCCGAAGCCATTGACTGCGCTGTGCCGTTGACCGCCCCGCGATAGGCCGCCGGCGCAAAGCGGTTCACAATTGCCTGCGCGCACACCAAAGAGTGATCACCAGGTGCATCCGTGCAACGCATGCCCGGCAAAATGGACAGCGCATGCATAGCTGAGCTTTGATCCATAGTGTCAAGAGCAACACATGGCAAGCTTTACGTCTCATGAGATAATGCTGAGTCCTTGGTTTGGTGCTTTTCTGCGGAGGAGCTTGGTCAAACATCATCGAGTATGTCAATAGTGCATGCTGGCAAAACCAAGAGGGAGTGGCGCACCATGGAGGTGGGGAAGCACATCTGCTGCGCGCAGACTTTCAGGACCATGACCGCCAGTAGCGCGGTCAGCACGGCGGTGTGGGAGAGGCCGGCCGCGGCCAAAAAGGAGGTGCAACCGAGCGCCACAGACAGCAGCACCGTGACGGCCAGGCCCGTAACCGCGCACATCCAGGCCCCAAGCGCCGTCTGTACGGTCGGGAAGATGAAGAGACTCCATACCATCAGCGCCGCTCCGGAAACACTCAGCGGCAGGCTCAGATCCGACGACGAGAAGCTCAGCCCTGGGAGAGGGGAAGAGGAGTGCTTCAGTTGCTTGGGGGATTGTCCAGGATTCATGGCCCCTCATGCATGGCTGCTAGTTACAGAGAATCAAGTACCGTGGCAGCCACATGGCTTCAGTGAAGGCGAGGCATGGTGGCAAGGAGGTGGCATGCAGCAGGAAGGAGCAGCAGTTGTTCTTGGAAGGACAGGTGCTGACCTCCGGTTGCGATGGGGGCTGCTGCGAAGATTGGGAACAGCTCATCGAGCATGTTGAACATGAAGCAGATCATCATGTACCCACAGCACGAGAGCAGCACCTGTGCACGAACATTCGTCATTACACTTCTGCTATACAGAAGTGGGTGTATTAAATCCTCAATATTGACTGCACGGCGTCTCGAAGAGACAGGTGCAAGCTTTTGGTCTTCGCTTGATTAAGCACATCTCAGCATTATACATCCAGAACAAATAATATGTGCAGCTCCCAGAAAGAGCAACCCACCAGAGGGTCCTTATACCATGCCTTCTCAGGGTCCTCATCTGCGGGCTTGCTGCCCTGCCCATTCTCTGCTGCATCCACATCTGCAGGCTTGGGCGCCTGTTCCTCCGCAATACCCTCCAGCTCCGGGTGCTGGGCCCCATTCGGCGAAGAAGCACCTCCCTCCTGCACCATGCCAGAAACCTTCAAGCTGTTCCCGGCTGCAGTGCAATGGTGCCCCACATAGGCCATTACCAGCCACAGGAGAGCCCTTGGCTACACAGCACAGCAACCATTGCTCTCCTTGACACAGGACCTTAAATTGGCCTAGCGGGAGGCATGATGCAACCATGCAAGGTCAAGCTCATATTTATGTTCCTTAAACAGGTTCAGTGCTCCATCAGACTCCAGGATCTTGAGTGGCATGAAATCATCGGACAGCAGCAGGAGATGCACACCTCGCTGTCGGCGAACACGCTGCGAGGGATGGCGCGCGACAGCAGGGACACATGAGTGGGCGCCACGCGGCGCGGCGGCTGCGCGGGCGCATGCACGTGCCGGCCGCCGCCGCCGCGCGCCTCGAAATCCTCCAGAACGTCAGCGCCCACATCTGCGGCCGCCAGCGACGACACCGCCGCATCCATGGTCACCCTGAAAAGCGCCGGCCACTTATCTTCTGCAGTTCCTTCCTGCTAGTCCATCCCTTCGGCACTTGCAACTGCACTGTGGTGATATTCTCACTTGACACCTCTTGTACAGAACAAGGCTACCAGTCCTCAGTCCTGGAAGGCAGGCTGTGCATGCGTCAGAGAAGGAAGTGAAGGCAAATCTGCCACAGGGGGCAGGCTCGGGATGTTATGGGGTGTATAATGAAGTGAAGGTGCACCTGCGGAAGAAGCCGGAGGAGCTGCTTCTGAAGCGCTCCTCAGTCCAGCGGCCCGGGTTGTCCGCCTCAAACTCCGCCATGTCATCCGCCACGTTGGCGGACACCGTGCTGGTCATCAAGAAGGGCGTGCCCAGTTGCAGAAACGGCACCTGCATTACAGCATATCACTCCATTTTTCCTGCTGCTACATCCATGTAAATTGGCTTTTCATCATGCTGCGCAACCTGCCAAAGAAGTCCTGCATGAAGTGCATGCAGCGCCCTTTCGATGAAGGCACACATGCAGGAGGATGTATGTCCGGTAGGCTTACATCGTCGGGGCTTGAAGTTGCGATGTGCTTGGGGCGGAAGCTCCTGGGAAGGCGGTCTGCATTTGCAGGGCTTCTGCCGATGGGGATGCTGCCGTGCGGTGCGCTCTCGTCTGCAATGCTGACCGGCTCCTCCAGTGGAGGTGGGACTCCCCCTGGACCAGCAGAATGGGTGTAACGCTCAATGCAATAGGCTCATAGTGCACTACTATTGAGGCTTTTCATGGCAATTCACAGCCGATTGTATGCAAGCAAATGGCATGCACCCTGTTACAGGTTAACTATAATAAATAGCATGAAAGATGGGCTGCCCACCTTCTATGTCAGGTACAGTCTGTCCCGGGGTGAGGTCGTCGATGAGGAGGGGGACAATCGCCTCGCCCTCCTGCTCCAGCTGCTTGGCTCGGCGCGCCTCCACGATGCGCGGTAGTGTCTCGCTCATCAGGAACACGTTGGAGGCCACAGCCACCGCTGACACCAGCGCGGTCACCAGGCAGGGTAGAAAAAACGGCCTGCCATCATGTCATAGATGTTCAATTCCTGCGTGTGCATCAGACATCTGACACTGGTTTTGTCAATGTCAATACCCACTGTTCACAGGGGTGCATCCTCAAGCAGACGTCTCGGTCCACCCATCCTGGCCAATGCACAAAAGCGGGTTCAGGCATGCATGGCATCCACTTGGTCCGCCAAGGAGAGTGCTGCTTCCCACCTGATGGCGTTCAGGTGGCCTTCGCCGCACAGTGGAAACCCAGGCCCAACATTCTCACAGGGCATTGACAATGCTCCGCCCACCAGTGGCCCTGGCAAACACACCGGTAGCCATCAGGCTCGCTGCGGACTCATTAACAAAAGAGGCAGCGTACTTGTTTCCATGCTTGCCCTGTGTCATGAGAAGTGAGAATGTGAAGGACGACTGCTCACCCAGCACAGTTCCAACTCCAAAGGCCAAACCCAGGTAGCCAAAAGCCACAGCTTGTGATGTGAAATCAGTAGACTCCCCAATCATGGACCGCACGTTCCTGTGCATGGGTGAAAGTCAGATTGTAGAGCATTGGATGTCAGTTCCTCAGCCCATGCACTGGAGGATAAAGAGCTTCTGACCCAATGCCAAGCATCTCCCGTTATTCAGCGCAGATGTCATGGGAGAGTGCGCTCACGTGAACGAGCAGTTGAAGAGCCCTCCCACAAGACGGGCTGCAGCGGCGCTGGTGTAGGAGGGAGCCAGACCAAACCAGAGCATGCTGAGAGTGCTCACAATGTTGCTCATCAAAATGAAGCGCTTCCGGCCATACATGTCGCTCAGTGTGCCCCAAGCGAAAGCTGTTGTGAGCTGGCCCAGGCTGTAAAAGGAGGACTGCAAGCACCCGAGAATTGATTTACAACGAGGTTCATCACCAGGAAGAATGGTCAGGAAAATTAGTGGATGCGATACTGTTACAGCCCACCGAAAGGCAGGACAACGTGCTCACCAGGAGTCCTGTCAGAGTGGCAATTTTGCTTTGATCTGCGTCCTGAAGCAAATTTCTGACCATATACACTCCGATTGTGTAGGCGATCGTGATGTTCATGGACTCAACAACAATCGCCAAGCTGCAGAACAACAGCTTTCAGTCCCAACAAGGTTGTTGCAGAGGTTTGCCCAGCGCAGCAACAATTCCACATCAATATGCAATATTGAATTATGGAATCGTTTACAACGTTCTCGCGCCGTAAGAAGCTGTGCGAAAACTGGAACCTAGTTCCGGAAGCATACCACATGGATAAAAGCTGAGTGGAAGAAAGACGTCGTGTGGCGATGTATTTGATATCGGACTCATCGCCTTGAGCCTCGCACAGGCCAACAGTGCCCTCTTCCATATCGATTGGCTAGTTCTAATGCACAGTGCACAGACGAAAGCCCTTCCGATGTTGGGATCAACTTAGGTTGCTGAACCTGCCAGAACCCGTCACAATTGCAAATCACAGCACCAACCTTGGACGTCACGACTGTTTTGATCCTCCTTAGATTAGACCTGACTTGGTTCAACCAAAGCTTGCTCCTGCTTCTGGTATTGAGATAGGGTTTATAAGAGTAGGGGTTTTGCTCTCGTTCGAAGCCGATGAGCTGAGCTAGGGCATATTGCATCGCCTCCAAAGAATATATTTCTAACAAAGCATCCATCCAAAGTACTCCAGAAGACAGGAAAATCTTGAAACAGATCGTCGCCATGACGATCGACACAGAGTTGAAGCCCCACGACACTATCCCTAAGGCAGAAAAGCCAGTCCTTGTCTGTATCCTCGATGGCTGGGGTGAGAACGAAAACAAGGATAAATTCAATGCTATTCACAGTGCCGAAACCCCCGTCACAGATGCCCTGAAGGAGGTGCCAGGGCGGTGGCGCACAGTGCGTGCTCATGGCACTGCAGTGGGGTTACCAAGTGATGCAGACATGGGCAACAGCGAGGTCGGACACAATGCACTGGGTACGACTATCATCGTACGTTTGTCTCTGTCCTTCACTCTGGTGACGTGTGTCCATATATTGCCAGAATACAAAGCAGGTCTGGCTAGGCTTGACAACCAGGGCTGCAACAGTGGGAATGTTCATTTCATCGTGTGATGCACAGGATCTGGTCAGGTGATCGACCAGGGTGCCCGTTTGGTGGACATTGCACTGGATAACGGCTCAGCCTTCGAGCTGGATGGCTGGAAATACATCTCAGAGTCCTTCCCTGACAACACCGTGCACTTCATCGGCCTGCTGTCCGACGGAGGCGTGCACAGCCGCTGCAACCAGCTCGTTGGCTTCCTCAAAGGCGCAGCCAAGGATGGCGCCAAGCGCATCCGCGTGCACATCCTCACGGTTAGTCACCCACCCACCCATTGCCCTGCTCTTTCTCTATCTTCTTCACTACCTCTGCCCTGCAGTGCATGTTCCAAATGTCGCACCGCCAAACTGCCCCTCTTGGGAGTCAGACAACGCTGTGATGACCAGGATGGTCTAAAGGTCCTCCAGCTTATAGGCCTAGTAAACGAAGAAGTCTCTGATAGTAGGGTAAGGTGTAAGTTCAGGGGCAAGCAGAAGGAAAAGGGCGTGGTAAGGAGATACGAAAGTAAGATGTCTGTGCACTGCTGCAGGATGGGCGCGATGTGCCGGATGGGACGTCAGTGAAGTTTGTAGAGGAGCTGGAGAAGGATCTGGCGGAGCTGTCGGGCTGCGACGCCAAAATCGCGTCCGGGGGCGGCCGCATGCACGTCACCATGGACCGCTACGAGGTACATTCCCCTCTGACACACCCACCGCACGTACTCATGGAAGGCGAAATGCCTGTATACGATGTCTGACTTTTCAACAAGTGCTTGCGCGTTGCCCAATCCCATCTGGATGGAGCTGTCGCTGCCTCACTCACGGCTGTCAAAAAGCCTGAAGTCTTTGGCCTGCAAGGGGAGCTTCTGACTCGCGTGCTGGATGGAATGTGGAACAGGCGGACTGGAAGATTGTGGAGCGCGGCTGGCAGGCGCATGTGCTCGGAGAGGCGCCGCACAAGTTCACGACTGCGCTGGAGGCGATCAAGACCCTCAGGGTGAGAGCCATGCCTCAACCGTTCTGGCCACCCCAGTCCACCTCAAGACCATGATTTGGTCAAGTAGGTCAAGCAGAAGGTCCTCCTGAAAATTGATTGCTGACATGGAATGGTGCATGCACGGCAGGAGGGAGACGGAAGCAAGGCGATAACAGACCAGTGGCTGCCGCCCTTCGTGGTCACAGACGACGGTGGAAAGGCAGTGGGCACAATCGAGGTGAGGAAGCCCTGGTGCCCAGTAGCTGGGGCTGTGATGTCAACAGCTGGCTCGCTGAAGTTGACAACAGCTAAATTATTTGGCAATTGAGTGAGTTAGCTAATTGGGGTCATGTGTGTGGGCAGGACGGCGATGCAGTGGTTCTGTTCAACTTCAGAGCGGACAGGATGGTGGAGATCAGCAAGGCCTTTGAATACGAGGAGTTCAATGCCTTTGACCGCAAGCGCTTCCCCAAGGTGATCCCCCCATCCCCTCTTCCTGACAGATCCCCTTTCAGCTCCACACACTCACCTCATCCTCAGCTCGGTGAGATCGCGGGCTGCCTGTCTTGTTGTCCGTCGGTCAGCAAGTCGAGCTTTGTCAGGGTAGCAGCAATCTGTCTGTTTTTCTTGATGGCCCATTGATGGTCTTGACTCGGGTGGCTGACTGGATGTGTTGTGTGTGTGCAGACGAGGTTTGTGGGCATGATGCAGTATGACGGTGACCTGAAGCTGCCGGCGAGGTTCCTGGTGCCGCCCCCGGCCATCTCCGGCGTTTCTGGCGAGCTGCTTGCTAAGGCCGGCGTCTCAACCTTCGCCTGCTCTGAGACCCAGAAATTTGGCCACGTGCGCTCCTGCCCACCCTGCTGCCTTTGCTGTCTTGCAGAGCTGAGAAGCCGCTTGAGGAGCTTAGAAGCTCTTGAGCATCGTGGATATGTCCAGAAGCTCCTTTAAGATGCTTTTGAGGATTGCGAAGCTGCTTTGCACCGCAAACAGTGCAAGGCGTCTTTGCTTAACATTGAGGTGCCGGATCTTCTTGAACGCGATCAGTCCTGCATGCAACTTGGCACCGTGTTTGATCGACAGTCAGTACTCTCAAAACACTTGGGAAAGAAAATTGGGTGAAGAGGTCTTTGCATCTTTTGAAATGGCGGTGTGGGGCCTGGCGGCTGCAGGTGACATTCTTCTGGAACGGCAACCGCAGCGGCTACTTCAAGGAGGACCTGGAGACGTATGTGGAGATCCCCAGTGACGCTGTTCCCTTCAACGAGGCACCGGACATGAAGGCGCGCGAAATCACCGAGGCCGGCAAGGAGGCCCTGCTCTCTGGCAAGTACCAGATGGTCCGCATCAACTTCGCCAACCCCGGTGAGTGTGTCAACCCCCCCTTTTATAACCTCCCCCATGCGTGGATCCTCCCGGATCGCCCAGACTGCTGCAGGGTGACAAGTGCCAGGACACATTCCGATCCATATGCGACGTGTTTCCTCCATGCAAGGAATGAGACGTCATTGGATGGTTTATGCATGGCAAAGACTCATCTCTGCCTTCGCCTCGCAGAAGACACTGAAAGAAGGTCTTGTCTGTTGCGCGTACACCATGCCTTGTGCAGACCAATGTCCCACCCAGACGCTGAGTCAGGGCTGTGCGCGCTGCGATGCAATGAAAAGGTTCTGACACATTGTGTGGCTGTGCGCGCAGACATGGTGGGCCACACAGGCGATCTTGAGGCGTGCGTGGGCGCATGCTCGCTGGTAGACAAGTGCGTGAAGGAGCTGCTTGACACGGTGGAGTCCCTTGGCGGGCGCTGGTTGCTGACGGCCGACCACGGCAACGCGGACGACATGGTGCAGCGCGCCAAGAAGACCAACGCGCCCCTCTTCGCCGACTCCGGCGCCCCCCTGCCCCTCACCTCCCACACCCTCGTGCGCGCCCACTCCTCTTTCATGTCCACCTTGCTGAGCCTGCTTTGCTACTTTTTTGTGTTCCCGATGCCATGCTATCTTGCTGAGCACACTTGGTGCTATTTCATGTTCGCCTTGCCACCTGCTCGCACTGAGCGCTTTTGGCTTTTCTGCATCACTGCTACAACTTGCAAATATTGCCTGCTACTGTTGCTTTGCACCCACAAAGGGGATAAATTACTGGGGGAAGATGCTATACCTGGCAACATCTGCCTCTGCAGTGCTTTGTGTGAAAGTGTGATGTAAGAGAAGGCTGCTTTCGTTGCAGGCTCCCGTGCCGGTGGCGATTGGCGGACCTGGGCTGCCGGAGGGAATCAAATTCAGGGATGACCTGCCCAACGCCGGTCTGGCCAACATCACTGGCACATACCTGAACCTGCTCGGCTTCGCCACCCCTGCCCACATGGAGCCATCCCTCATCTAGACACCCCCTGCTCTTTCAGATTATTTCACTTATTTAACCCGCGCTGCCACCATACACTCATTGATGGGGCTTGCCTGATGAATAATGAGGCTTGCCCAATCATCATGATGCGCACGAGCACCTGTTGCCGTGGCATATTGCACGGCACACATCTGATTGGAAATCTGAACAGGTGTTTTGAGACTAACTGGAAGGAAAGAGGGATGCAGATATTGAAGCTGCTCGCAATATTTCCTTGTTTGCTTATTGTGCTCTAACTTGAGTAAGTCATAATGGCAGTGCGCGACAAATGTGATGGATGTTGCCCCATCAAAATCCTTGGGATATTATATGTGTAGCTTCCCTCAGGTCAAAATGCCGTACAATTTGTACAAGTGGTCGGCCTTTTGCAGATCTCTACACTGGTACGTATACTGGACTACAATGGCTTACTGTTCAGAATTCTACCCTGATGTGCAGTATCCTTAAATCTTTGGGTAAAGAGACGACGATTGGCAATGAGCATGAACATCTCACACAAGTCTTTTTCAGTGTGTCACCCCTTGCAAAGTTGAATCTATCTGCCTGCCTCTGAGAGCACTGTTCCCAAAGCAATGTTTTAAGTCAATCTACAACACCAAAATCATGATCACACGAGAAAAAGTAAACATCCCCAACATCCATCCTAGTCAGTCAGTCAATTGCAATCGGCTTCACTTATCAAGATATGCATGGAAAATTGGACAGCAAGGAAAGTGTATGGTGTCATCTGGACATCGCTGTGGTGGACAAAATCGCGACACCTATCAAATGACCCAGAGATGCGCGCCATGTCATTGCCAATGCCCATATCCTTTGCGATGTGTTGGCACACCTGCCAAGCCATCTGGCAGTCGAGTGGGTATGGGTACTTAGCGCGATGGAGATGGAAATGCCGCGGCGCCCTCTCCTTGAGCTCTCAGAAGTGATCAGCACAGCCAAGCAGGCAGCAGCTGGCGCAGCCGCCAAAGTTGCTGCCAAAGAAGCAAAGGATGGAAAACCCACCCGAAAGCGGCTGGCTCGGGCAGTGGAGGCCGCAGAAGTTGCCGAGGAACGGCTCGCCGAGCTGAAGGAGAATGAGGACTTGATGCGGCAGCGCCTGTCAGCTTGCGAAGAGCAGATGTTGGTAGAGCTGGACGTGCTAATGCCCAATAAAGGGCCCAATTGACAGGCAGGTTTTGGACTGGGGCAAATGATAACATAGACCTGTGTCGTTTGCCCCTCTAGGCCAGCGGGCTTACAGTGGACAAATGCACATGCAGGCCATGCATGTGCATAATACTGAATCGCACCATGTTCTTGTAAGAACGATCAGAGGGCCCGGGCAATTCGCCGGTGAACTGACCATACGACTGTGCCAAGCGCTAGTATTGTGCCTAGGTGGCTCGTGCTCACCAAAGTGCCCTAGTGACAGGCAGATTTAAGACGGGCTGTGCCGAAATCCAGCCACTCAGGACCGGTCTGAACCTATCTGATGTATCTGCTCAGAACAATTTCATACAGCTCGGCCCGCGCACTCGGCAGATCCTCTGCTGGATCCGCGCTGGCCAGAGCAACCTTCTCCAGCTCAACAAAGTCCACCTGGCGCACACCAGCACAGCATCTTCATGACAACATCCAAAACTTTAAAGTGCACCAATCCGCCGCATGAGAAGCCAAGCGTGCAGAGTCTTTATCAATTCGGTGCAAGTTTGGGTGATGGTAAACTGCAAGCATGTGTAGTAGCAAAGGCTGACCTTGCCATCCCTGATCTTCTTGCCAACCCCCTTTGAGTAGGTGCTGTAACGGTCCTTGATCATTCCCGGAAGGATGCCCTCCTGTTCCACCCCCACAGCAGGCAAGCATTCAGCCTCAAATCTCTCAGACAGCCACACCATCAACACAGTCACTGCATGTATCCATGAAACGCTGCCCTTGAAATGTCCATGTCAGAGCTGCACCTCGAGCATCTGCGCAGCGTTCCTGAGGCCCCTGGCGAGCGCATCCATGCCGCTGATGTGGCCGTAGAACAGGTCGTTCACGTCCGTGCTCTCCCGCCGCAGCTTGGCGTCGAAGTTGATGCCGCCTGCAGCCACAGACACCTGCCTGATCATCTAAGCCCTCACTATGATTCCTGGCATGTTGCTGGACGATGCCCTGTCACTGGTTTTGACAGGACCAGCCCGGGCGCTATTGATCAACCATTTACTACGGTATCAACCTTTAGGGTCAGGATGGTTGGGTTTAGGGGAAGGGGCCTTGTAGTGATAATTTCTCATGGAGAATGCAATGGTGGACTTAGGGTTTAGAAGCGTATTACCCGTTCAAGGGAATTAAGGGTCAATATCTCTACAAATGGTTGACCTTCAGGAGCTGCCCAGAACCAGCTCCCAGAAGTGTGAAAGAGCACAGTGGGACAACTTTGTGCTGCTGCCGGGCAGGCAAGCACGCGACACCCGCTCAGGAGGGTACTGCAAGCATTAGCTGAGCAGAGTCTCTGAAAGGCAGCGTGGTGAGCCTGAATAGGGGAGCTGAGCTGGCGGCTGACCTGGCGCAAGGCCGCCCTGCTTGAGGATGACGGCGGCCACGAGGGTGGCCTCCTTGGGGTCTGTCAGGAACTGGTCTGTGTCCCAGCCCGTCTGCGCATCGCCCGTGTTGGCATCGATGTTGCCCAGCTTGCCGTACGCCGACGCCAGCTGCGGGCTCACAGAACTCACATCAGCACTGGAGGACAACATTTTGCAGATTAATTCAAGCTTAAAAAAACATTCTCACGCAGCGATACAGCAAAGAAGTGCCTGTGATTGTAAGGAAGCAGGCTCTTGGTGAGATGCATGGTGCAGTTGCTGGGGGCCTGAAGATGCATGGACTTGCATGGGATGGACATGCATGTGTCAGAAATTCAAGCCGGACTATTTCAGAAATAGGCGCTTTTGCTGCACGCTTCTATGAGTGTGGAACCAGGGGATGGAGAATGCAGGAGTGAGCAGTTGGTGGAGTGGTGCACCTGCAGCTCGTGCTCGCAGGAGTGGCCGGCCAGGGTGGCATGGTTGCACTCAACGTTCAGCTTGAACTCGTCCGACAGGCCGTACTGGTTCAGGAAGCCCATCGTTGTGGCAGCGTCCCAGTCGTACTGATGCTTTGTTGGCTCCTGCACTCACATACCTCCCTCCCATCAGCCCACTCAGTACTAGCTTGCGAAGCAATATGAAGTGCAAAGCTCGCTCGAGTCTCAAACTTGACAAGCAGGAAATATTTATGAAGGATTGAACAGTGCATGTGAGAGTTACCTGGGGCTTGGGTTCAAGCAGCAGTGCCCCCTTGAAGCCGATCTTCTTCTTGTACGCAACGGCACCCTTCAGGAAGGCCGCCAGATTGTCCAGCTCCAGCCTGCATACACCCCACTCCCATCACCGATCTGACACCATCCCTGACCCTTTGCAGCACTCCCACCATCAATCAGCCCGCCCTGCGTCTCACATTATTGCCGACACTGTCCTGTGTCCCACGTTAGACCTGCTCCTATCAAATATGCTCCTGTCTGAACAATTCCTATGAGGTACCTGCAAGAGGGTAGATACATCAAGAACCATGAGGGCTATATTGGAGTGTGAGCATGATTAGGGGCTGCACACTTGAGGTCGGTGTTGAGGAGGGTGTGGTAGCCCTCGCGGCCGCCCCAGAACACATAGTTTTCTCCGCCCAGCCGCAGCGTCGCATCCATCGCCGCCTTCACTTGCGCCGCAGCGTACGCATGCACGCTCGCGTTCGGGCCTGCCCGAAACAATTTCAAATTAAAAATTGCTGTTCCGCCTGCGACTCATTCAGAGGACCCTCACGGCTGCACTCTGCAGTGGGGCAATGAATCATTGAAGTTGAACAAGACCTCGGGTAGGGCAATGCATAAATGCAGAAATGATCTGTGCCTGTCTGGCAGAGTAATCAGCTTGTGCCACTTGACATCATGCATGCTCTCAACCACTACTGCAGGGAGGATGTGGGGCACACTTGTGGCGGCTCCATGCATGAAGCGGGGGTGCTTGAAGAGCTGCGCGGTGCCCCACAGCACCTTCTTGCCGGTCTCCTTCTGCAGGTGCTCCGCCAGTTCCACCACCTTGTCCAGCATGGCGTTGCTCTCTGCCAGGCTGGCGCCCTCCGGGGCTATGTCCCTGCGCAGCAGATGCGTCAAGCTTCCGTCAAGACAGCCTCAAGCTCAGGTCCATCCCTGTGCTCATTGCTTGGTGGCGCAGCATTTGTGCAGCAATATTTGGGGCCTGGAAAGCTGGGGCCACAACATGCAAGGAGGGTCTTTGGTGGCAATATAAGGCATGTGAGGGTCATCACAACATAATCAGACTGCAGCACCTGTCATGGAAGCACCAGTAGTCAACGCCAAGCTTGTCGAGGAACTCAAACATGGCGCGCATGCGGCGGTAGGCCAGCTCCATGTCGTCCAGGCTGGCATCTTCCCATGGCCACACCTGCATAGCCACTGCATGAGGTGAAAAGCGGTTTAATATGTCTGGCAGGCAGCTGCAATGACATCATGCAACCTGATAGTAGAGCACACCCGCGATATGGATTGCACTGCCACACCTTGGTGGGGGATCCAAAGGGGTCGGCGCCATCCCCGCGCATTGTGTGCCAGAAAGCCACGCTGAATCGCAGCCTGCGGGGCACTCACATGCTTCTCAGTTCCCTGGCTGCCATTTCCAGGATTGGAAGCCAAGAGAGAACCTGAGCGTCTGCTCACCATTCCTTCATGGGCTTTCCCATGATAACTTCGTCAGCGTTGTAGTAATGGAATGCCATCGGGTTCGTGGAGTCTGGGCCCTCATAAGGTATCTTCCCAACTCCTGGGAAAAACTCGCCTTCGTAGAGACCACGTGAGTCACATTCCCCTTGAATGGCCGCCCATGCGGGTGCAGTGCAGAGCATCTGGAACAGAAATTGTTAGCCTTTGACATCTCGAGTGTCATAACAAAGGGATCACCTCCAAAAGCAATGTGCCATCAGACGTCCAGGTGGATACGTGAAGGACTCACCAATGCAACGAGTATGTATGTCAGCCGCATTTGAGATGTTGTAGCTCAACAGATCACCGTATGCAAAGGCAAGCCCAAAAGAGCTCAAGCGATATGTGTGACAAGTTCCTAGATCGGTCTGATCCAGGTATTCAGCCCCAATTTGGTGTCTCGCTAAGAGACTTGATGGAATTCAGAACCCGATGTCCCTCATGAATTGGACTGTCCTTGAAAAATGCTGAATATTTTGGCTGTTGTAGGAGGCTTTGATCAAATGAATATATATATAATCCAATTTATGAGGGGGTTTCGGAATGAGCGGGAGGGTGACTAAATAAGGGTTCAAGTTCTCGAGCTGCGATGTTGTGAAGTCAAAGTGTGTTGAGCTAGGTGTGTATCAGACGTGCCATGTAAGGTGCTAGATCCTCTACGCATTGGGAGTGGGCAGCCTGCCGAATAGTTCCGTCTATTGCTGGGCCATGCGTGGGTTTGCGTGGGGGCCCCTGTACCTGCATTCAGCCAGATTTCAGTCAGCAGGTCTTCTAACTATTGGGAGAAATGCTCCTTCGCTCTGTGAACGTGCAGATGTGCGATCTGTGCGATCACGACAAGCAGTCAGCTTGAGGATCACCGCTTCTTCACAACCTTCCGACATATTTGTCCTGGATTTTGATGGTGTCGTGTGCAACTCTGAACCAGAGGTGAGATAGAACTCAATGTGTGAACACCAAAAAGTCTCCCTGAGGATTGATTAGCCAATCACTGTGCAAGCATGTTGACTGTTCTGTGTTCGCAGGTTTCATACTCGGGCTATCGTTGCGCTGTCAGATACTGGCCAGAGCTATTTGCCGACGTAGATTTGCAGACGAAATTGCGAGTTTTGAAAGGCCTGGCGAGGGTGCGATCAGTACTCATCAAAGGGTATGAAACCACGGTTCAGGTGCGTTTTCTGCCTTGACCTCAACTGGGAAAGGTGAAGTGGTCCCAGTAGTGCAAGTGCTACAAAAGCTAGACGATCTCAGAGTGTTTGCAGCAATTTCTTGAATGTGCTATTTGGCTCAGGCTCGAATGTTGTTGGAAGACCCCAGCAATGAGGAACGCATCCTCACAGGATGGGATTCGCTCCTTCCACAAGTGCTGGAAGAATGGGGGGTCAATGGCGACCACCTTGCAGCATTCAGCGATGGCTATCGCAATGCCAGCCTGATCAGAGACAGGGTGCGCAAGCTCTGATCGTTGACAGAATCTGTGCGCTGATGCAGCCCCATTTAGCAACCTTGACTTTCTGAGCCTTGTTCACTCTGAATACATGTGGCCTGCAGCATGCGTGGACGCACCGAAATCAGCTCTATGGAGGCATATACGAGGCTGTGCGGTCTTGTTCATATCCTTGGTATGTGGCATCCGCGAAGGCACCACACAGGGTGTCTTCCCTCATGTCGAGCTTGCTGGGGATTGAGATGGAGCCCACCTCTCCGCGGCTGTTTGCTGGGCTCATACCGCCCGATGAGCAGAAGATTGAGGCCCTGCGGTGAGTGCACTTCAGGGCAGACATCCTCTTGACGAAGACAAGGAGTAAAGACACTTACTGAATGCAGCTGTGCTGCATACAGGACCATCGCACAGCGACCCTTGGTGAGCCAAAGCAGAGCGCGCATCCACTTTATCGATGACCGGTTGGAGACTTTGAAAGCTGTGCGCAAAGCTGCAGATCTTTCCAACATCCAGCTGTACCTTGCTGATTGGTATGGTGGTCTTATCCTTGACATCGCCAGATGCTTGAATGCGTGTGCTCGCTAATTCTTAGTGAAGCGACTTGCAGGCTCATGTGATGCTCCAATTCATTAGCTGATGGTGATTGCAGGGGTTACAATACAGACGAAGAAAGGCAGGAAGCATTGAGTATTCCTGGGATCAAAGTTACAACTCTATCCCAGTGCTGTGAGCTGCTGAAATGGGGCATCATTATGGAGGTAAGGCACGTTATGTGACCTTTGGTGGAGATGCATCAACTCGTTGTGAATCATGGATCTTGCCTGGTGCTTGTAGTTCTGCATGGCTTGCCAAATGAACCTCGCCTGGTTGGAATGCAACTGACTTGTCGACTTGAATGTCGTACAGGTTGATGACGGCTGTGAATCAACACAGGCAGAGGTGGCAGCAGGGGTCACCCGGTAGCCCTATGACCTCCTAGTGTCGCGTCAGCATTGTAGTTGTCCTTGAACAAATGTATAAGGTTGCTGTGCGGAGCACGTGGAATGAATGCTCTCTAAAACGGATGTTCAGTCGATCCATCCACTGGATCTGTTGCCCACAGTGGCACTTGTGTCATTGCGAGCAGTTGAACCGAGACAATGCAGATATAACAGCAGTCAATCCTGAGCCTTTGACTGCAATTGATCTGAATGATGCGCAATACACAATGTGCACTGATAAGTATATGGTCTAGCGTAGTACACAGTATGCCATGCGAAGTGCGTAGGCATGTGCCCAGCTGGTGCCCAGGGCAGCAGGTGCCCTGCAGGTGCACTGTTGAACGTGATAGATCTAGGATCATTGAAGGTACTTGTTTGATAGCTGGAGTGCACATTCCAGTGCATGAAAGATTAGGTGCTGTACCCTGCAGCGGGATGCCACCGTGGCCAGTGACATGCTCAGCAAGGCTTGTCATGTCCAGCCGTCACGGTGACAGTTACTAACTGTAGTACACAGGTGACCGAGTCATCGAGTCGGTGATTATCACACAACCCAGCTTTGAGCGCCACAGTCCTGTATGGGACCAGAAGATGACATGCTTCTAATTCGTACTTCTCCAAATAGCCTGCATCATTCCTCATTTGATGGAAACCTTCAGCAGCAGCTTCTCCGTTCCACGGTCTCCACAGCGTACCTTTGCGCGCGTTTTCCTTGCGCAAAATTTCCTTGGACAATAAGTCTCTCTGTACCTCTGTAGAAGATAAAACCATTCGTCCACAACCATTGACAGAACTATCTTGCTGACTACGAAGCCAGCCAGGACACCGTTCGAGAATCAAGAGCACCCAGTTTGTCAAAACCGCAGGCGTGCCTAGAGGACGAGCAAGTGCTCCCAGATAGTTAGTTTTGACGAAAAGCGCGTCGTACTATGGATCTGTCTTGTTCCACAATTCCTTCATACGGGAGCGCTCGCGTGGGAATCTCGCAGTTTGCAGGTTGTCAGCGATTCCTGGCATCAGCACGTAATCACTCAAACCGCACAAGAGGACTTTGCTTGGTGCCATGCAGCTTCAAGGATGGTAAGTCATCTTCCATCATTGCTCGTGATATAAGCATTTTGGAACCTTCTAAAGGTTTGCTAAGTCAGCAAGGACCATGTGTACAGTCAGATAGCTTCCCTACTAACTCGTATCAGTGCGATATGCGCATTTTCACGGCGATGACTTTGAGGCAAACAATCTATAGTACCTGAAACATTTCAGTACTGCAGGCACAACGGCAGCTGCACCAGAACCAAAGCTCCAGGTAGAGAGAAGACGAGTACCCCAGAGCCTGGAAGAAGTGGACAATGGGAAGATTCTTGGATTCGGAGCAGATTTGGCAGAGGACCACCCAGGCTTCAGGGACCAGGCATACAAAGACAGAAGGATGGCAATTGCAAATATTGCTCGCAGACACAGAGTGTGAGTGACATAGCCTGGTCCCTCCTTTGTGTCAGGCTGCATCAGCTCTTGATGATTTTCCGTTTCCCAGCTAGTTTCCGACATTAATTGTGTTGTCGTATGGAATGTACAGGGGAGATCCCATTCCGCGACTGGAATACACGCCAGAGGAGTTGCGTGTCTGGCGGACAGTGCTGCGCGAGCTGCATGAACTCTACCCCGATGGAGCCTGTGCGGAATTCCTCCGCTCGTACCCGCTTTTTGACTTCAGAGAGGATGACGTAATTTGCCTGCCAACTCAAAAACATGCCTCCATCCCCCATCCCATTTTTTGAAAATGAAGAGCATTGACACATACTTTGCCCTGCGACAGACAAAACCAAGGATCACTTTGCTTCTGAGGTGGGTGTTGTTGAGTTTCCTGAATCTCACGGATGATGGCACTGACTTGTCATGTCTGCATTGCTTTGTAGGTGCCACAGCTAGAGGACTTGTCGCAGGTTCTCAGGCGTGAGACCGGATGGCAGATCCGGCCTGTTGCAGGGCTGCTGCATCCGCGCGATTTCCTGAACGGCCTGGCCTTCCAGACATTCCACTCAACACAGTACATGCGCCATCCATCCCGGCCCATGTACACACCGGAGCCCGATGTGTGCCATGAACTCTTGGGTGAGCCTCTCTGCCGAATTATCCATTTTCCTCTGATGATGCAAGATTCTGCCAGTTGTTGCTCATACGACCTCAAGTGTTCTGCAGAATGCTCGTGTGAGCTCCTGGCATATCCATGGCTGCAAAGATTCATCAGTGCTGCAGAACATGAAGAGTGTTGTGCAGTTGAATTCTGCTTTTGCTATGCCTGATAATGCTGATGGTTTTATGCAGGGCACGTGCCCATGCTGGCAGACCCGGACTTCTGCGACATGGTGCACAGCATCGGCGTGGCGTCCCTGTGCGCAGATGACTCGCAAATCTGGCACCTGACAAAGATGTATTGGTTCACCGTCGAATTTGGCGTCGTCATGGAGGGTGATGAGAAGAAGGCCTTTGGCGCGGGTGAGCGTCAGCACCTCTTTTGGGCATTAGAGAATGCTGTTGAAAATGGACGCAATTGCCTGCTGAAAGAGGAATTGCAGCATTGCAAGGAGAGCGTTTGACGGATTGGGACTTGATAATGCATTGCCGCCTGGGCCTGCAGGGATCTTGTCAAGCTATGGAGAGATGGAGCACATGCGCAGTGGAAAGGCAGACTTTGTGCCATTTGACCCCCATGCTAAGCAGCCCAAGATGTCCTACAAGGTGATGGCACTCCTGCTTCAGCTTGCCTTTTGCAGCCTGAAGTGCTGATGCCGCACTTGCTTCAGTGTGGTGCAACTGGCCTGTATGTAATATGCTCAGAAGTTGGATGTTTTCTTGATGCAGGATGGCTATCAGAACCGATACTTTGTCTTGAACAGCTTCAAGGATGGTGCTGAGAAGCTGCGGAACTACTGCTCAGAGATCACGCCACCCGACATAGTGGCACGATTCCTCAACAAGGCCACCCCTGCCTTCAGTAATGGCCATCAGATCCGGGCAGGCCAGATTTGAATGTTTCTCGGTGTTTTTGAACGCTCGCTGTACAACAGAAAACGCATTCTTGTGGTTTCTAGCTGTAGGCCCTTGCCCGGCATCAATGTGATGCAGTGCTGCACATCTGTCTTGTGCATGCCATAAATGGGTACTGTGTGCCAGGGGTCATTGCTTATACCCCAGATCTGCTCCTGTATCTTTGGTACATACTATGTAGGATATCTTGGTCCTTCCTATGTAGGACTATGCTTTCTGGCAAGAGGTGCAGTCTTCTAATGTGTTGTTGGCTTGTCTGATTCATGTACCATATGCTCTCTTTGGCTGAGTGCAATTTCGTAGATGTTTTGAAGAGGCACA
Source organism: Coccomyxa subellipsoidea C-169 (assembly GCF_000258705.1). NCBI lineage: Eukaryota > Viridiplantae > Chlorophyta > Trebouxiophyceae > Coccomyxaceae > Coccomyxa > Coccomyxa subellipsoidea. Next base: position 895,237 of record NW_005178033.1, read on the forward strand.
TTGCCACATACATGAGCATAATGCTGCTGGGTGGGTGCTGCTGGTCAGGTAGAGAGCTCTTTGACAGGTGTCTTGCATTGCATCGGCATTTTGCAGTTGGAAGCATATTTATCCTTGACATTGCAACATCCTGCGGTCTATGTACCCTTTTGCACTAATGTAGCATGCGCATTGTTGGCCTCTCGGGTGCCAAGACAAGAAAGGCATGTACAGCAGTATGTCGTTAGAAGGCCTAGGCTGCCAATGCTGGTCTTTCTGTATTGATTTAATCCACTTTGAGTGTCTTGCCAATGAGTGATTGATGTACATATACATGTAATTGAGCTGGAAACATTTTGAGGGCTGCTCATCAGATATTTTCCCGTCATGATGATCCAAAACACCTGACGGAGAATCCCGTGAGGCCGCCTTGGGCAAAAGCGGCAATCAGCAGCAATGCCATTGGCGCAGCAGTTGATTCTTGAAAAGTAGTGCAGAAGTGCCACGCACCGTTATAAGCTTTATTCTAGAACATCAGTGCAGCGCCTTGTTTCACCCTTTATGTTCATTTGGGAACCGCATCTGTGTCACCCCATGGCTGCTGACTAGTGCTGGACTCCCTGTCTTGAGCCTCAATCACGTGCCCATCAGCCGGGCGCAGGTTCGGCATCCCATTGTTCACAGGGTATGCAACTCCCAGCTCGTCGCAAATGAGTGATGAAGTAGCCTCATCCCACCTGTTGAGTCACAAGATATGTCAGAGATGCCTTGCAGTCCAAGGCAGATTAGGTCCTGTGAACTTTTGACTGGCGTGATTGCCTCTCACTGAATTGCTAAGGTAGAAATTCCATGCACAGAGCTCGTGCCAAGTTAAAGCAAGGAGAGCAGAGACTCATGCAAGCAAGTTTTTACTCACCTCAGAGGGGTCTTGCTAAGGGGACAGGCTAGAAACTCCAGCATCCCTTCGTCAAACTCCGTGACATTGTAGGCTGCAGTCAGAAACTCTTTTTCACCTCAAGTTTCTTTGCAATTCTGTTTCCAGAAACGGAACAGAGCTGCACATGCATAGATGTCTTGCCTTCTGCCTCACCTCCCTTGCTAACAACAGATGACGAGCCTCTTGTGGTGGTAAATACCTGTTGATAGCACCAAAAGAATTGCTATCAATGGATTGCTATTTCAAGAAGGCATGGGCTCAGAAAGTTTGCCAGAGACTTCAGCTTACCGTCCTTACAAACTGTCGTTGCGCTCGCACGAGGGATCTGGCCAAAGCCATTGATCTCAGTCGACAAACGTTTGCTGCAATTTACCAAGAACCAGATATATGTGATCTCTGATCGGGATCGCCCATGACAGGGCAAACTAGTACCGCCTTCTCTTTGCACGATCCTGTGATCGGGATCAGGTCTTTAATTTTCATGCAAAATTGATGTTGTTTAGACGTCAAGACACAAATAATGAAGCAGCAGAGGTGGATTTGCTAGCCAGCTGGCCGAGCCACTTCCGGAAGGTGTTTCGGAAGTTCTAAAAATCGTCGTTTTCGTAAATTGCACATGAAGATTGTTTGTTGAAATCAATTGAGTTGTTAGTCACAAAGGAAGCGTGCCCTTCTTTTGCGCTTCTTTTAGCTAAGCACCAAGGTTCTACCATGCTAGCTTTTAAGAGCGAATGGTTCGTCTGGAGAGGCGAACAGGCCCCCTCCAATGATGTCATATATTCTGTCGTGCTGTTCGTTGTCCTCTCTACTGTTATCATCAGCCATTTCTTGTACAGGTAAGACGGTTGCATCCTAGTAGCTGAGCAAGAGATGATGTTCTGATCGTGTCTTTGTCAGATATTGGATCGCCTTCAATCATCCTGCGCTATCATGACGCTGCGAAAGGCACCTGGGAGGGGTTATCCTGGCGAGTATGCGAGTGTAACAGGCGATTTTGTGCCCCCGCTCATTTTGGTGTTCCTGTCCACTCGTAGTGTCGTGGTCAGCACTTTGAGGTGGGCGGCAGCTGGAAGATTGCTCAGAAAGCAGTTTCCTTCCCCACCAATGGACAGCTTGCTTCTGGGCCATGGGGGTCAGCTGCAGAAGCCACACCACCATCGGTGGCTCTCAGAGATGACCAAGAAGCTGGGGAATAAATTCTACATGCGTCTGGCGCACAACCATGTGCTGATCCAACCCCTTACTCTCTACACTTTATTATTCAAGTATGCATGTGGCTGCATTTTTTATCTGAGCATCAAATGTTGTGCTGGCAGGTCCTCATGATCTCAGACCCTGAACTCGTGCCGATTGTTTTTGATCGCGCACTCTACCCTCCAAATGCTAATGTTCTGGACCGACCGGTGGACCAGATTCTGCATGACATTGATGTGGTGCGCTCCTAGTCTTGCTCAAAATCCGCACACGTGTGTCAAAGCAAGCTTCTGGTGCTCATCAGTTGCATACTGATCATTGCATTGATGATATGCTTGCGACACTGTGCTTACACTCGCAAGAGTGGCGAATTGCACCGATTCAATGACAGTAATATCGTTGAACAGGTGACGAGCAATGCGGGGGAGCCAAACATGCTGTCAGCCAAGACAGGCGACCCCTACTGGCGCCTTGTGCGCAAGGGCGTTGCGCCTGCCTTCAATCCTCAGAACATCAGGTAGACATTTGCGCCTGCCCACTTGTCACCAAATGTGGACATGGCCGGCATTGCAGACCACTTCTCCGTGTGGAGAAGCATGGGGTTCATTCCTAAAAAATTGTGTGGTGCTGCAGGCAAGGTTTTGGGCATGTAGTAGAGGCGGCTAATCAGCTGATACAGGTGCTGAAAGAGAGGGGCGCTGACAAGGCTGTCGATATTGACGATGCAGCTCAGCGCGTGGCCCTGGAGGTGGGATTCGTACCGACAATCAAAGTGAATAACTCCAGTTAGTTTAACCATTAGTAGACAAAGGCCTCCAAGCTTTGTCTACTAATGGAAAGTGACACAGCTGACCAGAAGACCTCATGAGTAGCAATAATGGTTGTCACGCGCAGGTGATCGGGAAAGTAGGATTCGGGAAGTCCTTCAACTCTCTCGCATCCCTGGACGCGCCTGCTGAGCAAGATGTGTTCAAAGCCTTGGCTGCAAGTAAGAACGCTGCATTTTGCAATCTCCCCACCTGCACCTGAAATTGTACAAGCGAGTCATCTGGTGTTGTGCTGTCGTGAGCAATAAAGGTTGTTGCTCGGCAGGTCTGGAGGAGGTATCAAAACGAATGGCCAATCCTCTGCGAGTATATAGGTTCTTTGACCCGGTGAGGACAACCTTTGGATGTGGATGATTTCTAAGCTTGTATCTGGTGCATGGCAAGATCGCCGGCCTGTCAAAGCAGCCTTTCCTGCACGGGTGTGTGCTCATAGTGGAGCCTTTCATGTTGCAGGAGGTGAAGAAGAGCAATGTCGCACTGAAAAAGTTTAAGAGAGTCACAAAGGATCTCCTAGAAGAGGTGGGTTCCACCAGCAGGTCACCAGAACAGGCAACCCGCCCATTGTCCTGTCAGATTACATGTCTTTTTGTTCGGTCGTTGAGAAATTTCGACAAATCAATTGATGTGATAATGGTCATCATGAGCAGGTGCAAGCTAGGGGCACTCCAGACAAGGATGATCCCACCATTGCAGGCCACCTGCTGCGGCTGCGAGACTCCGAGGGGCGACCCCTCTCACAGGACCGTCTGCATGCAGAATTCAGCGTCATGTTCATCGGTGGTGCGTGTCTCTTTACGTCAAAGCTTTGAAAATGTGAACACGAGGGCATAAAATTTTACAAATGATAATACCTTGGGCAGTAGATGACTGAGAATTTGCTGGCCTGCAGGAACCGACACTACGGGCCACACAATCGCCAACACATTGTGAGCCCCCTGCTAACATCCAATTGCCATCACAATTCCCTGCATGTTGTTCAGCAGATCTCCAATAAATAAGTGCTCTTTCAGCCGTGAAAGTGTCCTGTGCATGTGTGGCCAGGTTTCTCATCTCTCAGCACCCGGAGGTGGAAGCAAAGATCACCACTGAGCTGGAAGATCTGGGCTTCCTGGTCGGCCCCTCGCGGCCGGTGCCCAGGCAGATGGAGTACTCTGACCTCTCCAAGCTCACCTACCTCAGCGCAGCTATCAAGGTAGCCAATCCTCCTTTGCGCCACACTGCTTGCTCTGCCACCGTCCGGCTATGCTTTTGCAGCTTGATTGAATGTCCGAATGAGGATCACATGGTGGAAAATTGGGAGCTGCAGGTGGAGGCTGCCACGTATCCTACCCTCGCAGCTTGTCTGCAGACGCACCTTGCCTCTGGCAGGATCAGCATGTACTGATTAGCGGGTATGCATGCAGGAGTCGATGCGGCTGATGGCGGTGGTGGGGGCTGGCGTGGCGCGCGTGGCGAATGAGCAGATGCAGATGGGCCCCTACACCATCCCCAAGAACACCCTCCTCTGGGTGCCCCTCCAGGCGCTCCAGACCAGCCCCGCCCTCTGGACCCAGCCCGACACATACATGCCGGTGAGCGCAGCATCAACCCTGCCTCAAGGCAGCTGAAGCGGAAGCTGACTGTTTTGGATCTCAGACTTAAATGTGGCAATCTGCAAGCCTATGCAAGCAGCCGCCATTGGGCAGGCAGGTTCTCCAAGTGTCTTGCCCTGTGTAAGGAGATTCCTTAGTGGAAGGACTTACGGCATCCTGTGGTATGTAGGAGCGGTGGCTTGAAGAGAGTGCAGAGTACTGGAGTCCTCAGCCGTCCACCACAGACTCTGAGGCCGGCTCGGCTGCCGCGCGCAAGTTTGAGGACGGAGCGCCGCCGCGCTTCAAGAAGTACATGCCCTTTGGGGAGGGCATGAGGGCCTGCGTGGGCCAGTCGCTGGCCAAGATGAACTACACTGCTGCAACGGCGCTCCTCCTCTCGCACTTCTCCTTCCGCCTGGCAGACAGGGTGCGCTGCACAGCTCACCCTCATGTGTGCTTGTATGGAGGCATGGTTCTTCTAAATTGATTTGACACGTGACAATCAATGCAAGGTTGGAGCTCTCTTTCAATATACTGCTGCTCAACCAATAACCATATCCCTCTTCCTGGTGGTCTCTATATGGGACTACCTTGGTGCTGTGTGGCCTGCAAGCATTGGCGGTGGGCGCATGCTTGCATGCGTGGACAGTAGCAGGGGCTGAGGCTTGCATGTGTTGCCAGATGGGGGGACCGGAGGGGGTGATTGCCTCAGAGATGGCACGCATCACAGTGGCCCAGCGCGATGGCATGTGGATGCATGCCCTGCCCAGGTCTGTCACTGCCTGAGAGGGGTCTTCAAAGCCTTCAAATTGACTGGACTTGGTGACCACCATCCGTGCAAGAGCCTCCAGATGCCTGCATGAGGTTACAAGGATGAGAGTAAATTTTTTCCTGTGTTGCCTTCATTTCGTGTTGCCCAGCAGGATATGATGCTGATGTTTCCCAATGAGATTACAATGATCAGAATCAAGCTCAGAGACCACAGTTGTGCTGCTGCCAAGCTTCTGTAGTACAAGGCGTTGTTAAGGAAAAGATTCCGGATCACCTTGAGCACAAGTTGGAATATGTGACGAGAAGTGTTTATAGAGCGTTCAAGGAAGATGAGAGTCTAGATTGTTACCTTGCTTTGTACTAGTGCGTTTGACTCTATAGTAAACAGCATCATGCTATGACATGATGTAGTAGATGTTGCCATCATGGTTTTCTGTACAGCATTGCAGATGTTTGAAATTCTACGATCTCAAATGTGATTCATAGCACAGCCTGTGAGTGCTCAATGTCGTCTTACGGACGCTTGCACATCAGTTTTTCGCGTAAGAGACATATGTAGTACTTGTGAGTGTCAGGATCATCACTGCAGCTGCAGAGTTTAATCCAATTAACTGCGTTTATTGCTGACAGCACCATTATATCATGCATTGTTTGAGATCTGTGGGGAGGAATCCATTAGATTGCATTGCCTTTGCCTCGCTGGAGTGGAAAATGCATTTCACTATGTTGACTCTTACGTATGTTCCTTACTGCCTTTCACAACATTTTGCCACAACAGTCCATGCTCCTGAAGGCATCCACAATGCCCATGCTATCGTGCTACCGACTCTGGCCTATGCCATGTGGGATTGATACCGACAGTATCACGTTCATTGAAAGTTTGAAGCAAAATATTGCAGTCCTCCGCCTGTTGCTATCAGGTCTCTATCCTGTCAAGCTCTGCCAACCGCTCCAAAATCACCTGCAAACCCAGATACAGAGCCCATGCTCACTGTGTGATCACTTACAGTCCTGCTGCATTGGTGCTGCGCAAGAGATCCTGCAATTCATGTTCAGGATCAGTGTCATTACGAGGTGAGACTCTTGAGAGATAAAAGTTCACACCTTTTTGCTCGTTTCCTGAATCTCGCCACCCATAATAAATTCATCGAGGATCAAGTACACCTGCACATGCCAGCAGGTGGTTAGCCCGGCAAGGCTGCCAAAACAATATCAGAACTCTTCAGCCACATTAGCACAGATCCCAGCCAGGTTGACTTAGAACAAGAAGCTGCTGGAAGGCATAGGATGATTTAGCATCTGTGTGACAACAATTACCTTGTGAAAATTGAACACCAGATCCAGCTCGCAGACATTGCTGAAGTAATGGTCCAGAATCTCCACAAACAAGTGGATCGACTCGAGATACGCCAGCTCGTTGTCAGTCACGTCAACACACACACTGAAGTAAAGCCCAGCATACCGCCTGTAGATAACCTTGTTCGTTTTGAACTGCGCAAGTAGAGCCAATTTTTGAGTTAGACAGTCCGCTTGGCTTAGCAAGCTCTTACTTATTGGCTGAGCAGTCAAGAGTCACAATCAAGCATCACTTTAGAAATCGACGTTGACTCACAATTCTCCTCGAGGCTGAAGAGATCAATGTAGTTAGGGCAACAGAACTCATTTAATGCCATATTCTCCTACAAGAAACAATTCTTGAGCTCATGGCTCACCTCAACAAAGTTGGTGAACTTAGCATCTCTTGTTGCTATGAGACGGTGCACGTCGTACTCCAGATTGCGCTTCTCGCTGTCATCAAGGGGAACATAGTACTTCGCAAGGCGCGTCTTGCCAGCCCGATTTTGCAGCAGTATGAAACGTATCATTGTTTCGCATCTGCCAAGGGTGAAACTGACTAAGTCAGAGATATGCCATTTGAACCCACCTTGTTCTTCTCGATTGTGACCATAGCATAGATTTTGCCAATTCTCTGTGAAGATTAGCAAGCAAGCAACAGCTTTGCAGGGAGTCTTACTACAGAAACGCATGAACCTGAATAGGCTCCGTGCCGATGCATGCTGCAGCCAGCCTGCAGAGTGAAGCTTGTGTCTTGAGGACTTCCTGAAACTGAATACCTAAGCAAAATAGGAAGAGAGCCTGGACCTTCCCTGGTGCTAACCTCAAACCTTACTGTGTGAGGCTTTTCGCTGCAAGTTGATCTTGTGTCGAGACCACCTTTCGGAAAGCCACTGATGTTCAGTGAAATCCCTTGGGGGTATCTTTTGTGACTTTGTTTTATTTAAGGAATGAACACCAGACATTGCCATTTGTCAGAGAAGTGCAGGGCAGCTCAGATCCCACGGTAGTTGACTGGCTGCTTTGCAGCTAATGCTCTGCACAACTGGCAGCCTCTGATGGATAAGAGGGCTTTGCGTCGTTGCAAAGCCCGATTTGCAATAGATTTGCATCCGAGCCATTGTTCGGATGCAATGACTGGGGTGAAGGAGCAACTGAACGCGTGGCTGCTCAGGTCTGCCTCCCATCTTCTTTGTACAGTGAGGCCAACTTTCTATATCTATGCCATGTGTCGCTTCTGGGATGAGAAGGTTGAACGCCAGGTGACTGAGGAATTGGACAGATGTATGTAAGGTAGTGCAAACGTCCTGACGACTGCCTTGCTCTGGCAGGTGGAATCATGATCTTGATGGGGTGATGCTGTCGTACTCCAGTCCAATCCTGGAGTCCACTCAGGTAGGTGCTTACATCACCACGAGATCATCCACCATATTCATGCCATGCGCATTCTTTTGATCATAACGTGTGTTCTATGCAGGCTCGCATCCACCCCTACTTTCCTTACTTCCATGTGGATGTGGCGGCAAATGTGGATCTATTTTCTCCTGCGCCGGGCCAGCTAATAAGTGCGCTCACCGGAATTCCGGCATCCAACACCAAGATTGAAGACATTGCTATCTCAATTATCGCCATATTTTCATGGTTCTGCTTGCATTATAATGGGGAGCTTTTGTTTGCGGCAGCTGGCCAGGTGAACAAGATTGGGGCGGACTACATTGGGCTCTTGGTGCTGGGCATCTTCAATGCAGCCATCGGCCACCAGAACATCAGAGCAGAGTTCCAGCACAGCGCTGCGGTGGGGCCTCTGTTTGTGCCATATCTCTTGCAGGCTTTGTGGACCTGATCTAGCCAGTATCAGTAGTTTTCAAGTTCTTAAAGTGAAGATTGACATCTCAGGGTTGCCTGTTGGTTTGCAGGATAACAGCTGGGTGAGCAGAAGGGAGACCAGCCATCGCATCGAAGAGGGGACAAATGTCATCTTCACTGTGCATACGTAAGGAGCATTTCAATCTTTATTATTTGACTTAAAACAAGTCTGGTTGCAGATCAGGGCACTCGCTGATGCTGTGCTCAAGTGCAATTGATCTGTCGCAGGGTGCAGAATGAAGGGGACTTCTTCAGCTTGACGGGGAAGTTGGATGGGGCATGGACGGGCGCAGTGGGGCACACTGCACCCCAGATACCTGATGAGGAGCACCGCAAGAAGAAGAAGAGAAAGGCTGATGCTGCACAGCTGCGGTGGGCGTCCCTTGCCATGCCTGTGCTATCCTTCATTGCTAGAAAGAGCAATGACCCCATCAATGTCTCTGCCATACTTCAGGGCCACATGAGCACTTGGGAGTGCTCGTGGTGTGATGGTTCCAGAATGTCATGCAGGGCTGATGCCACGCCTCAGGCCCAGCAACAGCCTGCCAACAACATGAAGAGGCACAAGGGCGCTAAGTCTGCATCTGCCGCAAAGCCCGCACAGCCTGCAGCCGCAGTTGCTGCTGCCGCAGCTGTCAGCAGCGCTGAAAGGCCAAAGAAGGAGAAGAAGCACAAGGTGTATGGGAATGGCGTGCATGACGCTGTGGCTGCAGGACCTACCCGGACGTCTGATGCAGGTGCACCTGCCTCTCTCATACTCGTCACAAGATGCCTTTTGTTTACCAAGTAACCTGAAGCCATCCTAAATTGTTGATGTCAGGCCTCAGCCAACATGATGAGGAACTCAGGAGCATAAACAGGACTCTTTGATGTCTCACAGGTCCAGCAGTGAAGAAGGAGCCTGAGGAAGTACCCAGAAGCAACGCTGTTCCGTACATTAAGACGGAGGCGGCTGCACCCGGATCAGAATCCTTGGAAAAAAAGAAGAAGAAGAAAAAGAGGAGGGACAAAGATGCCCACACAGAGGGACCTCCGCCAAGCAGCACAGCCACTATCAAGTCGGAGCCAAAGCCCAATGCCTGAAGAGCGCAGGGAGACCTGATTTGTTGACAAATAAGTGAGAAAACCTCTTTGCTTGATGTTGCTCTGTGGTGTCCTTAGACATGCAGACCATCTTTATGTGACATCATGTAACATGTGTGAGAGCTCATTCAAAGTACCTGGCCTCAGTAGGGGCGTTCAGCCCTAGGACAAAGCCGCCTATATTTCTTCTTCAAGACAGCTTCACTCCAACTCTCTACAGAAATGCAGATTGATGCACGACACGCCTAAATATGCACCGCCAACTAGTATTAGGCGCTGCGCAAGAAGGAACTCTGATATTATACAGCATGTACACTCATCCCTTCCTCCCCTTGACCTGTCTCATTTCCATGGACTTGGACTGATTCTAATCAGCCTCAATGACACACCATTCCCTCTCTTGACATAACAGCTTGCGCGCTGCAATTAATACGGCCAGCAACAAAGTCTGTGTTTTAAACTGAGGGCAAACTTGCGACCATGACACGGCTACGGCTTTGGCCCAAATCTGCCTGGATGTAAAAATGTGATCATCATCAGATGTCTGGGAGCTTGTGAGCCAATGCATGATGATAGCTAGCACATAAATAGGAGAATACTGTACCCAACAATTGTGTTGGGTGTCTCAGTGGATCAATGCTGTGCCAAAACGTCGCAATCGCTCAAGACATGCGAACGGCCACCCTGCTTCTTGCACAGCTGCCAAACAGTGTCCAAGATGCATGCACATCACTCAAGCTTCTTCGCACCAGAGGCCCCGGGCACATCGGCAATGCCTGCATCATCTTTGGCAGGCTTGCCATTGGGCTTCGCTCCATTGGCCTCAATGCCCAGTGCCTGGCCGGCCAGGCTGTTGGCTGGGGGCTTCCTGCCCTCCATCAAGGCGATGTAGGCCCTGCTCTCTGCCAGCGTGGACTCGGACGGCTTGAAGCCGCCCTCTCGCAGCATCAGATCGCGCACGTTGGCTGCATACAGCTTTGGATCCGCCTTCTCTTCCTCGCTGGGGTAGTAGATGGGCAGCTGCACCAGGCACAGCCTGCTCAATCAGCTATATACTTGATGCATGGGAATGCATCTGCCTCACTACTCAATGGAAGCAATGGTAAGGGCTGTGACAGTAGTAGCAGCCTGTGGTGCTGTGAAGGAGACTTTAATTTCCGGTTGATCAGATGGCACACACACCTGGCGAGCTGTGACGCTGTGGAAGGGGTTGGCGAGCATGAGGATGCTGTGCCACAGGGGTTCAATACTCTCCCAGGCCGGCGAGACACGGTCCTCGCCATAGCGCAGGATCATCGGCTGCACCGGCGCGCCGGCCAGGAATGCCCCCGACTTGAAGGGCAACAGGCACTTCCCATTCGTTGTCGTCCCCTGGACACCGCACCAGGCAAGAGCATTAGCATGGTACTCTCACAGGCACAAAGATAGCGCATTACTTCTTTCCGGCAAGATTGCATGCACTCCTCTCTGAGGTAGTGCCACTGAGTACCTCTGGGAATAGAAGCAGAGGCCGAGTAGAGGCAGGCAGCTGTCCAGCAGCTGCCATCTCCATCCTGTCCTTCACCTGCCCTGAGACTCCCTGACAGTCGCATGCAGACACCAACTCAACACAGCAACAGCAGTGTGTCACCACACTCAAAGACAATGGAGTTTCGAGCATGTGCATAAATAGCAGTGCAGAGATACAAGAAGGCGCTCACCGCAACGTTGCCCTTTTTGAAATCGCGATTGACGTAAATGCACTGCAGGTGCTTGCTACACACACAAACACAACAATGTTTTAGTGGATACATACCAGACACGTCAGGATCAATTAGATCCCGCAATGGAGTTCTGGCCTTGTGACTTTAGTAGGATCAAATGAACCACATCACCGAACGGCACGCACCTGATCAAGCCAACCAGTGGCAGATCTTTTGTGTTGCCGCGTGCAACAAAGGAGGGAAAAGAATTTGCGCAGTGCACAATGATGTCCAGGTAGCTGATGTGGTTTGAAACAATTGCCGCTGCAATTCACAGGGTGTGTCAGATTGCAATTATATTTATTAGTGTCAGAATGCTGTACACAGAAGGACTGTGTAAGATCTGTCATACAGTCGTTTTCTCACCTGGCTCGACCCCCTTTGGCAGCTGCCCTGGCTCCACAATGATCCAAGTGAATTTCACAAAGCCCCAGCAGAACAGGCACAGCCGGCACAAGACCTTGCCAAGAGAAGCAACCGTCTGAGCCTGCAATCCCTTGGGCAGTATGACAGAAGCCCTGTGCAAAATAAAAAAGGGGCTGATCAACCATGATTTGTATGGATCAACAGGCACAAAATATAATACCACTTGAGATCAAGCTATTTAATCTTCCACGGGATCTTTTAGCTGGGATGATTACAACGCCCTACCTGCACATGAGATGCACGGAAAGCATGCATAGTGATGCGCTCACGAATTTGATGGGCGCAACGGTAACCAAGAGCACTGCCAGCCTCATGTACTCCAGAAGGGGTTGCGGCTTTGCGCCCAGTTGGCCGTACTGATCATCCCTCTCGAATGGTTCATAGAGCTCATTTTTCAAGTCAAGCGCCCCACTCTGGGACTTTTTCTGAACAATGGCCGGCTTTGGTCGTAACACTACTAGTAGTAGAAACACAACGAAGACAAGCACCATGAAAGCATCGAATGTGTAGCCGATGGCTGACATTGGAGTCATTACTAGCTACATATGCAAGAGTAAAGCAAGTTATCACAATTCGTGCCCTGTCCTCATCAGTCCCACAGATTGAAAAATGCAGTAGAGAGCTACGATGCTTGTTCAGGCGGGCTGCTGAAATCTCCAGAGGCCGACGTGATGCATCAATAGCGTATAATTCATTTTTTACACGAAAGATCTTTCCTGCATTCGTGATGGTGTGTGGCATGAGCCTCGAAATGACAGTATGAACATTCCAAGAGCGGGGTTAATTAGAATTTATGAAGGGTCAACGACCGCGGGCCCGCATCAAAATTCTCTTCCAGCAATCGCTTTAAATCTTGCCTATAGGTTCGATACTATATGTTTTGAGATTGCATTGTTCAACATGCCGGATGAGGATCAGGACGGCGCCGCAAAGAAGCGTGCGCGGGGTGAAGAGGAAGAGTTGGGCGATGGTGGCTCTGCTGGTGAGCATTCTTCATTGCCACGTAATGTGTGCACAAGAATCGTTCATTGAAAGTTTATCTCTCTTCTTTGAGTTGACACCGTGTTGCAATAGCAAATGCAACCTGCACTAAAGATCTCCCAAGCCTTGAGTGCTGTCTAGCGATACAGCTTTGCCTAACGACTCTCATCTGGTGCAGATGCAGGACCAGCCAAGAAAGCCAGGACAGAGGAGGATGCCGCAGGTATGATATGGCGGCCAGATTGGCTGTGAGCAGTGCCGTGTTCGCTTACAGGTGTAGACTAGGCAAGGCAGGGCAGCAGTTGGCGTTCAGGAAGTCTCTTGCAATTTGAAGGAGCTCGCTGAGCAAACTTTGTTTCATTGTCTGGAAGCATCATGTCGAAACGCAGGAGAAGATCAGGACGGCGCCGCAAAGAAACCTCAACGGGATGAAAAGGAAGAGCAGGCTGATGGAGGCTCTAGTGGTAAGCATTGTTCATTGGATTATGACGTACTGTACAGGGACAAGTAATTCTTTGAGAAATTTTATTTGCATTGAATACTTTACCGCAACGGCAAGCACAATCTGCTTTGGAGTGCTGTCAAGCCTTGGTTGCTGGCTAGTGATACAGTGTTGCTTGATGACTCTCATCTTGCTGCAGACGCAGGACCTTCCAAGAAAGCCAGGACAGAGAATGCTGCAGGTATGATCTTGCAGACCACATTGCCTCTGTGCCGTGTCGTCTGTGCCAAAGGTATGTAGACTATGAAAGGGATTCCACCTACAGGTGCAGAGGTAGGAGATGCAGCAACGAACAGAGGCCCTTCAATACCCACTGATGCTGCAGATGCGACTGAAGCTGGACCTACAGAAGCAGCAGAGACTGGCGCTGGTGATGTTAAGGTAACCACCTGCCTGCAGGCATCCAATTTGTGTTGAAAGATGTCGAGAATCCCTTCTACATCTGTTGTGATGATCGCGTTCAGAAGCGCCGATGCTCCCTGGCAATGAAAGGATTGGTTTGCTTGTCCAGGTAGCAAACGAGGAAGAGAATTTGTCTGCAGATGAGCCAAAGAAGATTGGGTACAAGCTGTTCAAGGATGGCAAGGAGGCAGCCACCTACTTCCGCACCCTGCTGAATGCTCTGACGCAGAGGCAGCCTCTGAATGAGGTACAACATTGACTAGTCCACTGTTGGTGTTCTCTTTATGGTGTGCCTTGGAAGGTTGTCACCCCAATTTCTGTGTTGGCTGCAGTATGAATTCCACATGGTGCTGGAGCTGCTCAAGAATGGTCACCCAGAGCCTGAGAAGAAGGTAGGATGCAACTCTGCGAAGGCCAATGTTTTATGCTGTTCCCTCAGTATTGCTTACCAAGGCAATGCATTGTACTGTCATTTGAGGTGCCTGGCAGGCTTTGCTGCGCGTGGTGCATACCAAACAGAATGATGCGCTGAGTCTGCACGTTACACAGATGGGGAGTGGAGTTAAGGCCATAATAGTCCGCAAGCACCAGACTGAGGACAGCAACTGCTTCTTCCTACTTCGCACGGACGGCTCCATGGACGACTTCTCTGTCTTCAAGTGCATCAACCGCCTCTTCCCCGCCTTCGGCAAGGGGAGGGGATCCATGGTGAGCATCAATGCCTGCCTTTGCATCCTGGACACTCTGAGCAGCTTCCTAGTCTTGTCTCAGGATGATTCTCCGAGCAGGCTCCTGTGAGGGCAGAAATGTAACTAATCAGCAGCGCGAGGGACCATAATGGTCAAATAGCGTGCCTTTGTGCTCTTATCTGTCAGCATCTTACTGGGCGCTCAGGATGTGTGCAACGCTGGTGGCAGTGCTTGTGCGATGTTCTTTAAACGGTCATGCATGTTATGCAGTCTGGGGAGAACAGCGGGGGCACGCGTGGACGAGGTCGGGGCCGGGGCCGGGGCGGACGAGGGCGTGGCCGCGGGCAGAGCCGAGGGCAAGGCGGGCCTGGCGGCAGGGAAGGCAGGAGGGGCGGACGCAGGGGATGAATTTGATAGCCTGATGCTTGTGATTGGCAGTGTTTTCCTTATTATCTATGGATGTAGCGAGTGGGATGAGCTGAAGTGTGGGTGCTCTGAAGTTAGAGTCCTGGCCAGCGATGTGTCGTCCTGCATGGCATGAGTTGCATGTCCACAAATGCGTGAGCCAAATTCATAAAGGTGCCAGTCTAGGGACCACATTTTCTATCGCAGAGAGTATCAAACTCCCCAGTGCACCTCTTGAAGGCGCGATAGAACTTCCAATTGGGGGCATTTTTAAATGGATAGCGATGCTTTGAGAGCCTCTGTTCTCTGATGTTCAGGATAAGGATGCCTTCAGTCCTGTAGTACGTTTCATTTGAAAATACATTGCTCTGCATGATTCGATAGTGCCTCAACAGAGACCCAGGGATGGCAGCGGGCATTTTTCATCGCCGTATGTGGCAACCTCAGGGGTTATTGATCTGCCCAGTACTTTTGGCGGTTGATATGGGTGTATGTCTTGGGCGAGTTCTCTGTCTTGCTAGAACCGCGTCCCAGCACCCAGAGACATGAGCCCAATCCCAGATGGGATCGCCCTGTTACTTGGTAAGAATTGAAACGAATGCAGACGAAGTACTTTTAGCAAAAGCACACTTTCCATCGATCATGTTATTTAGTATTTGCCTTCATGCCTGTCTTCAGTCGACTGCGAAAATTCAAGGGCTCACAGATGGGCCTAAGAAGCAAGAATGGGGGGCGTTAGCACAACATCAAACTCACACAGAGAGTCATCTGCGCCAATCGTCTGCTGCTCCCGTGCAATGACAACTGCATGAGCCGGCATGTCTGCCAACGGCTGTGCTGGCCGCCCCAGCACTCCACTGATGTACTCGCTCTGCACCACACATTGCTGCATCACTGTCTCGAGCGAATCAAAGCAAGCCAAGTCACCGTGATTTTTCTCGCGCTCTACTTATCCTCTAACAACTTACAGGCCTTACTGGAAACAGCCATGGTAAAGCATGCAGCATCCCTGCCTTACCTGGGTTTCGAGCACGCGATTGAGCAGTGAGGTGAAGGTGGACGGTGCGGCAGAATCAGCAGCTCCCACAAACACATCCACTGCATCCGTGGACACGAGGCCGGCCTTCTTCCGCAGCTTCTGCACCCGGTTAACCACCTGCCACAGCCATTGCAGCACCCATGAGGCTCCATCCCTTTTTCTCTGCCACATGTCCCAAATATAGACCAACAACCATCAAGGTGAGATTGTGTGTCCCCAAGACAAAGGCCCAATAGCAGCTTCAGGATGAGCTCTATGCATGGGTAGCTGCAAGGAGAGCACCTCTCGAGCAAAGCCTGCCTCCTGCAGGCCCTCGTCTGCACGCAGGTCCAGCACTGCAAGCACACCGCCAGCTCCCTTGGTTCCCATGTCCCCCTCCGATGTGCCCTCCAGCTGCTTGGCGTCCCATGTCACCTGTGCAGAAACTCGCACAAATCCCCTAAGACATGCGTGCCACCTCTCACACGCAAGAGGGTGCAGGTCGCATACCCAGTTGCCTTGCCAGGTGATGCTTGCGTTTGCCAGATCAGCTCGGCATGCAAGAGCAGAGCCAGGTCAGGAAGAGCAGCATTTCAGTGGCTTGCCTGCAGCTCGCCAGCTTGGAGGGTCTCGCGCTCCACAGCCCCGCTGCCCTTCGCCTTGTACTCGACCTGGGTGCTGCCTGTGGCCTCATACTCGGCAATCTGCTCTGGTCCCATCTTTGTGACTGCGTCTGCAATGTCCTTCATCCTGCCGCCCAGCCGCTTGCCAAGGACCTGCGCACATATGCAAAATCCAATCAGCAGGGCTGTCGCGCACTTTGTGCCAACATCAGGTGTTCTACTGCAGAGCTTTCCCTTGGACAAAAGTAATATAAGATCTGACAGGAGCAGCAGCAAGAGCAAGCACCTTGAAGTCTGCCCTGGCTGATGGCGTGGCATACTGGTTTGGATCACTGCACGTCGTCAGCTCCCGCACATTCACCTGCAGGTGCATGGACGCAGCAGCTTGCCAGGTGGGTATGAGTCATGCCAGCACATGTGCAACCATCATTTCCCCGCCAAAAATCTCATGCCTGTAAAAATGCTCACACTGCTGCAAGGCTGGGTGCCGCTAGTATAGAGAAATGCCATGCATTTACTAAAGATAGGTGCCACTAGCTCATGCATTCACTGTCAATAGGTGCTACTACAGATAGAGGGAATTTGCGCTCTACAAAAGATGGCTGCCAGTAGGGATACAGAGACTAGAGAGAGGTCTGTGCCACCAGAGATAATGA
This sequence comes from Coccomyxa subellipsoidea C-169, assembly GCF_000258705.1. Classification (NCBI taxonomy): domain Eukaryota; kingdom Viridiplantae; phylum Chlorophyta; class Trebouxiophyceae; family Coccomyxaceae; genus Coccomyxa; species Coccomyxa subellipsoidea. The sequence goes on from NW_005178033.1 coordinate 912,244, forward strand.
GGGAACTTCTCACGCACCTCCTCAAGCACATACTGCTTGAGCTCGCCGTCCAGGTCGGCCAGGAAGGAGGCGTCGGGGTGGACTACCACCAGCGAGGGCAACGGCTGCCTCGTGGGCCTTCCGTTCTGCTCCCGGATGATTCGCCCCAGCTCTATCACCGCCTGCATGCGCCCCACACTCGCCTGGATGTGCTCATCGCCCGCCTGCACAAGCCAATACAACCAACGCCGTCAGGATTATTGCTTCAGGTGCAGTCCTTGCTCAGCAAAAGCACAGCCTGCAGACTTCCACCCTGAGCTGCTTTGCTGCGGCCAAGGGGCAGGCAGGTGCTGGATGATTGCAAGGGTTGTACATGATGGACGAGAAGGAAAGAATGTGCTCGTGGCCCGCCTGCACAAGGCCATGTCTGTGTTGGTTTGTCCGCCCAATCTAGAGGAGCACCTGATATATTGGGGCCAGAGAGGTATGGCCTGCTGAAATCCAAATCAAGCTCCAAAAGGAGGGCTGGGGACCTCAAAACAACAGCAACTTCACAGATGACTGTGAGTAGAGACTGGGAATTCTTTCAGCAAGTGCATATGTGCGGACCACTCTAGTTTATGGCGCACAATGCGTGCAATGACACCACATGCATCTGACAACCTCAACGCCATTTCTGATCTGTGCAGCCCTGGCTCAGGAGAAGCCCGCCAAAATGAGCCTGCAGACTTCCAATCAGAGCTTCTCTGCTGCAGCTGCGGGGCGCACAATTCCTGGAGGTTTGGATTCAACATGATGGATTAGAAGAGGACAGTGTTGATGCAAAAATAATGACGTGAAGGGGCTGAGATGCGCACCTGCGCCTGCGCGGCTTCGGGGAAGTCGCACCAGTGTACGGACTGCGGCGCGTCCTCGGGCAGCGCTCTCCGCAGGTTCTGGTACATCGCCTCGCAGAAGAACGGCGTGAATGGCGCCATCACCTGGCACACCAGGACGCCTTCAACACGATCGTTCCAGCTACACGCTGCTCCAAACCGGCCTAACCTAGTCCCTGCCCATGAAATTGAAGATTGAGATTTCAGCGCATGCCACCACATGTGGCAGCATGCAGAGCAAAGGCTGGAGAGCAGTCAGACCAGCTTGCCATCAAGAGCTGGAGCAATGAAGGCCACCATTCACAAGTGAGGCCTGGCAAAGAGCCCCTCACTCGGCTCAACAGCGGCAGAGACATATAGCCCTTCAGGCTTCTCCACAGATGGCGGCGGTGGCTTTCTGAACTATGAAAGACCATGGTTGAATCACTCGAGTCTCATGGTTTCAACGAGCAGCGGGAATGCGTGATATGTTCAAAAAATGCTGGAAGGGTACAGAGCAGGAGGGGTGCACTGCACTGCGCACCTTGGAGACGGTAAGCAGGACGTCGAAGAGGGAGGCGAGGGCGAACTGGCAGTCGCTGGCGCCGCCGCGGCCCTTGAGGCGGGTGCGGTTGTAGCGCACGTACACATTGGTCAGTGACTCAATGAACTGCACCAGGAAGGGCACAACTGTGTACAGCCGGTACGCGCCCATCTCCTCGCGCACGAACGCCGTCAGCGAACGTGTTGCCGCGCCGATCCAGCGGTCCAGCACATTCGTCGCGCCTGACAGGTCCACCTGCGCAGGGATGACGTTTGCTGCCAAATCAAGCTCTTGACTAAATTTTGGATATGGCAACAGATCCTTAAATGAAAAAAATCATATAGTGCATGCATTTTGTGGCAGAACCAAATGCTCCGTCCCGCTCTTCAGAGTCCACCCCGTGCATGCGAATGCACATGGCACCCAGGGATGCATTTCTAAGATCTTTCGAGGTTTTCTTAAAGTACCCATATGGCATTGAACCTCAATTCTAAGCACAGAACCGCAGCAAAGGATGCAGCATCAGCTAAAACCACGCTTGGTGGCTTCTGGGCCGGGCGGGTGCAGCGCACCTGGGTGGGGTAGAAGCGCTCGCCAGACTCGGCCTCCAGGCGCAGAACGTTCTGGACAAGGAAGCGGTAGGCGTTGTACCAGGGCAGGAACACATCCTTGACCACGCCGAAGACGCCCTCCTTCTTGAACTTAAGCGTCTCCGCGTGCACGACCGGCGAGTTGACCAAATACAGCCGCAGCGCGTCTGCGCCGTACTGCTCCAGAATGTCAGAAGGGTCCTGCGCCAGCACAACCTCATCATTTGGTTATGTCCTGCGGCGTTGCAGACCTTGCTTGGTGGTCTGAAGGTCCTTGAGCAGTACATTGGGCGCGGTACATAAATGCAGGCTTGCATTGAGTTGCACATGCATGACCTTGCTGGCTGCAGAGAGCTTTAGAGACATTGTGGCATTGCAGGAAGGGAGGAAAGGGGCAGACATGCATGACATGCAGGGAGATGCCATGCAATCAAACGTAAGAGCTGGCAGGACATGCGTGGTAGAGCATTGGCACAAGGATGGCTCACAGGGTAATTTTTCAGCCGCTTGCTCATCTTCTTGCCATCGTCGGCGAGGACGAGCCCGTTGCAAACCAGGTTTTTGAATGCCGGCTTGTCAAAGAGTGCGGTTGAGAGCACCATGAGCGTGTAGAACCAGCCCCTGGTCTGGTCCTGGCCTGCATGCAGATGATTGGAAAGCTTTCAGTTCTGGTGACATTGCAGCAACACCAAAGATAGCAGCATAATGCTTGACAGAATCATACCCCAGAGCATAAATCAGATCAACAATGAGAACATAAGTGTAGGAACGACGCACCCTCAGCCACAAAGTCGGCTGGGAAGTTCTCCTCGAAGAATTCTCTGTTCTCGAAGGGGTAGTGCAGCTGGGCGTAGGGCATGCTGCCAGACTCGAACCAGCAGTCAAAGACCTCGTCCACTCGCCGCAGCATGCCCTTCCCTTTCTTGCTGGGGATCTCCAGGTGGTCAATGAAATGCCTGTGCAGGTCCGTCACCTGCCCACAAAATAAGTAATCAAAGCATGCAAAAATCAAACCAGAATGTCAGGACACACAATCTTCACAGCCCCCCCATCTGCATCATGCCCTCTTTCTCGGCAATGCAAATGGGAGGCCATTCAGGAGTTGCCAGTCAATAGTCAATGCCAGTCAACAGTCTGGATGTCACCTTCTCTCCTGTGAGCTCCTCCAGCTGGGCAATGGAGCTGACCACCACAAGCTCCTCCATATCCTGGCTGGCCCAAATGGGCAGAGGAGTGCCCCAGAAGCGTGAGCGGCTCACACACCTGAAGTCAGATATTCCTTCTATTTTCACTTGCTGTAATAGAGAAGTAATCAGAGTAGAATACATCTGTGGTAGTCTGGGGTCCTCTTCCAGACATGCACAACCTTGTCAGGTGGGGCTGTGCATTTCTGGCACATGGGTGAGCACAGAGAGCGCAGCAACGGACGCACCAGTCGCGTGCGTTTTCGAGCCAGTTCTGGAAGCGGCCGTCCTTCACATGGCTTGGCACCCAGTAGGTGCTTGAATTGGCCGCCAGCAGCCTGTCTCTGAAGTCTGTCACCTTGACAAACCAACTCGGAACGGCCTGCCCAAACCACAGCATGGTGTCACTTGAAACTTGCATTGATTTGAAGTTCTTTCTACATGCACGAATACTGGCTGCACTCCCTGCTCCAGTCCGATAATAGCCCACGAGGAGATGCAGCACCTTGTAGATCAGAGGGGTGTCGGAGCGCCAGCAGAAGGGGTAGCTGTGAGTGTAGGAGGACACATCAATCATTCGTCCGGCAGCCTTCAGGTGCGCGATGATGGCCTTGTCTGCGTCCTTCACATACCTGCAGCCGACCAGACAGATCAGTCAGCATGTTAATATAGGCAACGGCAATGATGAAGTATGCAACACTTTGTAGGCATGTTATGTGTCTTCTAGGACTTGTGGTCACCTTCCAGAGAACTCTGCCACCTCTGCTGTGAAGTTGCCATCTCCATCCACAGGGCATGGCACATCCCCTCCAAGCTCAATAATGCCTGTTGTCCATCAAAAAGTACCTCAGAAGGAGTTCTTTCTACTAGACTTGAATGAAAATCATGGACATGTGGGCCATTAAGACCCACAACATAGGGGAAGATAGCTTCAAAAACAGAGAACGGCATTTTTGATTCACCCTACCATTGGCCAGGCAGACGCGCATGTCGTCCTCTCCAAAAGCTGGCGCGCAGTGCACAATGCCGGTACCATTGTCAGCGGTCACATAGCCATCCCCAACCACCCTGAAGGCTCCAGAAGCCGCGGCATTGCCGTTGGTCAAGCTGCTGTCCGTTTTCAAGCTGGAAAAGTATGGGAAGAGCGGCTGGTACCTTGTTCCCACCAGCTCACTGCCCAGCATCTTGCTCAGCACCTGCGCAGTGCCAAGGCAGAATCAATGACGAAAGCCCTTAAGATGAAGTCAAAGCACTCGAGCAAAGAATATGATCCTTCCTCATAGCAATTGAAGCGTCATAGCCATATTTCCTCCAGCAAATATGATCATTCCAGGCGCCTGTCATGCAGGAACCCTCTTGTGTAAATAAGCAGCAGGGCTGTTCTCACCTCCCAGCCCTTGGGCTCGGCTGCATCAGCCTCTTTGGCATCGCCTCCCTTGCCACCCTTCTTCCCCTTCTCCTTCTTGGGCTTGGGCACGGCGCCGGGCACCGCTGACAGCCGAGAGTCCGCCACGATGTACACCTTGCCGGTGGCCGGGTTGCGCACCCGCACATACTCGAATGCAGGGTTAACACAGAGCGCCAGGTTGCTGGGCAACGTCCTGCAAACATGCCGAGGGCACATCTTGATCCTTGATGGCCGGCAGCATGTGTAATGTCATGCATGATGGAAGTCAAGTAAGAATGGTTTGCTGCTCCCCCTCGATGCACTGCGTGAAACGGTGCATTTGCACAGTTTGGCGCTATATTATGAGTCAGACAGCTGCAGGGCAGTGCATGCATGATGTTGCACTACGTGTCAATAAGCCCAGCAGGAGAGGCGCACCAGGGCGTAGTGGTCCAAGCAATCATGCAGGCCTCATCGGGATCGTTGTCAAGTGAGAATGCCACCTGTCAAACCAGAAATCACCAGAGTTATGCTATGCTTCGTCGCGAGGGACTGCGTTTACAGCGCTTTGAAGTCTTGCAGAGGGGAGCTCACCATGACGCTTGGGTCCACTGTGTCCTTGTAATTCTGGTTTGCTTCAAAGTTTGCCAGGGCCGTTGAAAGACCTGTCGAGTACGGCATGACCTGGCATACAGAACTAACGTTTAGGATAAGTCTTCGGCCTTGTCAGGCATGTCAGGGAGACCAGCAAGGCAATGTAATGTCATCGCACATGCCTACCTTGTACCCGCGGTAGACCAGCTTCTTCTCGAATAGCTGACCAAAGACCCACCACACACTCTCCATGAATGTGGGATCCAGTGTCTTGTAGTCATTCTCGAAATCAATCCATCTGCCAATGCGCTTGACAGTCTTCTCCCACTCCTTCGAGTACCTGCACTTTCCATTGTCAAGTCACACACCTCTGCTGTATAGTGTTGAGCTGAAGGAGACCTCGTGCAGAAACGTTCGCATCATGCAGGAATTGAAGAAGATGTGCAAGCACAAGCATGCTCACCGCATGACGATGCTTCGGCATTCCTCATTGTACTTGTCAATTCCCAGCTTCAGCACATCGCCACGAGTTTTGATTCCTGTCACATTTGGGCATGAACTTCAGAGCAACTACGCAACCGCCTGCGTTGTAGCTCAATGAGCACGACAGACTCAAATCAATGCGAGTTCTTGTGACAAGCTGCTCACCCAGTTTCTTGTCAATCTCGTGCTCGACTGGCAAGCCATGGCAGTCCCACCTGCATCATGTACTTAGTCAATCATATGTTGCACCTTTCATCAAGAATCAGGATTTATTAATGACACATCTTCCATCTGCAAAAGGTTGGGCAGAGCTGTGGCCTTACCCAAATCGTCTGGGACAAAAGTGTCCAGTTGCTGTTGCATAGCGGGTAACGATGTCCTGCAAGCAGCAAATTCATAGTTTAGTGCTGGATTGATCGAGCTTGTTCGAGCAGGACCGATGTCTTGCTGATGGAGTCGCTCGTGATCTCGCACTGGCACACCCCATACCTTCAGTGTCCCAGCCAACAAATGACCATAATGAGGCAGTCCAGTGGCAAATGGTGGCCCGTCATAGAAAACAAAGGGCTTCTTCCCCTCGCTGCGCCTGAGCTGCTCCTGAAAGGCGTCGATGTCGTCCCAGAACTGAAGGATTTTCAGCTCCTCCTTGGGGAAGCTGTACTCCTTCCCCTCCTTTACTTCTTCCATATTTTTCAGATCGAATTGCACTTCTAAGGGAATGGCTGCGCAAACAACGAAGGAGGTTGAAGCCATTAGTAATCATCTCATAACTCGCTGGAACGCCTCCGAACGGCGTCGCCAGCCGCTTTCCTTCGGATCTCTGCTCTCCTGGAAACAAAGTAGGACAGTAGGAGACAAGGGGGAAAGTGGGCCATCATGTCGCACAGGAAGTTCGAGCGTAAGTCTCTCCACCCTACTGATCTCTTCCTGGGGAAGGTTGGCGTGTAGAGTGAAGGAGCAGCTCTCATTTAGATGGACTTGGCGGCTGCTGATAGTGGACAACACTGTTTGTGTTGCACTTTGTTAGGCATCACCCTGCTGTATATCTATGATTAAGAAGTCTTTAAGGAGATTGCGGAGCGGCGCTGGGGTACTGACCAATTGCAGCCGGGTGTAGAATTGTTGTTTCTGATGAAAGTTCAGCTTCCTCGTAGATTTGATCTATTGTGTCTTCTGTGCTGTTTCTCTTCTGTACAGTATTCCTCTGTACTAGACGATCGTAACTGCAAGTCGCATCATTCTAGCGTTGGGGCTCACTGACATCTGCCTGTCTGTTGCAGACCCTCGACACGGGTCTTTGGGCTTCCTGCCCAAGAAGCGGTGCAGACGTGGAAAGGGGAAGATCAAGTCCTTCCCCAGAGATGACCCGTCAAAGCCTTGCCACCTGACTGCCTTCATGGGCTACAAGGCAGGCATGACACACATTGTGCGCGAGGTGGAGAAGCCAGGCTCCAAGCTGCACAAGAAGGAAACAGCCGAGGTGAGCCATTTCTAGTGCTGTTGCGCCTGTTGTGAGCCCCTGAGATCGTTCCTGCGTGCAACACAACAGACTGCAGGGCTCTGGACTGATGCAAATGCTGTGCGCAGGCTGTGACCATCATTGAGACACCCCCTATGATCGTGGTGGGTGTTGTCGGCTACGTCATAACTGCCACCGGCCTCAGGTCGTTGAACACAGTGTGGGCAGAGCACCTCAGCAATGAGGTCAAGAGGAAGTTCTACAAGAACTGGTGAGTACCTGGTCAAGCACTGGCACGATATGCCTTGCATATATGAGCACCTGTGGGCGACACAGCTTTCTGTATATTGTATTATACATATACATATATATGTCGTCAATATGTTAATGTCCATTGCTGCAGAGGTGGTCTGATTTTCAAGTGGCTCTGTGCAGGTTCAAGGCCAAGAAGAAGGCCTTCCACCGGTACGCAAAGAAGTACACGGATGGCAAGAAGACCATCGAGGAGGAGCTGAACCAGCTGAAGAAGAACTGCTCTGTCATCCGCGTGCTGGCCCACACCCAGATCACCAAGATCGGCTATGGCCAGAAGAAGGCCCACATGTCCGAGATCCAGGTCAGCCTGTAACCTTGCTCGCCTGTACACCCTCTGATATGTAATAAGTGCATCGTGCTATCGCCCTCAAATGGGTTCTGATGTGTCTCATGGCCTGCTTCTGTTTCTATTCTGTGCTGTCTCTCATGAATACGCACCCTGCACTTGTTGTTGACTGGGACTGTGCATATGGCAGATCAACGGTGGCAGCATCGAGGACAAGGTGGACTTTGCGTACCAGCTCTTTGAGAAGCCGGTGACTGTGGACTCCATCTTCCAGGCCAACGAGATGATCGACACCATCGCCATCACCAAGGGTCGCGGAACAGAGGGCGTCGTCACTCGCTGGGGCGTCACCCGCCTCCCGCGCAAGACCCACAGAGGCCTGCGCAAGGTGATCTTGACTGACACCTAATCAGTAACCACAGAAATACCGAATTGCCGCACGCATGCACAACTGCTGTCACACTGCTGTGATTGTAGCAACAGAGATGCTCCAAGATGCCACCTGCGAGTCTTTTTGTTGGTTTAAATGTGATGACTGCAGCAGGCTGTCTGCATGCATGTTTGGAGGGGTCATGACAAGATTGAGCGCTTGCGCGCAGGTTGCCTGCATCGGCGCATGGCATCCGGCCCGTGTGTCGTGGACAGTGGCGCGTGCTGGACAGCACGGCTTCCACCACCGGACAGAGATGAACAAGAAGGTGTACAAGATCGGCAAGAAGGGCGAGGAGAGCCACAAGGCCACCACCGAGTACGATGTCACCAACAAGGAGATCACCCCCATGGGCGGCTTCCCCCACTATGGCATGATCAACGAGGACTACATCATGCTCAAGGTGCAGCCCTCCCTTGTCACCTTGCTAATGTCTCAGTCAATCCTAGTGATTTCAAATTTGGCCGGCGCTGATGCTGCAGTCTACCCTATTGAATGCCTCGGCAATTATTGAGAGCGCGCTAGGTATTACGGTTGCTAGTGGAAAGTGTGGGAGATGTATTGGGTTTGTGTCCGACCCCAAAGGTGCTTTGGCTTGACGAGTGGCATGCTGTTGTCACAGGGAGCCGTGCCAGGCACCAAGAAGCGGTGCATCACTCTGCGGCGGTCGCTGGTGGCGCAGACCTCGCGGACAGCGCTGGAGGAGATCAAGCTTAAGTTCATTGACACATCCTCCAAGTTCGGCCACGGCCGCTTCCAGACCTCGGACGAGAAGTTCAAGACCCTGGGCAGGCTCAAGGCGGATGCCAAGGCCTGAGCAGCGGGAAGGGGCTTTTCTCCTTGTATTTGTATGAGCTATTGCAGTGCGCAAGTAGTTCTGATTTGAGTATGGGACAATGGTGACTGTAAGAAAGCACTAGTAAAATTACCCATTTTGTTGGGGTGTCAAGAGGCGAGATCCTTCAACGTGCATGCACATGGCCAATAGCAAAAGTTCTTTCTGCTCCACTGAAGCTACATCCAAGCATTGCACAGCCTGCACAGACTCTCAGAGTCCCACCCTTCAATTTTTCAACGTATCCAATGCGTCTCATACATTAAAGTAAATCCCTCAACCACTTAGCAGAAAGTTTCAGTCGAATTCTTTGTTTGAGACGGTCCCAAAAAGACCTTGGTTTGGTCATACATTCATGTGCTCAGTCCTGGTTCCTGTTGATTATTCGATGGCGATTCAAAAAGTCTTGGAGGAGAAGATTCACAAAGATTTGGTTAGGACCACACACATACATGTCAGATGCAGCTCCCGATGGCCAAGCGAACCCCTACAGTGCGCCCGTTCCGAGTCAATATTCATGCTGCAAGGATGTTCAAAGGTCAGAACTCCATGTCCTGGACGCCAGTGTGGACGGCTACTCCAGACGCAGCGGAAGGCTCCCACTGGTGCTGAGGCGCATTCATCTGGCGGCTGAAGAGCTCTGTGATCTTGCGCTGCGCGCTCGGCCGCTCCTCTGCATCCCCAATCTTGCTGGGGGGCGGCCTGTAATTCTTCTTCACTGCCTCTCGCGCCGCTGCGCCCCTCATGTTGGTCCTCACTCCTCTGAAAGGCAGAGTCCCCTGAGCACAGCAACAGGTATTTGATGCCCTGCACTACTTGACAATCCCTTAAGGACATACATAAGAGGTACATTCAGGGCAGAGAAGCCTTAAATTACTTGCAAGATCAGGAGCCTTGAAAGGAGTACTCACAGCGGAAGGCTTCACTGGCGAGGGTGGAGGGTAGTATTTGTCCACGCCGCCATAGGGGATGAGGAAGCCCTGCTGGGCAGGCAGAGCACTGGGTGCTGCCTGCCGCTCTGACACTGGCTGCAGGCTGCCCAGCCCCCTGGCTTCAGAGCTACTCATGCCCCCGCTCGCGCTGAATGCTGGTGCTCCCAAGCCATATCCTGACGTGAACCCGTTGCCGAATCTGAGGTCGTTCCCACTGCTGCTGATGTTGTACTTGTCGCTGAGCCGCTCGCCCTCCATGTTCAACATCACCCTGCAACCCCAACAGGGATCAATTGCATGGGATAGTTGCCTGCATCTGGCCATCACCTCCACTTGGCAAGATGTCTCATATCTCCGCCGAGTGTCCTTCACTGTCTGCGCTGTCAGTGCATGTCACATGAGCAAGGGGACTCAATACAGTACATACCAGAGGTGCTCGCTGTCATCAATGACCTGATGAATGCGCTGCTTTGGGGCAGTGGTGCACAAATCTCCGCAGGAATCTTTGTCAATGCGGCCGCCAGTCTCCAGGCTGATCTGTGAGCATCAGATTGCAGTGAGTATACCTGCCTTATGGTGGAGCTTAGACCCGTACATGCTTTTGCAGGAGAGGCAAAAGCATAATTTCAGCAGTTTGTCTTCTCCTCTCCTGTGCAGCTCAGCAATGGGCAAGTGCATCACATTTAATACTGTCAAATAAGAGAGCTTAACACGACATACTAGAGTTCTTTTGCGTGGAGTACGGTTGTATTCCTCTACCAAACAAGAGTTCCAGACATCTTGTTTTATAAAAACTGAAGATCTGTACACACCTTATGTTTGTGCCACGGGCATGTTATGCAGGCACCGCGATGCGTGCCAGTAGCAATATCTTCTATGTCTCCTTCCTCGCCCAGAGGTCCACCAAAATGGTAGCAGTTTGCGTCCAGTGCATACAGCTTCCCATGGTGTCGGATAACCGTGACAGGCCGACCGTGCAGCTCCTGTTGATAACAGCAATGACAGAATATCATGTGTCAGAACGTTTTCCAAATCTCACTGAAAACAAATACCTTAGGAACGCGAAGCCCTTCGCTTCAGAAGCCAGGGTTGAGAACCCTGCACGCCAATCTCTGGTACAACCACAGCGCGCCCGCACCTTTGTTATCCTCTGGCCTTCTCGCAGCTCTGCACTCCGCAGAGCCTTCACCCGGAGCATATGAGCTACTACCTCAGTCCCCTGCTCTTTCTTTCTCTTTCTAGTTTTGCCCTGCACAGACAACTTTGCACTCCTCAGTACAGCATTGCTGCGAGCGGCCGGTCACGTTTTCTTCACTACATTGTCTCCATGAAAGCAGTGAGTTTCTGCTACATTGTAGGGCAATGCGCACGGAGCGGAAGTTGTGCACCGTCAGAAGCATCACTTAACCGGCGTTCCTGTGAAAGTGCAAATCTTCCTCAGCTGATCGAGACAATGCAGAGCTGTATCATCTTTCGTATGCGTGGGATCATAACATGAGTACTAGATCACACAAAAGAAAATCCGACGATTCGCATATTCACTATCGAATTGCAAAACAGTATTCAGCACACAGTCATGTCGCACCTTGGACCACATTCTACTGTATCGGGCATGGATTCTTCGTATAACGATCTCTCAGACATGCAAAGGCAGGCTTTTGAGCATTTCTGGCCGTGGCTTGAGGATGCTGTGACTCAAAGCTCTACCCTTTTGCCCTTCCAGAACTGCAGCACCATCAGCTATGCCGACTATGGCTGTGCTGGGGGCGCCAACTCAGCGGCTTACTTTGCTCAAGTTAAATCTGCGCTCGAGCGAGCTGGATTTTTGGGCGGAGTAAGTTCTGGCTATTTGCACAGTTGTACTACAGTCTGCAGTAATGCAGCGTTTAGCCCATGCCAGGATGCTCAAATCTCTCTTGATGTCTATCTCTTTTTATGTGGGGACAGGCTGTGCTGTTGCAACGCTGGCTGCCTCTTCATCCGTGGTGCTTTCCTTGGTTCTGCTATCAAGTTGACGTGCACCCTTCTTCTTCACTCACAGGACGGTTCCTCGCAGCTCCAAGTGACCTTGATAGACGTGCCCAGCAATGATTGGAACCAGGTCTCAGCCGCCTTCTTCAGGCCGGGGGCTGTGGGCTGTGCTGAGGCAATCTTGCCTACTATGGTCCCGAAGAGCTTCTATGCTGGAGAAGTTGCCCCGCCAGCCTCTCTGCACATCGGCATCAGTGTGGTTGCCCTACATTGGCTGTCGCACACACCGCCTGTCAGCCTGAAGGACAGCTTTAATTATCAAAGAGGAGGCATGTCTCGGTCATCTAATTTCCTGGAGGACACATGCTTGAAGAATTTCTAGCCTGTGTTAATTTTTCAGACACCTGAGTTCCATGACAGAAACAGCGTGTATCCCTTCAACATTGCGGCCTCCTGATGGTTATCTTGCGTTTGCTGGGCTGTCTTGGAGTGAATTTTGAGGATCAGACGGTGCCTGTGCAGGCCAATCACATGTGGAGGCTTTCAGGCGACAGTTTGAGTCAGATGCAGAGCACTTTTTGCGTCTCAGAGCAAATGAGTTTGTGCCTGGTGGCCTGCTGTTGCTGGTGCTGCCCGGGACACTGGGGGATCGATACCTCGGTGAAGGGTCCTTCTCTGCCCTGAGCGACGCAGCGGCGGAGCTGAGCGCACAGGGGAAGATCGACGCCTCTCTGCTGGAAGACTTCCTCTACCCTGTCTACATGCCCACAGAGGATGTGCGTTTCCATTGTCCAATGCAGTTCTTGCTCGATGCGCTACTGCTCTGACGGTCTCCATACGTTTGTGCTGATTTTGTAGCATCCCGGTGTTCTGTCTCACATGGATCGTTCTGCGGGTTCTGTCTGCGATTCACTCTGTTTGATGCATTCTGTACCGCATACATGGATCATCTGGATCACATGGATCATACTGCGGTTTTTGTATGGCGTGACATCAACTGACTAGATGCCGACTGTGGTAGGAGCTGGAGAGCATTGTGTACAAGGCTGGCAGTTGGGAGGTGATGCAGCAGGGCGGGGCTTCACTGACGCAGATGTGGGATGGGTACCGGGCATCAGAAGACCCGTCCGCTTCCAAGGCCTATGCCAGCACCCTGATCTTACTCATTCGCGGCGTGTGTGCCCCCCTTGTACGGAAGTGCCTAGCCCTCAGCGAAGAGACCCTCCAGGTTGCCTTTCTCCCAATTGCTACTTCCTCTCGCTGTCAGCGCATGTCAAGAGACCTTAGGCTGACCAAGCCAGCAAGACAGCTTTTCCGGTAGCTGGCAACTACTTTGCAGAGTGTTGGTTGTGGCTCGGCGGTGCATTTCTGTGATGCCTGCTGTGTGGGCCTGCAGGAGCTGTTTGAGAGAGCAGAGGAGATGGTCAGGGCGGATCCGAGCAAGTATGCGTTCAAGAATATCGAAGTTGCTGTGCTGCTTCGCCGCACGAAGCGGCGGCCATCAGTGGATATCGGCAGGCGGAGCACAGAGTGAGCAGCGGGCATGTCAAAACCCAGCATGCTCTTCAGAACTTGCAGTGCAGCGTGTGAATCGCCGTTTCAGGCAACAGGCATCCCTGTGTTCGGCCACATGCATGTGATCTGACAGTGCACTTGCACTGGAGTGGTTGTTGACATCAGGTGTTTCCTGTAAGTTGTTCAAAACCATCGAGATCTGGCAGAGATTGCCTTGTACAGCAAAACGTGCTGAACTTTCTTGCAGATTCCTGCACTGCTCAGGTGTTCCTTGTCAGTTGTTGAAAACCCTCGCGATCTGGCAGAGCATCGCATTGTACATCAGACCGTGCTGAAGTGTCTTGCAGTTTCCTTAATTGCCGACTGTTGCGCTTGTGCAAAGATGGATTTTGGTAGATGTTTATGGACTCAGCAAGTGTGCATGTACTTGAGGTGATGGGAAGTGTTGCACATGATGGGACTGATGGAGGATTTTACGTGCTGCAAATAGACAGCATACAAACAAACAACATGTGGCAAGGTGTTGCCGCCAATGCAGCCATGATTATGATCAAACGGAATTTGAAGTCCTGTGTGAGGGCTCTCAATATAACGTCTTGTATGATTCTGTACAAATTTGAAAATACAGGCTTTATCATACAGCTGTCCTGGTGACAAATATACAATCTATTCGTTGTTCCTAGAGTAGAAAAGTCACTCCTGTGGGACCAGTACTAAACTCCTATTCGGCACCTTTCATCAATTCACCCGGAGGGCAGAAGCTGCCTCAGGCCTGCCTTCTGCTGGTCGGACAGGGTGCGTGGGAAAATAACATCAAATCGCACTCTAAGGTCGCCCTTTGTGCCTGGTACCTTGGACTGGGGCATTCCTTCGCCCTTGACCCTCTTCTCTGCTCCTGGCCTGGCCACATCGCTGACTGACACCTGCATTGCATAAAGCTCACTTGCTGATCCTGTTGTGCCTTCCTAAAGCACTGCATTGACAGTCAACACACACATGCGCGACAATCTGGCAGTCCAGGGCAGTCCAAAATCTAAAAGTCTGGAGAACAACGAAATGTGACTCTCCCCCTACGCATGTCATTGTAGCATCGGAGCGCACCGTGAGCGGCCTGCCATCCAGGGTGGTCAGCTTTATGGTAGCCCCGCAGAGAGCATCCACAAGAGGCAGCCTTGCCGTGTGTGTCAGATCATTGCCTTCCCTCTCAAACACCGGGTGCTTCTTCTCGCTGATGACAAAGACTATGTCAGCAGGTATCGTCCCAGGCCGCTCGTCACCTGCAATGTGCAAATCCTCATATATCAGTTCTGACAGACACCCACGCCCCGCTATTGCAGGCATTTTGCATCGTGAGTCATCCAGCAAACAGCTGCCAGCCATATGACAGGGAACGAGCCAATTGAGGCAGAAAGCATGCCTTTCTTGGGAAATGTGACTTTTGTGCCCTTCTTCCATCCGGGCTTAATCTCAATGGACAGCGTCTCTGTCATGCGCTCTGTCCGCCCAGACATGTCTGTCACGCTGCGTGAGATCTTCATGCGCTTTGTGGTGCCCCTGTACAGCTCCTCCAGTGAGCAGGGCAGCTCATGCTCTAAAGGTGGGTCCTGCCTGGCGCCCGCCCTCCCATTCATGCCTCCAGGCATCCCTCCCGGCATTCCCCCTGCATGCATCGGCCGGGCCCGCTGAGACCTAGTCTCTGCACTGCCTAACAACAAAGACCGCCTGCTGCACAAGATTTGCAGGGAGAAGTACGGACTGAACCAACAATTTTGCTGGGCAGGTAGAAGCTGGGTGCGCACCCACGCCCCCAAACAAGCCTCCTCCTGGCATGCCTCCCATGCCAGAATGCATCCCTGGCATCCCACCGCGGCCTCCCCCTACATATTAACACAAATCAGGCAATCCCGGACACTCCTGTACTCTTCTAATGGCTCAAAGGTTGCCACAGTATTCATCCATCCTTAGCAACTATCAGAAGCGTTCCAAGAGCTGCACTCTTTATGGCAGGATATGGAACTTAGCTAGTTCTGAGCTGTCAGGATGGCCTATACCTCCCATGCCTCCAAAGAAGCTGCTGAAAGCATCATCCATGCCGCCGCCGCCGCCGCCAAATGGATTGCTGCTGCCGAAGAACTGCAATGAACCATTATAACCATCGTCACTTCTACTGTGTGGGACACATCATGTCCATACGTGTAACTGCCCTTTCTCCCTGGAACATGCACTGCCTTGATGTCTGCATTCCTCTTTATTGTGTCCATGTGCATAGGCGGATCAGCCAGGCATTTGCACCCACAAATGCAATGCAACACGCGCCGCACCCTGGCAAAGATTTCCTCAGGATTTGTGGCATTAAAGTGCATGCCGCCTGGCGTGCCGCCTCCACCTCCTGGCATGTTTCCGGGCATCCCTCCCTTGAGGCCCTGCTCCCCAAACTGATCATACACCTGACGCTTGTCCGTATCTGACAGCACCTCAAAGGCCTCGCTGATTTCCTTGAACTTCTCTGCTGCAACCTCCTGGTTGTCGGGGTTTTTGTCCTGGGGATCCAGCATACAAGAGGTAAATCCTTGGTCTAGGTAGCTGACACTGGGGCATAGCTTGCACTGGGTAGGCAAAAGTTGGTGACACAGGAGATTGGCGAGAGAGCACACCGGATGATGCTTCACAGCCAATTTCCGGTAAGCTGCGACAATGTACCAAGTACTTAGTACAGATTTTAATATACGAAAGAACTGCGAGCAACCCATACATGTCTTGCTAGACCAGACAAACCTTTCTTTATATCATCATCAGAGGCAGTTCTTGAGACGCCAAGAATTTTGTAGTAATCTTTTCCCATTCCTGAGGATGTCTAATAACACTGGGGTCGCAAGCTGCTGGAAAATTTCTGCAGTAGTCAAATCCAATGGTGACGAAGCACTTGTGTATCGTCCCTCAGATCGTGCACTGATAGTGTTTTCTGACAAATTCGTTCACGTTCGAAATTACCAGAAGAATAAAGTGCTTCAAGACTGGTTAAAGTCTCGACTTTCTACTGAGGTTCTACATGCTTAGTAAGCCAGTTGGCCAGAATTGGACAAGTTTGGCTTGTTGCATGCACAAGCATGCTTCTGCCAGTCAGATATTCTCTCACAAGATGTCCATTGGCAGGGCATTTTTATCATCCCATGCAGCTGTGGCATCATAATGGCTGCACCGCGCAGTCAGCCTGGGCAGCCATCATCATATATGGCCCGAAATGACTCATCGGATCGCTTATTTATATACAAGATGTGCAAAGTTCAAGCCAAGGCCAAAACAATCCCACACAGGGTGTCTGCAGCCGCATCAATGAGGCTCAGCATTGCACCCAAAGGGTCGCACCCGGTGGGCAGCCTGCTGAGTTGCAATGGCCGGTACCGCGACGGCTCAGCCTGTGATGATCATGATCATCACAGATCTGTACAGATCTGTCAGAGTTCAGGCCTTACCCGCAGATATTCACTCCTTGCATAGCTTATCACATCCCACCCTCCATGAGGGATCCAGTAGCATGCCATCAGTGTATGCGCATGGGGCATCAACCGACTCGGAGATATAAGCCACCGCCACGGTGCATATATCTCACCGTATACTATAGTATGCACCGTGGCTCTTCCTATTAGCTCCAGCGGAGCGGCTTCACGCGGCTTCTTATCCATCCTTTTATGAGCTGGACATGGGATTGGCGCAGCTAGGAAGTAGGCAAAAATTGAGGATGATCCGAATAGTCAGCATTACATTTTGGCGGGGCACCTAGTGTACCTCATGCATTTCTGGTAGTGTCAAGCCAAAAGGGTGGATAAGAAAGGGAAGGGAGGTATTGCACTGAAACTTCGGCGGGAAACCGCCAGACTCAGGATAAAGGCACACGAAAAGTCTTCTTTCTTCACTTTTCTTCTCGAGGTGATCTCACCCCGACAGTGATCTGCTGTTTATCTTGCTAGCTATCGCTGGGGACTCTCGATCCGACCTTGGAATACCTGATCGTCTCCAGTCCTGCTACCCTAGAGCCACGCCAAGGCGAACGCTCGCTTGTCACAGTGTGCTGTTTCAGTGAGTCTTCAGCAATTGAGGCGTTGCAAGTCAGACTCTTGCTGTTTGTAAATAAGAATAACTCTAGTCTAAGAGAGGCTTATACGCACGGTCGCGTATTGACCGAGGACACTGCCACCACCAGCCTTACGTGTCCCACAACGATCCGAAATGAGTGCCCAACGTCAGAACGCGAAACGCCACAACCGATTTGCGCAAAGATCACTCTCTGCGAAGGTAATTTGCACCCAAATTTGTCACGAAATGGTGCGATTTTAGCAATTTGTCAGGGGTTCTGTATTGCTCATGGGGTTATGTATTGCTGATGCTGAAACGGTTAAGCTTTGCAGGAAGAAGCCGTGGAAACATGTGATGCCCCGATCCAGGCTGCCGATCTTTCCTTTGGTCATTGGGTTGCCTCGACAGAGGATGATGAAGACACCGCGAGCTCCAACAGTGCCAGCTCGAAGGCGGCTCGATGCGCCTCTCCCACGGCCGAGGAGTCTCTGATGGTGCGCACCTGGCTCAATTTAGACGTGCTTCACTCATCTACGAGATCATATAAGCTCGGCGCAGTCAAATTCGTGGCAGCACGAGCTCTGAAGAGCCAACCTGTACTAGGGGGATCCACCTCCTTTGACTTTCTAGACCTAAGAGGAGCTTGCAATTCACTGCAGTGCGATGAGGAGATTGGCGAGTGCACGCAGCCGCCATCTAAACGACAGAGGAAGTCCTGTGAATTCATTTCCAACAATTCGACAGCGGAGCCCTCCACTGGGCTTGGCAAGGACTTATCCTGGCTGCTGAACAACTCTATGCAGGTATGTACAACACATTTCCAAACCCTGCTCCTTTGCAATGCTCAAATTTTTACTTGCATACTTACCAAGAAGCTAAATTGATGAGGCACTCCTTTTGCTGCAGGCAGCTGATGCCTGGTTCCAAGTGTGCCTGCCGCATCACATGATGCCTAACACCGTCCACCCAATTCAGCTGCGCATGCATGCGTGACTGGCCTGCCGGTTCCCTTATTAGGATGCAGATGATCAAGCCGACCAACATCTGATGTCACGGCTCAGGGTGACTACTGAAGCCTCAAGATGGCTAATATATCCGGTGGTAAACAGCCCACCGCAAGGTTGGTAGTGTAAAATAGCAGAAGTGCTATTGGTGGCAAGTGCTCACCGCAGAGGTGCAATACTCCTCTGATGAGGCTGCGCACCTGATCCCATAATGTTTTTGGCTCCTCTCTTTTCAGGATGCTAGCAGCATCCCCTTTTCTTTCAAGTTGCTGGCTCCTTCCCAAAGTTGCAGCATAGGCACCATTTATGGTATTACATAATTCAAGGAGTGTGGTGATCGCCGTTGCAAATATGGTCTTCGCTGAAAGTTGGCTTGCTGACGGCAGCTGTAGGAATAAAATTTTGTCCAGCAAGCCAATTTTCACAAGGGTATTGGGAATAGGGAGGGTTGACAGTGGCACTGTAGCACAGTGTTGAGCAGAAAAGCTCTGCTGCTAATCGAAACGCTCATCCGGCAGAGCTTTAATGAGAGGAGTTGACTGTCTTACCCGACTGTGTGTGAGAGCGGAATTGAGAGAACAACATTGAGTGTTGCCAGGAATATTCCAGAATAGCATGATAAGCCACAACCAAGACAAGAGTGCCCTTTGGCGACCTACTCAATTTCAAGTGTGATCCTCGTGTACTTCTATCCATTTGAGGGACGGTGAGTTTCCATAGTGATGAGTTTGTCCAGCAGTGCCTACCTCAGGGCCGTGTACATCAGACCTATCGGTAATGCCAGAGTTGTTTAAATGATGTGAATTGCTTTTGCCTCAATTGTGGAAAAGTCAAAGCTCAGGATGTCAAGGAAGACTGGTGAATTTCCGGGTGTTCAGACTGCGGTAACTGCAAGTGGATATCTATTGAAGGTCTGCTTATGTAATGGCAGTAACAATTGACACAATCAGTCAGCATAGTGCCCCACTTGTGATCATCAAAGATCTACGCCACGAATACTACAAGCGTCACATCAAGTAGCTTCATGCACTTGGGCAGATCATGCTATTGCACAAACTTTATCCACCATTTAGCACAAGCGCACAGACTGGCACACATACAACCTGCATTTGTCACGGTCCTGGCACATGCACATTGTGATGCAACTGCTGTCATTGGACACATCAGCATCTACAAAGTCAACACTTATAAGATGATCCCTTGGGATTTGCTCAAACGACTCATTCAGTTCTTGCAACCAGCCGCGGATAGCCAGCGAAACAACACGCCTCCTCCTCTCTCCGAATTTGATGCCTGTGGATCCCCTTGGGTGGGGACGGCTCATTGTGCCTGACATCTCCAGAGTCCTGAAAACCAGCAGTACTGTTCACCTGAGAAATGCAATAAAGTGCTACCACCTGTGCAATGCGAAACAGGGAAACAATTCCAACAGCCACAGAACCTCACAAACTGGGAAACAACACTGGAGGAGCCCGCTCACCTGAAGATGCAAGGTTATCTGCTCTCGCAAAGCGCCAGCGATGGCCTGGGCATGCTGCCAGTCAAGGCCCATCTCGCTGCAAACGCTGGCGGCGTAGCGCTCTGGCAAGTTCTGCGGCAATGCAATGGCCCACTCCACCTTATCTTGGAAAAGCCTGTCGCCGAGTGTCACGCTGACCTGGTTACAGCAATGTCTGCATCACAGGTTGTTCATCTGATATCAGCTGTGCTCAAGCATGTCCAGCATGTTCACTAAAGTCGATCATGTAGCACACCTCAAGAACCTTTGTGTGGCTCCCAGCAGGGGAGTCAGATCTCCCCACCGAACAGACCTGGAGACTCCTGTCGATCATGTGTGCAATATCTCTGCAGCACACGGCATTGGGAGCTTCAGGGGAGCATCAAAACTAGTGAGATGTAAAGACGGATGATTTGTGGGGAGCTGACACCCGTGCCCAGTCAGTGGTTTCTTTTTTTGGCAATTAGCCTGTGGTGAGCAACATAAAGTTCAGATCGACATGCCTTTCATATGCCGCTGGAAGCAAGCCATTATCATGACAGATCTTTGCTGCAGCTGCACTGCTCCGCCCAGCTGTTTCTGTCAAGACAAACAGCAAGGTTCATGGTCATCACCAGTTCAGATGTGCTCAACTATTCAACAGGCCATGGTATCAATGCGGATCCCAGTTGTAAACTTGTCTCTGCCCCACCGTGCTAGGAGCATACCCTTCAGCCTCCAGAGGAAGTCTTCACGGATGCTGTTGGCGTTTTCTCTATCCAGAGTGACACTCATAGGGATGCTTGGCCCCTCAACCATGGGCTTTGGCCCACTAGATGCAACGTGCTGTCCAGCTCTCTGCTGTATTTCGTTGAACAGCAATGCTGAGCTGCCACCCTTGGACTTCGTCCTCATGATCTCTGGGTGTAAAGCAATAAAGGACTTATGTATATCGAATGTGGCCTGTTCAATGATCTATCAGCTTGCCACTGTCTCGTCAATCAGCAACAGATCGGAAAGAATTGTGTAGCGGTCGGTACTTCAATAGTGTATGTAATAATAAATTTGGGTTAAATGAACCGCAATCTCCTAATACACATATGCTGGGATGTAATTTCTTCTTCAGTCCGGTGCGCTGCACTCATGAAGCCATTTCTGCATGCACATCCCTGCCATTGCCAAGTCTGGCATTGCTACTTGGTGAAAATTCTTCAGGCATGAATTGGTGGAAATGGTGTGACTCATCCATATAAAAGAGTAAGGTTGGAGGTTTTTATTGCATGTCACTGGATTGGAGCTTTGCGAGACTGTCTAGAGCTCGACAACTTCCTTGTCACGACGCCCTTCTCTAGATCTGAAGGCTACTGTGCTGCCAGCGTCAGATCCTCGATACCTTGTATTGATCAGAATCTTAGAATTTTTTCTGGATTTTGTATTGAAACAAACGCAGCGCAAAGGCACTGGCGATGAAGTTGACTGCAATAGCCCTCCTAAAGTGGAATGGAGAGAGGGAACCATACCTGTTCGGCATTGCAGCAGACCTGTCCAACTTCGGATTTTTCCAGCGTGGCAGCGTCAAGGAAATGCTGACCTTTGTCTCCAGAACTGTATCAAAGCGCACCCTTGTCGGACAGCGCCAGACAGTCCAAAACGAGGAGTACTACTGCCATGCCTACAACAGAGACGGCCTGGTGAGTGTCAATATGCTAATGTACCACCTTTCACTATATCTTGACCCTCTTGACAGGGATCAGATTCACTTTCCACCTGTTCCTGAAGTTGAGCTTGGAAGTTTTTGCAGCAGATTCAACTGCGCACTCCTCTGTGCCTTAACTCAGTCAGACAGGTTCTGTCTCTCACCTACGGTGACACTGCAGGTTGGCATAGCATTTGTGGATAAGGACTACCCAGCTCGGGCAGCGTTTGGGATAGTGACCAGGGTGCTGGACGAGTACTCAGACCAGTCGAGGGATGCCTGGCGAACAGCGACAGCGGACACGAACGATGCTGTTTCCATGCTCGAAGCAGCTGTGTCCAAGTACCAGGCAAGGCTCTGGCACATACTCTTGTTGTGCCTGCATGCTTCCTACAGATACATGACATAGCATTCCATCCAAGGGGTGCCATCTGATGCAGCAACAGGGACCCACCTGAGGGAAAGGCCTGCTTCTGCATGGGTGGCAGAAGAGAGTGCACTAGCTGAGAAGGAAGTGCTGACAGCTTTTCTTGTGGTGGTGCCCAGGATCCAGCCCAGGCGGACAAGCTCACAAAGATTCAGCGCGATTTGGACGAGACCAAGGTGGTGCTGCATAAGACGATTGAGAGCATGCTGGAACGTGGAGAGAAGCTGGACACGCTAGTCGACAAGTCCTCGGACCTGTCCATGGCCAGCCAGATGTTCTACAAGCAGGCTCGCAAGACAAATTCCTGCTGCAAGATGATGTAGGCAGGCAGGCTGGCAAGCATTGTGGATGCAAGCGCTGCGCCTGTCCCTGCGTAGTGTGCTTGCAGAGGGCCTCGCCAGGCGTGCCATGCTGGTGCTAGCAGCATTGTATTGGGCCTTGTATCATTATGTACTATCTTTTGGGACCATCATGCAACATGGACCGGACTCTGCAGGGGCAGCCGTGAAGCAGCTCAAGGCTCAAGGAGGTACCGGTGATAGGACATTCTGTGCTGCAGTTGGTGGACATCTTGTGTGAGCTTGATTGGTGCTGCATATGCTTTCCTTGAGTCTTGTGAAGCACGTGCTATGCCATCTATCTAGAATTAATTGTAGAGTGCCTCGTGGCACAATTTTCAGTCAGCCAAAAGGTATGATATGCTGCTCATTCGAGATAATTGATGGGTGGAAATCGGAGCAGATGTATCGGTGTGTTGGTGTCACAATAGGTGCCAACAGTGCCTCATTATGAGCAGCCTCTTGCGTATCACATACGGTAAATTGCTTACTGCTGCCATCAGTGATCAGTGTACACATAGTGTGCCACACCCAGTGGGTGCCAGTGAATTCATTCAAATACAGCTGCCTGCCGGACCCTGTTCCTGATGGAGTGCGCCTGACCGGACTTGAAAGTCATCCTAAGCATCCCTTTAGCATGCAGGGAAATGTTTTGGGGCTGCACCGGGTCCTCTTCCTAGGAAGGAAGGAAGGAAGATTACATCACTCCCAGCCGCCTAGGGCTGATTTGATGAACTGGCAGCATCCAAATAATCAAAACAATCCATCACAAAATGTGCAACACCAACAATGTCCAACTGCCACATGAATTGCTGCATCGTCACAATGTCTGCACCAAACAGCCCAGGATATCTGTCCCGAACAGATTGCAAGGCAGGGCACTCAAACACAAGGTGGCGCTCATCCCCAATAACCTGCTGGGCACAACGCATGCACAAACGCTGGGGCCGGGGAACCCTGGCCCAGCGGCCCGAGACATTGGGCAGACTATGACAACCCATCCTGAACTTCAACAATATACGCAAGCAACGGGCACTCAAAGGCTTCCTATAGGTGAACATTGTCCAACTGCGTGTTCTCCTCTGAACAGGAACGCCTCCCACCGTGTCTGTGTGGTCGGCAATCTTGAGGAGCTGGTGCACGCGGAAACGATCAGAATTATTTTTTGCATTGCAGCTACCGACAATTCTTAGACATCTCGGGTCCTCTCCCAGAAACGCTTGCCACAGATGGTGCAGGTACGTGCGCAAGCCATTTCCATCTTGCAGTCTAGGAGCTTTCACACCGTCAGCAATCTGCAGAAGAGTCTAATGCAAGTGTTTAGAAAGCCAACGAAAGGCCTATATATCTTTGTAGTATGATGATTTTGTGTTGTTCGGCTCCTTCCTGTATCGTCCACACACGTTCGGGGGGTTGCTCACATGTTGTGCTCGGCTGCTCGGCCAAGTCTGAATTAAAATCTCGGGTGTATGCTGGATATTATTAATGAGGTCGAAATAAATCTCCTGAAGCCCCTATTGTTCTCTAAGATTGCAAATTTCTGGCGATCTAAAAATAGACGCCATTAGTTGCCGACATCCCCACCCATACCCGTCCAGTATGGGAAACGTGGATTGAGTTACATTTGCTGCTCTGCAGTCTCTCAATGAGCTCTTCCTGGCCTACTGCAACTACGGGACCAGGACCAAGACCACCGAATTGGATGGCGCAAAGTTTGTGAAACTCTTCAAGGACACAGGACTGGTGGGCAACGGCCTCATTGCTACAGACCTTGACATCATCTACTCCAAGGTGGTCATCCCCTTTGACGATGTGCAAATCATAAAATTGTTCTTGAGACACACAACATGACATCAGCATGACGATACCAATAGGCTAAGCCAGTGCTTGCTGCAGGTGAAAACCAAGGGTGCACGCAAGATCCAGTTCGCCGAGTTTGAGAAGGCTCTGGACCTGGTGGCAACCAAAAAGGTAAGATCTGCGAGCACTCAAAAACTGCTTGAGCAGCAATTGAACACACATACTGCTGTGAGGCTACAGTATTTTCAAGACATCAACAGCATGAGGACGGCTGCCTAATACACTGCACAGGCGATAGATAGGGACGAGCTGGAGAAGAGGCTTCTGGCGAGCGAGGGGCCTAAGACACAGGCTACAAAGGCTGATTTTGTTAAGTTTCATGATGACAAGGTACTGTTTCAGCCATTGCCAGCTGCTGAGATAAGCAAGACTTCCTCTGGCACAGCCTTGAGAGTATAAAGTTGAAGCCTTAGTGTTGACATCACATTCCTTGCTCCATCTAGTCATTAAGTAGAGAAGGAGGGAAACCAACCCAGTGGCCACTAGAGGTTAGCCCCGACATCCTCTCACAGATCGCTGCGCATATTGGTTCTCAAATTTGCATCCGTTCTGCATGCAGTCTACATACACTGGAGTCTATGCGAAGGGCGGACCCACAAATGTTGATGGAACCGGAGATCTGTCGGCCCTTTGCGACCGCACACCTGCTGATGCCCGTGGAGTGAAGACCTGATCTGCATGAAGCAAAGATAGTGCCTTGAAGGCACTGCAGTACCATGATGTGCTATGCATGATTAAGAAGTATGCAAGTATGCTCAAGACAATTGCCAATTTTAATAGTATGTGCACATGCAAAGTCACATGTGGGCTGGAGCCAGTGCAGAAGAATATTTTCTTATTAAGAATCAGGCAGAGCTGCTACGTGCTTGCAAGAAAGAGCACTGCAAATGTTCGTTGGACATGACTTGGCCTCCTGTAGAGGGCAACCCTGGGGAATAAACTGCGTTGCTCGCGCATTACATTTATGCTACTGTGAGATCGATCAGCAGTCTGCTCGAGTGCCCTGAACGGATGTCTGGTGCAAAAAACTCTCCACACAGCACCGCAGCACACAGATCAAGCGAGACAGTCTTGGACAGTGTACACATGAAGCTATGCCGAACAGCCCTCTGACTTCCTTGTCGGGTGCCCTGCTCTTCCCCACATCGACCACAAAGCAATGCAGTGCTCTCGCACAGCCTGAAGCAAAGAGTGCGTGCGCCAAAATCCCTGTACTGAGGCGCACAGGCACGCTGGTGCACAGCGCGACAGGCTTCTCACTCCTTGTCGAGGACCTTGGCGGTACCCTTGAGGCGACCGGTGCGGCGGGCGGCAATGAGACCAACCTTCTGGCCGGGGGGCGCGTCCCTCCGCACAGTGGAGGCATGACCAATATGCTGGTGGTTACCACCACCGTGGGGATGTTCTACAGGGTTCATGGCCACACCACGCACCTGACACACACAGTTACCACCGATGAGACACTAGACATGCAACCTAATCTCGGCATCCATTATCATCTCCCTCAGACAAGAGCACAACGGGTGGACCCAAGATTGCTGGAACAGGAAGACAATGTCAATACATTCGTCGAGGTCCAGATATATATAGCTGCTGGCCACCATGCAAAAAACTGAATGCAAGATGCAGAGGGAAAAGGTACGGTGCAAACCTTGGGCCAGCTGTTCCTCTTGGCCTTGTACTTGTGGTAGGCGTTACCGGCCTTCAGCATGGGCTTCTCTGTACGGCCGCCGCCTGCCACCTGTCCCACCATCGCACGGCATGTGCTGGGGATCACCTGCGCACCACACCCACCCATCAATCCCTGCAGACCTGTAAATCGCCGCGCTTGCCACTGCTTGATCACATCCTGCTGTGCTGTCTTTTACTACTCCAGTGCTGACTTATGCGCCAGTCATGCCCAGTGACATTCCTGGTGCCCACAGTGACATTCAGGGAGAAGAATCAAGGCGGTGCAGGGAGAGAAGCTCTGGCAGTGGGAGGCCAGCGGCTGACCTTCTTGGAGCCGGAAGGCAGCTTGATGCGGGTGATGCCTGCCTCTGGGTTGTGCGCCACCACAATGGCGTAGTCCCCTGATGCGCGCGCCAGTGCGCCGCGGTCGCCCGCCTTCTGCTCACACGCCATGCGCAGCCATGTCAGCACGGTATATCCGCCATCACATGAACCCAGCTTTCCGGCATGCTTCTGGGTCATATCTGCCAGGCTGAGCGCAGGTAAAGCGGTTGCAGACAAGCTTGGACCAGCATCTCCACTGATCACATGCATCGGTTCAGGCAGGTCATTTTTTCAGTAGCCTGGGACTGGGTGCTCTTGAGACTGCAGACCCACCTCCTCAACATTGCAGATGATGGCACCCTCAGGCATCTCTCCAACGGGCTTGATGTTGCCGATGGACAGAGTTGCCTTCTTGCCGGCGTACACAGCCTGCAGCGCGCAACAGAGATGTCTCAGTTGTGGAGCTCTGGGAAACACCATCTTCACTTTCAGGAACCTTGCTGTGTCATATGCCAGAATGAGAGATTTCCTCACCTGGCCTGAGTAGAGACCCTCCGGGGCAATGAAGAGCTCCTTCTTCAGCCCATACCGGATGGGGTTGCGGAACGTCACCTGCGCAGGTAAAGCTCACTGTTGATGACCTGCTTACTTCCCAGTTAACAGAGTTCCTGGAAAGCATTGGATGAGCTTTTCAGGCGATTAACGCTTCTCCCAAGCAAATTGGATTACGCACCCTCGCCAGAGGTGCGCCACGACCAGGATCGTGGATGATCTCTGTCACAACTCCCCTGATGTAGCCATTTCGCTCTGCTGCGTCAAGTGTGCGATGACGTGCAGGTCCCTTGCGTGTTCTGGTGTGGGACGTGAAGATGCTCCCCCTACCTTTACGCTGGGAGCGGATCACGCGACCCATCTGTTCCAAAACAAATAAAGTAACTCAGTACGATTCAGTAGCCACCGACAGACACGCAGGCTCTGGGGAGGTCTGCTTGCACCGACTGCTCTTCGTTTAATAATCTATCCATTTCAGCCGTCTGGGTGATTAAAATGATATCAACTCTGGCATGCTGATAGAAGATGAGAATTGCTGGTTGCACCGCCTCTAAACTCCTCCCTTCTCAATCTACGTGCCATGGGCACAGAAGGATGCACATTCATTATCGTAAACTATCTCGCACCTTGAATGACCTCTCTCTCCTCTGCCACACCGCTTGTGAGGCAGATCTGAGAAGCAGGCGGCTGCCCCTCCTCTCTCGTGTTCGGCTGCGCGGAGGCGTTCCTAGCGACATGCAGTTGCCTAATTTGGCCGACCCCTCGTTTTTGCTCCTGCACATTGCACATCCTTTGTCTTGAGACGAGGCCCGGTTCTTGAAGGGAGAAGTAGAAACACAGGAAACAACATGGATCACAAATGACTGCGCCATCCATCAGCCCGCCTGCAGCGGTTGCTACCTAAGTACTAGTATGTACCTTCTGGTGAAGCTTCTGAAGGCGGCCGGGTCACCGCGGCGGCCGCTTACCTAGTACGCTCTCACTCTAATATCAATTTCACGTCAGAGTCTGGGATCAATGAGTGTCGGTAAGCATTTCGGTTGATTTGTGTGTTCAGATAATGTGTCAACTATTATCATTACGTAATGTATACAATTGTTCAACAAGCTTGTCTTAAGTTGTCATGCATGCACGATGCCAGCAGCACGCATGCGCTGCCAGCCGACAGTGTCAGCACGCTTGCCTAGAGAAGTTAATACCTGTGCCTGCATGTAGTCACTGATTTTGGGCAGTCTTTTCCCCTACAGCCACAGCAAAGCATATGCTTGCTCACTCTGTTTTTGGTGGGTCTCCAGCAATTCAGCTTTGCAAGTCAGACTCTTGCATGAGCATGTGACCTCGATGTGTACTCAACCAGGGCTTGCTGCCAATGTGAGATCAGTTTTTCCCATTCCCAAAGCTTGCCCCAAAGGACCTTGGTATACATCGTTTAGCTCACCGCGGAAGCATTTCTATTGTGTCTTCCTCAAGAGAGGCCGCAAAAACATCAGCGAAAGCAGACTTCATTGCAAAAGCATACTCTTGCATGAGCAGTGTTGCTTCATGTGATTCCTCCTCTGGGCTTGCTTGTTCTCCTTGCGCTCCAGACCATGTGTTCTCCAATGCTTCTGGCGAGCATGAGCCCTCAGGACCTCTTTTCAGCAGCGTCTGTCCGCGGAAGCCAAGAAATCAGCAATGTACAGGCTGCACACTCTTAAGAAACCCACAGCATGGACAGGTGCAGGAACATCAGCCAGTACACGCGTGCGCACCTGCACACTTGCCACGGGGCGATCAGCAATCCCACACGGCGTGATATACCGGAATGGGGTGAGATCTGTCGTTATATTGACTGCCAGTCCATGGTATGTCACCCACTTCTGTGCGCGCACGCCTATGGCTGCCACCTTTTGGCCACCCACCCAAACCCCTGTAAGGCCAGGTATCCTTTCCCCGGTCAGCCCAGACACCTCATCCAATGCCCTGCCATCCCATAACACCCCTAATTAGCACCAATTTGAAGCCGAGAGCATCAGCGTCGAATGCAGGGAGGCACGGATACAAGAGTGCTGAACAGGGCCGTGCCCACCTGATGATGACATCTTCCAGGCTGCGCAGGTACCAGTGGAGGTCAGTCTGAAAGCGCCGCAGGTTGATGATGGGATAAACGACTAGCTGGCCTGGACCATGAAAAGTGACTTCTCCACCTCGCTCTGTGCGGAAGAGGGGGTGTGGCGGGGAGGCCGGATCGAAGGCAAGGTGAGCCAAGGAGCTCCCAGATCCCAAGGTGTATACTGGAGGGTGCTGTACAAGCAGCAAAAAGCCTGCTACGTCCTCAAGAGCGTCACCTCCAGGAGCAAGATCTCTCACAAGCTGTTTCTGCAGTCTCCATGCCTGCAAAATTCAGATGCTGGATCTTGGCATGGATGACTGACTTGAAATAGGAATTCCTTACTTTGATGATCAGATCTCACCTCTTCGTAAGGTGTGAGGTGGCCACTATAATCCTTCACAAGAACTAACTTTTGACTCTTCTCTCCGGTAACTGTCTTATTAGCGACGCATCTTGACACCTTCCTATGGAGCACAGTATTTTGAAGTGTAGCTACGGTACCGAAACTGGTGATTTGCAATGGTGAATTCCGATGCACCAGGCTCATGCGCAAATCGCTTGGAAAACAAGCTTCGGATGGCCGGTACTTGAACCGATGATTACAGTATCATCTTTCAAGTTGTTGCATGGGATCAAGAAACTCGATGAATCAGGATCGCGGCAGATCAAGCAAATGGAAACGAAATTGAGGTAGGTGACTCAGCCTAACGGCTATGAACCGGAAGACGACAGCTGAAGCTGTAAGAGCAAGATTGAGCGATGCATTCTCCGCAGTTTCCACGGAAAAATTTTCAAGCTGCCTGAGATGGAATTACTGTAATTACAAACGTCGAAGCATAGACAAATCGATACTCACTGTCATCTGCAACGGTAAAGCATCCATCAACGCACCTATCCAGTGGGCTCACCAGGCATAGTTTACAATTTTCCAGTTCATATAATCTTCTGATGCTGACATACTCGTAACGTCCCTGCAGCACTGCTGGTCCTTATGATGACAGGACGATCGCGAGTACCACATGAGCCTCCTACAGCACCTCTGAATGATTATGAGCGCCAGGTGTGCCTTCCCTGGCTCAAACAAGGCCATCAGCGTATTTGAGAGGTTAACAGGGCCTCCATGAGGCAGACAGAATGGGCTCTTGTCCATAAGTGAAGGTTTTTGTATGTTCGCATCTGTGCAGCGTGAGGAGAGGATCAAACGCAACAACGCTATCCTGGAACAGCTGGGAGTGCACACTGCAGCCCAGGCAGTGGCAGCGAGCCACGGCAGGAGGCTTCCTCAGCGGCACAAGCGCAAGGTGGCTGCCAAGGGCGCTGTGCGAAAGTGCACTCGACTGCGCAGAGACACTCAGCCAGCGCCGCAGACAGAGAGTCTGAAAGCCCTGGACTCAGGTGACAAGAGACATTATGCTGCTGGAGTACACCTCCTTGTGACCCTGCATCTCTGTGTATAGTTGCATTGGCGTTTGCCTGGCAAAAACCTTGCTTCCTACAGCTCCTTGATTTATGGAGCTGACATGTAGACTTGCTTCTTGCAGAGCACAATGAGCTGATGATTCTGAGGGAATATTTCAAATGGAAAGGGGAGGTGGTCACGGGCTTTGTTGTTGATGGGCATTATCATGGGTAAGGCCAACTGCACTGTAGACCGTCTGGATTGTCTCCATGCTCAAATTATGTGCAGCTCTCAGCACCAGTATGATATGTGGTGAGCGAGGTCTGTCCTGCAGGTGGGTGTCCCCCGCCGTCTGCAAGAAGTATGGCATTGTGGAATCGGAGGAGGAGGCATTCGCAAGTGCAGGAGGCTCCAAAGCTGGCGCAAAGGGTGCCAAGTCAGGTGCATGCACCACCAGTCTTCTACATCTGCCAGAGAATGTGTGACATGCTTTGCATTGTTCATCCGTGTGGGCATCAGGGTTAAGGACCTGGGTGGGTTTGTCAGCAGGCAAGATGCATGGCTGGAGCAATGCGCGCGCGTTCTCTGCCACGCAGCTGAGGACCAACCCAAACGCATACTTCTACCGGCATGTGGAACCTGACGAGGAACAGGTAATTACACACTAACCAGCCGCTTGTGACCCTGCAATTCTAGTCTGCATAATCCTGAGGAAGTTTTTGCCGAATGCCCAAATCCAAATTGAGCTGCAGAAACAGAAGCCAAGGAGCTCGAATCAGGGGGAAACTCACAGACAGATGAAGAACAGAACAACTGCAAGCAAGTGCCTGCGTGTGGACCATCTCCACTTGTGTTCTCAGGGCTTGTTGATAGTCTTTGGTATGTATCTAATTAAGGGTGTCTGATAGAGGGTAACCGATAAAGGGTGTCTGGTGTCTCCTGAGCAGGCGCAGGGTGACTGGACAGAGGAGGAGCATGAGCTGTTCCTGGAGACTGCCAGAGCGCACGGCGTGGGCGACAAGTGGGGCCTGTTTGCCTCGCACATCCCAGCGCGGGTGGGGTACCAATGCAGCGCATATTACAGAGACACCATCATTCCCAGGGGCCTCATCATTGACCAGCGGTTCAGAATGACCCAGGCCGGCAAGGCTGTGTTTGTGGGCTGACAGCTCACAGCATCGATCTGGAGCCCTGATGTTCAGCTAGCAGCATTTGTTTGCAAAAGGACAAACCTCCTCACAGGGGTATATATTTTTATTGCCAGAGGAAGTAAGAACAGGATGTGGACAGCAGACAACGAGTTCACTGTGGATGTCAGTCAGTCAGGGACAATGACTCTGCATTTTGCTACAGTGCAAGCTCAATGCAAGCTCAGTCGTCTCTGTTCGTTCCGTCCCATGGGTTTTTGGTATCATCATTCTGATAGTCATAGTCCTTGACGAGCAGATCTTCAGCCACCTGGAAACCAACGAGGCCTCCAGATGGTACAATCTGCAACAGACACAGCATGCCAATTGAGCTGGTGAAGGCACCTCACAATTTGAATGGAAGATGATGCAAATAGTGTGACCCTGGACTTCTGCCACGGTGAATGTGGAGGGTACCTTGGTAACAGCATTGGCATCTTTCAAGCGTTTGTCTCTGTCGTCCTGGGTGAGTTCTATCTGGTTCATGTCCCTCAGCTCTTGCATGCGCAGCTTTGCGGCCGGCTTCTCCTTTGTAATCTTCATGGCCTCTAAGCGACGCGCCTCTGCTTCCGCCTCAAGCTTCTGCTTCAATTCACGTTTCTGCGCAGAACAAGAGCATCTAATGTCCTTCCTTTGCTTCTCATGTGCCGGTGAACATCTCATTGTTCACCAGGAAGCCTTCTGTGAGAGTGATCACTGCTTCCTACCCTCTTCAGGTCAGCGTCGACTGCTCCTTTCAATGTGTTTTGTCGTTTCTCCACATATTTCAGTCTGTCAAGCAAGCTTTGCATCTCATATCTGTCCTCGTCTGTCAGCTCTTCCCCTGCCACCCCACAAACACACTGCGGCATGTGAAACCGAGCTCTGCCAATACCACAAAGGCATGCCTGGTCTGCTACATGAGAAGCAAGACTGCCCAGAAATTGATATATTGAGCGCGTGTACCTGCTTCCTTTTTCTGTTTCAAGCGCTGCGTGAGATTTTCGCAAGCAGCAAGTGCCCTAGATAGCTTCTCTTCCACCTGCACCGCTTTCTCCAGATCAACGTCCGATGGAGGAGCGGTAATTGCCTTGATGGCTGTCATCTTAGGTGCTTGGTAACTTAAATGTTAAGTATGACGATGAGAGGCTACTGGATTCTCATCTGTCGTTCGAGACGTGCTCGAAAGCTTGGACAGGCCCGCTTGGCGGCGTTCCATCCCAGATGCCCTTTGGAGCTTCTTCTTTGCCGCAGGTCTTAAAGTATTTTCCCTGTCTGGCACAGCTTGATGCTGCTGTAGTGCTACTTCACAACAGATCTGTGACGTGACTGAAAAGACCTTAATCGAGTGGGATATCTTGAAGATGGGAACAAATAGTATTTCCTTCTCACTGGGAGGTGGGGCCAAGGGCACCCCAGCTGCAAAGGTTGGCTTCGGTATAAAGGCTCCGAAGAAAGTCACCCCAATCTCAGCCGTGTTTGGGGTAGATGACAGCGATACCGAAGAGCAGGAGGTCGTGGATCACAGTGCAAAACGACAACGCTTGGAGTCTTCAGGTTCTCATTTGGCTGGACTAGCTGATGCGCTCAGTTTTTATGGCATGCTTAATGTCCACCATCGTGGGGTCGTTTCCCCTCCATGATGGCACAGCTGCTTAAGACAAAGAAAGCCAGTGAACAGGCAGCTCTGCACTGTATCCTCTGGACAACATGATATCTTTGCTCTGGGCTAACCCATCCATTGAGTCGTTGCCCTCCAGTTTCTGCCGGCCCCTCGCCCCCGCAAGACCCCGACGTCAGGAAGGTTGTGGAGAAGCTGGCTGAGTTTGTGGCGAAGAACGGGCGCAACTTTGAAGATGTCACGCGCCAGCGCAACCCAGAGGACAGCTCATTCAGGCGCGCGTCCTGCAGATCTCATTGCTTGTTCTCCCTCACTTCATATAGGCCGGTGCAGAGCAGCATTGACGGGGGAGGTGTGGTGCCTGGCAGGTTCTTGTATCACAAGACATCGCCAGAGTACCTGTACTATGAGTCTCGGGTCCGGGCGTTGGAAGGAGGAAGTAAGGTTGCCTCAGCGCCTGGGCCCCCGCTCTCTCAGCCGCACCTCAGACCACCGCCGGCCCCTGCTCAGCAGCCATCGCAGCCCCTGCCGAGGGTGAACCGCTTCAGCGAAAGCAAGCCTGACGGTGAGCGGCCTGCCTCCCTTGATGCCATACTTCAGCTGTCCACAAGATCCTCTCTGCAATCAGTGTGTCCAGCAGAGCTCCTTGAAGACTTTGTCTGGACGGATTGAAGGTCTTGGAAGTCCTGGATTTTTTTCCAGCCGTCCACATGGTTTCTCCAGGGCATGTACCTGACAGGGCATGTTGAGGATTTTCTCCAGACTTACGTTGTCATGGGACCAGTTTGCTGGTTCACTGCACATATTGAACTTCAGCATGATCCACTCGATTGGAATTTGATTGTTGTTGTGGGCTGCGGCAGACGCGCATGAGGCTGCAAGGGCAAAGGCGGCACTGGACAAGGGCGACAGCCTGGTGGCCATGGAGGCGTATGCCAAACTGGCGGCACGGAAGGAGCAGGCGCGGCCGAAGGATGCTGAAGAGGAGGAGGAGAAACCGCGCGTCGCGCTGCTCAACGAGACCTCCTTCGACCGGCGACGGCAGCTCGCAGTCTACAAGACTGACGGCAAGCGCGGCCACCACATGCAGGCACGTAAGCCTGTCTCCTTGTCAATGCCGTAGCGTCGAGGTCCCGAGGCCGGGAGCTTAGACAATTCTTTGCAAGCAGAAGAGGCAGAGATGTTTGTTTCTCAGTTGTAGCAAGGGCCTTTGAGACATGGGTGTGGGTCCATTGACGTGTGAAACAATGGAGACAATTTATGTTTGAGCCGTTTGTGTACCTAGATTGGAAGTGAACTTCAAAGCAACGACTTGCGGCGCATTGAGCTTGATGTTTTTTGGGATGGAGAGGTAGTCATCATCACTGCTGATGCATGGTGCTCACTCAAGCTGACAGCTTTAACGGTCTCTGCAGGACTTCATACCGCCGGAGGAGCTGGCGAAGCTGCTGTCGAAGAGCGGTAGCGAGACGGGCAAGGCGCAGGCGGCGGCACTTGAAGAGGCGCAGAAGATTCAGGCGGACAACGTGGGCCACCGCATGCTGCAGGCCATGGGCTGGCGCGAAGGGCAGGGCCTCGGAGCCAACGCCTCCGGCATTGCCGCGCCCATCGCAGCCGCCGGCGCCAAGCAGCCCGTTGACAAGGGCGGCCTCGGCACCAAGGCATGCCTTCCCTCCACACGACTGCCCTTAGAATTCACTCACAGCACACGATGGTGTCGAAATGAGACCGTTTGGGCTCCATAGTAGGGGTGCTCCTGCCGCTTAGTGACCAGGAAAGGTCCCGCGTAGTGAGCAGCTCCACTGTGACTGTGGCAGTCCCTCGAGAACCTGCTAATGTTTGCATGCTGACTGATCTGACTCTGGCCATGATTGTATGGACTGTACGCTGATGCATGAAAGGCTATCAGCAATTAGGAGGCGAGGGGTGGGAGGAAGGGGGATTGTTATTCACTGTGATATTTACTTTTTGCAGGGGCAGCATGATGTCCAAGAGGGCGATGATGAGTTCGAGGTGTACAGGAAGCGGATGATGCTTGGCTACAAGCACAGGTACACGTGGCAGGCTGCATCAAGTTTCGCATCCTGTTTTCAGGGAGCCTGCTGCATCTAATTTTGTTCTTTTCACGAAGTAGTCTCCTTGCTCTTTGCATTTGAGTGTGGCCGCTTGTTGCTGCAGCATGCCCAAGGGTAAGAACATGTGCTGATACAGAATGACTGCCGTGCAGGCCTAATCCTCTGGGCAACCCCCGAAAACCATATGCCAGCTGACACTGTGGCGGCGCCTGCTGCTGGGCTGCATACTTGCACAGCCTGGATATCTGAAAATGCCAAGCTTACTAGTCAATACAGCAAGAGATTAAATCCAAAGATTGTGACAATCCTGCCATTTTGCGCGCCTATACTATCAAGCAGCTCTGATTATTGAAACGTAAGAGCAGTTTCGATTAAAGATATATCGACAATTTAAGCTGGGATTAGTGATGTGAATTTTGTTGCAGCTGAAAGGCTGAAGCTACTGGCTAGTTTTTTGCGCTTCTGTCCGTACGGCCAGGCATATGCATTGTACCGGTAAGGCAACCTGCTGGACTGCGTGCATGTACACGTGCATGCAAGTTACTGGTGCAGTGCGTCATTGAGGCAGTTCAGAAGCACGCCTTTCTTATGAGGAGAGTGCCTGTGAATTTGCAAGCTCGGTCTCTGCCCTGAAGGAAGGGTCATGATCTGCATGCTGCCATCACGTGCACCGTTCGATCGCATTCTGCAGCGGTGAACATGCACTCTGCACATTCGGAATGGATCGAACATTGACAACGCTCTGTAAAGCTGTCGCACACGCAAGATCTGTCCAAGTCCTTGAAAAGCTACCTGGCCTGACACACTAGGAGCCATAATCTAGACTTGTCGCTTGCGGACAAGGAGGCAGATAATATCCACTATTGTTGGGCTGATTGTTAAGTCTGAAGCACTTTAATTCGGTGATAAACTTCAAGGGAATGCTGGGTTGAAGAGATCAGGAAACAAAGGCAGGATGGGGAAACGAAAGTCATCCAAACCTCCCCCAAAGAAATTGAAACCAAAGCTTGATGTCGCATTCAATTGTCCATTTTGCAACTCGAACAAGAGCGTCAGTGCCATCATGGACTGGGACAGTGACGTGAGCCTATCACCCATTGATATCACCTTGGTTGCCAAGTGCAGATGTCACCTTGTCTGGCGTGTCATGAAGTCCTGCTCCGATGGAAATGGCCTAATGATGTCTGGATGGCTTTATCGCAATTTTTTGGGGTGCTCAGGTGGGCTCTGTTTCCTGCAACATCTGTGGCGAGCGGTTCAACACAAAGATCCACAAGCTGAGCGAGGCTATAGACGTGTACAGCGAATGGATTGATGCCTGTGAGGAAGCCAACGAATCATGAGGAATACGCCAGCTGGATCAATCCATGCATATGAGAGTCTTGGACCAGGGAATTGTGCCACAACTTGGTACAACAGGAGGCCACTGCTATAGGACGCTGTAGGAAAACCTGAGCCGGGTACAGGAAGCTGCCTTGGCATCGCAGCCATTCGCTGTATAAGACAGCTTGAGCTGCCAAACGAGAGAGACATTGTGAACTGTTTTTGTGTTCCCAAATTTGCTGGGATGGAAGCTGCTGAGGATTTTGTTCGTGACGATTGACTCACAGAGATTCCAGCATGGAAGGTAACAATCACATTTAAAAGATACCATACACATTTTTTGGTTACGATTGCTGTGGCTTCAGTTAACTGAGGAAGTGATTTATCTTTTGTAAGCAAGCATCCTGCCTCAGGTTCGCAGGAACAAGCAATCATGGCACTGCTTGGCAGCACCACCTCTCGATCCCATCAGGCATCTCCGATGGTCGCTGCACTTCACTCGACCTCCTCCAGGTAGTCGGACACCTCAGCAGGCGTCAGCACCCTGAACTTCTGGTCCTCTCCCACAATGGCGACCTCGATGTTGTGACCTGAGATCTGCCCCTCAAAGCCCTCCTTAAGCGTCAGCAATGCTGTATGCACAGCATCCTCCAGCTCCATGTCCTGCACACATCACAACCACTTGCATACATGCAGAAATTCGCAGCAAGGTGTGACACAGAGATTTTGCTGCTTGTCCTCCAGGCAAAACGCTGAAAACTCATACTGGCACTCAGTCAGCGGGGATGAACAGTTCATTGCGCGGTCTCACAACGGGGAGAGAAGCATCTGCAAAAAAATTGCACCTCGCTGTAGCGCTTCTCCAGGAAGGTTTTGGCGTTGGTCATGTTCTTGCCAATGGCGCTGGCCTTCCACGCAAAGTAGGAGCCAGAGGGGTCGATCTGGTACAGCTGCGGGCCATTGTCATCATACCCCGCCATCAGCAGTGACACGCCAAAGGGCCGCACACCTCCAGACTCTGCACAAAGCAGCACATGTGTCAAGCTGAGGCAAACTGCATCTGCATAAGTGTTGTTAGTCCCAAGTCCCACCTCTCTGCCTGCTAGTGGTCACGTGCGACATGAATGAAGCAAGGGAGGATGCGACATACGTGTGAACTCCTGCATGACTGCTGCTGTCTCTCGGCACAGCTGGGCTACAGGGATATGCTCCTTGTACACGCGATAGTATGCCTGCATCAGTGCACAGCAATAAAGGGCAGAGGACACATCGGATACTGCTCAGAGAGCACATAAATAAGCACAAAGCTATTTGGAAGAGCTGATCATGTCTAGATAGCTGCAATGAGTAGCATCAACCGCACCTGTGCTTGTTTTCGTGCTCTCCTCACCAGCAGCCTTGAGTCTGGACCCATGCCGCTGTAAGCCAGTCCAATATTTGGCGAGACGACAGATATTCTCTTGACGGTTGAATCATCTATCAACGTGGACCGCAACTTCTTCTCCGTTGCCAACACAACTCCATTGGTAGCCTGCTCAACAGCAGTTTCTTCTAGGTGATCCTGATGACGTTTCACGAAGATCAAAGCTAATGATAGCAAGATCTGCTGAGCACTTTGCGTCACCATCAAGACATGACTTACCTTGATTCCAAGCGAGGTTGCCCCAGCAGCAACCGCATTGAGGGCATACTCAATCTGCACCAGCTTTCCACTGGGACTGAAGGTTGTCAGGGAGAAAGAATACTGCAGATAAGCGCACACGGTACAGTGTTACCCATCGTGATCATCTGATGTTCAATGTTTGGATCTTTTGCAAGAGAACCTTCTGAATTCAGTAACTGTTGGCAGGCCATCAGCGGACATCCAACGCAATCGAACAATGTCCAAGAACGCCAGGACAACAGACCTGAGATTCTCCCATCTTGAAGATTGATCTACGACTTTAAGGTGCTATTTCCGAATATAATCGCGAGGTTTGGTGAGGACTACCAAGGTTCAGGTCATCCCCAGTGTCAAATAACAGCTGTCACACTTGCGAATGCCACTCAGCCTATCCTGTGCGGAGCTAAACTCAACCAATGAACGAGCACAGGGACCTTGTATTGACAATGGTTTGCACCTTACTCCGATGCAATGTGCATGATGTGCAATTAATGATGTGTCGTTCATTCAACGGCGATCCATCAACAGCTGGCCAGCTGGGCGATTTTGGTCATGCTGTTGCCCTCCCTTACACAGAACGGCACACCTGGCCAGAAGATCAGGAAAGTCGTGAGCGAGATTGCCAAAGAGGTCCTTCCCCCCTACACATCTGCATCTGCAAATTTTGCATGCATGCACAATGACTAGCTATAGCAGATGCGCTCGGACTCGTACGGTACCAACTTCAAGTTGGTACTACCAAGTTGGTGGGGGGAACGTTTGGTGGGTCACTGCGGTCAGGTCACAAGCTACTATACAAGCATGTCAAAGGCACAGTGCAATCGCTTTGCATGACCCCCACGGCTTTTTCAGTGGCCTACTTAGTGATCTGTGTCACACAACCATCAACATATATCTGCATGCATGCTACAGCGCACAGCCCACTACAATGCAGCAGTCTCCTTCGCAGTCCTTATGCTGTCGTCCACGATGCTTTCCAGCAGCGTGGTCCCGTTGATCAGCTTTGTGGTGGCAATGACAAATGAGCAATTGACCTCTGGCCGGGTCCCAAGGAATCTGAGCGCAGCAATCTCTGCAAAGGTGACGCCCCCAATGAACACAACAAGTACAATTCTCCGCTTCTTACTGACACCTGCACCATGTCACACGATCTCAAGTTTGTGAAACAAAACATTCCCTTTATGGATGCTGTTCAACGAAGGGACCACCCTGCACTCAGTGAATCAGCAGCTGGAGTAGCAGATGGCAAAATACTTCGGCGCAGACCTGTAAGCTTCCTGTCCTGGACCGGCCTCTCAATAGGCAGGCCCTTGTCATCAGACGTCTGCTCCACCTCAAAAGCTGGCCCTGGCAGCAGCCGGAGCACCTCCTCGCCCACACCCCAACCGGGCGCCTTCACTGCCGCCTCCACCAGCCGCACCTACATCACAGCAACTACACATACAGGCCCTGGTATTGAAAGAGTCATGCTTTGATGTGTCTTTGTCATTAGAGAAGAGAACTCACGAGCTGAATGTATAGAGAGCCTACAAATTTGAGGGTGCAAACAAGTCTGCAAGCAGCCGAAGTGCATGAGGCAGCTGTGCTCACGCTCAGGGGAGCATAGCCAGAGAAGACGTAGGCGACGTCTGTGGGAATTTTGTCGTCTATGTCGTCCACCAGCAGCCGGAAGGCTCGCTTTAGCGTCGGAAAGTTCCCCTTGCCACCCTCATGCCTCACCAAGAGACCTGCACAGTGCAGCACGCTCCTGTCACAACTGCTGAACAGGCAAGGCATAGGGCATGGCAGCGCGTACAGAGGTCGTTCATGTGAGTGGGGTGTGAAAATGAGTGCACACCTGCATCCTGCAACTTTGACAGCATTAGCATGTACTCGTGCCCGTAGCTGTGCAGGATTTCCTTGCGCAAAGCGTCAAAGTACTTCTTGGGGACGCCGCCTTGGGTCAGCGACAACAGGCACATCAGGCGCAGCACCACGAACAAGTCCTCCTCATTGCACATCATCTCCTGCGCATCATACAAACATTGTTGTCACGATCAGGCTTGCTCCGCATTCGAGCTGCACTTTTACAGCACCTTGCGCAACATTACATCCGGCACCATGCAGCAGCTTTACATTGTTCCACAGCCACAGAAACATGCAGCCAGCAGGATGGGACGCAGGTGCAGAAGGTTCGAATGGAGCAAAGATTCTCTTGTTGTCTTTCTCTGGAATTGAAGTGGGTCAATTTACAACATGACATGCAAAACAATTTGAGGACAGTCCTGGCTCGGCATATCGGGCTTGCCTCGATGGACTCAGCGGAGGCGTCGAGGCCGTGGCCGTCGAGGAGGGACTGTTCGACGGAGACGCGCGCGCGGAATGCCGGGGCGGCAATGGCGCGGTTGACGGCCTCAGCCAGGCCGATGTGGCGCTGGATGTTGGGCAGCGCCTTCAGCTGCGCCGCAAACTCCTTCAGCTCCGCCAGGCTCCTCTCCGCCGCCTGCACGCCAGCGCCCAGATTCAAATTTATGACTTTACTGCTAATATTACTACGGATTTTTCAAACTGCAAGGACACCTTTCAGCGCTGGTTTTCCTTGCATTCTCCTATATTTGGTTCAGCCCGATACGTAGTCGTGTCAAGGGTGTGGCAGGCATGCAAACACACTAATATTACTGAATTGGCATGGTGTTCAGCATTTGCCGTACTCTCAGAAAAATGTTGTGTGGATGGGAGGGCGACCTTGGAGGTTTTGTAGTCGGACTGGATGGACTTGGCCCGCTGGCCCAGCTGCGGGCCCACGGCCGCAAAGCTCAGGTCTCTAAGGTCTCGGAAGACCTTGTCCGCACTATTCAGCGCTATCCTCTGCCGCCCACCTGGATGTGCGTTCCCTTACATTTCAGCCACCAGCATTCACAGATGCCTGCTACCTCTTGAAGACTGCCTGCCTTCTGCAAGTGAGCAAAACGTTGCAACCGTGAAGGCCTGTGCCAAGGGCGTGCCTGAGGGGTTGTCGATGCTGACGGCGCCGTGTTTGATCTGCATGGTCTCGTCCACCAGCCCCTCATAAGTGAGCTGGGTGCACATGGGCGTCACAGCATCCACTTCCCTGTCCAGCAGGATGATCTCATCTATGGGTCCCCCGCCTGCAATGCCCCACACAACCACCACCATGAGACTCTGTGCATAAGTGGCACATGTCATTTGGCCAGCATTTTATCGAGAGTAGCCTTTTGGAAAACTGAAAAAGTAGCAGTTATAGGTGCAGCAAATGACCGGCAAGGTTTGGCTGTGCCTCGGTCTCAAATACAAACAGAGAATCCATGGCGGGACAGCGAGCAGCACCGGTGATGGGAGCCTCCATTCCCAGCTCCTGGCGCATGCGCAGCAGCAGCGAGCGCACAGCAGCGGCCGCGGGGCCCTTGCCCTTGAGAACGGCTGCGCCCCCGTACAGCGCCTGCAGCCGCGTCAAAGCTCGCGCCACTCCATACAGGCTGCTGCGATCCCCATCCGCCACCAGTTCCTGCTTGCAGCCAGTGAGTCAGCGCATGCTTCAGAGTCTTATATGAAGTGCATGAGTCTTATCACTTGCATGCGTCTTGTATGACTTACACACTTGTCCTTCCACTCTGGATAGCATCTTGACAGCACTGATGCCTTGCTGCAGAACTACGCGGCCTGCAAAAGCACAAGGCACA
Organism: Coccomyxa subellipsoidea C-169; assembly: GCF_000258705.1. Taxonomy (NCBI): domain Eukaryota; kingdom Viridiplantae; phylum Chlorophyta; class Trebouxiophyceae; family Coccomyxaceae; genus Coccomyxa; species Coccomyxa subellipsoidea. The sequence goes on from NW_005178033.1 coordinate 954,044, forward strand.
AGCATGCATGTGCTTCCTCTTGGGGTTGGACATCCCAAGGATCCCTATGTACTTTCCCAAATTTGATCCAACATGAGGGCTTGCAAAACGTGTGCTCACCCTGTAGGCAGTGCCAAGCTCCAGGGACAGCACATCATAGTCGAAGGGGATGAATCCAAGTGGAAATTCGCCCGCTACAATGTCCCCATAGACACCCTCCTCCTGAAAGATGCGTTCGCACGCAATTGTCCTCCGTGGCAGGAAATACACAGCATACTCAAAGCCTGCTGCTGCCCTAAGCCTGCAAACCAAGCGTTCTGTCCGTGAATTTGCCTGCACACAATTAGAGGGGTCCAGGGAAGACCGAGTGATACATGACATATTTGCATGATCCACTGTCCCGTAAAAGAGCTGCAGACCTGTTAGTTTCCTTTATCTGCTCAGCTATTTGCTTTGCATTTTCAATACTCGCCCTCACGAGGTAGATGACATTTCGCACTCCCAGATCGCCGAGGGGCTCTGTAGAGAGGTGCAGGAGCCTGTGCAAGCAATATAGTCAACTTATCTCGCGCACGGTCATATACCGGTATGCATTAACGCAGTGTTTTTGACTTACGTTGGCAAAGCACGAGAGATTGCACATGAAACTCACTGTTCTATGCCGTGCTCTTTCAGCAGAGACACCTCCGCAAGCAGGCCCAGAAAGCCTGAGACTTTGGGATCGAGCACAAGGACCTTTTTGCCCCGCCGCTGCACAGCAAAAGCATTATCTGGCTCTGATTTGACTCTGCAACATCTACAGGTTTATGCATTGGGAAGTCCCGAAGACGTATGAGGCCTTGCTGCTACCAAGCATGTGCACGCACCGAATCGAGAAGCTCGATCAGTAGACGCCTGGCTTCCTCCCTAATCATATAGAATTTCTTAAGTTGCACCACTGCTGTAAACACCGTTGACTACAGTCTAAGTGTGGCCAGATCAAACGAGTGATTTGGCACCAGCGAAGCTCTGCAGGACGACATACCTGAGTTGTCCAAGAGCCAAGGGACCCTCATTGTAGTTAGGAAGCGCTGCAGCCATGGGGTAATCAGACAGCAGGCAATCGGTTCTGTGCTAAAATCAATGGCATCGGTGTGCAGCTCTGGTCTCGGCTATTTTCTTGACTGTCATCGACAAATGACATCTTCACATTATAAAGAAAACGAAATCAATCACATCGCTGCCTGCGAAAGATCTGAATGAATTATGACTGTAGAGATCGTTCCCATAAGCTTCAATTTTAATGCGCAGGAGCGTCAATGTTGTCGCAAGTCACAGCAGCTATAACGATCAACTTTCATGCTATACAGTTTCGCATTCGAGGGATCGTGCCATTCTACGGATCTCACAGTGTGCATGCAAGCACAAGAATCCTTTCAAACCCTTGAATGTCGTTTCCCCTTGAATCCTAGCATGCAAGGGAACGAACAATCTATACGCGTCACGTTCCTTACCGAATTAAAGGATCTAAGCTCAGAAGAACATGTAGTGAGGGATTCTGGAATCTTCCATTCGGGATCAAATATTGTATATTCTTGCATTGTGAACTTGCTTGTATTGTGAGGGATCGGGGTTTGTTGATTGCATCCGTGCCCTTGGATCGTTTTGTGACTCAGCATCTGAGCAAGATGGTTCAAAGCTCTGTGACAGTGAGCGTGATTGGATTGCTCCTCTTTGGGACTATTTCCTCCATCCTCTCCAAAGTCGGTGAGTGCGTCATCCGTCCTTTTTGATGTACATACCAGACTGATGGACGGCCGCCGTGGTGTTGTCCTTGGACTTATATTTCAAGTATAAACACCATTAAGCCTGACTCGTGTGCATGTCTGTGCAGTATATCAGACCGAAGGGGAGGACCTCAGTGGGCATGTCAAGTTTTTCAAGAAGCCTTGGGCTTCCACAGCTCTTATGTTTGTTGCTATGGTAATGTGCCTGCCCATCGCTTGGGGCGCAAGCTTGATCGAGTCACGACGTAAAAAGTCAGCTGCAAGCAGCGAACATAAGCCACTGCTCAGTGACGAGGGGGAGACTTCGGGAGCTGGTAAGGATCAGATTGTCTTTTCTTACCATAGTACTTTGCAAGCCCTTCAAAGCACACTTGTATCGCGTGTCCTGTGCACACAGGAGTCGCATCAAAGCTGGCCGCAAAGTCAGCCTCCTTCAAGGAGATCATGATCCTGGGCCTGCCCATGGCTTTCGATCTCACTGCAACACTGCTGATGAGCGTTGGGCTCCTGTAAGTTCCATTCGTTCCTGCTGCACGTCTCCTTCACATGTCAACGAATTGGCAAGATGTCAGTAGTTGTTCACCTCTGAAATTTTCTCTGTGTGGCAGGTACGTGACAGCCTCAGTGTACCAGATGCTGCGAGGTGCTGAGATCCTGTTCTCGGCCATCTTTGCTGTGGCGTTCCTGAAGCGCAGCCTGAACAGGCGCCACTACATCGGCATAGCCTTCTGCCTGGTGGGCATCAGCATGGTCGGCGCTTCCAGCCTGCTCAAGCCGACTGAGGGCGGATCTGGCGATGCTGGCAAGGTCCTGCTGGGCATGACTCTCATCGTCGTTGCTCAGGCACGCCAGCACACCCAAAACCTCTCCGCATTTCTGTTATGCCTGATTCAAGATTTTGGAGCTCATTTTGTCATCTGCTGCAAGGCTGCTCATCAATTACAGCAGACCCGTCTGATTCCATTGCTCACGACTGCTGATTCCAGTGCTCACGTATTCAGAAGACCCTCTTGGTAATTATTCAGAAGACCCTCTTGGCAATTTGTGGGAAGGCCATCCATCAACTTGTGCAGTGCTGCTGGCTCAGATTGCATTAGGCATATTTATTAATTTTTTATTGTGAATTGCACAGGCAGTCCAGGCAGCGCAGGTGGTGATGGAAGACTATGCCATGTCAAATGTGGGCCTGGCACCTCTCCAGGTGCGTTCCATTTCATCTACCTGTTCTGTGTTGCAAAACATGCCCGACTCTGTTGGCTAGGTCTGACTGAGCTGTATATGTGCATGCAGGTCGTTGGGTACGAGGGTGTGCTGGGTGTGATTGCTTTGGCGATCCTGCTCACCATAGTTCAGTTCCTCCCAGGGAAAGATGGTGAAGGCATCCACGAAGACACCATCGAGTCATTCCACATGGTAAGTGAGCTGGCATGATTTGTTCCACATTGGGACATCCTGTGAATGGCGATGCAATATGTCATGTGTGAATTTGGTGGTTTGATCTGTAATCTGCTGCGCAGATTGCACATTCGATTCCCTTCTGGGCCATTCCGGCAGTTCTGGTGGCCAACAGCCTTTCCCTTCTCCTCTACAACGTTGCTGGTAAGCTTGCACGATCCCGCATGATGGTTTCTCAACTCAATGTTGGCCCTTCAGTGTCCCAGTACGTGCTTTGCATTCATTAAACCTTTTATAGCCCTTACATGCCTTGGGTTAGAAAGGTCAATGACATACTGCTGACAATGCTTGCAGGCATGTTTGTGACGGAGGAGCTGGGGGCGGTGTCGCGGACGGTGTTTGAGAGCGCGCGGACGCTGTTTGTGTGGCTGGGCGACCTGCTGCTCTTCTACACCCCACTCGGCTTTGGGCGGCTGGGCGAGGGCTGGGACCGCAGCAGCTACCTGCAGGTGGGCTGCCATTCAAGTATAAATTTGAAAAGCTGCCTCAAATATTCAAGGACATAGACAATTCGTGGGTGCAACTCTTTGAAGAGTTCAATGAATCCCCCGCTCTTGATATCCGGCAGATCTTTTGGCTCAACTGAGTAAAAAAGTACATGTAAGCTTGATCATGCCCAACAATGCACCCTCCTGCAATTCAGGAAATTAACCTGTCAATAAACTTATAGCAGAGACTGTAAGGTCAAGGGTACTGTAAATTCTTGATGTGTCATGTGTGTGTGTGTGTGTGTGTGTGTGTATGTTTAGGCGGCGGGCTTTGCAGTGCTGGTGGTGGGCACGCTGATCTACAGCCGGGGGGACCAGCTGGAGGAGGACCAAGAGAAGGAGGAGCACCAGGAGCCGGACGCCAGGCCTGCCAGGCGGCCCACCTTCAGGTGAGATGCCATTGTGTCAATGCCTTTCATGCATTACAAATTATTTGGCAGTTTTCATGCTCACAATGGTCTTCATGCTCAATGTTTCCATATACAGCGGTATCTGGATTACCGTATATTGTATGTTTGGTATGTTGATATTTGATTTCATATGCCATATTTACACACACATTTCAGCCATAGTAGTTTTGCTGCCCAGCTGCTCAGCTTAATCTGGATTTATCTGAAGAGCAATGTTGGCACCTCGCAGGCCCAACCACACCATCTCGCGCTACGGGCTGCACAACATCCACCGGCGGCGCTGGCGGCGCGCGGCCAACGCCATGATGGCAGCTGCACGCATGCAGCCGGACGAGGAACAGCCCGGCCTGACATCATCTTCGCGATGAGCCTTTGCCTTCAGTCAGCGCCGACCAAGCTATGTTCTAGTGGGTTATCAAGAATGAGTCACTGCATTCAGTCTTGAGCGGCAAAGAATTTTTCCCTCAAGACGTCTCTGCAACGAGACTGTGGCTTCAGTGTCAGCTGACCGTGCAAATTTTGGGGGAATCCACCTAAAGTTACTCTGATCAGAGTTTTGAGTTCTTGGGACGACCCAGCATTGACTGGAATTGATATGAGTTTGATTTAGATTACAGGAAGCAAGAATATCACATACGGAATACTACAGTACGTACTGGGAACTCGAGCCTGAAGAGAGTGCAGCAGCACGTGCACAGTCTGTGTTTTGCACTGCGGAACAGCAATGACACCCCAAGCTTCAGTACCAGTTTCAGTCCTGGACACCACATCTGAAAGACATTTGTTAGCTCAGTGCTGTAAATACAATTATCTCGTGTCGCTCGAGCTCAATGATGGAGAACTTTCTATAATGTCCCACTCAAGCGGAAGAAACCGTAACATGGACCAGAAGTTGCTCCACAGCACATGCATTATAGTATGCCTTTTCTACAAAGCATCCCCAATTCTACACCCATCCCTCAGTTTTCACATTTGCTTACATACTATGTTACATTCAGGAGAAATTTTCAGGAGAAAAAGTTGAATTGAGGCGGTCTCCAAATATTTCATGTCAAAAAGTAATCTGAGGCCTCAATCGGCATTGCATGCCTGTCGACACTCTAGAGCTCTTCATTCCCTGCAGGCGCCTGGTGCTGCACCAAATACTCTGACGCCAAACTCGCCAGGTAGGCTGCCCCTGTCTGCAGGACCTCCTCATCCAGCATGAACCGCGGGGTATGCAGGCCATGCACCGACCCAGCTGTCTCATTCTGAATCCCCAGGAATGTGAAGGCCGCCGGAACACCCGCATGCCCGTAAAATGAAAAGTCCTCGCCGCCCAGTGTGGGCTCAAAGTCCTCCAAGAAGTCCCCCTGCAACCTGTGCCATAATCAACTGTAAGCAGTCCATCCCCAACACAGATATCGATCCGGCCTTGCTTTTAAGTCAGACAAGATTGCATCCTCACTTCTCCAGTAGGACAGGCAGCGAATAAGTATATACCTTTTTCCAACGTCGACTGCAAAATTGTACATGGCTCTGTCGTTGACTGTGGGAGGGTAGTAAGGCTCCTTCTTCTCCAGCCAGTCTACAGTCGCAGAGCACTTGTGCGACTGTGCTTGTGCTTTCACCACCTGCAAGATGTCCAAGCCTCATCTTGAATAACTCTGGTCGCCTTTGAGAATTTGCTGAAAACACTGCAGAACAATTGTTGCAAATCAGAAATTGTGGACATGTCTCCTAGAGCAGCACATACAAGCAGATTCCAGTAGTGTGGAAGTCTCACCTCCTCCATGCGCTGCTTCAGGTACATCAGGTGCTCGTGTGCCAGGGAGCGAAGAGTGCCTCCAAAAGTGGCGCTGTCTGGGATGACATTGTAGGCGCCCTCTCCGGCTGCTATCTTAGTAACGCTCACAACCGCCGTTCCCAAGGGCGACGTTTCCCTGGACACCAGTACCTGCAGTGTCCATGGGGCCTATCAGGGCGCCATCCTGCAATCCTGCTTCAAAGATAAATTTTGCATGCAGCCAGTTGCTGCCTATGGTGCTGAGAGTGTCTCTGTGGGATGTGTGTCCAGCAGACCTGCAGTGCCGAGATTGTGTTGGCAGCTGCTACAATTGGGTCCACAGTGAAGTGGGGCATGGCTGCATGGCCGCCGGCGCCGGTGATGCGAATTTCAAACTGCTGACAGGCTCCCATAAGGGGTCCTGCGCGCGAGGCCAAAGCCCCCGACTGCAGAAAGGGGTACACATGCAGACCAAAGATGGCTGCCACATCCTTCACAGCACCTGCAAGCACAACAAATCGTCTGACTGTGTCTTATGATAGTATTTACTAGTGTCCTGAGATGCATCAATGAAAACTTGCAGCTGTCATCCCATAGATATGAGCGCTGAGATGCACCTTCTTTCACCATCAGATCACCACCGGCGCCCCCCTCTTCGGCTGGCTGGAAAATGAGGCGCACTCCGCCAGGAAGATCTTTCTCATGGGCCTTCAAGAGCTTGGCTGCGCCGAGCAACATGGTGACATGGGAGTCGTGCCCGCAAGCATGCATTTTGCCCGGCACTTTGCTCCTGCATGCACATGCCAAACAATTGCTGGGGTGCATGCATCCTGCTCAGTTTATTGCAGGCGTCTTACATGAGTTATCGATTCCCTCTGGTGTGTGGACGATGGAGGAAGAGTGGTCATTGGGGGGACATTCTGATGGCCAGCATGTGGTGGGATCAGAAGATTTGGGCTTAGGAGAAGTGCATACGAGAATGCAAGCCCAGTCTGCTCGTTGATGGGAAGCGCATCCATGTCCGCCCGCAGTGCAACAAGCACGGAGGGTGACTTAGGCCCAATACTGGCTACAATGCCTGTCTTTGCGACAGGGTGCCTGCATGGCCACATTTTTATTCAACCCTGTTTAGCTCCATGGGCTAGGACTAGAGTCTTTGTTTCGCAAGACGCTTCAGTATAGCGAAGAATTTTTGCACAAAAGAATCATATATTTGCCTGTAAGTGATTCCCAGATCATCAAGCGTCTGCCTGATAAGTTTCCCTGTCTCAATCTCCTCATACATCAGCTCAGGGACCTGATGAAATTGCCTCCTCAAGCCAACAAGCCATGGCTGAATACTGGCAGCTTCTTCCTTTACGCTTCTGAGGAATGATCCGCCAGTCCCTGCGCAGAACGTTGCGAGAGAAGACGTATATACTAAGACGAGTAGAAAAGTCGCTAGGCGTGATGCATCGAGCATCTTGTAGATTGTGTTCACAACAGACCACAGTTTCGACACATTTTTCGCAAGCACCGATGTAAATGGCGAGGATCCCTTCTTTGGATTGCGGAAAGACGATCCAAGTTTCACGTGGACGAACGTGATATGCACGTGCCGTTACTCTGGAAGACGCTCGGGCCTGCTCCTGCAGCTTCGAGCATATTTCAACATACATATGATACAAAAGATCACAGTCGACAGTCACAAAAGACAGGGAGGCTAATTTTAACATTCCAAGCGTTGATGGGAAAGAAATCTGCAAAGCCCACATCAGTTGCTTCTCAGCGACCGAAATCTGATCAGAAGGAGAGAAAGCGATCTTCTTACAGCAGTGGAGACATTGTTGCTGAGTTACAAAGATGGAATCTGAGGATCGCACAGGTGAAAGATGACGGGAATTGTTTCTTCCGAGCTGCAGCTGATCAGCTTGAGGGTGCAAGTGGAGATCATATGGCGTTGAGACAGAAGGTTGTCACCTTCATTAGAAGCCATGTCGACGATTTTGAGCCGTATATGGAGGACGGCGAGACCTTAGACCGCTATTGCAAACGCATGTCAGAGGTGACATCTTCTTCCTGCATTTCCTCTCACACTTGAGAAAACCACACAATCATATCCGCACACCACAGTCAGCTTGCCAACTTGCTTGGACCAGGACGGGACGTGGGCAGGGTATCAGGAGCAGGTTGCGCTAGCTCGGCTATGCAGTGTTGCAATCCGGGTCTACCAGGCAGGACAGCCGGTCTGGACCATCAAGCCAGAGTACCCCGACTTCCCGCAGGTGCGCACTTATATACCCCATCATTGCTGTCATCCTGACGCTTGCAGCACCCACTCCCATGTGGACATACGCCTGGTGATGAATTTTCAGGGGAGCTTGGCTGAGCAGGACTCGCCGGCAATCCACGTGAGCTACCACGACGGCGAGCACTACAACTCTGTGCGGCGCGCGGATGACCACACCAGCGGGCCGCCGCTGCCTATCGCCATCGCAGAACGGCTCCCGACGAGCGCGGAGAAGGCGGCTGCGCGCAGCTGGGGCCCGGCGCAGGAGGAGCTGGTAATGCGGGGGACTGGCTGCTATGATGACCCTGCAGCCGTGCAGCAGGCCTTGGAGGCCGCGCATGGAAACCCAGACCAGGTGCGCGCAGTGTTCCTGGATACTTGGAAGGCGCTACAGAACTGCAAGGCTGATTGGTGGCTTTTTTTTGTTGGCATTGTTTCAGTCAAACTGGGACATGGTGCATGGTCCAGAGCAGAAGGAACTGTGGGGTAGTCCAATTTTTTAAATAAATGAATCGTTCTATTCTTGCAGGCAATCGAGATCCTGATCGAGCAATTGGCTTCAGCGGCAGTTCCAAGCTCGGAGGGCCAAGGGCGTAGAATCGAGGTGTGCTGCATCAACACTGTGAACAGCACGTCTGCTGCCGCCACTGAGGTGCCAGCACAGACAGAGCAGCCCTCCAGTGCTGGAGAAGCATGCTCAGGATTCAGTGAAGCAGAAGGAATCAATCTGAGCAGCAGCCAGTCTGGAATAAACAAGGACGGTCAAGGCGCAGTGGCACAGAGCAGCGTGGAACCTGCAGATTCACAGTTAGTACCTGGAATTGATAACATGCAGATAGTGTGCGGTTGTGAAAGCCTCACTGGAGTTGCCTCAGATCTGGAGGGCATCACAGCACAGTTTGACCGTCTGCGATGCAGCTCAGAAGTGGACGGGGAGAGAGCGTATAGCAACAGTCAAACGTCACCACTGGATGCATGCAATACTGCTGATATTCACAGTAATGCACAACAGCAAGCAGGGCCGCAGAATGCAAAGGAGAAGAAGTCCAAGCTGCAGGTTGCTGTGGGAAAGAAGCCTGCCAGGAACCGAGAGTGTCCGTGCGGCAGTAGAAAACGCTACAAGAATTGCTGCGGACCCTCTGATGCTGCAGCTGCACGCAGACAGGCCAAGGGGTCAGTTGAGGAGCCGAGTGTGCAGGGCATGCCGGCCATCTACGTGTAGACTCATGGGCTCTTAAGAGTCCCTTGGGCCTTCAAGGGAAGTTCCCATCCTAATTTATCAATAACGTGAATGACTGACAGGACTGTCAGCACGCTGTTTCATTCAGATTGAATCCTCCTGCGCATGCCATGAATCCAGGCTGCCATGCATATGCAATATCCGGCAATCGCATGCAATCAACCACTTTTAAGGTGCTGCTCAGCCTGGCCAGGCTGGTGACGTATACTAGTATTCCCTGTGGGCGCAGCACACCGCGTCCCCCATCGCAGATGCAGCATCAAGCTGTGTCACAAAGCCCAGGTGATGACTACCAATGTTGGGAATTTGCATACTGGCATCCTTCATGGCCACATGCATGCATGCATGCTAAGGTGCACATGCATGCCATGCAGGGGTCACCTACACAATGATCGCACCGCCCTCATGGGCGATTTAAGTGCAGAGCAAAGGACAATCAGCAGTCTGCTGAATGAATGCCGAACCAAATTTCGCAAATGCATTCCAGGAGAGGAATGGAAGCTTCATGCATTATGGTGGGCCCTTCTGCTCATGAAGGGCCAGTATTGGCTTCCTGCTGGATCACGGGAGGAGCTGAGTCGGCAAATGTACCTGGAAGAATAGCGAAACACTTTCAGAGACACAGTGGTAGTCTAGCAAAATCTGGATCTGCGCGAAGGCATACCAAGCACCCCATTTGTGGCTTCAGGAATTTGGTGAAGGGATCGTGTTCCTGAGCGATCTTGAAGTCAGGTGGAATCGGCAGCGTCCTGAAGGGAATTTTTGCTTTAAAATAAGCAGAATATCAGACCAAATTTCTGGCGTAGCCATCAATTTGCTCAAATCAACCACACCTCGGTGTTGAGGGCTAGGATTCACATACGAAAGGAAGCCGCTATGTGATCCTTCATGAGCCACAGCAAACTAAAGCAGTTGAGGTAGCCTGGGGTTGACATGGCGACCCCGCCGCAGCCAATGTCGTATGCAACTCAAGATGGAGTGGCAGAAGGACAGCCGAGTGGGAACCAGACCCCAGCATTCTTCCTGTCGAATTACAGATTGGGCAAAACGCTGGGCAATGGTTCTTTTGGGAAGGTGTGTCTCTTTTCCACCAGCTACACAACCTTTTACCTGGCCAGGTTGCCCTTCAGTAAGTAGAACGAGTAGCTTCGAAAATTTAATGCAAATGGAGTCAGACTCCCAATCAATTGACAGTTGATACTGGTGTCTCTGTACAGGTGAAAATAGCAGAGCATGTGCTCACGCAGCACAAGGTGGCCATCAAAATTCTGAACAAGAGGAAAATAAAGCAGCAGGATATGGAGGAGAAAGGTGAGCACAGGCTCTATAATAGGCCTGTTGACAAGCCCTTCCTCGTATTCCTCCTCTATAGCACTGTGCAGCTGTCTAGTACATTAAGACATTCTGTTGTAGTACCCATATTGTTGACCTAGCAATGATGCAGTGCGGCGGGAGATCAAGATCTTGCGGCTGTTCATGCACCCCCACATCATCCGTCTCTATGAGGTCATCGAGACGGACAATGACATCTACGTCGTGATGGAGTTTGTCAAGGTACTAGCCCGCGCTGTATATGGCTGGTACTCATCTTGGGGATTTCCCAGCACCGTCCTTGCTGTCACGGCAGATGCGAGGGGAGTGCAAGAGCTGGAGGAGATTCCAATTTGGGAGATGTATTACAGAAGAGGCATTTCTGTTGGGCAAGTGCTAGCTGGGCGATGGGCGAAAACAGGGATCATGCCATGGCGCAGGCTGGGGAGCTCTTTGACTACATAGTGGAGAAGGGGCGGCTGTTGGAGGACGAGGCGAGGCACTTCTTCCAGCAGATCATTTCAGGGGTGGAGTACTGCCACCGCAACATGGTGGTGCACCGCGATCTGAAGCCCGAGAACCTGCTGCTCGACTCCAAGATGAACATCAAGATCGCCGACTTTGGCCTCTCCAACGTTATGCGCGACGGCCACTTCCTCAAAACCTCCTGCGGCTCCCCCAACTACGCCGCTCCAGAGGTGAGTTCTTCCATCGTTTCAGCCAAACGCACATTTTGACACTGTCCCTCTCACTGCTGCTGCTCTTTGTTTCACTCCCCATGACAGTGTCCAAAAGTTGACCAATCAGCTGCAAAGGTGATTGCAGTTATGTGCCATGCTTCTTGCGTAATGGGTCCCTTTGCAAGTCTTGAAATGAAACGGAAGTCGGGTTGTGCTGTGGCAGGTGATCTCAGGGAAGCTCTATTCAGGACCAGAGGTGGATGTGTGGAGCTGCGGCGTCATCCTCTATGCGCTGCTGTGCGGCAGCCTGCCGTTCGATGACGAGAACATCCCCAATCTGTTCAGGAAGATCAAGGTTTGTTCCTGCATATACATACCTTCCCTCCAGGCCATAACAGCCTGCGTTCAGGAACCACTTTCCAGCATCACACTTTACAGATCATCAATTTCACGTGCTACACAATGCCGCCTTGTTGGTGTCAGTCTGTGCCCACCACGCGCAAGCGCACAGCTGATGGTTGTTTGATGTGGCGCTTCACAGGGAGGCATCTACAACCTGCCCACCCACCTGTCCCACGGCGCGCGCGATCTCATACCGCGCATGCTCGTCGTTGACCCCCTAAAACGCATCACCATTCCTGAGATCAGGTGCGCCTCATCTATTGGGTCCACCCAATCCCAGCCCTATGCTGCCACTGACGCTGAAAAGAACCCAGAAGTCTTACTCCTTTTGCGCTGGAAGATGCCTTATTGCCTTGCATGCTCACTTCACTTGTTCCCCATCATGCTGAAGTAGTGCTAGGTCGCACGTCTTGCACATGTCATGAGGCTGTGCACATTTTGTGGTCCCTGGGAACAGGATGATAGCAGTTCTCTATTCTACCGCTTTTGCGTCGCATCGGACAATAGGCAGAGTCTTCGGCGAGTCACTGACAGTGGGGGTTTGCTGGTGTGGGGCAGGCAGCATCCCTGGTTCACGCTGCACCTGCCGCGCTACCTGGCGGTGATGCAGGCGGACACCATCGCCAGCACGGCCATGATCGACGAGGAGATCGTGCACGAGGTGGTCAAGCTGGGCTTCAGGCGCCACGAGGTGGTCGACTCCATCAGGTCCAGGGCCCAGAACAAGGTGGGCCACAGAATGGTGGTTGAATATTTCACAAGACTTGTGCATCGTATTTACCCACCAATATCTGCAATTTCAGCAATTCAGCGACTCTTCAATATCAGTCTACCTGGCATCAAAGCACCGCCGGAAGTCTGGAGAGGAACCCCTGATACTGCCGCAATACTGCGTGATTTGGGGTCGAATGCCCTTCTTTCCTTGGGAATGGGTGTCCCATGTTTTTGAGATCTGCGGCTGCTCAGAGCCAGCTTGGGGCCCTGTGTCTTTTGCAGGCGACTGTGGCGTACTACCTTATGTCGGACAACAGGCGGCGCATGCCCAGCAGCGCCTACCTGCGCGCCGAGCTCACAGAGGCCCACACGCCGCCCCACGCCTACCCCTCAGGTGCACCCCACCTGTGACAATCTTGCAAAATGCTCAACCCTCGCCCTTGTCTGCCACAAGAAGCATTGTTGCCTTTTTGAGGACATCGGCCTCGCATGCAGACTTCTCTGAGCAGAGCGCAGCTTCATGCAGCTTCATGCTCAGAGCCTGTGGCATGCCAGGGCATTGTAGCACCTGCATCACTTGGTGACACAATAGCAGCACAGGTCCTGCCGTGCCGGATCTGGGCAGTCGTGGCCTGGGAGGCAATGCAGCCCGACTTGGCAAGGGAGCCACACCCTGCCTTGCCAGGCCGCTGGTGATGAGTCAAGGCCTGGGAGAGATCGTAGAGTGTTTTTGGGGAAAAAAAGGATCAAATTTTCGTGTTTTGATGCTGCAGCGGGGATGATGTCGGGGAATACGCCGGGGGGCCCGGCGCCGGCGCAGCGGGTGGTGGCAGAGCGGCGGTGGCGTCTGGGCGTGCACTCGCGCGGCCACCCGCACCGCATCATCGAGGACCTGCTGCGCGCGCTGGCCGCCCACAGCGTCGCCTACAAGAAGATGGCGCCCTACAACTACAAGTGCCGCAAAGTCTACCCCGCCCTCGGTGCCGCCCCTGCTCCCTTGCACCCCACCCTGCCCTGTGCACCGCCTCGGCATTGGACGGCACAGACTTTAATCTCAATGCTGGTGGATGCACGGTTTGCGCTGTCATCCTGAGGTGTAGTAGGCTGGTATGTATGGCAAGGGCTGCATGCTGTGGCATCATTGTCATAAATACACATGCCAATTTATCAACAATTGCTGGAACAAGATGCCTTGCTGCACTGCACCATCATCTTGAGGTCCAGCAGGCTGGTGTGCATTAGTGATCTGCATGCTCTGGCGTCATAGTCCACACGGATGCCACCAGGTTCACAGGTGCTAGAAGAACACTGTTCCCATGTGTGCAAATCAGCGCAGTTGGTGTGAGCTGACTTTCGAGGGTGTGGTTGCGCAGCTGAAGTGCGGCTGGATGCGCTGGCGCGGGAGAACCACAACGGGGTGCAGAGCGATCACGGCAGCACCAGCAGCCTGCCCGGCAGCACAGAGCGCATCCTGAAGTTTGAGCTGCAAATGTACAAGATGCGAGACGGCGAGTACTGCATAGACATCCAGGTCAGTGGCTTTGCTCGCCTTCCTACACGGCCTAAACTAAAACCGGTCATTCATCGGCTCCTGGAATATTGCTGACAAGTTTTGTGGATGCTGCGCAGAGATTAATCGGAGAGCTATTCCTGTTCATGGATTTGTGTGGAGGGTTGCTGAGCCGCCTGCATGTCTAAGCTCCATGATCAGTCAGATGCTGCAAAGACACATTCCGCCTTAATTCTATGCGTCTTCATATCTGCTGCAGCTGTACCTTTATGTCTTGTCTACTTTATCGACACGTGTGCTACACCAGGGCGGCTTTGTTGAAGACATTCCAGTATTTGTGCTCTGTGTGTCTCTATTTGTGAGGGCATTTGTGAGGCCAGATTGCACTTGAGGGGTGGTCAGGCTGTCTGCAGTCTAAAGGAGCTTGAACGGCTGTGGCTACTGGCCTGGGATGAGCTAAACGTAGAAGGTTCTGACCATTTTGAACCAATTCTATTGTGAAGTGACAATCACAGCCTGAAATGTATGCAAGGACATTGTCTGCAATACTGAGATGTGAGGGCATGATACTGGTAAAATTTCGTCCAGCACTGCGTTACACATATTGCACAGCAAGGTCAGATTGGAAGAACATGAGAGGCCAATTTCACGTATGAACACAACAGACAGAAGCATGCCGCCGCAAAATTGTCAGAGGAAACCCACAGAGAATTGCCCTCTCAGATGATGCACCATTTGCAGGCTCTTGATCAATACAGGCAATCACTTGTACAGGTACCCAGAACTCAGACCCACAGTCTGTCAGACTCCAGACCCCACCTGACCCAAAGGATGAACGGGAGGAGCCCAAACCACTCACCAAAATGACATTGACAGCACAAAAGCAGCGCTCCTCTAGAAAGCGGTGCACTTAAAAAGACTTGGGGAAGCAGGGGCTGCTCTCAGTACGCATCCGCCACGCAGGCCGACAGGAATGCGCGCTTGACAGCATCAGGCACCGGCACAGTCTGCATCTCCCACTTGTTATTGGCCGCATCATACCGCTCCACAGTCTCGTTGTGCACCTGCTTGCACGCATTGGGATAAGCACCAAGATCTGGCGCAATCTGACCATATCCATTGAAGGCTTCGGGAAGAACAGTGGCACACCACCAGCAACATTCTTGCCTCCCTGGCAAAATGGTAGGAGCGGCGCTTGACAAATCCGGCATCCTCCACAGATGCTTAGTTGCGAAGAATAATGACTGTAACTGCAAAGAATACAGAATACAGAATGGAAGCAAGACAGAAGAGAGAAAAGAGAAAGGGGAAGCAAGAGGAGAGGAGAAACAGAAGAAAAGAAACCGAACCATGCAGTCCTTTGGAGAGGCTGCGGGCACCTGGCTCTGCATGCCGCCCAGCGTGAAGACTGAGCCGTCGACGGTGGCGGCTGCGCCGTACGCGCGAGGTGCCGCCATCGGCGCCGCGGTGCGCCAGCCCCCGGAGCGCACATCAAATATTTCCACTCCCGCCAGGTAGTCCTTGGCGTCCCAGCCGCCGATCACATACAGGTCCTGGTCCGCCACCGTGCACACGTGGCTGCCGCGCTTGTGCGCCATTGGCGCCACCTGCACCAAACCCGCGCAACAACATGTCAAGCATGCCTCAGTTTGTAACATGCAAGCCTCTTTCCACCCACCTCCTGAGCAATGCAAGTGCTAGAGGGTCTGGGGTCCTGCATACATCCAAGGCACACCCCGTCATGGCCTGCAACACTGACAAAATGCCGCATGGAGCTGTCCGAACTCAAAGCAGCGATCAAGACTTGGAAGACGATCCCATGCATCCTGATTAGAAGTGGGGCCCCCTTCACAGACTTTGGGGACACCAGTTCCATGATCTCCTGCAGATAGCTTGGAGCTAAAGGACAACAGCTAAGCGAAAACTGCATACCACAGAATGTCACAGAAGTGGAATGCCCGAGGCATGTGCCAGGGAACCGCCATATCTTGTACCAGTGCCCTCACGGGATTGAGGGGTGAGGGCGCACCGGCTGCCACCGGCCGACGCGGGGGTCCAGCATTTCTACAGAGTTGAGGTAGGAGCCGTCAAAGCCGCCGGTGATGTAGATGGCAGAGCCGAGAGTGGCGCCGGCCGTGGTGAAGCGCGAGGCGGCCATCTTGGGCCCTGGTGCCCACGTGTTGACGTCGGGGGAGAAGATCTCAATGGAGTCATGGTTGATGCCCGGCTGGCCGCCGCCCATCGCGTAGATACGCCCGTCCAGCGCAGCCACCGCCAGCGACCCCCGCACGTTCTCCATGTCCGAGATCTGCGCGACACGTCAGCACATGTCAGGGCCGGACGCTAAGCCGACAGATTCATTTCTTTTTTCACACTAGAACAATTGGGATCTGCATGCCATATACCCCCTCAGCGCATGTCAGGCCCTATTGGTGAGCGAATTCTTTCATGGCCCAGTTTGTCCACACTGGGACAGTAAAAAAACATGGGCTTTGCATCATCAGCGCATGTCAGGCCCAGCCGCCAAGCTTGACAATCTCATGGCCCCATTTGTTTAACACTGGGACGATTAAGGAACATGGGCTGAAGATATCATGTCTAGTGCAATGCACACGTGCGAGAAAAAGCAATGAATGTCAGCAGATCGGGGCTGCCCCAAATGGGCACCCGCATTGCCAAGCAGAACAGGGGACCATGGCTGCATGCACGTGAGGAGGATTGGGACAGTAGGGGTGGTGGAGGGGAGCTCGGCGCACCTGGAACCACTCCTTGGTGTCGATGTCGTAGCGCACGGCGGTCTGCAGCCAGGAGGCGCCGTCGCCGCCGCCCACGATGTAGATGGAGCGGCCGATGATGGCCGCGCCGCCGTAGCCGCGCGCAAATGGCATCTTGCCCACGTCCGAGATCGACCTGTAGGCCGGCGTGTACAGGTGCATGGAGTCCAGCCAGGCACCACCATTGTGGCCTCCCAGCAGAAAGATGTCCTGCAATTGACAATTGACAATTGCAACATGGTCTGCACTTGAGCAGAATTCTTGTCTTTGCCAGTCTACAGAAGATGACATGTTTCTATGATCCGAACAGCAACAGTGCAATAGTTGCATGCAGCTCTCCCTCTCCAAGCACAAGCTGGTAAATCAAGCCATTGTATGCATGCATGCATGCAAGGAGGCCCCAGGATGGCAAACCCAGCTCTGCATTTAATTGCAGGCAATATACGCATGCATTGCAGGAAGTGTGCTGGTATTTACCTGGATCCTTTTCCCCATGAATGTGTGGGGGATATTGCTGAGAGCAGGGGACTCTGCGGCGATCTCTAGATTGATTGCCGCACCCACCCGCGATGTATCCCGCCGTACATTTGCTATCTCACTCTTCAATATGGAGTTCTCCACCTGAAGAAACAGCCATTACTCAATTTTCAACTAATTTCAACCTGCAAACAGGCTTGGAACAAGACGCTCTTGCATGGTATGTATCAGTAAGGATCACCCGTGTGATGGGAAGCAACAAGACACACCTTCAGAGCTCGCATGCCGTGCAGCAGCATGGCGTTCTCCCTCATGCAGCTCTGCATCTGGTTGGTCATGGAAGTCAGGCAGTTCCAGAGGGCATCTGCAGCAGCTGTGTCAACTGCGGACACTGCAGCATGGACGGCTGACAGCTTGCCCTCTAAGTCTGCTGACGCTCCATTCACCTGGTGTGCAACCTGATGCGCACAACCGAAGAGATCAGAAGATCGTCCATAACATCACCAGATGATGAGGTTTAGGAGATGGTGCAGCCCATCTTCAACGCTTCTCACAAGGTCCATCCAATCATTTCACTGCTATGAAACTTATTAAGGTAGGAGCATCCTGCTAACGATTAGATTTGTCCGGAAGCAATAAGGGAAGCCGACACTTCGAGAACCAACCTCGATGCTCCC
The DNA here is from genome assembly GCF_000258705.1 of Coccomyxa subellipsoidea C-169. Classification (NCBI taxonomy): domain Eukaryota; kingdom Viridiplantae; phylum Chlorophyta; class Trebouxiophyceae; family Coccomyxaceae; genus Coccomyxa; species Coccomyxa subellipsoidea. The sequence goes on from NW_005178033.1 coordinate 971,961, forward strand.
AGGATCACAATAGTAAACCTCCTCTTCTCTCGCTGTCGCCATCAAGTCTGATGGAAAACTAAACAAATTGCCTATTGAGATACAGCAATACGTTGCCAAGGGTCGGGCACGGCCCGGCCAGATCAGGAGCGGCCAACGCTCACAAACGCAATAGAATAGAGACAATAAATACGATCCAAAATACCCATTTCCCAGAAATTCTCAACACAGCCTCACATTCTCCAAATTGGCCATTGCTTGCGCATATCTGGGAGAAATCCTGGCGTCGTTTTAGGGCTTGCACCTTGCCTTAGTAAAGCATTACAAATCCCAGCCTGGACTAGTCTGCATGCACCTTGTACCCTGGAAACAAGGTGCCTTCAAGTGCGAAAGCATCGGGGACTCACCGGGGGTGTCGATGATGTGCGCTGCGATGATGCCCCGGGAGTAGCACCTGACTGAGACCCAGTTGATGCCTTTGACGTCACCTCATTTGAGTTGCTCTGCACCAGCCACACCATGTGTCACACACTTGTGCACTTCCACAGATATCACTTAAGCACTTGCACAGACAGCAGGCATACCACAGCTAAGCATTTTCTGTGGGAACGTCCTCAATACAACGAACAAGAAGGCTGCTGACAAAGGAAATGCCACGCTGTCAAGGTTAGCTGGAGGGCTACTGATTGAAAAAACAATCAGTGACATATTTGCCTACCTCCTCATTGTAGACTGGATCAGATATGGATGCCTTTGGTGTGGCTGGGGGAGTGGAAGGGCCCGCCGGCTCCTTCGCAGCTGCAGCCTTGCTGGTAGCTGGCGCTGCATTGTTGACAGGCTCAGCTGCTGCCTGACACCGCAAACACAGCCGATCAAAACAGCTTTGCTTTTTATCTTAGACGGAGTAGATTGATCACTCCAAGGCAACATCTCTCAAGGGTTCGAGCAAAACAGTGCAAGCTTTCAGTCATTGGTATGTGCAACAGCACAACACAGATCGTGAAAGTTTAGCACCTCCTCTGCGCCGGCACCCCAGACAGGTGCTTTGGGGTTTTTGCCTCCTGCCATGACTTCCCAGGCGCCCTGCAAGTCAGCACAGACCCGGCTCAGCTCTACATGTCCAATACAATGACGCTTAAATTGAGACCAGGCTTGATGCTGCAGATAGCAATTTGATGGTGAGATGGTAGCATTGCTTGCTATTACTATTACTCACCGGTGCTGTGCCATTCTCCATGGGTTTGGCGGCAGCGGCAGAGGCAGCAGCAGCAGCAGGAGCAGGTCTAGGAGCAGCGGCGGCAGGTGCAGCCTTTGGAGCAGCAGCTGCCGGAGGCTTGAGCGCAGGGGCTGCAGAGCTGCTGGCACCCGCGACCCCTGCAGGGGGCATACTGCGCGGGACAGGCTGAGGGCGGCTGTTGGCATTGACTACTCCGGCTGCACGGTCGAATGCGCGGCACAGGTTCTGTGCCTCCACCTTCTTCAGCTCAAACATCATCTTGTTGCGGTGGCCGGTACCCTCCTGGTGGTAGCAGTTCTTGATGATCTGGTTGTAGTCCCTGTGGGAGCACCAGCGCACACAGATCAAGCACACCCTCCCGAACCTGATCGAAATTGTCCAGAGTCAAATCCTATGACATTTCTCATGATGAATTCAACAGCAGCTCCTGCCAGGTGTAGTGGAAGGCGATCATCCTTGCAATGAGTGGTCAGCGCTGCTTGCACCCCCAGGGTTTAAGTGCTAATAATGACCATCTTAAGGGTGGTGACGGGGATAGTCACTATTTAACAGAGACCCTCTCATCCATGGTCAAGCAAGAACAAGACTGTGCATGCATGCCCTGATGGTCAAGCATCTCACGAAGGGAAAGACGTACGCGTGGTCGAGGGGAGGGCACTTGCTGTAGACCTCCACCTGCACCTGAGAAGGGTACAGTGTCTCGCGGCTAGTGTTTCCGACCCAGCCTGCAAGCGCACAGTGTTCCGCTGTTGAGCAATAGATGCCAGCGCATCTGCTACTTCATGTGATTGTCCATTGTGGCCACCGCGGAACAAGCTCTGTCTGAAATCATTACAGATGCATCAGAGCAGGTGCGTGAGCCACCGTGTGGGTTGATCTTCCAGTCGCCATCAGATACCGCCCGGAAGATGCCGTGAAGCTGGCGGCTGTTGTAGTTGAACAAGAAGATGGGCATCCTGAAACAAGGCACGACATGTTGATCGAGGCAGTTGATGAGATCCAGCCTGGAAATTTCTGGAAGGGTATATGTGATGAACCTTGGCAAGCATGCAGACAATATCTAGCGGCACGCACCCTTTCTTTATGTATTGTACATAGCACCAGTGAGGACGTGGCAGCCCAAAAACAAGTCCAGTAACGCACTCTTCATAGGTTTCATGCGTGCACCCTGTTGACCAGCAACACCGAGATGTGAACGGCATCAAGGAGAGCGCATGCAATTGACGATAAACTAAGTATAGAAACAAAGATATGCATTGCATACGTAAAATTTCTAATATTCCAAGCGTGCAGGACTCCATCCACCAGTAAGAGTTACACTTCGCACCGAAGATGCAGCCGCCCAGCTCCTCGCCTAAGTTTCGCTGGGAACTCTCGAAAGCGTAAAGAGGAAATGGTTCTACACGGTGGTCTGCATCGTATGTGAATGTCTTCCTTCCAGCCCCCATGCCTTTGCCGATTTCTAAGTGTTAAAAGCGATCAAGCGTTCAGTACAGCACTTCCTAGGGCATGTAGGCCTTCAGCAGCCCCTGCAATTGGTGTAGCCTTCTCTGCATTGCCTAGCCGAGAGGGGTCCAGCACACTTTCGGAGGAAGAAGCATTATGGTAGGATGACTGATGTGTAGCACGTCAGCCACGTGCCACGTGGGCCATGGGGTCAAGATCCAAGGTCAATGCCCAGCTTTGGATGCACCAAAAGTGACCTAAAATTCACATATAACTCCTCTAAACCATACTGAGAGGATCTAATGAAACGTCAATGGAAACGTTGCCAGGCATTGAATAATTAGGGAGAATGTCCGTGATGTTCAGATGGCGGATTGTGTTGTCCAAATGAGATCAAAACACTGAAGGGGGTACGGAGGATGTCACTCTGTCAGAGATGGAATGACACAGATGCAATCGCGAACTGATAAATTGTCTTCCGGAGTATCTTTCTTGGGTGCTGCGGGAAAACCTACCAGCCAGGCCAACCCAGCTATTAAGCATAATCTACGATATCTTACTCTGGGAAGGGCTTTTCATAAGATTTATCGAGTTCATAAGAGCTCGGATCCTCTTGTCATAAGGGCTTTCACCAGAAGGCGTCCAAGACAGACATCTTGCCCCTCAAGCCCTAACGGGTCAGGAGGTGGTCACACCTCAAATGGCACGAGCACAGGACCTGAATCAGGAGGGTCTGACAACGCAGCCAGCACACCCAATGCCGAAAACGACTGGTATGGGGCACTGCCTTTGCAGCTCTCTTGGTCTGTGCATCACAGCACAATTGACCCACCTGGGAAACCGGGCCTGTATTGACGTGTTCCCTTTGCAGGGCTGCTAAACGAAGGCAGTATGATGTCGATGAGTGGGTGGACGCCTTTGATCTGCCAACTTCAGAGCGGCAGTCACGGTCCCAGCTGATCAACTGGGGCTCTTGGCACTGGAAGGACCTTGGGGAGCGGATCGCATACAAGTACTTCTGCTGGAGGTGCACATTGTCAACCAGCACACACACGGTGCAGGTTGAACAGCAAAATTTATGCCTGGCTGTTGATGAGTTGAGCATCTATCTTGCGTGTGCAGGCAAGACACATGGAGCGATCTGCAGCTCTTTGCGGTGGTCAACCTGGGCGTCATATTTCTGTTCGGGTGGCTCAAAACCCACCTCGTAGATGCATCTGACAGCATCTCCGCGGAAGAGCTCGACGCTAAACCCTTCTGGCTGAGCATCTACCAGGTAAGCTCCTTGGGATGCCACCATGGCACTGCTTGCTCCCTGGCAGGGCTGCTGCACACCCACCATCAACTCACAATGGCAGCTGCAGTGGCATGCTTGTGAAATTACATGTGTACTGCTGAAAACGATGATGTTGGTCTCCTTGGGCAGATCCTGCAAGTGATATTTGGGCAGCAGCTTCCAGACGAGGCGACCAGCTTCGCGCAGCAGTCCTTCGCAGTGAGCGTGGCGGCCATTGGGCTGGCAGCATTTGCGCTGGTCCTGGCTCTGGTGGAGCAGGTCGTGCTGCAGGTGATCTCAATACTCACTCTGCTGTATTCCTCCTCTGCTTGGTCCAGGCCTGTCTTTTACATGCATCCCTGCTCTGCATGCTGTAAGTGGGTGCCCTACCCAGAGGTCACCTGGTTACCGAAGGCCAGAGGCTTTGCAGGTGGTGGACGAGAATGTTGCGCGCGGCTCGAGGGTGTTTGAGACAGGGCATGTGCGCCCCTTCTGCAGTCTCATCAAATTGCTGTATCTATACTGTTGCTGTGCTGATAATACAGTAATGCGCTGATGCACGGGCACCGCCATTGACTAATCGACTGTTGGCTGTGCGCAGATCCTGGTGCTCGGCTTCTGTGACAGCCAGCGTGACCTGGAGGTGGTGCAGAAGATTCTGTCACAGGTCAGGAACATGCTTTGCATTGACTGTGAATCAATGACCCTCGGTCAGCACATGGTTGATTGTAAATGTTGTCTACGTCAGCATGTGCTCATGCATGGGGATCATAAGCATGCATTGTCCCACCACAGGATTCACAATCAAGCTTGTTTACAAATGACATAATACTGAATGTGAGTAACGTATCCTGCTTAATAAACATTGTGCTGCTCCTGCAGACGTGTCAGGCATATGCTTCGGATGGCGGCCGCGTGATTGTGGTGATGACTCAGAGAGAGAAGATCGGGATGGAGACCCTCTTTCGTCGCATCATTCCCCCGCACAAGCGCTGCGGCTGCAACTTTGTTTTCCGCCAGGTGATTTTTGACTCCGGGGGTCCTTACATGAGAAGACAACTGGTGCTCCTTCCCTGCATGCATGGCTTAGGCTCAATGATGTCTGATGCCTGATGTATGGCAGGGATCCCCGTTGGTACCTTCGGACCTGAAGATGGTTGCTGCGTCCAGTGCAGCCGCAACAGTCATTGTCTCCGACTCCTCAAGGTAAGGAACATCTATCCTGATCTCATGACAAGCGTATAGTAGGCTGCTGCTGGGGAAGGTCATTGCCTCCTTGTGCAGATACCATTCAAGCTAATTTTGGGAATTAAAGCATCAAGCAAACGGGCATATCACTACATAGAGATTCAGGTTGGCACAGATTGCTGGCGCCGTGGCCCCCAGATGACGCCAATGAGCATCTTAAACTTTTGATCTCTGTTGAGTTTCTGGATCGATGAAAGAGCTTAGGCCAGTCCCGGCTCGGACAGGTCGCCGGTGGAGGCTGACGCGGAGGCGATCCGGGCCGCGATTCTGCTGGACGAGATGGAGGCGCCGGCTGCGTCGCGCGGGGGCCGCATTATCGTGGAGGTCAAGACGCTCAACGCGCTGGCCGTGCTGCAGTACTCCTGCTCCGTGCGCGTCATGGCCCTGCACACCGGCGAAATGAACGCCCGCAGGTGCGCACCCACCTGCCTCCCTTTCATGTAATATTATTGCAGCTGTACTACCGGCATGCATCCTGAACATCGTATGACCATCTTTGCTATGTGGCCAACTGTCTCCCACATAAGCTTGCCTGTGGCAGCCGCATAGCCAGCATGCAATCTGTGAAGTTTGAAGGGAATCTTAAAGCGGCTTACTGTCTCTATTTTTGATGGCTTGCCTGTGCCCCCTGCATAGGAGGCATGCATGCTGTATTCATCAGCTGAAGTGTTCCCGGCCGCCCTGTATCATGCATGCACCCCCACTGCTGGCGTTCTGTGAAGTCATCAGGCATTTTGAGCATCTTTACATCGATACTGTCAAGCAGGAAGAATGTGTGAGTTCAGGTGATTGATAGAGCGACAGAGCGAGACAGAGAATTGGCAACAATATCCTGGGGTGTGCTGTGTACAGGCTGTCGCGCATGGTCAGGTCCCCCATCGTGGCGGCCATATCCTACATGGTGTGGAACTTCGCATGCCGCCCACAGGTGCACCCCAGCCTCTTATTATCCTGCATCACCACTTCCTATGGTCCTACCTGCCGCTCTGCCACCGCTCGCACAGCGTGACATGAGTTGCTGCTGGCATTGCCTCCCCGCCAGGGATGTCTGCATGTTTGCCTGAACCTGACATCATTCAAAGACAAATATCTGAGCCAGTCTCTGTGGGGGCCTGGACAGCACTTGGGCTGACAGAGGCTGTCGTAAATGCCACTTGGCAATAGATCTTGCAAGGCCTTAAACGGCTCACAATAAATAATGCTGAGCGGCTCGGCGGGGCGCGTCTGCGCAGGTGTACCTGCAGCGGCTGCCGCAGCTGGTGGGCAAGACGTTCGGGGAGCTGCAATTCTACCTGCCGCGCGCCACAGTATACGGGCTGGTGCAGCACGCGACGCGGCGTTGCGTGCTCAACCCGCCCCCAGGCACGAGCGTGGCCGACCTGGACGAGATCATTCTCATCCGATCCACCGACCTGCGCGAGGACCAGGTCCTGCCCCTGCCGCAGCCCGTCGCCGTCGACCCCGGTGTGCCTTCCACTGCGTCAAGTGCAGTGTTCAGTGCACGTCGTATGCACTACTGGTGACTGAAGACACCCATGTTCAATGAGTGCAACATACACATTTGTCAAGCTTGAAACAGTCCCTCGGCACAAATTCTGCATAGTTCTGAATGCACAGCCTGGCACACTGTGGGCAGGGGAGTGGGACCCGGAGGCGTACCGGTCGCGCGCGGGGATGAGCATGAGCGGCACCGACGAGGACTGGAGTGAGATGGGGATAGACGAGCGGCAGCTGCAGATGGTGGGCTTCAGCGGCCGCGTGCGCGCGAACGCCGCCTCTGCGCAGCTGGCCCAGGAGCGGCAGACCTCCTACATGTACATCATGCCCCAGGAGCACTCCTCCTACCGCGAGTCCCAGGAGGTGCGGCCCTGCCTTGGCATGTGCATGCATGACTTAGGAGGATAAAATTACTACTTGCGATGAGCGGCCCCCTGCTTGACTGAGAGCATGGGTGCTTCAGAACACGGTTTGGTTGGTTGGTAGGTTGGTTGGTGACGCTTTGGTTGGTGAATGGCAAGCGGAGCAAGTCAGATCGCTTCCGTGCTCTGCCAAAGATCTTTATTGAAGTGGTCAAAGCTTGCATTGTGGCATGCTGCAGATTGTGCTGATATGTGGGTGGCGGGAGGAGGCATTCATGAGCGATTTGCTGAGGGAGATGGACCACGGGCCCTCGGCTCTGCCTGCTGGCAGCTCGATCACGCTCTTCAATAGCACCTCCACAGACGAAGTCATTGCCCGTGTCAAGAAGCGCAACCGGTGCTAACCCTGCTGCAGAACTTGTTAAATAAGCCAATGCCTGTGATTATTTAGAGCAATGGAGAAAGGGCCCCACCTGTGGAGTCACCGCTCAAACAGGCCCATAGTCGCAGAAGCCCTTACTGCTTCTATGCGCAACTTCATATGCTACCTGCATTGTTGCAAAAGTCTAGGTCAACCGGAGCTCAATGATTGCATTGCTGCAGAAATCTGCAGCTGTTTGACATTGAAGAGTTGTGGAGCTGTTGCCAGCACCATCTTTTGTGCTGACGATAGCAGCATGTGTGGGCAGGTTGCGCAACTTGGATGTGCAGTATGTGAGCGGCAACCCCCTGGACTATGTAGAGCTGACGGCCAAGATAGACGTCACCAGGTGATCCACTCAGTCTTATGTCTAATACAGGTGCCTTTACATTGCCGTCGTGGAATGCAATCCTACTCTTGCATGCATGAACATGCAGCAAGATTGCTGCACTGAGTTGGATCTGGCCTGCCCATCAGCTCTTCTCAGAATCTGCCAACAGCATTCTGCAAACTGTCTTCCTTGTCAAGAGGCAGCAAGAATTCATGAAAATTATGCCATTGAGCTCAGACATTGCCTCTGAGGTACTGAATGGATCCGCAGTCGTCCACTCACTTTCATTGTCATTGTAGAGTCCTCATTTATTGGACATTTTTTGACGCGCTGCCACAATGCGCAGGTACACGACGGCGATAGTGCTGTGCGACCAGAGCTGGGTGGACCCTGACCTGGACGACACGAATGGGATCCAGGTGCGCGAGCAGCGCGACATGCTGCGCCTCGAATCCCAGATCCTCCTCGTCCAACTTCACATCCGCAAATCCCTCATGGTGCGCCCTGCACCCTTATTTCCTCTTCTCTCACATGTTAGGCTCGTCTCTGCCACCTGGCTGTGGCATTGTGCACTTTGTGCTTCTCCGGAGCCTAAGGCTGCACGTGACATTGAAGTGGGGCAATATCTCAGATGACAGGCGAGGCAGGGATGCTTGAAGACAGTCCTGTTTCTGATGTGACCCTACGCTGGCGTCAGCATGCAGGGATGCCAGCTTTGGTCACATGATTGATGGGAAGGAATTGCATGTCCATAACATATCAGCAACAGCTTGGTGGCAGAAGACACGAGCATAACAGCAGGCCTGCTGACTGCAGGGTAGAAATTATTGCAACAGCCCACTTAGGCAATTTGTACTCTTGGAAGCAACTGCTAGTCTGATAATGCTGTGGGGCGTTTGAGCAGGAGGCGGGCTACCCGGACATAAACATAATCTGCGAGAAGGTAGCGGCGGAGGGCGAGACGCGGTTTGAGGACCGGTACCGGCTGCCCATCGGCATATCTGTCAACATGACCTCCTTCTCCGCCAAGCTGCTCACCTCCACCCTCTACAATCCGCGCAACGTCCTTGTCTTTGCACAGGTGGCCCCATCTCTTCAGTAGTCAATTTCATTGAGCTTTGATTTGCAGGTTCCACATGTTCCCGCACAGACATTGGCAAACATGCGCAGCTGTTTCTGTTCCCCTTGAACAGCTTGCTCAGTCCTCTTCCAGGAAAGTGAAAACTTGATATGGATTTGGACTCTTGACAGTGTCACAGCTAGTGCAGTGTTGCCTTCCATGCATGACAGCATGGAATCTAATGCAGCAGAAATGGCTGCCAGGTATGCAGTCACTGGATGTTTGCTAGTATCTCTGATCAGTGTTCACAAGAGTCACGTCCAGTCAAATGAGGCACCTGTACTAAATGGGGTTTAGTATGGGTGCAGATGGGTGATGGGAATGAGCTGGACGTCCAGTCAGCCGCTGCCTTCGCAAAGCCGGGGGAGGTCCTGTCCTACTGGCAGCTCCAGGTAAGACCATTTTCGAAACCAGGCTCTGTAAGACATCATCACCACACCGTACTGTTGTACACATCAACACACTATAGTTAACAGTTGGCCTGCGTACTTGTTTGCTTCTGCAGCGGTGCAACGATTTCAAGGCAGCTTACACGAAACGTTTCTCTGCTGTGCGCAGGCGCGGGCAATGTCTGTCGGGCGCATCCTGTTCGGCTATTACCGCGTGCCAGACTCTGCCTCGGAGCCCATCGACTTCACAGTCAACCTGGAGGGCGAGGAGCTGCGCTCAGCCAAAAGGTGCCCACTCCTGTCTGCTTTCAAATGCCTGCTTTTATATCGGCTTCTCTGCAAGTTCGCAGCTTTCCTCCTTTGGTGCTGTAGAACCTCCCTTCTCTGCGGACTTGTCATTTCTCAAGCCTGTGCATGTAAGCAATTAAAACTGTTTCTCACATGGAGTGCTTTCTTTCCCTCTTCGGTGCTGCAGTATGTTTCTTCTCTGTGGACTGCCTGCCTGTGCTTGTGAGCATGCAGGAGGTCATGCGCATGATTGCTTTCAGCTCCAGGGTGTTCTGATTGGTATTCAAGTGAGTGGATCTCCGCGCGGCTGCAGGGTGTGGAACGACGGCTCAACGCAACTGATCCTGCTCTCGCCGCGCGCGCGCCAGCTGGGGCAATCGCCGCAGGCATCGCGCAGCGTGGACCTGGTGCGCACCGGCAGCAGCAAGCTGGTTTCCTGCGGATCCCTGCAGCCCTGGGCGCCCGGGGAGCTGCCTGCGCGGCCGCTGTGGCTGTCAGTGGACGGCGATGACGAGGATTACTGACTTTTGCGCGCTGGCGTGCTGCATGCTGCGCTCCGATCTGTGTGCAATTGTGTCCATCCAACCTGCCTGTCGAAGTTGAGGGGACTCATCTGATTGTCTTCAATGTTGATTAGGTTGTGTGCTTCAGAGTTTTCTCTGGTTGGCCGCCGTTGGTTCGGGGATGCACAAGTATTGATTTATTTCGGGATGATCACTGAGTAGACCATTGTTGGGTGCTAAAAAAGTGCATATAAACAATTGGCGTTATAGTCTGAGAGTCTCTTAAGATTGGCGACTGCAGCTAGCTGGGGAGAGTACTCTGTTTACATGTTTGGCATGTGAGCCTCGTCGTATACATGGTAAAAAAATGCAGTCACTCATATGCTCTTGAATATTTCAAATGTGCTATATCATGAAGGGGTGCCAGATTCCATATTGACCAGTCGCATTAGTTTCTATTAGTTCTTACGAAGATGCACTGTACAGTGGAGATGTCCATCGATATTGCTACCTTATTATAGTAGACTTCATCTTAAAGATACAAGCTAATTAGTATTCTGAGAATTCTTAGTCCTTGGAGATATAAGTCCTTGGGGAAGTAATTGGAGACTTCATGATGGTCACCCGCTGGGCAGGGCCATGTTATCATATTAATGAAATTAACCATATTTTGAAAAGTGGATTGATTTCTTCATACAGGGGGAGTAAGTCTAGGAAAACTTCTAGTAATTTTGATGCCTCATACAGCAGATGACGAACGAATGTAAAAGTCAACTGCAGAGGCTTTGGAAGCAACTTGGCGCGGACAGCACACCTTCTGTGTCTTGAATGCGCAACCACGAGGCAAGCAAGAAGTTCGTGTGTTAAGATAGCAATTTTAAGGGAGGAGGAAAGCGGACTCCTAGTAGCACGTGGATGGTAATAACGTTATGAGTTTTTCGAAACGAGAAGTTCAATGGTTTTGCTTCTCAAACAAATCTCCATCAATCGTGAATCCACTACTGCGCTGAACCTCTTTGCAGTGCTCGTGATAGATATCCTGATCAGACAATAATTACGAAAGAAGAGTGCCACCATGACTCGCAGGCGAAGGGTAAGTGCGGCCAAATGTGGTACTTTCAACTGATTCTGTATTATATTTCCTGGATTTAATTTATTCGACGCGTGCTTGTTTGCAGACTAGCCCCCCGTTGAGCCTCCCGGAGGAAATATGGAAGAAGGTAGCGTCTTGCATGGATGTGCGAGATTGGGCAAGGGCATCAGGATTGTGCAAGACAACCTGGGGAATGCAGCTGCAGTCAATCAAATTATCAGATTATGAAGGCTTCAGCTTGTCAGGTGAGCATCGCAGCCTGACGTCTGTTCCTTGCTTGCATCCCCAATTCCCATAGTATGGCGAGGATTTCACGTGCTCCACAGTGTCATTTAATTGCATCAACCTCTTTAGTGGTGTTGGTAAAAAACAGCTGACGATCGCTGAAAGGCAGCAACGCAAACAAGATTCATTTTTGAAAGGCGATATCGGGCATGTTCATCACGAACTGCTGACAAAGCCCAAAACTGTTACAGGCCTGCAGTGGATCTCCGCTCGATGGGGCCACGCTCAAAGCATGTGCATTGAGATGGACAGCAAGGCAATGGCAGACTTCCTTGCTGCCCTCCTGCATGAGGATGGAGGCACCGACAGGCCCCAGGAGCTGTTGCAGCTGCAGATGGTCTGCGAATACACTGAGACGGATGCAGATTCATTAGAACCTATAGGCAGACTGCTTGCGCACCTGGCTCATCGCGCTGAGGGCCTCCGCTTGCTCTGCTTGACCAGCAGCAAGCTGCCCACCCTGCCGCAGCTGCCAAGCCTGAAGCACCTCATCCTGGACCAGGGCTCAATGCCAATCACAGCAATCGCGCGCAGCCTGCTGGAACTCACGGCTCTGGAGACCTTGTACATCAAATGCGACACCGAGGATGAGGACAAGTCATGTGCAGCATATGCGGATTGCCCAGAGTTAGCGCTTGCCACTCTTCGTTACCTGCGCCATGTGAATCTGATTGGCCTGGTGCCCTCGAGGCTGACGCTGCCACCTGGCGCAGCCCTGCATGTCACGGTGACTCATTGGGAGGCCGCGCATGACAGCGTGTGGCACAGCGTTCTGCCAATGCTGCGCAGCTTCACGTGGGACGATCCTGATGGTGACATGCGGGAGATGCCTGATCTTGTGGAAAGGGCTGGCAACATCACCAATATTGAGCTCAACCTGCAGTGTATTGGGGACGACAGACGCCCCCTGCAGGTGTTCCAGGTGTTTCAGCCAAACGTCAAAGTCAGCATCCGCTGCTGGGTTGCTTGCATGGATCTTTGGGGTGGCACATGGCGCCACATGTCACTCGTCACCAATCACCTGTTCCTTGACAGCTGGCAGCACCCTAGACTGGAGTACTGCTCGGACTTCTACCTTGAGTACAGCTCCCTTGAGGGATCGCAGTCATCCACTGCAAGGGCATGCAGCAAGAGCAAGAAGCTGTGCAATGGCAGGAAGTGCCTTGTGAAGGGCGCCAACCTGTACTCTGAGGACCCCAGGTGCATATGTGGTGCGTGCTTGAGCTGCTTGATGGAGTCTGGGAAGATGGTGGATGACCCTTGCTTCCGCTGATTGCCGGCCTGATCAATGATGCATGCACCAATGTCTCTGAACACTTGATTTTATGCTAGAATAGCTGTGTCGCACATGTAGAGCAGCGTGGCTTCACGTGGGAGGGACTGAGTACATACCTGTACACTTGTGAATCTCAAAGATTGCATGTAGACATATCTTATCGGTAGGACGTTCCTGTTACATAGATGGCCTTATCTTGCATTACAGCAGCCGCAAAGCAATTCATGGTGGAGAACTTAAATATATACCTGTTGGAAGGGGAATGGCCCCTAGGGCACTTGCAAGGAAAACAGGGCTAAAAATCTGTTAGAATCTGTGTTTGCAATTCTTTCTGCAATCTGTGGTACTGGTAGCTGCCTCCCTTCCTGTAGCTAAACATGGCCATCAAGAGGCAGATGTTGCCACAGTGTTTGGGTAAATACTGACCTATTTGTAGAACATGTTCCAGAGCTGATCTGACAACCGTTTGGAGACTCAGCAGGAAAATAAAACAAAACCTGGTGCGCAGAGTCCAGAAAACTGAGCAATTCATCATTCTCCTGCCGCCAACAACCGAGCTCGTTTCTGCGTTCATCTCAACACTCTCTCATTCATGCCAACAGGAGCAAACCCCCGAGCAGACCCTGTGCTCAATAATTCTCAACACGCACTTCGGCAAAACTTTATTGTTGGGGACTCAGGAGTAGATTCGGTCCTGCAGCGGTCTCAACGAACTCTCCAACTCAAAGGGGTATCTACCCTTAGCCACCTCCACGTGGGGCGAGGTCGTCCGGGTAATTATCCGCGCCTCCTCCAGGGCGGTATCATTCCCTGTGATTGTGACTGCCTGCACCCACACAACAACCCTCTCACACATGTAGCTTCGGGTCTCTACACCTCTTGAGTTCTTGAAGAGAAGTGGTGCTGGCTACAAGCCCTCGCATGCCACGGCAGCGCGCTGCACACAGCAATCGGCTGCACATCAGGTGCCATGCGTGCATGCACCTGACATTTCAGCCAGGCTCAGGACCAAATCTTCTGCCGAACGACCACAGCTGCTCGTATGAATGGAGTGTGCAGGCAGCTTGGGAAAAGGAGGTCTCACCTGGAGGTATGGCAGAGAGGCCAGGATGGCTCGCAGGCCCTCACCCTTGAGGGCCTCACAGTCTACCAGGTCCAGTCGCTCCAGGGACGTCAGAGTAGCGATTGCAGTCAAGCCGGCGTCGGAAAGAGAGCCCGACTTGAGCTGTAGGCCTGTCAGCACTGGATACTGTGCCGCCACAGCTGCCAGGCCGGCGTCTGTCAGCGCGCTACAGTGCAGCAGGTTCAAGTGGCGCAATTCCGGCAGCCGCGGCAGCTCCGTGCCTGCACATGACAATTGACACACCCTCAGCATGCTGTGCTCAGGACTGGACTGCCAGATAATCACCCGCAACACTGCATGCTAAGCTCCGCCCCTTCTGCTCTTCAAGGGTGAGACTATATGAGCGCCATGACTCCCTGTCTCCATCCCAGCATTCAAGCTGGTAGGCAAACGTGAACTTCTTGATCCACTGTAGCCTGCAGACTGCAGCGATTGTTCATGCAGCCTGATTGCAGCTGTCTGTCATGTTTCACCAGTGTGCCAGATGGCCTGGGCAGCAGAGGAGGACAAAGACATGTAGAGCAGCGATGGAATTGTGGGCGCACCTGTGATGCGGTTGCTGAGCATCGATGCGTCGCTGAGTCGCAGCTTCTGGATGCCGCTGCACGCCGACAGTGCCGACAGCGCCGGAGCAGGCGCCGCCAGTGACAGGGACGCCTGCAGCAACACAGTATACTCTCTATCAGGGGATGCCCCTCAGCCCATTGCTCCCCTGAGGTTGCAACTCTCAAGCAGGCCAATACTAGAGAATTCTTCCTGACAGGAGCTGTACACACTGCCTCCACCCAGGGCCCACATCACAGCAAACAATAAACATGACATTGGGACCGCACGCAACCTCCCAAGGCTATTTACAACAGCACAGCTCATCAATTCCCCTCCCACCACGTTTTAAGTCTCTTAAACATGCCTCCCTGCCCTGCTACTTCCAGCTTCAATCATCAAACTGCCTTCGAATTCCATTCAGCCTGCACATCACAAGCCGCTGCCACATGTTCCTGCAGCAATGAGCACGCCCCAAGGAGCAGGAAATCAGCCCACCAGCTTCGAGCAGGCGGAGAGGGATGCCAGAGCCTCGAGGTTGTCATCGAGGGCAAATGAGGAGCCGGACAGGCGCAGGTCGAGGTGCGCCAGCCGCGGCAGGTGCCGCAGCGCACAAAAACAGCGCGCCGTCTCTAAAGAGGAATATGCCTCCAGCCGCACCGCCTCCAGCCGGGTGAAGCTGAGCAGCGCCTCAATCACCCGCGGCCGCACTGGCGACACCCACACCTGCGCTCGGCGCGCCCCTCTTCACTTGTCTAAAAATCAAATAAAATTGCTGTTGACACACCGATTTTCAAATTCAAATCACGAGTTGCTGCTCACAGATCGGAACGTTGGCTGGAAAGCCCCATCTACGCATGCGGGCAACCCAAGCATTCCTGGCATGGAATAGTATTGAAGGGAAGAATGACTGGTAAGAGCAAGCCCTGAGGTAGATGTGCAGCTTGGGAGGTACCTCAAGGTCCAGGGAGCGCAGGTCTCTGAGCGTCTGCAGCGCTGCAACGCCATCAGCGTCAATCTCGCGCACCTTCAGCCGCAGGTCCTGCAGCCGCGTCAGCGTGCTGATCTGCAACTCCATACACACTGTCAAATTTCTGGCCTCAAAGTTGCCAGCAGTTGCTCCCACAGCAGAGTAAAGAGACTTTAGGGTTCAGTCAAGTCACTGCTGTCAGCAATTCTCTTCCTCTACCTGATGATACCAAACTTTTGTTCGTTCATATTTGTATTACACAAATTCAAGACTGAAGAGCAGACTACTCAAGATTTTACTACATGAGCTGGCAAAGAAAATGTGAGTCCCTCGCCCGCCCATGATGCACATCCCGGTGTGGTCTGCTCTACAGCCTCCCAGCATGAATGAGCACAACAAACAAGCCTGTGCACTTGGTCAGATACAGCAAGGAGGTTTGCTTGAGGCATGCGGGAGGGGGTGTTGCCTGCGCGAGGCCGGCATTATCGCCGCGCGATCGGACAGCCAGGCGCGTGAGTGCGGTGAGGGAGGAGAGCGCGCGCCAGCCCTCCTTCCCCATCCGCGGTATGCCCTCCAGGCTCAGCGCCCCCAGCCGGCTGCTGGCCGCCAGGCCCTTCAACGCCGCGCTGCTCAGCTCGTGCGCCTGCACAGGAGTAAATATTTCAATACTCAGCGCAACACCTTGCACTCCTGCTTTGTGCGCTGCCGGCAGCGTCTCTTCCTTTGCAATGCACGAGCCTTGATCTGTTGTTCTCTTGTCAGGTTGCCACTCAGGACTATTATGTTACTTGCAGTATCAGTCAACTTGGGGAGTGGGGTCCCCATTCATCTGCAAAGGAGAGCAGGCTGCTGAAAGTCCTTCTCAACATTTTGCAATGGTGAGATTGGCACCATGTGTACTGAGCTGGATCAAGCAGCAGGGGGTACGATAGTACTACTGGGCAAGACTTCTGTGCTCCATGGATCACGTGGCAAGGTATACAGTTAGCTGATGTCTCACCTGCTGCACCTCAAGCGAGGTGAGCTTGGGCCCGAGCACGGAGAGCAGTTCGCACAGGTCCGCATTGGTGATGGGCGACGGCAAACTCAGCGAAAAAGAGGCCACCTCGGGCCGCGCGGCCAGCGCATGCACAGCCGCCAGATGCAGCGCGGTGCGCGATGATGTCACCCCAATGCGCGACACTCGCGGAATTATGTTAAGGTTGTGCGGCAGGCCCGGATCGCGCACCAACAGGTCGCTACCCACGCCCTGGAAGCCCCAGAAAGACCGTCAAGGTATGCCATCATGAAAGCTTGCACAAATGAGTTGCTTCAAATTGAGGACTTCACGTGGCGCTCGGTCCAGTATGATGGCTGCAAGGTGTGTCAACGTCACAGTGACAGCAAAATATGTTTCGTTGTCTTTCTCAGCCCCAAATTACAGCTAATACTACCACAGCCCAACACTACCAACAATAAAGGGGGGACTTGAAAATGCTCAGCATGCAGTGAAAGCTTCAGTAAAGGGGCATGAAGGGGTCATAGATGATGCACCTGGTCAAAGTCGATCTCCTGTAGGCAGGGGAAGAGATGCTGCAGCCGCTTCATCATGAGCAGCTGACGATTCCACACATTCGGTTCTCGGTTGTGCGGCCCCACGCGCAACTTGCTCACCATCGTATCCAAGCCCCTTTTCCACCCCTTGCATATCTTCCGACCTGCAGGATAATACAGCACACGTTGGGACATGAGCAGCCATGACTGTGCATCCTTCAAAGCAATTCAGAAGGAAGCTAGATGCCTGACTGCATCCAGATGACCCTGCAAAAATGGATGTGCATCTCACCAAGTTTGCGCTCCCTCAGAGGCAGGTGGGTGTAGATCTGCGCCACGAGCTCTGGTGGCAGGCTCTCCCAATCACCTATTCCTAGCTGGCACTCCGGGAACGGGCGTTCCATCCCACCCTCCTCCCACATGTCCCGACACCATCCCAGTGCATCCCATGGTATGATGGGCCTAACCCCAATGGGAGGTGCACATGGGATGTCAGTTTCAGAAAGTCCCACAAACGTCCCATGGGGCATCATATTCATCCTAGGCTCCACCTTGTCTGTTTGCACCGTTAAGGCTTATAACTCCTCAAGTCCATCCTTCCTCGCTGCAGTGCATCATTCCTGCGTCCCAAGCAATGAAAAAATGTCAAGATTGCCTACCAAAGTTCGTCTACTTCCAACAGAGCTCGGCATTATTTGTGCTGACTGTTCGGCGGGGTCTTGTACTAGGGGGTGCCTCTTTCCCAGCTTTGCAGCATGATGAAAGAACTAACCCTTAAAATAATTGTAAAGTATTCATTTTACTTGTTCAAGCTGCAGCGGACGCCCATCACTACACCCAATTGCGGACAATGAGGTCCATCGACACCTAAGGTTTGGCTCAATGGCAAGGGTTCCGCCCCGTTCTATAGGTCGACTTCACCGTCCAACATGTGATTGATGTTCCTACTGTGAAGTTATGAGTCGCATCGTGCAACTCCTGCTTCGAGAGGTGCTAACCTTACTCGGAAGAGACAAAAGTCGAGCATCCGATCTGCCGAGTGGTCTGATGCCGAACGCCTCGACGGCCTCAGCTTCTAAATATTACTCAAAATCTACTTCCTCTGCACGAAATCTGGGACCAAATCCAACCGCAATGTTGACCTTTGACATCTCTCAGTAGAACGCCCAAAATTTTGTATCGGAGAACCGAGAACCCGGCGTTCCCTCCTGACTGCCTATCCTATCACTTCTGCGGCAGCGTAGATGATGTTCTTGGACATTATAAGTGTTCATTTGCAAGACTACTGCTTGTGAAACACTGCCAGGGATTGTTGTTGGGTGTTCACAGTGTGCAAATTCCTGTGCAGCTATGCTTTCTTTAGGAAATGAGACTCGTGCGCTTTTCAGAACACATACAGACGATCACAGGAGACCAGCGAGCACAAACTTGAATATTGCATCGTCACAAAGTCGCGTGTCGGCCGCTGTCAGGAGCTCAAACCGCCAACCATTCAGGAGGGCCTCAAGACTGAGATGTGAAGCCATCGATACTGATGTTGGTCCTTCCACGGCAGCAGAGGCCCGATCTGCACAGCTGCCAGAAGAGGAAGAGGCACCATCTACATCTGTGCCCACATTCAGCACTTGGGAGCTCGACTTCTCGTCCAGACCTATCCTGGACGCCCGTGGCAAGAAACGCTGGGAACTGCTCATTTGCAGCCCGGATCGCAGCTGGGTGTACTCCAAGTGGTTCCCAAACAACAGAATCAACAGCACGCAGGTGAAATGCAATACATGCTGCACATGTGGCCCAGTGCACACTGCTCAAGCATACGTTCATGCATGTCGAGTTGCTCATGTGAGGCCTGTGTGTGCATTCCTGCAGCTCAAAGCAGCCCTTCAGGAGATCATCGAGGCGGAAGGGGCGGTAAAGCCACAGACAGTCAGATTTTTCAGGGGCCAGATGCAGACCATCATCTCACGAGCGCTGGCTGACCTGGACATCAAGCCCGTGCCCAGCAGACGCTGCTTCAGCTTGATAGGTCCGCGCATGACCTTGTCAATGCCTCAAAGACTTGTATCAAGTTCCAGCAGTATTCGAGATGAACCTCTTTACCTGTTGCTGCTTCGCCTCCCGGCTGATCTGTCTGGCCATGCAATCAAAGCCAGGCTCGCCTGGCTTCTTCATGGGGTCACCGCCTAGTGCAAAACTGTATCATATCATGCTATAGGGGAACGACGAGACACTTTCATCCTGCACCTATGGATGTATTGTGAAGATGCAAGGGAACATTGTAGGCCGGGGCTCAATTGTGGTACCTGCCGTGCTGCAGGGCTGCTGGAGGAGCGGCTGGAGACGGTATACAAGCGGGCAGCGGGCTACAGCGACAAGGCGACCAGCCTCTTTACGCTGGACCTGGGGCCGCCGCAGGATCTGCCGGACGCGCTGCGCGGCGAGTCCTGGCTCTTCGTGCAGCTGCCGCTCGGGCTGCTGCGCGAGGAGCTGCGCGCCGTTGACACTCGGCAGACTTTTGGCGCCAACTTTGCGCTCGCCAGCGCTGGCCTCGCCGACCTGCCCGATGACACACCCATCCCCGGTGCTTTGCCTGTCTCTATGCTCTACAGGCCCTTGTTGCTTCCTGAGTCTGCTTTGATTTTCTTCAGTTTTCAAGCTGTGGAAGTGTGCATATATGCATGTGCAGCCGTCCTGCCATGAGCAGTTCTACTCTTGAGGACAGCTATTGAGCAAGTTATTTTGCTGTTGGGATGGCAGGGGAGAGGTTCTTGGTTGAACGGGCCTCCAGAATGTCTTCTTAGAAAGGTGGCGCGTGTACATCAGCTGTTACTGGATTGCAGGTGTGGCGGTGTACAGCCGGAGGGCGGTGCCGCTGGCAGCGTGGACGTCGGGGTTAGAGGTGGCCAATGTGGCGGCAGACGCTGACCGGGCATGCCTGGTGTTGGAGACGGGCGTCAACCAGAGGTGGAGATATGGCAACTACCAGCGCACCCCGGAAAACACCGCCGATGCGCGCGCATGGGAGGCCGCCAAGATAGCCGCCAGGTGTGCGCACATGCCGACATGCCGCCTGCGTGCTGCTGTGTGGGGGAGATAACACCATGAGTGTTTGGCTGGTATCCTCGGCGCAAAGGATGCCCATCATAAGATTTACGTGCGGGAGTGAAAGTGGGAATAGCATGCATGACACGCTCAAGTGGTGGCTTATTTAGCCGGCAAGGTAAGCATAAAAATGTGGCAATCAGAGGAGGGGGGCATGGGTGGCCTGATTATTATGCTGCTGCGCAGGGGCCTTCACTTCCTGGTGGTTCAGGCAGATGAGGAGGCGGATACCAGCGCAGGGCTTTGGTTGCTGCAAGCTCGGGAGCTTCCCAAGATTTGATGTACTTAGCGATAGTCAGTGTCTGGGAATTGAAAGCGTATGCTGAACCGAAGACTTGAGATTAGCTACATTGCAGACCTGCTTTTCTGGATTGAGTTGATCAAGCCGGACAATTCGTGACAAATTCTTGAACTTCCATGTGCAAGCTGTGAAGGCAAACCTGTGTTGATGACCGGATATTGATTGTGGACAAATTACCTGCACTGCAATTGCTGTTACAGGTGACCATGAGCCCTGGTCACAAAGATCGTAAGGCTTGCAATTGCCATATACCTCACCTTATGAGGGAGCTGCAAGTCCCATCTCATCAGCAAATTTATCACAATACAGTCATGTCCTATCTTTCACACACACTGTAACAGTCCAAGTGCTTGTCCATGCGGTTAAATTTTTGTCTTTCATTTGTTTCTCTTTCAAGCAGTATTCGAAGCTGCTCCCATCAGCACATCACCCGTAGCAATAATTGCCTGGCCGTGCCCTGGTGAGCAGCGCGACAGCTGTCATTCCAAATACAACTTTTCCAACCGCAACAAATCTCTTGCGTCATGGGTGATCACTGCTCAAAGATGCCAAGCCAAGACACCATCGCAAATGCGCTGCGTTGACAGCGCCGCTCATGGCCACCCCAGCCTGAGCTCATGAGTCAGCAGTCTGAGACCGCCGTGGGTTGGGCAGGGGACAAGCAGGGGGCTCCACAAAGGCAGGCTCCTCCTCATGCGCCATGTGGTCCATCCGGCCCCTGTCCACGCGCGTTCCCTCCCTCACATTTTAACAATAGTGCATGTACAATTTCACATCTCCCTGCTGCCCTACAGGTGTGAGGGGCATCCCATACTTCCACGTATTTCCCAAGCACCGACTGACCCTTCCAACAGCAAGAAGATTTCCCAAAAATCGGCATGAAGCCACTAGTGTTACATACAGCGACTGGCTTTTACAGCAGCATTTGCACACTCCCAGCAGGGACTAACTGCTCACAGACAAATGATACATACTGTGCACGATCCCTAAGACTTTTGCACAAAAACAGTCCGGCGACATCAGTTGGAGTACTTGATGCGAGCTGCGCCTAGGAATGCTTGCTCTCTGCCCGGACTGTCAGTAAGGGAACCCCAATACCTGCGCAACAAACAGAGAGCAGCATCACCCCCTGGTCAGGCCAGAGCTTGTGCGACAGGGGCAGATGCTCACGCACAGAACCATCACATTGCTGTGAAGCCTCACGGTGGCACATCTGCCGCCCAAAGCCAAAGCAAGGCCGAGACCAGGGGGCAACCTGCACCTCCACATCTACCCATGACTGTCACCTCTATTTGACCCCTGTTGGGCACGCCTATGATATCTTCCGGCCACCCCTTGACAGGGACCTTCAGGAAGGTATTTACGAGGCATGTCCCCCCTTGACAGCATGCCTGATCATGCAAACACATGCACAAGGCCGCAGAACGGCTGGGCGCACCTGTAGGACTTGTCTGGGGAGTAGAAGCAGAGGTTGGAGACGTGGGAGGTGTAGAGGCAGGCAAAGCGCTCGACCTGGTGCGCGAACCGGCTGTTCTGGTACCCCGTCTTGAGCAGCTGGCCCCACACCTTGTGGAAGCGCTCGTGGTGCTCCTGCAGCAGCGCGCTGTGCCTCTCCCGCACCTGCAATAGATCCACAGCGCACTCAGTCACATGTCAGTTTTAAGCACGCCATCGCCAATATTTCCTGCAAAGTGCCTGCTGGCCCCTGCTCTAAAGGGATATTGTAGCACTGAAGCAGGAAACCACCATGGTTGCCTACAGAGTGCCATGCTGCCCCCCACGCTGAAGGGTGTCTTGACTGTCAAGGAAGGCAATCACGTGCATGTCAGCAGCCCCATCCCAGCTCGAGCCCGGGTCTGAGAAAGGCACATGCACTGCCAGCGGGGCAATTGTTTTAGAATTGTGAGACCTGTCCAAGGCACACACCTTGTCCCGCTGCTCCCTCAGGTTGGCCACCACCTCTTCCAGGTCCTCCTCATCAGGATCGCCATCCAACAGACCCGCAGCTGCAGGCACACACACCCGGCACCTAAGCGCCCTTCTACTAATCGCAGAGCAGCCGTCACTAGCACCCATGACCACAACATGGGCATGCGTATACTTCCCGGCCTCAAGGGACAGATTTGTCCCCGCAAATACAGTACTCGAATGATCATTCTCCACAATGCAGTGAGGTACCACATCCCAACACAGTGCCACAGTATATCAGCTGTGGAGATTGTGACCGCCTCCCCAAAGTGGACTACTTCTTGGGTGCTTGGCAGAAGGTCCTCACTCAGGGCAGCAGCATGCAGCTCTATTCTAAGAGCTGGATGTCAAATCTCTTTATGTCAAAATGGTATGTTCCACCGCCTTGCGACATTACTTCCCACAAAGAGCTCCGGCTACTTAATGAAAGGGGTGCGCATTATACATAGGGGTAGCGCACCGCGGGAGCGGGCAATGGTGGCCTCCAGGCGCTGTATCTGGTCTTCGAGGCCATCGCGTTGCTGACGCAGCGTCTTGAGCTCGCAGCCGACGCCGACACTGGCGGCCTGGATCTCGAGCTCTGTCTCCAGCTCGGGCACGACCAGCATGGTGCGCCAGCCCAGCGTCTTCTTGCTGCGCAGGATGTCCCCGTAGATGTGATCCCCCACGTACAGCACCTGCGCGCACATGCCGCCCCGTCAGCTTCGCATATGTAATCAGACTGGGTAGCCCTCCATAAAATTGCAGCTCCTTGAAAGAACTGGTCTACACTGGGTCATTGACCAAAATTGCAGTTGGGACATCCCTCGAAAACAAACGCTCCTGCTTTTTGCTCGAGAATGAAGAAACATAATGCTGGAAATAACAACAATTTGCGGCTTTGATGGCTTGCGCCCAGTGTGGTAGGTTCGAATACATGGTCAACCTTTAACCCTCTCAAGCTAAGCTTCTGGCACAAGCTTGCGTCATTCGCAGTAAAAGACGGTATGGGCAGTAGCACGGGTGCATCAGGCGGGTGGGGCGCGCCTCGCCGCCGGAGGAGATGTCGAGCATTTTGTGGAGGTCCTGGTAGAAGCCGCCCTGGAACACGCGGCACTGTGCTCCCGCCTCGTGCTCCCCCAGACCCCCCGGCGCACTCGACATGAACCCCGGCGCGGGCAGGTCCTGATTGCATTGCAGAAAGAGCTTCATATATCACGTCGTGCACCATAACATCATCCCCTTTGGGGACAAGGCCAGAGGAGTCAATGCCTGCTTGGATGCCAAGCAGAGGCCCAAAGAGTGGCAGCTTATGCAAAGAAAAGGCTGGCAATGACGTTGGATGATGCATCAGTGATGACTTGCAAGGCCATTGCAAGGAATTACCTCCTCGCCAATTGGCACCATGGGCGTCCCACCGTCTGTGTTGCACAGCATCCCTGTCTCCGTGTGCACCTCAAACAGCGCCTTCTTCTTTATGAAGAACTCCGGCTTGCCGCAGCCTGCAGTAGGGGCACCTTTCAGCGCATGTGATTACCGTAATGAACCCCTGAATGCACTTCAGAGGTGTATGGCAGAATCAGCATGAAACGACTCTTCGAGAGTCGGATGTGGTGACATGAGGGGTGTATTGGCAGCAGCATCACGAAAGCAGGACCGGGATTCAGCATGGGAAACCTGTGATGACGACGTCGAAGTACTCGAGCCATTCGAAGTTTTTGTCGGCGCCGGTGCGGCCGGCGAGCAGGAAGTTCATGACGACGTGGGTGTAGTCCCACAGGCTGTTGGTGGCCAGGAACAGCTTGCGCCCACTCGCGCGCAGCTCCTCCAGCAGCTTGGGCAGCCGCGGGTCCTGCGCCACATTCAAGTGAATCATCTCTCCTGACATCAAGAAATATAATGCAAAGCTCTGTGCTCATTATTGCATAGTCGTACCCTGTGAGTGCATTCTCTGGACCACAGTGGTTGTGCTCTTGGTCACAACTTGAAGAAGACACAAGCCACAGCCAGAATTGACCCAGAGGACGCACGCCTCCACAGAACATGTTACTTATCATCATGAGCAAGCCACTTTCAGTGCAGGTCCAAAGAATAATGGCCTCAGGGATGGAAATGCACCTCGTGAATGTACTTTGCTGGGTTTTCCGCGACGCTGCGCTTGAGGCTGCCGTCCCTGTGGCACAAGTCCACAGCCGCCCTGACATCCCTGCACAGCCCAACAACCTTTACAGATTCTCTGCTCAGACAAACATGTGCATGCCGTGCTTTTGAGCAGGCATTTTTCAAAAGCGTTTGGGTCACCTGTAGATGTCAGCAAAGGTTTTGTTGGGCGGCATGATGCCAGGCTTGGACTCCATGAGCTCGATGATCTGCATGAATAGATGCGCCTCTGCCAGGCTGAACAGCGTGTCTATCAGCGCATAGTCCGGCTCGTCAAATTCTGTCCTCTCCTGCACCATGCAACACGATCTCACTGTAGCCTTCATCTTGTTTCTGTTCTGAACCTATGAGCACAACAAGCAGATGAGGTACCTGAAGGCGACAGATTGTCATGGCCCCTTCTCACACATGATGGTATTTGCTGGTGCTCCTGGAGGGCTGATCATGGGCATGGCACGCAAGCATGGAAATTGATAGAAGCTGGACTACCCAGAAAAGTATGCAGTTGTTGAGGTTCAGAAGGAGCTGCCTCACCCGTGCGTGGGCATATGTGTTCAAGCGCTCCTCCCTGGTCAGTTTGCGGAAGCCATGAAAGGCAACTTTAACATACTTGTGCCGGTCCATCTTCAAGATGTTGCCGCGCTTCTTGTCGATGATCAGGCCGCGCATCATGTACCGGAAGTCAAATTCAAAGTCCAGCAGCTCCTGCAGGAATGACTCTAGGTTTGCATTCTGCAACGCCAGCTGCAGAACAAGAGCGCAGAGGACAACAGGGGTAGTTGTGTCCGCATGGAAGCCTGTACATGGGCTGATCAGGTGCAGAAGAAGAAGGGAAAGAGCAGTGCTGCGCACCTTTGGGTAGTCAAAATTGTGTATGAGTTTGTTGATGGTCAGATTGTAGGCGAGCACCTCGAAGGTCTCTGGTCGGTACTGTGACAAGGTGTAGTCCATGTCAAATCCAATGGCCTGCAGGCAACAAGATAAATTGCACTTTACACTCCTAAAAGGGCACCGCTCACACCATGTGTCGCATGTCAAGTCTCCTCCATCGAAGAGTTCATTTCACCGCCAGTGGATGAGTACAAAGCCTGCCTTGATGTGGGCCATGTTGAGGGAGCGGTTGCAGAAGATCCTGCGGCGCACATCCAGCGGGCTGGCCCACACCTCATCCCACCAGGCTGGATAGTCCTCCGACACTGGTGGCGGCGGCGGCGGCAGCATGTGCCCAGATCCCGGGTGCAATGGCTGGACACACAACACAGGAGAAGATCTCACTGGACTGTAGGCGCATGCGCTCCTCCAGACTTGCATAATTCATGTCACATGCATCCTGATAGCCATGATCACCCAGAATGCGAGGGTGGTGCGGGGTGCGCATGCAATGCTAGGATGGGTCACCTTCAGAATGGCTTGCGGGCCGCCTGCAGGTTTGTCCTGCGTCTGCTGTACATTGCCCCCTAGAGACGTCATGCACCTAGTTCCTTGGACAAATTTCCTCGATGGTGACGTGCCCTCAGCTCTGCGCACACATGTTGTTCGTTGCGAACTCAGGTTGCACCTCATGGTAGAGCTAGAACAAAACGCAGGCAGCTCTGGCTGTACAGCCTGGAAGAGTGAAGAGCACGTCCTGGCTTGACCGCATCCACACCTGAGACTAGGCAGAAACAAGATGGGAAGTGCCTCTATTCCCCGGTGGATAGCAGTTGCTTTTCGTCCAGATCTGATCAGAAAGGACATCGGTGAATAAAAAGGGGCAAGAGGCTTGGTCTGCCTGCTTGTCAGCCCTGAGCATTGCTGCATAGCTTTTGTTCCTGATCTTTACTCATCTGACCTCATGGAGTGCGAACCCACATCATCAAATGTTGCTTCCTTTTAGGGAAAGATTTTATAGGCTCAAATCGCTTTATTCAGTCAACCTCACAAAAGGAATATGCCCCAGAGCGCTCTTGAACAAGAGGCTGGACAAGTATTCCGCAGCTTGCAGAGCACTATGCCCGATTTCGAATGTTCTGGTGCCCCCTGAGCAGTGCACGATACTCTCCAACCTGACTCTTGTCTTTTATCGGAGGATCCCTAGCCCTTCCCCACTGCATGCGGACCCCCCGATAAGGAACGCGGCTGACTCCGCCGATGTCATGTTGCTTCAGGCATTTTCCAAGGAAACGAAATGAATGTATTGACAGAACATCAAGATCTGGAAGATCTGTAACACTGCTGTAGCACCAGCTATCTTGAATGTCGTATGTCGACCTGGGCACCAAGAGCTGCTCTTCTAAAAGGATTGAAGCGGCAGCTGCTGGACTGCACCCTTATTGCCAGTGCACCACACAGACAATCACATCTGAGGGGCACACATGCACCGTATATGATAGAAGGGGGCTGGAAAGGAGGGCATGTATGCCTTACACCAACCAGCAAAATGGTGCTGACATACCATGCCCGACCATCATTCCATAGCAGTAGGCGGCCTTTCAGCTTCAACTACTCTTCAGGGTATTCCAGCTCTTGTCGCAGTCAGTCCAATTCTCCTGCAATGAAGAGGGCCCAGAGTATAGCACACCCGCGATATGTCCTGCAGCAGAACCTTGCCAAGTGTGCAAGGGACGCAGAGGCCTCCAATACACACTTCCCAAGCAAGGAGAACTTGGACGAGGTGGAAGTCATTCTGGGGTGAGCAAGACTCCTGCTGCTTCGTTCTTCACAGCTCACACTCTTCACAGCTGACACTATTGTGTAAGCCTAGTAAGTGAGTCGCACCACCGCTGACACTGGTGCTCATTGCAGGTACACCTTTCAAAACAGCCAGTGGCTTCTGCGGCTAGCTCTCACGCACTGCTCTTTGTACTCAAACAGCGCTGCAAGCAGTCTGGCATGGATGGGAGATGCAGCCCTCCATATGGTGGTCACTGAGCAGCTCACAGCCACCTACTCCACTGCAGATGTGGGAGATCTCACAATGGCCCGTGCACGACTGATATCACGGGAGACATGCACAGAGTGAGTATTTTTTGCATCGCACCCCGCGCTGCTCAATAGCCTGGCTTTGTCGATTAGCAGGTTGACCTTGCTGGTTTTAATAGGTCTTCTGCTTGCAGGAGGGCCAAAGCAATGCAGCTACATAAATACATGAAGGTTGGCAAATCAGTGCTGTCAAATACGGGGATGAGTGATGCCATGATCGCTGAGATGTTTGAAGCGGTAAGCCTCTTCCTTCGATTCACTTTGATGATGGAAGTACAAGCATGAGCAGCTCTAATATCTTGTGATCACTTCGGATGATGTCAGTGATGGAGTGATTTTGTGCTTGCAGACCCTTGGAGCTATCTACATCGACGGCGGCTTAGAGAGCGTGAGGGCAGTGTATAATCATCACTTTCCCTTGCCAGAGTCAATCAGACATGTGCTGAAGCCGCCTGTATGATATACTGTAGTCTTGCCAGCTGCCTTCTTTGCAGCCTGTGCCATACTCTTCACACTCCAGGGAGGCAGGCAAGACTGTTGTTATCAGGCAGCATCCTGAATTTTGAGATGAGCAAGTAGTGGCTGAGTGTGTTGATGGAGAGTAGCAGGGTGACTTACTAAGGTTTTTAGATTTATTAGATTCATCCTAGTAGGATAAATCACTTATCCTGCTTAAACTCAGCGCAGCGCTAGCAAACCGGTCTGGTGCCACGAGTATGAACTCATGAATATGATCTTTTAACTCTCTCAAAAAGCTTCATGAACTCTTCATAAGCTTGAGCAACCGGAATTTTGAACCAGGTCCAATAAGCCCAACATATAGGTTGAAAGAGCCCGTCTGGGAGTGCATTGAAAAATTGAAACTGTGTAATCATGGCGACACAGAGAAAACTTGCTCACCGAGCACAACATGCCGCTCAGTGAGTTTACAAGCCGAGTCCTTCTGTACAGCAGAATTAACGTGTCTGTACAGTTCCAACATGTCAATCAACATGCAATCTATCTATCTGTCAAAAGCAATGCAGAAGCACAACTAAAGCACTTCCTTGCTTAACAGCGCTCCTAGCAAAAGACCACTATAAACAATGGAATGATGAATTTTTTGATGAGCAGCATCTGAGGCCTACAGATTCAGCCGACAGATGGGGTTCTTCTTCACCACTGACAAGCTGACCTGGACAGCACAGCAAGATGCATCAGCCGACATCGTCCAGAAAAGATCCAATGTTGCTCAGAGCATCTTCAGGAGACAAGAAATATAAGTAGCCCTGTCCCAGCGCACCTTGTGGCCGAACAGGTCCCTGATGTTGTCAATGCCGTACAGGATCATGGTGGGCCTGCAAATTAAACATAGCTGACGTCCTCAGCACTGTTAAATACATTGCAGCCGCCAGCAACACTCGATAGAAACGTCCTGCCTGCACAAACGCCAATGGGCAGGGGGCAGGTGGGGTGCTGTCAGACCAGTCGTCAACATACATGACTTGAGCCGAAGAGCACAGCAGAGCGGAGATGACTGTGCTGCTAGCATGTGCCCAAACAAGGAAGTGCTGGTGCACACCTCTCCAGGCCGAGGCCCCAGGCGATGACATTGACGTCTTCTGGGAGGCCCATGGGGCGCAGCATCTCTGGGCGGAACATGCCGGAGTTGCCCACCTCCACCCACTTGCCCAGCTGCTCGCTGTAGGAGAAGATCTCCATGGAGGGCTCCGTGTAGGGGTTGAAGGCGGGCTTGAAGCGCAACTTGGGCAGGCCCAGGCGGCTGAAGAACAGGTGCAGCGTGCCTATCAGGTCCCCCAGCGTCAACCCCTTGTCGCACACCACGCCTGCACGCATGCACATGATATGTCATTGCTCGCTGACGTGCTGCTGCCTGACAAATGTGCGTACCAGCAATAACGCATGCATGTCTTAACACAAAAGCACTCATCAGTGAGACAGCCTGCCTGCTACCATATTTTAGCAACCTTGACCAGAGACAATAACTGCACCGCATAAATCTCACCAAAAGCAGCTTTGCGGCGCAGCCAAAAGGGCAGAGGAGCAAGATGTGAGGCAGGGTCTTTTCTGTTGCTATGGTATTCACTACCCTGGTGGAGAAGCCTTTCAGCAAAAAAGGCAGTGACAGGCAGGGCATCAGCGGCCCAGATTCCGAGACCTACCTTCGATCTGGTGGAATTCAGCGAGGTGGGTGCGGTCGATGGCCTCATTGCGGAACACGCGGTCAATGGAGAAGTACTTGGCGGGCTTGAAGCCCTCCTGCGCCAGCTTGTACAGCATGCGGCTAGACACTGCCGTCGTGTGCGTGCGCAGCAGGTTCTTCTCCGCCTCTGACTCCTTCCAGTGCGACCCGTACCTTCACAGTGCACACAGAGCTTGACTTACTCGTGATGCATTGTGAGTGAATGAACCTTGCGATGCAATGGGCAGTGCAGTGAGCTTGATAGTGCGGAATTGCAATGTAAGGATACTGGATATGGGGGCCTCATGCACACCCAATGGAGCCAAAGCCGCCATTCTCGTGGGTCTCCCTGACGCGCTGCACATAGTCCTGTGGCTGCTTTGAAAGCGGCGTGGCTGCTGGATCTGCAGTAGCGGAGAGAAACTCATCAAGAATCCTCGGGCGGTGAGGGCAGTACAGCAGGAGGCCTTTTCAAAGCCGAGGAAGTTTCTGGGCTTACTTGTGAGGAAGAAGGTGTCATGGGCATCTCGAGCTGGGTGCTGCTGTGGCTGGAATAGCGCATCAAAATTCCAGAAGCTGCAGAACACCCCACCAATCAGTTCAGTGGTTGATCCAGTGCTCCTATTTCAAAGGAGAGGTTGCAGGCGTAGCAGAAGAATATGAGCTGGATTACTGTCCCCATGTGCTTCGCATGAAGGAGTTCATAGGGTCCAAGTGGGCACAGCACCTGCTCTCAACATAATTATTGGTGGGCATTTCCTCGAAGCCCATGCTGGTGAAGGCCTTTCTGATCTGGGTCCGCACCTGCAAGCATGAAAACATTTTGAAACAGGACGAAATGGCGTAATTGTGTCTTGGATATCGCCAGACTCAGCAAAGTACAATTACGCCCTGGATAAAATGTTAAGAATCTACCTTCAGCAGTGGATGCAAGTGGCCTCCGTTGGTGGGCTGCCCAAGAGCATTGAAGTTATATGGCTTGAAGTCGGCATCCTTCCAGGAGCCCCTGAGCAGCAGCAAACTCATGCAAACAGCAGCAATGCTGCAAAAGTGCACAATGTGTATAAATTCAAGATATTGGGAGTGTGCATCACGCGCTTCCAATTGTTGAGTGAAACATCCCTGGAGGTTAGCAACCAACTCACTTTTGGAGCATCTCATGTGTTAGCTCTGTGGCTGGCTTCTTTTTTTCCAAAGCAAACTTTACACCCTTCTTCAAGGCATACGTCTTCCATGTTTCTGCCTTCACTAGCTTCCTCTTTCCCAGGGCCTCCAAGTCTTTCCGGTTCACCGCCTGGGCATCAGTGCCATGCTGGACTTGTTAGTGGGCTGCCATAATTCCTGTGAGAGGTTTGCTCGGAATCATCATTGAAATTTCCTACAGTCTCCAGCATAACATTCTCACCTGACCCTCTGAGATCTGTTTCAGAAGGTTCTGTGTGGTGTCCTCAATTGCCTCTGTCTGTACAGAAGACAAACATTGCCATCAGGTATCTCTGCAGCATAAAAGACCCGAGCCATCTCCTGGTCACAAGGAGGCACTTGGGAGCCGGCAGGACATCACGACTGATTTGACCTTACAAAGTTTGGACTAGCACAGGCTGCACCTCGCGCACAACCACTTGTTGTCCATCTTCCACCTTTTGCATGCCTACCCATCCATACTTCCTTGCTGGCGCGAAGGCTTTGTCTCCGAAGTTGGCCTGCGTTCAGCACCAAGAAGTGGAGGTGATTTATTTGCAGGCAAGCACCTAGGGTTGTGAATTCCTCCAGCGATAATCAGTCGAGCTACAAAGCATGGGAATGCAAAGTTCACCGTCAGATCCTTCATTAAAATCCCTTCAGGCGGAAGTGCTGCAAACAATTTTGCCTCGGGAGATCCGTGATCCCTATAGCCCTGTGCCTCCTCCGTCAGCACATTTCTAGAGTGGGGGATTTCCTGCGCATTTTTTGACGCCTTAAGCTATAATGTGACACTTTTGACCACTTTGCACAGAGCACAACCTGGGAAAAGCACTCTTGCCTTTGATATTATCATCTCGTAAGATTGGAGGCTCTTGATGCTTCCAACGACTTCCTTGTGATCATAGCCTGATGTGCTCGCGAAATCTTTCGAATCACCGATTTCTCCATCCTTGTCTAGTGTCTGCAAGATGAGTCTCTCCAAAGCAGACATTGCCACGGTTTAAATAATCACCGCGTTTTTCAGGACCTATATCAAGCTTGAAACCTTGGTGATGTCACAACAAGAGATTATTCCCCAAGACCAATGCTCTCCTTCCAGATCAGTGCGGCTGCCAAGACGCCCAGCACCAGTCAGCTCTAAGGGCTGAAGATCACAGACACAAACAAAGTCTCAAATACTATTTCAAAGGTTCAGAATTATACAAAAAAGGAGCACTTTGTCTTCCTTCCCAGATCTGGCGATCAACATGAAGGCGACCGCCCAGGAGGGAACGCCTTGCACGCGCACCTCAATCGCACCACTGCATGCCCAGATTTTGTAAGTCGTCCTCCGTAGCCCAATTTCTATTCTATTTACGTAATAGGTCAGGACGACAAGGAATCTTTAATGGAGAGAGCATCTGCATCAATGCCCCTGTCTGCAAAGTGATTTGAAACATCCATCAGCACATGCAGGCAGGGAATTAGGCCAGAACAGCTTTTCCAAGGAGGACGGTGCATGTAAAGAATTTCGTCTTATTTAATCTGAAACATCCGACGAATCCTTGGTTGGAGTTGGCATTTTTTTCCGGCGCAACCAATGAGCTGGAAGAGGTTGCCAACCTTTCTTGCCAATTTGCCCCTTAGATTGATGCCCTTCACCGAACAGCAGCAGAAAGCATTCGAAGCAACAGGTCACGTCAGCGAAGTAGCTTTCAAGACAACCCCTAGAGTGGGCAAGGTAATCTGGTTGCGGCACCCTCGTTTGTTCTTTCAAGTTATTCTGTCAGAAGAGAGGTTCTGAAAGTCGCTCCGGGTGCCATACCAAAATCCAGCAACTTGAATTCTGATGATGGTCTCATGCAGCTGGAAATCAAGCAATTCCTGGAGAGAGTGTACGGGTTGAAGGTAGCTGCCATCCAAACTGTCAACTACGAGGGCAAGAAGAAACGCCGAAAGACAGGCTACTTCCTGCGACCAGGATACAAAAAGGTACAGCCCTGCAATCCCATCCACGATCTGCGAGATTGCTCCCAAGCTCTTTTAAAATTGCACCTGCCTTCGGTGGTACACTACAGGTTGGAGCCTTTGTGCTGGTCGTGGATGCTGGGCAAACTGATGTGATGGGGCTTGCAGGCGTACGTGACCCTGAAGCCGCCCACACAGGCATCACAGAGCTCTTAGGACGCAGGATCCCAGCCACAACCTGCATGTTGATGACAGCTCGGGCCATTTGAGCATGGCTGACGAGCAGCCAGGCCCTGCTCCAGAGCCAGGCCCTGCCCCACCACCCGGGCCTGCTCCGCTGACAGAACCTGCTGCAGAGTTGCCCAGTGCTGCAGCAGAGGGTAATCAGGCGCCAGAGCCAGTGGCAGGGGCTGCAGCCGATGATCCAATCTATGTGAGCAAGCGGGAGGTGCGCAAGAATGCGGGCAAGGGCACCAGCAAGAAGTCCATGTACTTCCTGGAGTTCTACCTGGTCGACAACCATGGCTATGAAACGCTTGCGGCCACCGGGGAGGACCAAGGTGTGCATCACACTGAGCAGCGACGCACTGCTAATGCCTTCTTGTATGGCGTTGTCGCGCCTAGCATTGCCGCCTCACTGGGATACGTGCCATCTGCACCCATGAAAATAATTTGCTGGCCATAAAGGGTCAATGCATACACGTGTGTACTCAGTTTTTATCGTAAAAGCTAGGATACACTTTTGTATGGGGTGGTTCTACTAAATAAAGCAGAGCCACAGCTAGGCACAGCGGATTGGAAGACTCACCACGGTTGTGCATGTAGCAGGTGATGCGCACTACACGTACCGGAACGTGGCCACCTTCGACAGGTACGGCGAGATGTCGGTGCACAACCGGAAGGAGCTGCTGTCGTGGCTGGACAAGATCATCGAGGACACGCAGCGCGCGCACAACTTCCACCTGGTCAGCGATGATGAGGACGTGCTCAGCGCTGGCGTGGCGCCAGGCTCACCTGTCCAACTGCCCACCTTCATCACCTTCAGGTATATCTCCCACACCACTCACCTACCTGCTGATCCTGTCACTGGTGCACTGTACTTCTCATCACTATGGACTTGCATACAAAGAAGGTATTGAAGGTCATATCTTCTTTATTGGGGGCTGGATTTTGAAGCTGAATCCAAGCCATAAAGCCAGATTTGAAGCAAGCCCTAGGCGCACCAGCAAGGAAGAATGAGGTTGATGCATGTCTGGTGCAGGCAGCAGAAGGTGCAGGATGAGAATGGGTGCAGGCACCAGAAGTGGTGGCTGGTGGATGACAATGGCCACGAGCACCTGGCAGTGGTGGGGGATGAGAGGGAGCCCAGAGATGGCCACTACAGCTACATAGCTGAGAAGCCCTTCTCACTGATCCGGCCTCTCGCCTGCCAGAACCAGGCCAGGGTCACCAGCTACCTAGAGGAGGTGCCTGCTCCCAACTTTGCCGCTGCTTGCTCCTGCTATGACCGTCCTGTCAAAATGCTGTTGAATGCGACTTGAACTTTGCCTGTATCACTCGATGCATGCCACTGGGCTGGCTGCCGAGCATTTTCTGAATTTCTGATCATTGCGTCTGCAGTGGATCACGCATCCCCAGCAGAATGTCCATGACAGTGGCCCAGTCGCATCGCCCACCCGCTCGCAGCCAAGGACGTATATCACCACAGGTGTGTGCTTGGTCCTGTCAGGGACCCCTCTTTGCATGTAACTTGTACTTGCAAATCTTGGAAATGTCTTCGTGGGTTACCTGCAACGACCGAGTGATTGATATCGAGTGTGTGCTTGGTGCAGTACCTGCTGACGGGGACAGCACTTCCCAGCCGCCAGCCGTGCGCCCCCCGCTACCTGTCGCCTCCACACCTGCCCCTTCGCAGCCCGGCAGCACAAATGAGGCAGTGAGTCTGTGCCACCTATAAATATACCACATTATGGCCTGAGCCCACGTTTCAACGCATTACTGCATTCTCCTGAATCTCCATGGCTCATTGATGCTGTGTAATTGTCCAACCAAGTATCTGCCGGGGTTGGCAGGGCACTAGCGCGCCTGGGAAGAAGACCGGGTGGGGCAGCCAGTCCAAGGCCATGCGCAGCAGCCTGCGGGGCAAGACATCCAAGGGCGGCAAGGGCTCCAAGTCCGGCAAGGGCGGCATGAAGCGCAACGCCAGCTTCTCCTTCCAGCCGGGAGACGACGGCGTCAGCGGTCGGCGACGCTCACTCAACGTGCGCTCCTTGTCATTGAGCTGCATACTTTGACAGAGTGCTTGCTCGGGCCCTCACTAGGCTGCTGGCAGATATGATGGCACTTCTTGTGAGCTTTTCTGAAAGGGGTTTAGGTGGTCATGACATCTAAGCCGGAGTACCTGACATGTGTAGTGCGAATATGCAGGAGGAGGAAGCTATCGAGGCGGCTGCGCAGGACGCGGTGACGGCCGAGCTGCAGAAGCGAGCGGCTGCGCGCGCGTCCTGGCAGGCGGCGGCGCGGCGCTCGGCGCTCGACTGGCTGCGCCACCCGGTGCCCGCCGGCACTGCCGAGTTTGTCAACGAGTGGCTGGCCGTCCTGCATGACGCACTCACTGCCCTCCACCCGCCTGCCGCCGATCCCGGCGGCGGCAACGGTGCCGCGGCGGCCGGGAACCTGCCGGGCGCGGCCGCCCCACCAGACGGGCAGGGCGCGCCGGCTGCCGCTGCGGTGCCACCTGGCATGGCGCCTGATCAGGCGCTGGATCCTGCGCTCGCCAGCATCGCGGATGGCTACCCGTCAGATGACGACGGTGCCGGCAGCGTGATCACCCTTGCGGGCGAGGTGCCTCCGATCGGAGCGGCGCTTGGAGACTCGACTCTGGCGAACGGCGGCCTTGCTCCAGCTGCGCCGGCCGAGGATGGCGGCGGTTTGGCAGTTGGGCCGCTGCGCAGGGCGGACCCGGCTGCTCTGGCAGAGGCCCTGGATGCGCTCCGGGAGCTGACCTCCCTGCATGTCACGCTGCCCCTGCTGGCTTCGACAGAGATCCTGCCGACCCTGAAACGCCTTGCTGCCCACCCGGTATGTCCTCGTCCTTATGTCTTCGTCCTTACTCTTGCCTTTAAGATGTGTTACATGCGGGACTCTCACCTCACAATCTTGCAAGGTAGTGGATATTGATGGTGCATACATACCACTTGAATACAAAGTGATATGCAGTGGCCGCTGACGCAGGAGCCGGCGCTAGGGAGCATGGCAAGGACGGCGCTGCAGAACTGGGTGCGGGTGTGCGGGCACCAGCTGCGCGTCCTGCTGGACCCCCACTTTGTGGAGGACCCCCGGCGCGAGGCGCAGGCCGTGCTCAAGGCGGCTGCCGACCGCATCGGCGCGGCCCGGCGCGGCCGCGAAAAGCCGGCCAGCTCTGCCACTCCCAGCCTCGGCACCCATCTGCAGCCGGCACCAGCCGTTGCTGCGCAGGATATGCCTTCCAGCCTCCCAGAGGCTTCTGCTGCAGGGGAGTCGATCGCTGGCCCCACGAACGAGGCTGCTGGCGCAAGTGTCACCGCCCCGATAGCGCTGCCGAGCGCTCTGAGCCTGCCTGCGCTGAGCATGCCCGAGGGCCCGCCGCCTAGCGGCTCTGCCCCGCAACACATCCTCGCCTTGCTGCAGGAACATGCCGGTGTGTCTTCCTTGCTCCTCCACTGCTGCATCTGCTCTGCCACTTCACCTTCTTGTCGCTCGTAATGCATTGTGGTACTGTGAAACTTCTGGCCAGTGCTGAATATAATGGATGCTTTGTTTGCAGAGCGGTTGGCAGGAGGGAGCCAATCGAATCAGCCCATCACACCGGGCGCGCTGCTGAGCCATGTGCTGGCAAACAACCCTGCCTTCACGCCTCCTCTCTCGGCGAATGACAATGAGCGTCGCCGTCTGGAGTTCCCCACTCCTGCCGGCATCTCCCTCGGTACATGAGCACTGCCAGTCTGTTCTACCTGCTCACTTCTCACTGGATTTACACAGCATTCAAGGGCAATGCAGCAGTCGTCTTTTTAGTTTATATCTAATGCACTGTAATGAACATAATTGGTTCCATCACCTTCGGATTTGTAAAGGCTGTGTGTGTGGCATGGATGATTTATGAGTGTGTGTTGTGCTTCAGGCGCCCTTCAAGCGCTTTCGCAGAACCTGCTGTCACCGGGGGCCGGTGTCAGAGGCGTCGCAGGCCCTTCTGCTGCAATCGTGCCGGACAGCGCGGCGGATGCAGTTGCTGCCGAGATCGCGCAGGCAGTGCCCATGGATGTGGATGTGCCCGCCAATCAGGTGCGCGCATCAGCGCAGTCTCTGGCAGTCAGCTCGAAAATTTTCATAAAAAAACTTGGAGAGCAAGGGATGTGCTTGCGCAGAGCATTTGCTGTACATGGCATGCATGCATCGCGCATCAGTGGCCGTGTCTGCTACCTGAACACAATGATGCTGTGCAGGCGCCTGGTGTAGTAACGGAGAGGGCGAGCGCGCCTTGGTCCAACCGCGGCGGCAGCCGGCTGCGCATGACGACGGGAGGGCACGCTGCCGCACCAGCGCCCCCCGACGCTGGTCCCTCCATCAAAGTCAGCGGCACTGCGCGGCAGCGCGTCGCTGGCCCCAAGGTGCCTCTCTCATGTCCCCCGCCCCTCCTGATCAGCCTTGCTGAGGAAACCCACAGCCTTAAACACTTTTATCTGGCAGCGCACGTGCATAGCAGGAAGCCGCCTTTTGCTTCCTCTGACAGCTTCCTGACGGTAGGTTCTCAGCTGGTTCCAATCTGCTGCATGTGTACAAGGCAGTCTGTCACTTGCTTAGGCTTGCTAAGTACAGGAAGTGTGGAGTTAGCATGTTGTTTGGAGAGTAAGCAAGTAACACCGTTTGTGGTGGCAGGATGGGGCGGGGCCGTCGGAGGGGTCGAGGAGGAAGAAGCGTAAGCGCGGCAGCGGCGGGGAGCTGAAGGAGTTGGGCTTGACGAGCGATGATGATAGCGATGACAACGAGTGGGGGACCTCCGACGACGGCGAGGACTCCGAGGGAGAGGCCGACTTCGAGGAGGACGGCGTGGCAGGCCCCATGGGTGCGACCCTCATGCCATCTTTCTCCATCAGTATTGCATTGGAATCATCTTTCTCCCTTTCAAACTAGTTCCCCATGCTGCAGAGGGATGGGAATTCAAAAGGAAATTGAGCCAGGCCTGTCTGCACATCCTAGCATGTTATGGAGGTAGCTGCCCCATACAGAGCTCATTTGCTGCCTTGAGGCCCAAAGGGCTACACAGAGATGTGCGTGGGGCCGAGTGATGCTGTAAGGTCCAGTGACATGCAAAGAATCATGTGTGGGGGCAAGGGGTGCAGCGAGCAAAGTTGAGAGGCGTTTATATTGTGCGCAGGGATGGCGGTGTCGTTTCTGGCGCGGCAGAAGGGGCGGCTGGCGGCGAGCAAGCAGCGGCGTGTGGCCCATGTGTGCGGGCAGGCTGTGGAGGGAACCCTGGCGCGCCTGGCCGCCGCCGGGCTCGACACGGCCGCCCTGCCGTGCGCCCCTGTCTGCATCTTTCCGAGTGGCTCTAGATGCTACAATGCTTGCGTTCTGTAATATTTTGCGACGTGAGCCAGAATGTCTTGTTGCACTCTGATGATCACGAGACAGCCTGACATGCGCCCCTGTTGGGTCATTCTGACTGGCTTCAATTGCTACCTGACTGGCATTAATGGTACCGAAGCTGCTGCACTCTTCAGATCATCTTGAGCAAATTTTCCTTCCCTGTAGCAGATTTACTCTTGTGCTGTGGAGAATATGGAACCGTCTCAGGCGTCAGCTGCTACCAGCTGCCAGCATAAGTGTTCTGAAGCAGTGGGGCATCAGTTTCTGGCAAGCTAATGGAGTATGGGCGAATTGCAGGGGTGTGAGGTTGGCGTGTGAGGCGGTGAAGGCAGCGGCAGCAAAGCTGAGCCGCCAGGCAGAACCGCAGGCAAATCAGAAGGCTAAGAGGGACACGGAGCAGGCTCTGCAGCACCTTGCAGAAGCTGTTGAGGCTCTGCAGTGATATGCAGCAATATCCACAGGAGATTCGGGCTGAAAGATTGCGAGTGCATGCGCACATATTGCTAGAGATCTCTAGATGTCATTCTATTGCGAGCAGTTCTGCTATTCGGTATCTATGAATAAATCTGCATGGTATATATTCAGATTGAATGTTGTGGCAATGTAATCCCAGTATCAATCGTTGCCTCTACATGTAAGAGCTGTGAAATTCAAAATTTGGTGTGCCATTCATTCCATCGCTACTGGGAATCCAATTCTATATCTGCATCTATGTTCACACCGTGAGGCAGCCATTTCTCCTGCTTTGGCGCTTGCAATGCCTAAATGTGTTGCATTTTCCCTTCTCTGAATTAAGCTTACAGCTTTTTGCATCTGTGGGTATGAGCAGCATCATCACCGCAGCATCACGTGGGTCTTTATTTCATTTGGCCATATATGGGGCCGCTGGGCAGGGCTGAGACTGGCACAGGATTATACATGTCCTCCTTGACTCTCCTCCACTGACCCTCTACTTTCACATCATGCAGCTGCACCTGTGCATGCGGTGATGACGACTCCTGCACGTGTTGCATGTTGATGATCAGAATCTGACTTCTATCTCTGGAAAGAGAGCATTTAGCGCACACGAATATCAATGCTTGAATGCTCTGGTCCTGGCGAAGTTGAGCACTCCATGGCTGGCTTACCTCCATATAAAAGCTCTTTCCATCCCTATTGCTGCTCCTAGCAAACATGTCTCTCGCAAGTGCATCGTCATCCGTCAGAGCCAAGGCATCGTCCAAATCCATCTGGTATGGTTTTGTCCGCACGAGGCGCCGGTCCTTGACGATTTCATCAAGGACTAGGCAGTACGAACCCACAAAGAAGTCCGCGGCAGCCACAAACGCAAGCACCAATGCCCCTATGTGGAACTGCAGTCATAGCACAGAAGACCATCTGTCACAAACAGACATTTAGAGTATAGCAATGAACCTTTTCATTGTTCCCAACATGTGATTTCTGTGAGTGGGTGTCATGTGTCAGAAAAGCCCACCTCATGGGCCATTATGTAAAAGCAGAGGACAGTGAGGGTCAGGGACATGACCACACTGCTGAAGTACTTCATCCATTTGTCAACCTTCTCAGCTTTCTCATGTCGAGCGCAGCATCTGGTGAACCACAGGACCTTCACATAGCCCTCTTGCAAGGCTGAGGGATCTTTTCTCCTCCTGACCTGCGTGATGCTTACAAATTTTGCCTCCCTGCTCTGACATCAATGTTATGATGTGAGCAGTGCTTTCTCCCATCTGGGCAGGTTGTAAGATAGCCCAAAGGCCTCTCACCAGGGGCACGGTGTCTGCAATAACTTCCAGGATCCTGAGGACCACTATGAACGCATATAATCCCTCCACCGATTCTCTAGATGACATGTCTCCTCCAGTGATGATTAGAAGCCCCACGCCCAGTACTGTAGTACCAATGTTCAGTCCGAGTTTCGTCCATTTGTACCATCTGTCATAGCATGGTGTGTCTGGTCGACCTGCAGTGCATTGCTCCCTCATATGAGCTCAATTTCTGGTACACTAAAAGATCCAGGAGCGTCCAGAAAGCATCTATTTCGAGCATCTGACTCGGATGGATTCAAAGGTCTAATATATCATTGTATACGAAGTGACAATCGATTTGAAACATATTGACAGGGCTGTCGCACGTCCATCCCTTGACTCTGACCAGGAGAGAAAACACACCAGTCGCTGCGTTGAGATAAAACTCGGTTGCCATATTCAATTGATATCGAAGATTAAGTGTTATAAGAGCTCCTTGCAGCGTGGTGGACACAAGTTGCCTGTTGAAATGTGCTGCAGCCGTGTGACCTATAAATAGTAACGCATCGCCAGACGGCGGCGTTCCTTGGTTCCTTCAATGCATGCGATGGATCTTCCTTCTTCTCTTTCAGCGTCCAACGACTTGATGTTTTAGTTGAATTTCACGAATCTGCAATTGGTGGATACGCATCGTACAAATTGCCTGTAGCGGTATCTCTAGCCAAAAGATTAGAGAATGAACACTTCCATCTAGCTGTTGGATTAAAGGTGCAGTCACTGAAGTTGAGGGGGGGTCATCTAATTCGATGTTCGAATAAATTGAAGAGCAGCTGGTGTATCATCACGCTCACGAGCATCAAATACTTTCACGCCCAAGGAAACGATGGCCCCCATTTGCACATTCACTGGAATGCAAAGAGTCCATTCCAGTGCAATTTTTCACAGCCGTTTCCTATGCGTCCTGAAAGGAACTCGACTACATATAGCTGAGACCGTAGCTCCTCAAAGGGCTCGCATATACAAGTCAGGCGTGGTAGCGGCTGCTCCTGGAAAGGTGGGCTCAGAACACCGAAATCAAGTGTGAGACCACCTTAATTTTTCGATAGCTATCTGAGATCAAGGCTCGTACAGGTCGATGTCCTTCTAGTGGGAGGGGGTGGAAGGGAGCATGCTCTGGCTTGGAAGCTGACACAGTCACCCCTGTGTGACACCCTTTTCTGTGCCCCGGGCAATCCTGGCATTTCCAGGGAACAGAGCGTGACATCTCTGGCATTGGACGTAGAGAACCAGGAAGAGGTAGAGATGCATGCCCCCAACTGCATGAATAGGCCATTTCCATGCAGAATGTTGAATGTTCAGCATGTCCTCAATGACTGGGACAATCTGGCCGTTTATACCTGTCCTGATGACTCACATCGGTGATCCAGGTTGTGAGATGGTGCAAAGACCAGGACATTGGCTTGGTGTTGGTTGGCCCAGAAGCACCACTGGTCAGCGGACTGATCGATGCACTCAAAGCGGGGGGGATCAGGCAAGCCCTGCATGCAACTTCTTTGGAACCCAGCGGCACTCCATATATTGTCAAGGCAGCTGCATGCAAGCTGAAAAAAAATGTCGCTTTTGATATTGAATGAAAGGTGTGGTTTGATCAGGGCATTTGGGCCCAGCGCTGCAGCAGCCCAGCTTGAGGGGTCAAAGAAGTTTCTAAAGGTATGACTATGTTCACAAGGCTTGTCTGCTGCCGTCCAAGAGAGGATGCCTCTTTAGAACGGCCCTTCAGAAGTGACGCATGTCAACTGCTTGTTTTGCTGCCTGCAGGACTTATGCAGAGATTTTGACATCCCCACGGGCAGCTATGAGGCCTTCACAGAGCCAGAGGCAGCCAAGGAGTACATCAGGGCAAGGGGGGCGCCCATTGTGGTGAAAGCAGACGGTCTGGCTGCAGGCAAGGGGGTTGTTGTGGCGCAAAGTGTGGATGAGGCGCTGGCAGCCGTTGATGACATGCTCGTCAACAGGAAATTTGGCGAGGCCGGTGCGTGGATCGCTCCTGCTTATCTGCTTGCGAATTGAAGACGTGGTGGTCTTGGTCAACAATGCTCCAGCAGCATGGGTACTTAATAAGTTTTGGGAGCCGTTGCATTTTTTGGATTTGAACTACCCTTGTTGCTCATTAAACTCGGTTGATGGCACAGGGAATGAGATTGTTGTGGAGGAATTCCTGGACGGGGAGGAGGCCTCGTTCTTTGCTCTTGTGGATGGCGAGACATGCATTGCACTGGCGTCTGCACAGGTGAAGCTGCCTGCCAGCCATGATGACATATGCAGTATTTGCATGTTATTGATTGGCCGTTCATTCGATGCGTGTATCTCGAGCAAGGTACTAATTGAGGAAAAGCTGTACAGGATCACAAAGCGGTAGGGGAGGGAGACACAGGGCCCAACACAGGCGGCATGGGAGCTTACTCACCGGCACCTGTTGTCACGTCCTCTGTAGAGTCGCAAGTAGCTTTGCATCTTTCCCCTTTGCACTCTTGAAGCTACACTGTGTTGCATGGACACATAACATAAACTGTGCGCATTTTCAGAAGTGGTCTTCAGCTAATGAAATCGTGGGGTTTTCCAGGTCATGGATGAGATTGTGCAGAGGACTGCGAGTGCCATGGTCAAGAAGGGGGTTCCCTTCACCGGTGTTCTCTTTGCGGGGCTCATGATCAAAGACGGCCGGGTGAGCGCAGGATGCTGCACCACATCCTATATCCCCAAAAGTGCGACAATGAGAAGCAGCACCACTACAGGATGGCAGCGAAAAGTTGCCGGGGCACTCACAAGTGAAAGATGTCATGCAGGCGAGGTTACTGGAGCACAATGTGCGGTTTGGAGACCCGGAGTGCCAGTGCCTGATGATGCGGCTGCAGAGTGATCTGCTGGAAGTGCTGCTGGCTGCGGCTGAGGGCAAGCTGGCAGGCACTCATTTGCAGTGGTCACCCGAGACTGCCCTCACGG
The DNA here is from genome assembly GCF_000258705.1 of Coccomyxa subellipsoidea C-169. Taxonomy (NCBI): domain Eukaryota; kingdom Viridiplantae; phylum Chlorophyta; class Trebouxiophyceae; family Coccomyxaceae; genus Coccomyxa; species Coccomyxa subellipsoidea. Next base: position 1,015,036 of record NW_005178033.1, read on the forward strand.
TGAGCAGCACTGCAATTGTCGTAACTTGAGGAATTTGGGGCCTTCATTCCATCTCTTATCTCAGGAAAAAGTGATTGGCAGAAGATTGCCGTCAATAGCCCAGCATGGGCGATACAGATCCCTTCCTTCAGCTGGTGTCTGATGCTTAGGTGGTTTGCTCGAGACAGGAGGCAAGCACCGTTGACGGGTGCATGTGACGCCATGAATTGAAGGCAAGGATGGGTGCGTTGCAGGTTGTCATGGCGGCTCGTGGGTACCCAGGCAGCTACACAAAGGGCACTGCCATCCGCAACCTGGACAATGTCAGCACTGCAAAGGCAAGCATTCCCAGAACATGCTTGGCATTGTGGCGTTTCACTTATCTTCAAGTTGATGGCGGATGGGGGTCCTCAGAGCAAATGCTGGCAGCAAAGGGGATGATGACACCATGCAGGTGTTCCATGCTGGGACGAGCAGCAATGATGCTGGCGAGGTGGTGGCCACTGGCGGCCGAGTGCTGGGGGTGACTGCCACGAGTGCTGATGTGGAAGAGGCCCAAAAGAAAGCCTACCAGGTACATTCTGTCAAATGCGCTGTCTGCAGAGTGTCTTCCTTTTGTATTGTGACCGTTGTGCGTAAAAGCCTTGTCCGGAGAGAGGGAGGACACAGGGAGACAACTAGCATTCAAAGGGGGGTCTTCAAAGGAGTGAGAAAGTTGGCATTCAAACAATTTTGTTTCGCAGGCTGTGGATGCAATCGACTGGCCTGAAGGCTTCTGCAGGCGTGACATTGGTTGGAGAGCAGTTGCAAGGACGAAACAATGACACAATGAAGTGTGACAGCGTCAGGCCTTTGTGCACAATAGTCGCTGAGTCCTGGCTAATTGTGTATAGAATCCCAGCCAATTGCAATGTAAGCCAACATGATTTCTTTACCCTTGTACAATTTCATTTAATGAAAAGTGCAGGAAAGGAAACCTCAACGCATCTACCTTGCTAGCTTCTTTTCTACAGTGCCCATAATCCATGTTAGGACAAGCAGCACTCTCTCAATTGCAAGCATGGCATCAGTGTTCCCGCTGCTGCCTGCATCCTCTGCTCCCTTGAGGGACCCCACAGTTTGCAACCCTGCCACTCTGAGTGGCTTCAGGCAATCCTCCATCACTCCTTTCAGCGCTCCCTTCTCCATTATCCCTGCTCCATCAGTGTCCACCCCTCACAATCGGCTGTCCTTTCTAGGCCAGTGTAATCCTACAAGACCTCCAAGAATGTTCCATCTGGAAACTTGTAATGGACTCTTTGGACTCATTTGAGAGCTTTTGACACCCAATTTGGCAGACAGGCGGCGTTACAGCTTCACAGTGGCAGCAAAAAATTACCTGGCATGCACCCACTGTTGCTGGCGCGGAGCAGCAGCAGCATGTAGAGGTTGAGGGCGGCGGAGATGGGCTCTGCGTTGCGCATGAGGCCTGAGGGCTCGTGCCAGCCGTGGGACCCATGCGGCTCCAGCCAGCCGCGGATGAGCGGCAGCAGTGCAGGCTCCAGCTCTCGCCACCCTTGCTGCATCTCTGTCCTAGCAATTTCACAATCAGCGCTGTTCGCACACACACCACATGGACAGCTTTTCTGCAAGATCTTTGCCGCAGGTATCACAAGATTTGTCACAGGATGCACTGATCAGAAAGCGAGACTGACAAAACAGTGGTTTAAAGCTCACCCAGTGAGGGTGCATCCTCGTCAGGCTTTGGCCAGAGCGCCTGCGCGTCGTGGGCCACCCTGTTGATGACCAGTGCAGACACTCCAGGGTGGCCCTCTTCGAACAATGTCTCCGCAGCCGCCAGCCGCGCTGTCACCTGCGATGTTAGGCGCTGTCTTATATGCCCCTCTGGTTGCTTCAAGTAGAATGCTGCCACAAATTTCCCGACAAAACACTTGTAATATATGCCTGAATACTGAGTGCTCTATTGTAGCGGTGAGCAGAGAAAGGGGGCAGGGGGCAGGAAGACTGACTGTGAGAGCACTGAGCACTGCGTCGGCGGAGTAGTGCGCAGCATTGCGCACGGGCTGCAGCGGGTTGCCGGCCATGGTGGTGGTCAACGCCTGCAGCAGCTGCCGCACGCCGCCGCCGAATCCCGCGCTGGCCGTCCCCGCCCGGCATGCTGCCGCCGCTGCAATCTGCAGCCCTTTCATGGCCAGCGCCTCCGACTGCGCAACATACCATCACATATTCTCTCAGCATCCCTGCAGTGGGTTCACAGTGAACTTACTTTGGCTGTACAAGACCGATTCAATGGACCGAGCTTCTTCCGCAAGCATCAACCACAAGACACTGGTAATCTGCATAGCCAGCTTTCCCAGAGGGCTTGAGTGCAGCAGGAGGGAGCAAACGACGTGTGCCACAATTAATTAGCACGGGCTGGGGGACGCGACACACCCTGATTTGACCAGCTGCGTCAAGAAGAAACGGAGTGGAGCGCTCAGCCTGGGACAGCAGACTGGCCGGATCATCCAACACCTGCAATCGCGTCGTGATCCCTTCCCGAACCAGCGCTGCATGCGTGAGCAGATGCTCTCCCAAAGCCACCTCCTCCGCCTCCCACAAGGCACTTGTCTCCGCTTCGTTCTCGCTTCCAACATTATCCTGGTTGCCCTCACTGCTGAGCTCCCTCAATGCTGCAGCCGCGGCCTCAAGGACGCGCAGTGCAGCTGCCGCCGGCTCTGCTGCTGGGGCCGTGTCCCCAAAGATGGCCCGCCTTTGGTGCGACGCCAGGGTGGAGAGGGCAAAGGCGTCCGCGGGGATACTGATCTGAGCCATGCAGGCGCAGCAACGGTGCAAGAAGGTGCACAGCATCGCTGTAGCTCTGCTCTGCACTGTTCCTGGCCACTTTTTGATGACCGGTGGAAGCGCCAAAGCAAAGGCTGCCAGGCTGTTGGCGAACTGCACGTGTGCGCCCTGTGCTGCATGGCTGCCATGCTCTTGACGATCACTGCTAGATTGGCTGCCATGTCTCTCCGCCACATCAGCAGGAAGTTCAGGCGCGATTGTGTCAGCTGCCGTTTGGCTGTTGCCCCCGCCAGAGCCACTGTTGTGAGTTGCTGATGCTGAAATCACCGGTGCCTCGCTCGGGGCTGGCACTGCGTCACTGTGTGCGCGCCTGGCCAGCTTGAGCACCAGCACCAAGCAATCCTCCAGCATCTGACACTGCGACCGCTGCAGACCTCCCAGTGCATCCACCAGCGCCCCCATGAGCATGGCATCACTCCTCTGCCAGTCATGCTCCTCATCCCTGCAAAGCAGCCAAACTCAATGTGCACCCAACTTGGTTTTCCTTGAGGGTCCTTCAGGAAGATTGGCAATGGCCAGCGAGTGTAGAACACCATTGATGGGAGAAGTACCGGGGCCTGTCGTCCAGAGCAGCCAGGAGAAGCACAATGACCTCCCGCGCGGTGCACCTTTCCGTGATGATCCCAGCAAGACGCTGGAAGCTCTCGTGGCACGTCTGTGAGACGTGAGAGCAGTTTAGGAGAGGGCTGAAGACCTCGAACAGGATGCTGTCCATGACTGTGAAGCCCTCAGGCGAGTCAAAGCACGAGATCACAAAGTCCAGAAGAGCTTCGCAATTCTTGCTGTTCCCTGATCTAGCTGCATCCATGGCAAGTTCGGCAAGCTTTTCTGCGTAGAGGCACCTCTCTCCATCCCCACTGGTTTCTTGACAAGCGCTCCGGAATGACACTTGAAGGGCGCACAGATCAGTGTTGGATCCTCCTGCAGATCCCATGGATCCTACAAGGCAAAGAAATGACAGAGCACAGCGAACTGTTCAACTAATCGGCTAGTACTGATGCCGAAGTAGTTGCCTTCCAAGACTCGGCTGTCGTGTCCATCGTAACTGATAAATTTATGGCAACAGCATTTTCCTGGGCAAAAACACCGAACTTAGCATGCTATTGCTTTGCTGTCAGCATCGTTGTGGATGTTGTCATTGCCTGCATCATTCGTCGCTTGCGAGTCGAAGCATGGATAATTCAATGTGGGTTTGCACAGAGGACTTCTGGTTCCATGTAACTTGCTTTTACAAATCTTTGTCATGCTCCAGGGATACAGGCACAGCCATTATACCAGATCAGGTCTCACACGTCTAGATTCCTACACATGTTGCTACTCACTGAGCTCACCCCGAGGCTGTAAAAACGTCTGAAGACAACCACTCCGCCGTCCTATGCGACATTACATGCTGATTCAGACCGGATATCTGATCAAATCCCCTAGGCAGATTGCGGTCCTTTCTCACTTCACAGGACCAGGGCCGCCCAGGCCAGAGCGGGGGTTGGGTGCATGTGCGTGCCCTCCCTGGTGCTGCAGGCTGCGATGGCTGCTCAGCTCCAGCGCTGCGCTCAGGCCGGCGCGGGGAGAGGCCCTCGGACTTGCTCCTGCAAGGAGAATATAATAGGCGCATTCATGATCGCCAACACTGCTGTGTCAGCAAGGAACTTCGCATGATTGCACAATACTCCTCAACCAGCATGACAGGGACGAAAGAATCCATGTCTAGCAGTGATGCGAGGCTGCGCTTGTGACAGCACGTTACATCATGTGCTGCAGTGATGGGTAGGGAAGATGAATAGAATTTCACAGTAATCCTGTATCTGGGAAGGTGTGCAGCGCAGCATGTGGCAGGGTGTGAATGTACAGGCTGCACCTACGGGCAAGCGCACACCCCCGTTGACAAGACGGGCGCTCTCCTCGTCGTCCGGGCTCTCCTTGGCGGCGGCCGGCGCAGGCTTCCTGCCGCCCGGGGCCTTCCCTGTCAGGATCTTCTGGTACTTGTTGTAGTTGAACAGCGCCACCCCCATGATCAGCACCACCAGGCCCACCCCGTTGATGAACGAAAAGCTCTCCCCCAGAAACGTCACCGCCGCCATCACTGCAACACCAAGCACACATGCAATAAGAATATGAAATGCCCGCTGCCGCTGCTCTCACGTCTTGCCCAATTCCATGGTCAACATGATGTCAGACTTGGGAGCTGAGCAAGGAAAGACGCATGCATGCACGAACAAGGTAATCGGAGATTACTCCAGGTCAGAGAATGGAGGATGTTACCTGTGACGATCTCCTTAAATGTGCCCGCTACCATGAAGGTCAGCGCAGAAGTCTCGGCAATGACGGTGAACTCCGTCCAGACCATGAAGAAGGCAATGGTCCCGCCGAATAGCATCAGCATCGTTGTGGTCGCCAGGGACTGGAGGGAGTCAAAGTATGGCGACCCCGGCAGCACAATCCACAAGCGCTCTATCACAAGCGACATGAATGCCACTGTGATCGACATCACTGCACCACAAGAGAGAGCTGTCAGTCATCAAGCAATATGGGGTCCTTCACAGCTTGGAAGCTCTCCAGGTCCCAGAATGTTCTCTTTTGAGGGAGACACTTCTTATGTTTTAATAAGAAGTGCTCAGACATCTTACCTGGCATCAGTGCTAGTAGCACCTCCACAGGACCCCCAGAAGCCCCTGCAAGATACCAGATGTTTCATCTCATACATATACCGCAGAAAGTTTCTGGCAGATATCTCTGTGATTTGCAGAAACTTACTTGGCGGTATATGAGAGGCAGGGTGCTCTCACCTGTCCCATGGGCATCATTGCCCTGCAGCAGCACCTGAGTGATTGTCCAGCGCAGGCCTGACAGCGCTGAGGCCACCATAACAATGACAAACCCAGCCAGATTAAAATCTGTCTCTCCAGCCACTAGCAGGCCGAGGCCGCAGCTGATGACCAGCACAACTGCTGCCAGGTTCCAGCTCGGCCTGCACCCAGGAAACGAAGAGTTGACCTCATTTGAGTGTCCCTCAACTGGTCCATGAATGATGACAGTGGCCAGGAAATCCAGTGGAAACCAGATCGTCAACTGGAGACGTAAGAAAGCATGCTGTCTACATTGCTACTGGACTGTGGCAAGGAGATGCGCACCTTTCAATGCCCCAGAGGAAGCAGAACCCCAGCAGGAAGACTGGCGTGGTCGATTTGCACATTGTGTAAAAAGAAAGGGTGATGAGAGACAGGGAGAAATTGGACAGCCCGATGTCTAAGCCAGTGGCGGCACCATTGGGCACAACTGCATCCCCAAAACAAACATGTGCTGACTGCTCATAATCTTGACCACTCATGAGATCTGCGCTACAAAAGCCGATGTAACCCAGCAATTTTCAACGGGAATCCAGCTCCAGGACATACCATGCACAAAGTAATCCCGCCATGTCAGCTCAGCTGGTTTCCGCCTTTTGACTATACCAAAGCTCAGGACTGCTTTAGCCATGACGATCTGTGCTGCAAACTGCAAACTGCTCATGAGCATAGGAGCTGCAAGCACACACAGCGATTAGCAGTTTGTTTCTCGGCATCCTGTAATAAATGCAGCTCTCATCAAATCATTAAGAGTGTCACATGGTATAGCACACCTGGAAACGCTCCTTTGCCCAACACGCCATGCCCTTTTCCCAGGAGTGTGCGATTCCAAAGGCTCAGTAGAGTGCTGAAGAAGTACCTGCAGCAGAGACTGCAAATGAGGAAAACTGGGATATAGGAGGAAAATATGTGAGCAAGAAGCAAGGCTGTATTTTTAGTATTTAGGACGGCCTGAAATGGCCATCAAATATTGTCCCCACTCAGCTGCGATCAGACAGAGAAGGCAGCTCACCAAGTGCAGATCAAGGCCAGGTTTTTTGCTGCTGTGCGGACAAGCGAGTTGTGTGCTAGATTTCTAAGACGACTGCTGGTTGTTTCATGAGGTGATTGTGGCTTTGCTTCCTCCTCTTCCTCCTCTTCTTCCAGTATTGGCTGCAGTTCTTTGTCTCCATGCTCCCTCGATGAGCGGTCGTTCATACCAAGGGCCGTGCTTTATTTGTTTTGTTATCTTGCTTTCTTTAGAGTGCCGAACATAATTTAGCTTTCTTTCCCGCTATATTCACTCTAAGGTCTCCTTCCGACTTCGGGGAAGCCTGGAACAGCTGTCTCGGAAAGAGGTATGCCAAGTGTCCGTTCAGGTCTCAATGTGCATTTACATAAATAATAACCGCCTGTGAGTTATAATGCATTCCAAGAATTTCCTATTGAGAATAGAACGTGTTCCCCAGGGAAAAGAGTGGGAAACAAGTGTTTTATATGCTCATAATTCGAGCCCAGCAACCGATCGTGCAACTTCGGTGGTCGCTATAGAACTTTTAAAAGAATTACAAGTCAAAGTTGCTCCTTAACAGCATGATATTTTCGGGGTTCAGGAGACGAGCCCCTGGAATTCACAGAGCTTCGGTGTAGATAAATTTCTCCCTTTCAGAGTGTGATCTTACAGGGATATGTCTGTAGGGTTTGGAATAAGAAGGAGGAGGAAAATTGTTACTAGACAATTGCAGCAATTATAGTCTAAAGGATGAAAGTGAATCTTGACAGATTGGGACCCATCCATCATATTTTTTGGGGCGAGGGCTCAGCATCCCTTTCTGGGCAAACTGCTCATTGCAGCAGACACAACATATTTCTCTCAACGGCTCCTACATTTGGATTGTATTTAGAAGTGTAGGATCATCTGAGTGTGATTTGTCGAGGGCTCGTCTGCATATTGCTGGTAGTGACTGATTCTAGTGAATTCATGACCGCTTTCGGGGCTTCCTTTGGCAGCGGGTTAGCCGTAGCATCATCTAATTACAACGCAAACAAAGACACCGAAGTTGCCTCTCCACCATCGGACAGCATCAGCAGCCTGAGCTTCAGCCCTGCAGCAAATTATCTGATAGCAACATCTTGGGATAATCAAGTACGTTGCTACGAGGTACAAGCCAATGGGCAGTCAGCAGGGAAGGCAGCAATCAGCCATGACCAGCCTGTGCTGTGTTCTGATTGGAGCGCCGATGGATCCACCGTCTTCACAGGTAAAAATGCCAGATCCTGTTTGACAACATGAACGAATTCTGCTCAAACAAATTCCCAGAGGTTGAGATTTTCCTCAGGTTCAGGGAGTTGCTGTTGTGCAGGTGGCTGCGACAATGTTGCAAAGATGTGGAATCTGCAGACAAACCAGACCCAGGTGGTGGCCAAGCATGACGCGCCCATCCGGCACCTCTTCTCCGTGAAGGAGATGAACAACATGCTGGTGACAGGCAGCTGGGACAAAACCATCCGTTACTGGGACTTGCGCCAGCCCAACCCAGTGCACACACAACAATTGCCGGAGCGGGTCTATGCCATGGATGTCACACACCCGCTGCTGGTGGTTGGCATGGCCAACAGGCGGATACAGGTATACCTTGCATGGCATGCTGCCATCGGCCACCTGTGCTCAACTACCTGCATACAGAGATGCTGTGATCCCTTGGTCAAATAGCTCCAACAAATCAACGGAGAGAGATGGAAGTATTTCATGATAGTTTTGGCGCAGCCCAAGGAGGCAACCTTGCCGTGTTTCTGTGCGCAGGTCTTCAACATGAGCAACCCTCAGACGGTGTACAAGGACCTTGAGTCGCCCCTAAAGTTCCAGACGCGCTGCGTAACCTGCTTCCCAGACTCCACAGGCTACTTGGTGAGGGCCAACTCCCTCTCAGTGAACTCGATGCAATCTCACAGTAGTGAACATGTGCGCATGCATACTTCAATGGACCTTTGCCGGTACATGAGTGATGTCATCTGAAGCAGTTGTCTCGACGCAGGTGGGCTCCATTGAGGGGCGTGTGGCAGTACATCATGTGGAAGACAACATGCAGTCCAAGAACTTCACGTTCAAGTGCCATCGAGACGGCAACGACATCTACGCAGTCAACTCCATCGCTTTCCATCCCCAGTGTGCCCCATCTTCGCCTTGAAAATCTCTCCGTTGCCTGTTCAAATCCATGGAACCTGTGTTATGCCAGCAAAACCAAGGCGCAGGACTGTAATGTGCATGGATTCACTTGCTTCGATCGCATGCAGGTATGGCACATTTGTGACGGCGGGCTCGGACGGCGCGTTCAACTTCTGGGACAAGGACAGCAAGCAGCGGCTGAAGGCGATGCTCAAGTGCAGCCAGCCAATTCCCTGCAGCACCTTCAATCGCGACGGCACCATCTACGCGTACGCGGTCAGCTACGACTGGTCGCGCGGCTACGCAGAATACAACCCCAGCAACGCGCAGCACCACATCCTGCTGCACAAGCCCCAGGACATCGAGGTCAAGAACCGAGCGCGCACTGGCCGCCGATGAGTCACCTCCCAGACCCCTGCAGGCCGTCCCTGATCCTGCTGGGGAAAGGGGACTCTCCGATTAGGTTGGAGTCCCCTGCTGGGATGCTGCCAAAGCTGCTGCCTACGAGGCATGCGCTGATGGGATGTAGTTGCATGGTGTGGGTTTGCGCCAAGTTGACCTGCCGATGCCTTGGCGTTGTGAAAGAGTTGTATTTGGAGCCTCGGATGTGCTTCCTGGGGGGCAGGAAGAGGTAGTTGAGCTGGGAGCAGCTCTTGTTCTGGAAATTCTCCCAGACTGTCGATAGACGTCAGGAGGCATGGACCAGGATCAGTAAGAATTTTGCATCTATGCTCATGAACTATTGCATTACACATGCAGGCGCCTTTTGTGATCGTGCGCAGACGGAACCCAATTTTGGAGGGAATATATCCAGAGATGTTGTGAATGATGTAGGTCCTGCATGGCACGGACTGCTGCTTCGGTCTGTTTTGTTTGAGCACACTCCTTGTTGCTCCTGCCATTTAAAGAGGACACCAATATTCTCGAGCAAGCACACGTCGCCAGAAACTCAAGGGGCAACAATGCCCACAATGAAAGCTGTCCAACCCTTGCTCAGCATATCCATCTGTCTGCTATCAAATGCCTTGCTTGTGTACTCCACAAAGTCTGCTTCTCCATCCTCGCTAGACTCAGAGCTGCAGCTGCCTCCTTCGCTGTCATCATCAGGTCCCTCCTGCCAAGCACACATCCAACTCTTCACTTCGCAGTTCCTGTATTGAAATATGAAAACATCTGCCGGGTTGCACTCTATCAGCTGTCATCACTGCGAATGTAATCCTCCAGGTCGAGCGCTCAACTTAGCTAGCTATATTGACAGAGAATGTAAAGAAAGGAAGGTCTGGAGCAGTCAGAGCTTGCACCTTCATCGGCCGCAGCCAGGCTCTCATGCCGTCGAAGCCTGCCTCCTCCAGCATCTCAGCTAGCTCAGGGATCGTCCACAGCCGCCAGTCGTACCTGAACGCCCGCCGCAACATCTGCAGCAAATCCGCCCGCTCACCATCCTAGTATCAGCACTGAGACCCTTCTATCCAGAGCTTCACAGAGACACACGGATCCCAAGCAGGGGCAAGAGTGGGCAAGCAGGGTACCTTGCGCGTGGCGGGGTCTCTGAGGTGGATGTAGCAGCGGATGTGGCGCGTGCAGGGGTTGTATCCTTCCTGCTCCCACACAAAGTGCGCGCCCGTAATCTCGTTGTGGCGAGGGGTAGACACCGTCGACTCTGCCGCGTGGCCGCCCAGCAAATCCATTACAAAGATGCCCCCCTGCGGATTCATCGCCTGCCGCGCATGCCGGAAATACCTCTGCGCATCACATCACATCTCTCACGCATTGCTCCCAGCGATGCTGGCACGGGGAGGGAAGAAGCTAGATGTGACAAGTGGTAAATTCACATGGCTGATGTTGGTCATGAAAGGGTGGTGAAAATGTTGGGAAGTGGCCCCACCACGACATCTGAGCGCAGGTGTAAGAGGCAGACGCTGAAGTTCAGGGCGCAGCTTATATCAACCGGCTTTGCTGCGCAGCTGCCGCTGCCTTCTGCTTCCTCTCCGTCATCCTCTGACTCACTCCCATGCTGCACCTCAGCAGCACTTGCCTCCTGCGCTCCACCGCCGCTACTGCTCCCATTAGCTTCTTCGTCGACCTTCGCTGTGACTGTCATGCGAGCCACGGCTTCAGCTGCATCCGTGGGCGCAGATGGCGGCGTGACCAGTTGCCCAGCATCCAGAGGTTCACGCACATCCCCCTGGAAGAGGCTCAGCCGCGGCCGGGGATCCTCTGTTAGGCCGTCGCCGTGGTGTGAGAGTCCCCATTGGAGCGCCTGGTGGTCAATGTCCAGCCCGATGGCTGTCCGCCTAACATCCCCCCGGCACCAGGTTGCTGAGATCAGCGCTGTGCCGCAGAAGTCCTCGCGTAGATGCTCTGGTACCTGCGCCGTGACATGCAGCTGTTAGCCATCGATGGCAAAGTGATAGCCAAAAGGAAGGCCAAGCAGAGGTGCATAAAACTGTTGGAAACCGTGGTGGGTAATTTGCATGAGAAGCTGTACCCGCATGCCCACGTAGAGCTTGTAGAAGCGCAGCAGGTATGAGATGTCCCCCTGGGGGCTCTGCACCGCGCTCTCATACAGGGCGTGGCGCTCCAACCCGCCATACTCTCCAGGTCCTGGCAGTGCAGGGGCAGTCTTAGAGATTCAGACATTGGGGCCTCAAGAGAGGTTAAATGCCCCACTGTCACATCGACATTGTGACATCAATACCAGGCATTGTGCTTTCGATGTGTGCAGCAACTGCCTTTCAAACACTTACCTGCTGAAGGAGGTCTGAGTTGGTCTTTGTGGTATGGGCCCCGTGAGTAGTGACCTCCATCATATTGGATCTTCTTTTTCCCCATTATGATTGACTATTGAAAATCTCTGAGCATCGAGACAGGTCAAATTTGACCATCTGCTGTTGGTTTGGGATGGAGATTTTGTAAATAATTATTCGCGTGATAAATAAGCGCCGTTCAGTCCTTCCACAACATATGCATTGCTACCAATGAATCGATCGAGGTGAATTTTGAGGGCAGTGATATCAATAATTTAAAGTTGTGAATCGGCTGAGCCACAACAGCTGCTTCGTCAGATGCGCTACCTCATTTTCAAACGCACTTCCTTGGATCGCAAAGGACAGCCTTTCCTCCTTCCGCAAAGCACTAATCTGCTGTATTAGCTTACCTTGTATCATTTCTCTGCATTGATCCCGATGCGCTCTCTCCAGGATACCAAGTGAGGACCAGAGAGCAGGGCTGAGCAGGATGGCAGATGGAGATTCCAAAAACATATCTCTATTGCAGTGTGTGACGAATTATACTAGAAACTGCACTTCAAAAATACCAGGTATGTTGCATGTAGAGTTGATCTCTTTCTGACCTTCTGCACCCCATGAGATCAATGTTGAAGTAAGCCACTGATTTGTTGCAGACCGAGTCTTGCCCAGCAAAAGAACGCCAGGCACAGTGTTGAAACCTCAACGATCCAGCAGCAAAAAAATCCGTTTAAAAGACGATGCGCAAGAAAAGTCAGCAGCGCTGCCAGCAGAGTGCAACAATACAGGCCAGTCTTGCACAGGACAGGCACTGCAGGACACAGCTTCTGAACAGCACATCAGTGCGGCCGAGGAGCAAGGTGCAGATCCAGGGCGCAGAAGTCGGGGCGAAGATGCTTCGACATCAGGACGACCAGGCAAGCTCCTACTTCAACCAGCAGCTTCATGACAAGCGTTTTCAACCCTGCTCAACCTTTACCTATTCATGCAACGCATCTGACACAGAAAAGCCAATTCAATCGCCCCCGCTTCTGTTAAGATGACCGTGCTTCTCTTTTGTGCAGGCTTGCAGAGCCTTGGGGAGAGGATCTTTTACAGCAAGTGGCGGCTGGGGGAAGTGGAGCGCTGTGTCCTGCGGCTGCTGGCTGCAGTCAGACAGAAGCTGCATGGAGGCGCCTCTGATCCATACAAAGTGGGTCTGCGATCCTAGCCTCAGCACTGCACACAGCACCTGACAGCAGACAACGTCACTGGAACATTCCATTCGCGGTCAAATTATTGGACATTACTTTTAGTGCCTTGATGCAGGTGTTTCCGCTGCAAGAGCCAGCCTTTCAATGGGCAGACAACCACCCAGATGCTCCAGATGTCAGGTGGACACCTTTCCAACACACCTGGTCCCACCAACACTTGATATTCTGTGTATCGGGGCTCTTGTGTGTGCCTGGTCAGACCGCATCGTGCTGTTGCACAGGATCTTCTCTTCAGAGAGGGGCCCAGAGGGCAAGCGTTCATTTATAGCAACCACCCTCGAGGGGTTTTGGAAGCGCTACAGGGACATGCTGCCCCAGCACCGCCACTGCTATGAGATCATCCGCCAGGGATACCCTTGCCACCTCTACTTCGGTGTGTTAAACACTTGCACCTTTTCTGCTGCACCTTTATACAAGGACAATGTCAAGCTTTACCACCTCTACTTTGGTGCATCTCGCACTTGCACCTTTTCTGCTGCACCTCTGTACAAGTTCATACCAAGAGTTGGCCATGAGGTCTGTGTTGCCAAGAGACCATTTGACCAGGAATTGCTATGAGGCCTGTATTGCCAGGGACCCCTAGATTGACCTGTGTTGCTGCTGCTGCTGATAGACCTGGAGTATCAGAAGGATTTCAATGCGGGTGTGGATGGGGACAGCCTTGTGGGCATCGTGCTCAAGCTCTGTGCAGAGCAACTCCAGGTTGAATCAGCTCTGCCATCCTCCCTGCAATATGCATGCAGCCGCTACCCACTTTGCCTTGAAGCTAGTTTGTACTCGTGGCAATATCCTGATGCTTGTGTGCCGGATGCAGGAGAAGTTTCAGCTAGAGATGGAAGACTCGTGGGTGCTGGAGATGGACTCATCCTCGCCGCACAAGTTCTCGCGCCATGTCATTGTGAAAATCCCCGGCGCAGCCTTCCAGAACAACTTCCACGTTGGCGCCTTTGTCAAGGACATGTGCGCTGCCCAGGAGGGCACAGACCCAGAGAGTCCTGTCCAGCAATTACTTATCAACAAGGTGAAACCTCAACCAGCGCTTTCTGGATGGCCACATGACATGCATGGACTACCATGACCTGACTGCCTGGATGCAGATGCATGTGTGAAGAGGCTTCATGCAGTGGCAGGCCAAGTGTGAGTGTTATTTGCAGGATGCTGACGGCAGCAGAACACTCTTCATCGATGGTGGAGTGTACACGCGCAACAGGGCTTTTCGGCTCTTCCTGTCTTCGAAGGCTGGCAAGCAGTGGATCCTCCAGCCCACAGGTATACAACCATCCCACTGCTCGCTGTTCGGTGGCAAGCACAGAAGAATGTGTGTCTTTATCTGTGTTGGCATAAAGATACCAATTAGGGGAGTGAGACTCTTCTGCGAGTTGATGGTTTCACTCTCACAATTTGTGATGGCAGCATTGTCTTTGTGGGTGCAGCACGGTTCCAGGGTGCCAAGCTCTCGCACAGAGACACATTCTTCGCGTCCCTCATCTGCAATGTGTCTGAGGGTTGCCGCCTGCTGCGCTGCTATGAGGAAGCGGATGGAGTTCCTTTCTCCTGGGCCAGGTGCTCTCCTGCTTTTGCCCTAGTGTCCCTCTTGTGCACCGCATATCCTTGCATATCAACACGCACAGATAGTGCTCATTTTGACCCGTGGATGCTCTCTCATTGGACTGCCAGTATCACTTACAGGAACAAAAGATCTGCTCCAAGCCATTTTCCTTGTTGCGTCAGGCATGGACAGGTTGGAGGCCGCTTGATAGACAGCGAGGCGGCAATTGGGAGATGCGCACAGCCGCGGATTGGGCCATCCCGCCACCCGGACATTGAGCTTTTCATCACCTCTGTGTGCAACATGGTGCAACCCCTTTTCTTCTCCATACAGCCCCTTTCCGGAATCATGCTGCACCCAGTAATGTGCTGCAGCAGCTCAGAGCAGACACAAAAGATTGTCCGGATTTAGGCACTTGCTTGACAGCACGTAAGTCTCCTTTTCAGATTTGTATATGAATATGCTGTTGTTTCAAGCTCTCCAGCTGCAGATTCTGCAGCTCGATCTTGTTTGGGCGGGCCATATCTTAATAAAAATGCAGCAGATATTGCCTGAGTCCCTATGAAGTTCCCGGCGCAGTACTTTCGGCTGCATCACATGGTACTGGGCAGGCTACATACCGGCATACACTGAGGGGCAGAGGAAGAGATGTTGCTGGCTGGGCGCAGGGGGGAGTTCAGGGGGAGGTGAGGTCGTGGGTGGAGTGGCCGGAGGCGGGTCTGCTGCTGCTCAACATGAAGCGCAACCGCTGGTGCGCCAACATCGGCCGGCCCCACCGGAGCAACGGTATCTTCTATGTCATCTCCCTGCAGGCACGCGCTCATCCCCTGCCGCCCACATTGCTCCCTTGGCAAATTAGTTAAAGAAAGATGCGGACATCAAGGCAGACCGAGGGACAGAAATGAGAGCAAGAACTGACTCGCATGTGAACATGATACAGCCACAATGCAATGATTCCCTGCTGAGGAGCACTAAAGGAGCTCCCTTGGCAAAGGCAAAGTGAGCCAAGGCAGACTGAGGACATTTTCAACTCCTGCTGGGGATGTCAGAATGGGCAAGTAGCATCGTGTGTCAGTTTTAAAAGGGCAGTGGTTTTGCTGCAGGAGGGCGCGTGGTACCAGAAGTGCTATGACCCGGAGTGCAGGGGCTACCGTTCTGACATGATGCCGCTGCCGAAGGAAATTGTGGCTCGGCTGCAGTCAGAGCATCAAGCAGCAGTCGCCCACCCTGAATCAGCTGGCGCAGCCGAGCAAGGGACATGCAATGACGTGGCGCTTCTTCAAGCAAGGACCTGTCACTCGGGAAACACATTAAAGCCTTGTGATAGAGCTCGCACGAGTGTGCAGCCAAGTAGTGCAAGTGTAGGCATTGACAAGCTGGTAGCCAGTGTGGCATGTGGCAGTGGCCTCGGGATCTTTGAGGGTATGCAGGACGATGAGGAGTGTGACAGAGAGCTGCTGTCGGTGCTAGAAGCATGTGAAACTCGGCTGCGGGCGGGCGCCGCACAGAGTTGTAAAAGTTGATATCTATATAGACGGGTATCAGCATGCTGATGGTGCTCTGGCAGTGCACTGCATCCAAGGCAAATTGCGAATTACATACCAAAACATAATCGAGGGATCAATCCACTGCCACAACCTTGCATGCATTTCTGAGAACTGGCATCACTGACGTCATCGCAGGTGTCACAGTGCACGTCGCCACTTGGCAGGCCCTCCAAGACAGCGACAGTTTCAAAGCGATTGTTGGATCAAGGCCTGGGAACCTGGACTTGCCAGGCCCATCGCAAGATGGGACATGCATCTGATTGTAATGGCGACAAAGAGTAGGACACCGATATTCCACTAGGTGAGCGATCGCCGTGACCCAGATGCCGTCCAATCCGCTCCTCAAATTTGGATGATCGAGGGCCTCAAATTTATCATAAAGCCTGCTATAACTGATGAAATATAAAGACCAGTGTACTGGCGCAGTGTCGCGAACCATCGCACGTCCGATTTTTTTTTATCCAGCTGTGAGAGCGCTGGTCGATCTGTGTCATATGCAATATTAAATGCGCGTTCTGGTGCATCATCCATTGTTGGTAGTCATTCAGATTGTAATTGAGACTGAAATCTCTTAAAAGATTATCAATGCTAAGAGAATCCGTGGACGCAATGGGTAGTAGGGTTATCACGATGCCGAGCTGAGGAGTCACCTTCGCGTTGTTTCCTTGCGCAGGATGGTCCATCAAGTTGCCCAAAAACCACACTTCAGCAATCAAGGGATTGAAATAGGAGGACCGTCGGCCATATGCAGCAAAGAAAAAGGAAGGAGGAGCCAGCAATGGTGGATGGGGCAGCGTTCACAGCCAGCCCTGCTCCTCTGTCTGCTCAGCATCCTGCTCTCCACGTCGCACATCAGCGCGCAGCCAGGCTTCATACCGCCCATGCCTCCACTGGGCTTCTTCGGAGGTCTCTTGGACACATTTGGCATCGGCAGCAGCACTGACAGCCCCTCTCCGCCACCAGCCACCCGCACAATGACCCCAGCCACAGCCTCTGCAGTAACCTCACCCCAAGCAACCATAGCAACCTCCTCCGACCTCGCGCCCCTGCGCACACCCGCCGCCGCAGCCGCTGCCACCCCGGTCCCTGTCAGCACAGCTGCCGCCAAGCCGGCCACAACACCGGCCCCGGTGGCGGTTGGGACATTTGTGCCTGCAGTCACAACCGCCCCAGCAGCGGTGCCGGTCACACCAGCGGCGGTGGCTGTGCCAGCTGCCACTGTGAAGCCGGCGGCGGCTGCCCCAGTGGCGACTGTGGCTCCTGCGAATGCGCTTCCAGTAGCCACCCCTGCAGCTACGCTGCCGGCTGCTGCTGCGGCTGTCCCGCTGCCCCAGGCTGTCCCCACGCCTGTACCCACACCTGCAGGTATCTCCTCCTACGCCCAGGGTTTTTTTTCACAGGTCCCTTCTCTCAGAGGTGCTGCAGGAAACTTCTGCCTTCTCTTGTGTGCTCACACAAGATTTGTCTCTGACAGTGCACGATTTTGTGGCGGTTATGAAGGGATGCCGAGGTGTGTGCTGCTGTGCAGGGTCTACGGTGGTGATCACTCCTGCTGGGACCCGAATGGTGCCCATGCCCCCGCAGATCCCCCCGCTCAGGCCCCCCATCCCCACCGCCGCCAGTCCTCCCCCTCCAGTGGTGTGAAACTCCCCTCTTACTACGAAACTCATCTAAATCATGTGAATGTGATTCAAGCTATTCCAATTGTTTTGCCGGTCATTGGCCAGCGCCATGTGGCCTGACACGGCGGTTGATGTGGCAGCTGACTGTGTTTGCAGGCAAGTCCTCCCCCTGCGCAGCCCCCTCCACCGCCACCGCTGGCGATGGTGCCGCTGCCGGCCGCGCTGGCCCCCCTGCTCAGTCCCTCCTCCAAGGCCACCGCCCGCTCCCCATCGCCCTCCCCGCCCGCCCCCTATGTGCGCACCTGCCTCTCTCATCCGCCTTCCAAATAACAATTTTTTTGGGGCTTCTACTGTGGTGCTGCTGCCCTCATCTTGCAATGAGCCAGCTGTTTGCCTTGAGCTATATCTGCATTGCCGTTAATTAAGAATTCGGTTTACTGTATTCATTGGGAACCCCAGATGAATGCTGCACAGGGCAGGTGACAACCAGTCTGGCTGTGAGCCGACGGCGCAATCCACCATATTTACTTTATCTGCGTATCGTATGGCATTCAGCATCGAATTTTCCGATCTTGTGATAACTGTACTGTGTGCCGGCGCTCAGGTGGTGCGCGACCCGGCGGCGACAGCGCTGGCGGCAGAGTTGTTGCTGCAGGGGCCAGGCGTATGGCCCTTTGACAGCGCGAAGCAGGCGCTGCTCGTGAGCGCTATTGCGTCAGTGCTGCCCGGCATCGGCCCCGGCGCAGTGTCCATCACCGGCAGTGGCGCGCCTTTCCGCAGACGCCTGCTCCAGGTGATTATCCCGCTGTGCTGTGGTGCAAAATTTGTCTCCTGGTATGTGGCTCACAGTCTGATCAGCAAGACTAAGCATAGCGATTCTGAAAGCAAAACAGCAAGGCAAAACAAAAATACAGCCGCGGCAAGTAGGAGATGCAGCTGCGGTGCCTCCATGCTTTGGACATCTCTTGATGCCCAGTGAGAACAAATCGCTGCGTCCAGATTCAGCGCAGCATCAGAGGTACAAGGGGTGTAGAGCTCCTGAGAAGCTCTGAAGGGCGTTGCACTTTTACAGGAGAGTGCGCTGGTGGACACTCAGATCGATGCAGGCTCTGCGGACCGGGTGCCTCTTGTGCGCGAGCAGCTGCAGAACGCCACATCCAGCGGCCAGCTGCAGGCAAGCCGCACATGCCCTGGCCAATGCAGTAACATGTGGCGCCTCTTTGCTCCTGGATCTATAAGAAATGACAGCCCATGCAAGAAGAGCGCAGGAATCCTTGCCTTTTCCCTGTCTTGTTGTACCCTCTGCCTCACTGGGATGACTCCATGCACGACTCAGATATCGATCTTCTCTCTCTGATTGACTTCAAGTGGAAATCAACAAAGAAACCAATGTCCAGGACCCGCAAGTGTCTGTGCCTTATGTGTCTCTCATGGGCATCGTGCGCGGGTGTAGGGAGCGCTGAGGGCGGCGGGACTGGGAGTGACAGGCGTGCAGCTGCAGGCGGCAACAGCAGTTGTTCCAGCACCAAAGGACAGCAGTGGAGGCATGATGACCAGCACAATCGTCGGGCTGTCAGTCGCGGCGTTTGTGGCCGTCTTGTTGGCTGCCGGCGCGTACTATGTCTGCGTGCACAAGCAGTGCCTGTCCTGGTCCAACCGGGTGCGTTGCATTGCCCGCTTGCATGTGACAGCACACTGACCTCATCAACTGAGTTGGTTCTGCCTTGCTGTAGCTCAATCTGCAATGATGGTTCCTTGGACTCCTCCTATATTAGCCGCACCACCCTGAAGGCACTCATATGCTCGCCGTAAGGCCATATTGTGCGCAGTGCAGTGGCTTCCTGCTCAGTGACCGTTCCGCTGCTTTGCTGCCTTGGTATCTGCTCAGTGAACTTCAAGGTGTTCCTATGTCTCAAAGCATGTCTCCTGACGCGTGCCATGGGTGAAAAACACAGGTCGCGGCGGCGGCGGACGCGGAACAGCCGAAGGGGGCGACGACTCCGAAGGAGGGGACGCGAGTGAAGCCCTTCTACGAGGCGCCGCAGTTTGCGCAGACATACGCGCGCACACCCAGCCTCGTGCAGCAGCGGCCCCCGCTGCCCCCGGCCATGCACCGCGCGCGCGCCGACGGCGGCCGCGGCGGCCAGATCAGGCAGGGCTGAAATGGCGAGGGACGCCTCTGGAGACTGACTCCTGAAACAGATGCCAGATCAGGCGGGGATGAAGTAGGCGGGGAATGCCTCTGACAAGAGAGGCTCCTGAGACTGCGGCCAAAGTTGGCAGGGCTGAGTTTGAGTAGAATCATCTCTGAAGACCGTCTCTGAGATGATGGCCAGATTAGGCAGCAGTAATTGCAGGCCTGGTAGGCCTGGTTTGTCACTGGGAACCGGTAAAAACAGCACTGTGTGGTCAGATTCATGCAAGAGCCGAGGGCTGCAGACGGAGCCACTTGTGATGGCGTCAAGTGTTAGCAGCTATCACAGCCCACGCGCGTGCAAGGTGCAACTCCGGCTAAATAGCCGTCACTCTATGGATGAGAATGTGAGGCATGCCGAGCAACTTGGAGGTGTGCGGAGAAGACGTTAGGGCAGTCTTTGCATTGAGAAGCAAGAAATCGGAGCAGGGTTACTTGAGAACATTGCTTTTTCATTTGATTTGTGCACATTTCATGCTGGTGCGCTTGCACAGCCAGTTTTGCATGACTCATTCAATTTGAATGTGTTTTATAGAACCCAAACACTTGAGAACTCTTTGCAGTGGGTCTCCCATGTTGTGGAACGACTGCAGTTGAGATATTTGACCAATTTAACCATTTTAGAGGGGTGGGCTTTGACACAGCTATCTGAAGTACAGTACTGTAATTTGGCATACATAGTACTCCATGCTAGAGAATGATCATGAGGACAATTTCACCAGAACCGAGCCTCCAAAGAATTTCCATTGAATCAGTGATCTGACCGCCGTTAAGATCCCTCCAAATAAACTGGTAACTGCTACGATGGACTGATGTGAAAATGGAGATCCGACCAGGCACTTGTATGTTGCAGCGCAAACACTTTACAAAAAGTAATTCCTGCATCACATATGTGCATGCATGCGTTGCTCTATGACATCTGGGCACACTGGCAGTCTGACGAGCCACCAGATAGTAAGCAGCTGCAGCATGGCCATGCATGCGCATGCGTTTCGTGTGCTCTACGAAACACTGGGCCCTTCTGTCTAGCTGATGCCAACCCCCTGAATTCAAGGTGTCGCAGCCGGCTGGCGCGATAGCATATGCATGCGACCGTGATCATCTGTAGTAGGGCCTTCAAAGTGAAGGCAAAATCAGAGGCACGCTCTGATCGATCATACCATTCAAGTTGAGGGTAGACAGTGTCCAGTACTAGCTGCTAGCACCAGCGCTGGCACCAGCCATCCAATGGCATGCATGCATGCATGAGTTGCCTATTTGTTATGGTGCTCTGTGGCTGGAACACATAGAGCTGTAGCACTGCCTGCAGCGCATCTCCTGTAGTGAAACAGGGAGAGGACCAGTCGCGTCCCAGGGCCTGCTCATCGCAAAAATCTACAGGAATGCCACACCACATGGGACCCTTGTGCGTGATAGGGTTTGAGGGGTGACATGAGCCCGACAGCTGGCTTCGAGCGCAGCGTCTCGGCCTCGAACCCACCTTCTTTCCCCAGTACCGCTCTGATCCAGGAGAATTTGCGCCTTCCACCGCATGACAAGTAGATGAGGAGTAGCCCAGCAGGGGCTGTAGAAACTCATCCTGCGCTGGCGGATCGTCGACAGCCTTGCCGCCATTCGTAATCGTGATGAAGCAGGTGCACCTCAAGTAGTCGGATCTGCAATCGTACTTCGTCGATCATATCATATCGCATTTGTTGATATTTTTGCCGTATGCACGATCGATGGGAACATCAGTAGTAATTTCGAGCCAAGTCAACCCTACTACCTAGCTGCTTTAGTGAGTGCACCCAGCAGTGCCTTCTACTAACGGCTCTCATATGTTCTGAAGACACAATTTTTGCATATTGGGATTTGCTTATGGGTGTTCAGCGCCTGGTTTGGATGATCGATGTAGTGAGCAGGGGTGCTGATTGATTACAGGCTCACCAGTGCCAGTCTGACAGCAGAAGGAGGACTGGAGTGCAGCGCCAGCATCTCGCACTCTCACTAGCAGCAAGCCTCCTTCTGTTTTCGGGGCTCACAGCAGCGCAGTCTCCATCGCCCAGGAGTCCAGGCCAGTATGTAGTGGGAGACTCAGGATGGGGCACTGGGCTGTGGAACACGCCCACCCCCACACCAGCGTCAGGCACCCTAGGAAACAGCGGCACAAACTCAGCTTCACCATCCAGCAGCGCTGGAACACTCTCAAACTCAGCCCTGTTTGGGTCAGCTGCGCCCCCACAGGCTCCATCCTCACCTGCGCAAACGCCTGCAGCCACGCCAGCTGCAACCCCAGCTGCAACCCCAGCTGCAACTCCTGCAGCAACTCCTGCAGCAACTCCTGCAGCAACTCCTGCAGCAACCCCCGCTGCAACTGTGGCTGCCACCCCTGCCCCCACACCGGCAGCAACTGCAGCAGCAACACCGGTTGCAACTCCGGTTGCAACACCCGCTGCAACAGCTGCGGCCACGCCTGAGGCCACGCCTGCGGCGACCCCTGCTGCCACTCCTGCTGTGACGCCTGCAGCAACTCCCGCCGCAGCTCCAGCACCCCAGGTGCCTTTCGTGCTTTCTCCTGTAGAAAGAAGAAAAGATATCGTTCCTGATATTTGTGGATACTGTGTGCTCTCCACAATAGAAAGTCCTGCTTCAGCTGAGCCTCCAGGGTCTTGAAATTTTCTCGTGCCCCGTGCGCAGGAGACCAGCCAGCAGGGCAGCAAGCCAGTGAGCTCCTACTCTGTGACGCCCTCCCCAGCGCCAGCCCCTGAGGTGGGCACCCCCCAGACCACCTATACTCGTCTTTATGCCAGTGCACAACAACAATGCCGATATCTTAGAGCTCTGTGAAAGCTCAGAGCACACAGCTGACGGCTTGCATGCAATCTGCGCAGATTGTGCCGCTGATCACATCGAGCGCCACGCGCACGCTCGCATCTTCTCCCTCGTCGGGAGCCAGCGCGCCGGTTCAAGCCCCGGCACCCGCACCTTTTGCGGGCGCGCCCGGCCCGGCCGAGACGGTTGCCGGCGGCGCGGTCGCCCCCGCCTCGGGCGACGGCTTCTATTCCAGCGGCTCCTCCGGCTCCGGCAACAACGGCGGCAGCAGCACCGCCAGCGGCAGCGGCTCATCCTCATCTGGGTCTTCCTCTAGCAACTCTCAGACAGTGGTGCGCTGCAGCCTCCGGTTTTCTCCGATTCAATGTGTGACATTTTCTTGATGTCTGCATATCTCTCGCCAATTTTCCGATGATGGGGCCAGCGCCAAGACGAGCAGTGTCTACTATAGTGCATGAGGGGAGGATGTGTGAGCATGCAAGAACGGCGGATGCCTGGTAGGATTTGCTCTAAGTCAGAGAGGTCGTTCCTAGCCTGATGAAGATCGGGTTGGTGCAGGACTCGTCGCTGACGGCGGTTGACGCCACGATGTACCTGACCGGCAAGGACCTGTGGCCCTTCACGGACGCGAAGAAGCAGATCCTTGTCAATGCGCTGTACGATGACATCCAGGTCAAGCCCATCGACATCCGCGTGACCAAGGCCTCCCTGGAGAACAACTCCCGCCGCCGTAGCCGCCAGCTGCTGCAGGTGCGCTGCGGCCACACCACTCAAGCTCTGTAAGACGATAATGAGCCCAGCATCGCTAATTCAGCAGATTTGAGAGCAGGAGATATGGAAAAAAGTGATTAGGCCCCACCATAGCCAATGTCAGAGGAAGACTGCAGGGTGTGAGCGTGACATATGGGGTGTGCGCTGCAGGACGCGAACAACACGGCGGCGCAGACGGTGCTGACCAATGTGCAGCTGGACCCCGGCTCTGCGGAGTACCTGCAGCCGGTCATCAGCAACGTCACCAACATCACAATGCTCACCAGCACCCTTGCGGTAGGCTGCCTTCTCCCACATTCCATCACCTTTGCCCCTGAGATATGATCATTTGCATCTCTTGCAGATGCCTGCTTTCCCTGGCCTCGGCAAAGACTGCGGCGCGCGCTCTGCCTTGACACCTGCATTCCTTCTTATCTTGAATGCCTGTTGACTGTGATGACTGTCAGAACATCTTTTAATCTTGATGCTGTTGTGTTGAGGCTTATTGTCTGGGGTGGAGCAGGAGTCGTGCCAGTCCATGGGCCTGGACGTGCAGAGTGTGGTGCTCCTGGCCACGGTGCCAATCGTGCCAGTGCCAATCTCACTCAACTACACTGTTGGCTATATCGTGGGCCCCGTGCTGGCTGTGCTGGCGATCTTCGCCTTCTTCGGCACGCTGTTCTTCCTGCACCTGGAGAAGGAGGGCGACCTGCGCGCCAGCAGGGGAGAGAAGCCCAAGGCCAGCCTGGCGTTCTTCACCGGCCAGTTCTGGCGCAACGCCTTCTCCCCCGCGGCCCGCAAGCAGCGCGCCGAGGCGCGCACGGCTAAACGGGCCGATGCCCGCGTTGCCAAGGAGGCCGAGCGGGCAGCCAAGGAGGCCGAGAAGAAAAAGAAGGCGGCTGCGGCGGCTGCGGCCCGGCCGGCAGCCCCGGCCGCCGCGGAATCGGAGCCAGTGTCGCCGTTGGAGGCGCGCCGAGCAAAGCTTCCCAAGCTGAGCCTGCCGCAGACGGGCCGGCGTCCGAGCGAGGGGCAGACCCCCAAAGACACAGCGCGCACCACCCCCGTCCGGACCCCCCGCTCCCCGGGGGTCCTCTATGTCGACAACATATAGGCGGCTTTTTAAGCTGTCGCCAGACAAGCTGTGTATTGACGTTCGTCAAACGGAAATATTTGATGGTTCCAGATCTGGCCTTTAAGACAACTGAACTTACGTGGTCAGGCTTGAATGATTGATCAAAACTTTCTCAGGCGCTCACTGCAATTGCCGTGGTATTGTCATGAGTGAACCATGCACATGAGCGGTGGGCCATAAAGTATCATGCTGTAATGCATTTCCGGCACTGAAGGCGTCAAGAAGGGTGCCATGTTTGTTGCAAATTGTGCACATACCAGGTGTGCTTCTACTTAGGCAGGCTATTTTATTGTGCGCAGAAAATTGTCCCTGTTTGACGTTTCACTAAAGTGTGATTATGTTGGAGTGGTGCAAGATATGTATATGCGTGGTAGGAAACATGCATATCCAAGTATATACCTTGAACGTGAGTGTGTAACAATCGTGAATAAAATTTTAGCGCTACACAGTCAAGCACTTCCAGCTGAGAGCCCAACAGTGTCTGCCAATGCCTCAGTTCTACAAACAATGAGTGCTGTGATGCATTTCTGCCACGTCCTACAGGAGCAGCTCACAACTCCATACTCCAGTAAAGCCAACATCATCACGATGAGGCAGTAGGCACGATTTTGAGCCTAAAAGTAGGCGCTCTGCCATCCGCATATGTCATCCGCAGTGGCACATCAAACTCCCCTGCAAGCCCACGAAAATGTCACTGCTGTTTGCAACTTGATCAAATGGGAATCTGCAACATTCACAAGTCCAGCATGTCAGCTGCCACGGGTTATGACAGACTCCTTCCTTGCTGACAATTGCTGGCATTTAGATAAAGAGGAATACAAACATCAAAGCAGTGTGAGCGCCAGGGTGTTAAGAGTAAGGGCTGCCTCGCCGTGTAAATGCAATGCGTGCAAATTACAAGGCAGTTAGTCAAGACTGTGCCGTCTGCAGCGTACCTATCTCTCGGATGGGGTCCATGTAGAGCAGCTGCTCAACGAGGTCGACTCGCTTCTGCTTTGCCACGGCTTCCACCACATGCGCGCTCGTGACTGCCTCCACCAGATCATTCGTGCGCTGGGACTTGCCATCCCTCTCCTTGCTCACCACCGCCCGCTTCATCTCCTGCCCCAGCACATACCAATCATTCCTCCCCCTTCATGAGATCTTGCTGGACACTACAAGCACAAAGCATCAACAGGCGGTTGAATGTTGATGCCTGCAGATGACTTGACTGGTAGGGTCTTTGTCGCTCTGACGGGGATTGTGCGATTGTTTGTTTGCCTGCAGCAATCATCTTGCTGGAGACTACATTGAAGACTACAAATCAGAAGATTGTGCACAAGACCAGTAGAGCTTGCTCTCGCCGCTTGCCAACCTGAGGGTCAACTGCAGCAGAGCTTGGTATCGCAGCTTGCTGATCTGAGGGGCAGCATGGCAAGTAGGGACGCACCACCGGGTTGGTTGCCAGGCGCTTCAGGACGAGCTCAACCTCCCGGTCCAGCGCTTCTGCAGCAACCTCCACCACCCCATGCGCCTGCTCGATGTCTGAACTCTGCCATGGCAGCACACTATGTTATTGTCTGCGCCCTCAAGTGAGCAGATTTGAGTGGAAAGCAGGGGGATGGGGAGGTGGTTACCATTACTCGTTTCCCATACAACTCAATGTTTTTCGTTGTGCCAGGCACTGCCTTCTTTGACGGTATGAGGATATTCCTTGCGTAGCCATGCCGTACTCGAAGCACATCACCCTCCTGCCCTACACCTTCCACATCCTGAAAAAGAGCACCACCCAGAGTTAGCGTGCTTGAATTATTCGAACTTTTATAGAATTATTCGAGTTTTGAGATCTGCCAATCTCATTTCTGACCTTTTTAAGCACAACTGTATATCGATCTCTGTTGGGCTTCTGAACGTGGGATTTTGCCTCCCTGACAGACTGCTTGAGATATGCTGCAGAAGCGTTCAGCAGGCTCTCAGCTACTTTTCGTGTCCTCAACATTTATTTTATACAATTTAGATTGCTTGGAACAATAATCATATCACATGTCTGCCCCTCAAGATTGAAACGATCTGCGTGTGCAAGGTCGGTGATCCTTGTCTTTACTATAAGCAAAGACCTTCGAACAAATAGCAAGATTGGGTTCGATCAATGATTGAGTGATTGAAGCTGAAATTTACCACACTTTTCTGCAAGTAATCTATCGTGCTTTTCCGTGGGATCGTCTGCATGAGCGCCCATCTCCCAGTCCACTATTTCTCTACAGCTTATACTTCAACTACCCCGGGACCAGAATCCAAATCTGGCGACGGCTTCAAGTTCCGAAATTTGGCTAAGTGCTGGAGGAGGGCACCCTGTGAAGCTCTCTGGGCCCCGCAACCTCACCATTTCTGCCGCGACAAGAAAACTTTTCTCCGTTAATGGTTTCAGTTTTTGGGATTCTCGGCATCATCAGACAGGTGGGTCTTCCGAGGTTGATCTGGACGTTGCCAGGTCGTAGAAGCTGCCAACGGGAGGCGTAGCAGCTGCACAAGGCCTGAAATATTTCACAAGCATCACACGATGTGACCGGACTCTTCCGAAGGGTGCTACTTCGTGCAGGACAAAGCCTGACGCATTGCAGAGACTTACTTGATGCCTCATCTGCCCAAGCCATTCTCGGCGGTACATTAGCACCATCATTCATCACACGTCCTTACTCTTCAGGAGTGATATCGATTATTATAATGCCAATGCAAAGGGCGTTTCCCAGTTTGCAGGTCCTGTCCAACCCTTCAGGCACAGCAAGATCTCTGGTGTGTTTACAGAGGAAATATTACATGCAGGATGCCTCAAGTACGGTGTGTCTCTCTCTCAAGAAGACAATCAGAACCTAATCTTGGACAACAGGTTACAGTCATCAGTACCATGGACCATACAACAGTAATTTTTTCCCAATGTATAGTAGTACATGATTACTACTTGTTCACAAACGGAACTGTACTGTCGCAAACACTGCAGGTCAGATATACACGAGATGCTTCTATGATGCATAGTCCCGGTGGGAAGTGGGTGGCCGCCGTTCTCTTGTAGCACGCTGGGAAGACAGTGCTGGTGGAATCTGGTTGGCCGGGTTGCCCGCAGCGGCGGAGGCCAGTGGGTGGACGCACGGCGCATTTTCAGCGGCAGTGGCTGCCACAGGTTGTGCAACACGTCCTGGGCTGGCAGCTGAGGCGTGTTGTGCTGCTGTCTCGGCAGCCCTGCGTTTTTCAACCACCTCCGCCTCCGCTGCGCTCGACAGTTCAGCATTTACAGATGTCTTTTGCCTTCCTGGCTGTGGCCTCAAGAATGAGGGGGCATCGCCTGCTTCTGCTCGCTGCGCCTGTGGTCTCTTCACTGAGCGATAGGACTGCTGGGCTGTCCTTTTGGGGTCAAGGATATCGCGCTTGCGCTTCAAGCTGTTGTCTGTTGGGTCCGCATCACACACCACGCTCGGCTGCGGCGCCGGGCCGGCCCGGGACGCCACGCTCGGCTGCGGTGCCGTGCCGGGCGGCTGCGGCGCCGGGACTGTCGGCTGCGGTGCGGGGCCGGGCGGCTGCGGCGCCGGGCCTGTCAGCTGCGTTGCGGGGCCGGCCCGGTGCGCCACGCTCGGCTGCGGTGCCGTGCCGGCCCGGGGCGCAACGCTCGGCTGCGGCGCCGGGCCGGGCTGGGGCGCCACGCTTGGCTGCGGTGCTGCGCCGGGCGGCCGAGATGCCGCCATTGCGGCGAAGTGAGCAGCATCAGGTGTTCCTGGCAGCGGCGCTTGCCTCTGGTGTAGCAAGACGTCTGCGCCCATGTGCTGAACGTAGAGCTCCACACTTTTCTGCTGATCTGGGTGGCGCTTCCATGCTGTTTGCAAGGTGGCAGCAATGTTGTTGACGTCCCCCACGTTCAGGAAATAGTCACGCGGTGGGAGGCTCGCCAACAACCTCTCGAGAGCTGCTTCCTTGTCACTGGCTGGGATGCCCTCATCGACCATGTACCTCTGCAGAATCTCGTCTTTGTTCTGTTGAACAATACGCGACGCTGGCACCTGCAGCCTAAGCTGCGTCTGCACAAGCTGCCGTAGGCCAGCTGAGATGTGGTTGTTGGTGTGATGCCTTCCAGGCCCCTGGATCATACAGCACACTAGTGAGACAGATGTGCAAACCCAGCTGGACTTGAGCTCTGGCATTGTGTGTATATTCATCAGCTTTGAAATGAGCGGCCTTTGAAGAAGCTGCACCTCTGCTGCGTCGCCATGGTTGACATGATCGACGCAGTAGTACCGGATCTCAGCAACCTGTGGGTTGGCTGCCAAGATCCTGACAGTGAAGGTGGCCATGCAACCGCGCTTCACACCCTTTCCCTGCGCTGCTGGCTTCAAGCGCTTCCCTGGAGCCAAAGCCTCTGCAGCTGCCTGCTTGCCCGTTGCATTGCCAGGTCCAAAATTGCAGTGCTGTACTATGCGCAATAAGCAAGCATCCTCCCTGACCTCCTGGATTGCACATCATAAAGTTGGGCCAGCTGGTGAGTTGTTCCGAAAGCTCACTGGCATGCATGCAATGAAATATATAATATTGTCTTAATTTGTAGCGCTATCGCTCACCCTCGTCAACAGGCTGTTTGTTTTGTTGGCCTTGGCATTCTCTTTGCCACCTCCTCTGTGGTAGAACTCACATTTTGTCCGCAGCCCTTCCCCGTCTCTAAAGTCCTTCCATCGGTTTGCCGGAATATACGTTCTCAGGTATGCCTTCCTCCCCCACGAAAGCTTGTCCCACTGACAATCGGTAAAGTCAAACAAGCCAGGGCTGAAGTAGGGAAGCACTATCGCGGCCATCACCGAGTGAAACACTTGCGTAATATGAAACGAGAGAGTACTTCTCGGAGAATTGGAGGAGAAGGCGGATATTTCCTGTTCACGCTGATCCATTCAGTTTCATATGGGGGCCGTCGCCAGATTTGGAGTCCGGTCCCGGGGGAGTTGAAGTATAAGCTGTAGAGAAATAATGCACTCACCCATCTCAAGCGACCCTCAAACCCCTTGTCCAACTCCCTACCATGCATGGCCCTCCAAATTTGGTGGCATGCCCCAATATTCTCGAGGTCACGGAGGGAATATGCTTTCTGAGCAATCGCAACATGGATGGCGTTGGAGATGCCAAGTCGGTAAGAATGATCTCGAAACGCGTGTAATCTTTCACCCAGCAAGGAAATTGCAGCCCTGTCTGGTAGTCGTTCTTCTACCAAGGCAAGGGCGTCTGTGGAAGCAGCCGACGGGACGGCGTGATAGCCTGCAGGTGCGGCCTCCCAGCATCACGGACGGGATGGCATGCAATGGTATATTCTTGTATCTCTAGAAGAAGCTAATGCGAGCAAGAGCACTCTGCTGGCCCTGGATGCATGGCAGACATGACCAGAGGCTGCTGTCTTGACGACGACCGTCGGCTGATCCAGGGAACCGTGGGGATCATGCATCTCTATTCCCATAGAGCTCTCCAAAAGGATCCTTTATTGCCAGCAGTGGTCCTCAGGAACTTCTCGCTTTGTTTCAGGAGGCAAAGCTTCGACGTGTTAGGTCACGTTGGCTCTTTACCTGAGCAGCCACAGCAGATTCGTGTATGACCACGACCATTGACATTATTGATGTTCTTTCTTGTACCCTCGAATGCAGATCTCCGTGTCAGCCAGGCCTGTGCCTTAGACTGCCCTTGCCGGCTGTGCAGGTGCAGCTGCTGGCCTCAGAATGGGGGACACGTATGTTGAAGTGGCCAATGCGGATGGGCATGGCAGGCCTGCTCAGCCCTTGTCTGTGGAGACCCCCTTGAAGAGGGATGTGGACGGCCAGCCAGTCTTTGACCGCAACAGCATGGTGAACAGTCCAACTCTCTCGCCAATACGGATTTGGGACAAGTACATCTGAACTTTGCATTTGCTGTGTCGTGCCATTGAGAAGCTGATGCCTAATCCTCAGGCTTCTGCTAGCTGTCACCTCTAACGATTTACAGGACGTCCTGCTATCCCCTTGCCTGTTGATGACACATTCAATGAGAATTGCTCTGAAGGCACACTTACATACCACTTTGGGATGCTGGCAGGTTGGCACACTGCTGCAGAAGTACGAGGATGAGGATGTGCCCTTCTTCTGGTTCCACTCCTTTAATGAGGCCTGGGTAGCTTCAGCCTCCCTCTCAGCTGCACACCTTGTCCTGGCCTTTCAGAAGGACAAGATATCATTCCTGCATGCATGCACGCTGCGCTGTGTACAAGCTGCGAATCGATGCTGCAGTCTCGACCCTGCCTGACACCTGCTGCTTTCTGTGTGTGCAGTTCTGGCTCATTCAGTGGGCGATCCCTGGGCTGGGCATGTTCTGTGAGGTACTACTTCTTACTCGTGTGCAAATTCCACCACACTACTATTGTTTGGTGAACACCTTCACCATTGATGTGCACAGCTTGCATTATCATAGGGCAGGCCATCATGGAGATGCATCAGCAGATTACTGTAGGTCTTAGGAAACAAGGGATCAATTTTCTGCAGGCTTACTTCATTTTCAGCATTGGCAATGTGCGGCCCATCATCACAGCGGAGTACCCCAACTGCTGGAAGACCTACAAGGAGTGCCAAAAGACACTCACCCAGGCACCAGACTATACCCAGATCATCGGTGCGTCCTGACCCGAGCCTGGCCTGACTCAATTTGCAAAGATCAGAGCAAATTAAGCTGTGCTACAGGAGCTTTCAGCAGTAGAAACTTATTATTTCGTCCCCTGGAAATTTATTTCTTGATGGCTGGTGTCTTGTGCTTCGCAGGCATCATCTTGGGCATGTGCCTCTTGGGTACGCACAAACCAGCACCATCTTTACCCTCACAAATGTGCACCTGCAAATTGTTACTTGTCTAAAAAGAGCTGGCTAGCTTGCCCTTGTCCAATGCACCTGTCATTTGTCATTCGCATGTTACTGATGCTTCTATGATATGATGACACCGTCACCTGTCCAGGCTCTGCTGCTGGCAGAGCCCTGTGAGGCCCAATGAAGCATCCTGTTGGAATGCTTGACGTTGAAGAGCGAGGCATCTGAGCAACATTGTGGCCTGTGGCTTATTACTCATTACTACATGGTTACTAATAGAACTTTCCATACATAATTAATGCAAAGTTTGCAGGCGTGATTGGCGACAGGATCGGGCGCAAGTGGGGCAGTGTGACAACTGCCTGCCTGATGCTGCTGGGCGCCATCATGCTGACCTGCACCTTTGGCGTCAACACCAAGGGCTTCACCGTCATGTACCTCATCTCCCAACTCGTCTTCGGGTGCCCACCCAATCTATATATGTTCTCCCAGGGGGTTGCACCTTCCAGGGGTGCAAAGCCACATACCTTTGCTTGTGCGCATGCATGCAAGACCAGACAGCCGTGACGTGCATGGGGTTCAGGGTCGGTGAAATTGTGAATTGTTATTTTTCCTTTATTTGCAGATTTGGCGTGGGCGGCGAGTACCCGATGGCGGCCGGCTCTGCGGCCGAGCGCGCCGAAGCCGGCGGCCTCGCACATGCCAAGAAGCGCGGCCGGGAGGTGTGCTTCACTGGCGCTTCTTGCAGTCTGATCATTGGACATCATTGGATTGAGTCTTGACAAGAGTGCGCAGAAAAGATTCTACCTCATGCATGCTAGCATTTCGGGAATCTATGACACACTACTCTGAGAACTCTTTCTTCCTCTGAGGGCAGCTTTCTGTAACGCTGTGGGGAAACACGTCAAACAAATATGGCAGAAAAGGATGGCACAAATATGGATGTGCAGGTGGTGCTGACGTTCTCCATGCAGGGCGTGGGCAACTTTGTCAACACGGCCGTCCTCTGCATCCTCGTGGTCATCTACAGGGTCGCCATCCCAAACTACAAGAACAAGGCCTACCCCTACGCGCCTCACAGGTGCCGTCTATCTTGCGCGTCATGCGCTGCCAGTCACCATAAGGACGACTGTGATTGTTCATCAAGCTGCATGATCTCAACACAGCACCCGGGCCAGCTTGATGGTTGCCTCTGGTCCACGCACACTCGTATATCTTCTTCTGGCAGGCTGATCTTGTTGATGTCGCCAAATCTATATCCAAGTTTTTGGATGTCATGGTGGGCGGTGACACTTACAATTACATTTAGAATAGTAGAATTACACATTGAATCAGCCCGAAGCTGGCTGCAAGCGACGTAATATGACTAAAGTGATGTCTGCAGGCTGGACAGCGTGTGGCGCACAGGCTTTGGCCTGGGCATCGGCGTGCTGCTCTTCATCATCTTCTGGCGTGTGTACAAGTTGCGCGAGTCGGCTGTGTGGAAGGCCGACAAGCGCGCAGGCGGCAACCGCAGCAGGAACCTCGGCCTCCTCTTCAAGATGTTCTGGCCCAGGTGCAATCTACTGTCCATCAGTGCCTGTCTTTGCAATATTCATATCTGCAGCAAATGTTGCAGATCAGCCCCGGCTAGCAACTGGGCACCATGCCCACGGTTGATAGGTCCTGTATGGCCCTGGCAAGTCCATGGAAGGGTAGTGCATGTGGCCGCCTTTTGTGCAGCTTGCGTGCAGACGCACCTTGCCTCTGACAGAAACAGCATGGTATACAACATATAAAAGTCTTGCTTCAGATTTTAGACAATAACATTATTGAAAAGAACCTGGGCTGGAACAGGCTCTTTGCGACGGCTGGGTCCTGGTTCCTGTGGGATTTCAGCTTCTACGGCAACAAGGTGTTCCAGAGTACCTTCATCAATATCCTGTCCCCGGGCGCCTCCATCCTCACCACCCTGCTGTGGACCCTGCTCAACTCTGGCTGCGCCCTCGTCGGCTACTATGTCTCTGCCGCCCTCGTCGACAATCCCAAGGTGCTGCTAAGTATTCCCTGCCCAAGCTCCATCCATGTGTCTTGCTGAAGGGCCTGCAGATATAGGCTACTGGCTCTTCGTCTAATGAGGAACCGGGCAGGATGCAATCTTTGAAGCTCGGCCTCATGCAAGCGCCCACGCATCACATTCAGGTTTTTTTTATAAAAAGTTGGGAACGCTGTGACATGTGTGAAAAAAAGGGATTGGCAAGCTTCTGCCTGAAGATGGGAGTGGAGAACTGTCAATGGTGTGACGTGTGAGTTGAGGTATTGGCAAGGTTGATGATATGGGTGGTATGGTGTGGCAGGTAGGGCGTCTGCGCATCCAGATATTTGGGTTTGCGATGGTGGGCACTCTGTTTATGATCAGCGCCATCTGGTACCACCCACTCACCACCAGGGGAGGCCTCGGTGCGAATTCTCCACCACCAGCATACACTCACAGCTAATGCCATTGGCACTCTTTTGCAGACGAGCTGCACGATAAACAAGTTACAGCTTGGAAGGCTGCATGCAGGTCCCTCTTGCTTCACTGACACGTTGCCTTGAAAGTCTGCGCAGGCACCTTCCAGTTCATCTACTTCTTCTCCAGCTTCTGGGGCCAGTTTGGGCCCAACTGCACCACTTTTCTACTGGCAGGTACTGTCACTCCAGATTCGATGGGAGGAACATCTGAATTTTTCTTCCCTAGAAATATTCCTTAACACCGCTGGTCTCAAAACATCTCCAGCAATGCACAGAGTCAAATCACTGAGCGCCTTCACTGCCCTGTGCACCAGGCGAGCTGTATCCAACGGGGGTGCGCACTTCTGCGCACGGCATCAGTGCGGGGGTGGCCAAGGTGGGGGCGCTGTGGGCGTCGGTCTGGTTCAACTACCTGCCATCGCGCACCAAGTTCTGGACCACCTCCTCCTTCAACTTCGGCGGCCTCTTGCTCACGGCCCTCTTCATGCCCGACCCGGTGCGTATGCTCATCCACAAGCGCGCTGCAGCCTTTCCTGCCATGAATTGTGTGGCCAAGAAAGGCTCATTCCTTTCTTTTCCTGATCGTCGTGGGAAGATGTATGGCTGCTTTAGCATGTATCACTGCGAATTCTCGGGCAGCGGCCCCCTGTTGTGACTTGTGATGCAGCATGATTTGCCTTTTCAATCTGCTATTGCAGAGGTTCAAATGGGTTTTGTGAGTACAGTGAGTGAGAGGCAGCATGGATAAAATGTGCCGGACCCACAGTGCATCAGCAGAGTGAGATGGGTTGTGGTGTGCGCAGCTGCGGCTGTCTCTGTCGGAGCTGGACAGGCGCTGGAGTGACATCCTGAGCGGGCGCGTCTACCACGGCGAGGCCATCAACCCCAAGAACCTCTCCATCTGGGAGAAAATGACCGGCGTCGGCAAGGTGACTATTGCTCACACTTTGTTGATGCTTTCCCTTCACGCCGCGAGGCAGCCCTTTCTCCGTTCTTGGCGCTCGCACTGCCTTGTGCGCCATGTTTCACCTTGCCTTGAATGCCAATACCAGCCGCTCTCTCATCCTGCTGCTGGCTTGGGCTTTCCAGCGTGCAAGAGTGATTGACTCGCAATCTGCAAGATGTGTTCTGCTGCTCCCAAAGACTGCTGCTGCCGTGCCTTGGGATTGAGCAGTCGAGGCTCGGTGGCTAGCGCTCTGAGAATGATGGGTTGTCACAACTGGCCTCAATAGGCCTCCAGCAGACAACCTTGGGGGCTGGCTTGGGGGCTGTCTGGGCTGCTTGCATTCAATTGACGTTGTAATTTATGGGTGCAGAACTACGATCCCAAGCAGGACGCGGCAGACATGCGCGAGGAGCATGTGCCGGACTGGCGCATCAACTCCATTTCGCGCGTTGCCGACGATCCCCAACCCCCAGCAGTGTGAACGCTGCAAGAGATTCTGCCCTGCCCCAGTGATATGGACAGATGCCCCTGGCAGGACATGCTGGAATTGCCACCCCTGGAAGGACGTGCTGGCAATTGCTGCATGGCAGATGGGAAGGGGCTTGGCTTTTTCCATAAGAGTACCACTTCTTTGTTGGAAAGTGTTCTGGAATGTATCCAGCACTTTGGTGCCTGCTGATGAAGGCGGTGGCCCTGTCTTGCATTCTGGGCTTTCCCCTGATGTCCAGCGGACATTGTCCACGCATATAACATAACAGGTTGGCCTCAATTCTGGAGTTCCAAGATGACTGCAATGAAAGATTGTTGAGCACTTGGAAGGTCCTGCAGATCAGAGCGTCCCTCAAATCATTTCAGAAGCTCAAGCTTGTAGTCCTGCGCATTTTTGGCCTGCAAATCAGATAAACCTATATAGTTACAGCTCTGAGTCAGTTGGACTGCAGGACTACAAGCAGATGTCAGCCAAATTGTCATCTACAGTAGCACCTACAGTAGCTTTAGTACCTGTTATAATTAGGGTGAAGTTCCAAACGGCAGAAATTAAGAAATGATAGCGGTGTGAACACCAGTTGGATGTTGGCTTGCCTGCACATGCCCGGCAGAGCATGATTGTCTACTGTGTCAAAGTTGCAGGGGTTTCCTAAAGGGAATCTTGCCAGAATGCAAAGTTGGGTTTGACATTGCTACAGGCATTGCTGCCTCATGTACGCTGTAAAAGCTTTCTTTAAAAGTTTTTTTTTAATTCCCTCATTGCTTTAGCTCCTGCCAGTAGTGCACCCTAACGTGCTGAGTTCTGTACAAGACAATATGCACAAAGCACACGTGCACGCACGTCAACTGACATCGGCATATGTCCCGCATAACATGGCAGGGAGTTTCAAGCTCTAAAATTGCAGGCCTACAGATGTTTTCTGTGCAATTGGCGCTTCTGTGCACGTTCTTGCATTGCTCTCTTGCTCTGCCAGCACGTGGCACAAGATCCCTGCCGACAGAACGTCTCTCAAGCCCCTGACTCGACTGCTTGAATCATAAACGCAAGATAATATTGCGTAAAAGCACAACGGCGTGCATTGCAAATCAGAATTGTACAAACAGATGCCAGCTCCCTAAAAAGTGCTTGAAAACATGCGGCGGCCGGTCTATTTGACGGGCGCGGGCGGCGGCGGGTGCTCTCGCATGAGCGTGGCTAGCGTGCTGGCGTCCACGTCATGCGCCGGCAGCAGGGATTCCTCCTCGCTGACGCCGCCGCCGGCGTTGAGCTTGCGCTGCTGGTATTTGAGAATGGATGACTCAATGGTGTCCTCCGCCAGCAGCCTCACCACGCGCGTCGCCTTTGTCTGGCCTGCACTCAGCACACAAGGGCGTGCGTGCTTACCACTCGTCCAGAATAGCAGGATGACAACGCAAAAGCCCATACATACCACGTGTAGCAGCCTAGCCTTCGTTTGGCAAGCATGTGTCAACATAATATAATAAAGCAGGCTGAACTGTTTGGTGTTCCATTTGGCTTGGAGGAGCGGCTTGCACCGCTTGATGTTCTATTCCATCAGTAACGGCATTGGGTCAGGGCTCCTGCCTCTGCGATGGCACTTTCAAGCAGGAGACAATTAGGGTTGGGGATCACTCCTGGAAAAGCCCTGACAGGGGCAGGGGCCCTGACACTCTCAGCAACTTTTTTTGGACAAGAGGTACTCACCGAGGCGGTAGATGCGCGCGGCTGCCTGGGCTTCCAGCCCCGGGTTGAGCGCGGGCTCCATCAGGAACACCGTGTTGGCCACCGTCAGCGTCAGCCCCGCAGCACCGCCTGCGCCCCACATCCCACAACTGTCCCTCAGCAATGATTCTGAGGCATGCAAGAATTTTCACCCAAAAGGCAAAAAATGACGCTCAATGCCGGCATACAGCGGGAGGGAGCCATTGACTGCACGTGCATTGCTTGCTTCACACAGCGCTCGAGGCTTTGCTTTGGGAAAACCGCTCTTGGCACAGGCTTCACACGCGCTGATGTTGTAGCAGGGGCAGCATGTCGGGCATACAATCACAATGGCAGGCTCTGCAAGCATCATCTATGTGCACACCTCAGTCTCCAGCACAGGGAGCCGTATCTCTTGGTTTTACCTCTCTTTTGAAATTGAACTTGGGCAGCAGAAGATATCTCACCGCCTGTGGAGAGCACGATGAGGATGACGGCGCAGTCCGGGTCGTGGATGAACCGGCGCAGCGCCTCTGCGCGCGCAGGCGGCTGTGCACCCGCCAGGCTCACGTACTGCAGCCCGTTCGAAGCCAGCGCGTCGCCCACCAGCTTAAGCAGGCGCCCCCATGCGCTGAACACCACCGCCTTGGCCGTGGGGTCCGCGCTCCGCATCTCCGCCAGCTGAGTCAGCAGCGCCGTCACCTGCACGGGGGACCACAGCTTCCCTCAGATTCCTTTCTGACTCATTCTAGCAACCATATTAGGCAACACCTGCATGACCCTGGGCTATCCAGGGAGAAAAGACTGTCCAGTAAGGCACTTACCTCCTCGCCAGGTAGATGCACTCAAGATTTCTCTAGGTACACCTATTGTTAAATCATCCTGAACACACCTGCCTGCAAAAGGAGCAAGTGCCTCCCAAAAAGCATGCAAGCTCTGCAAAAAGGTAGCCTCGGAGAACTCATCGGACGACCACTTATCGGACAATGACGCTTTGTGCGCGACGCCACTGCAAAATACTCCATTGCCCGCAGCATGGTAAAGCATGTCTCATACTTCTTGACGCTTCCGTTCATGGCTTGCACATCCCACAGGAGCTACGGCACAGTCATCCATGACCAAGCTACTCTGGCCTTGAAGATATAAGAATGGTAGGGGCCCACCTTGGCGCCGTATTGGCCGACGTGCTCGTGGTGCAGGCGCGCAGTCTCCTCCTCCTCCTCCGTGGCCGCGTCGTAGAGATCCTCTGGCCGCAGCGGCGCGCGACAGATCGGGCACTCCGCCCGATTGTGCACCGACCTGCACCAGCCATGCATTCCACTCAGCATGCCCAAAGTGCATGTGTGACTGTGCAGAAAACTTCCAAAGACGGTGTGCGATGCACCAGCACCAGAATGAATTGGTCACATGCTCTGACTGTTCAATACAATGTCCATGACAGAAGCTCCAGCCAGGCAGAGCAGCTTTTCAGGACCGAGGCCGGTGCGAATGCCAGAGTGCGCACAGGTAAACATGCCCACAGGATCCGTGTCTTAGCAGCCCATTGCATGTGGGACATCAGCCTGATATTGGGAGGAATGTTTCTATTGAGAAGGGATGGGTGCGCACTCGTGGATGCAGTCGGAGCAGAAGTGGTGGCCGCAGGAGGTCACAGTGCGGCGCTCGCACACATCTAGGCAGATCGGGCAGCTGCCAATCTCATCCGCCTCAGCCTCCGCTGGCCCTGCACCGCCCCATCCGCTGCTCAGCGCTCCACCAATTCAATCTGTACTTTGCAACCGCAGCATAGCTACAGGGCAGGTCTGGAGGCCCACAAGTCTCCGGCAAAGCATGATCACTGCACATTGTTGTCACTCTAGGAAGTTGTCAGTAGATGAATGAAGTATATACAACCCATAAAAGAGGATCATGGGACCTAATTAAGGGTACAGCAGGGAGTAAGAATAGTGTGCGGACCGGTGCTGGGCCCAGCGCCGCTGCTGGGGCCGGCCGCGTCGGCGTCGAGGATGGCGGGGTGCTCTTTGGAGGCGTCCAGGCTGGCCAGCTTGTGGGCGAGATGCTGCAGGGCGTGCCAGCGCTCGGTGGTGGCGTCGGCCGCAGACGCGACGCCCTTCTCGGCGGCCTTGATGGGGTGCGCGCGCGCCCGCAGGTGGCTGTACGTCCGCAGCATCTGCTGTGTCGACCTGGCACAACAAATATCTCTCTCAGGACAATAGGCCAGCTGCAAAAGCTTCCAAGCTTACAGAAGGCTGCCATAGGCAGACACAGACCAGAAGCCGCCATGCATGCAGGACGGAAGGTACCTGTACTTATAATCTGCAGGGCCCCAATTGCCCTTGACTAACCCTTCGTAGTTGCATAAGAGACCTCTTTGAATTCTCCTGAGAGGCACCAAAATAAAACCCAATAAGGCCACCTCTGCTGAGCGGCGCGCTCCTCCTGCATCTCGAGTTCGCGGCCGGCTTCCAGGTCCTCGTCCACCTCCATCTTGCGCTGCCGCCGGCTGAACCGCATCACCGCAGCCAGCGCCGTCGCCTCAACCTCCTCGTCTCCCAGCACCAGCCTCAGGCTCTCGGCCGCGAGCCGCACCTGCACCCGCCATTAGAGTCATTAAAAACCCCATCGGAGCCCCAGATGTCAGCATGCATTCCTCGTTCTGTTAGCTCTCTGCAGCATCTGCAATAAAATCATCACCCCTCAAGAGCCAAGCTTGCAGGTGAGAGGCATGTGACCAGGCAGGGTTTTGATGTTGGATAGTACCCGGCTCCTGAAGTCACTTGCCTGAAATTTGCGATAGCATTAATTTATCATGCATGCGGTCAGAACACAGCAATGTGGATATGAAGAATCTGGCACCCTTGAAGGGATGGCTACAAGCAACTGAGGTAATTAATGGGCTGGTACCCTTGAGCACGAGGAGAAAGGGGAGACAGACCTGCTGCAGGTCATCGCGGATGGCGACCAGCCGGGCGTCGGCGTCGGCAGCATCTTCCGGCTTTTTGCTGCGCTTGCGGCCGAGCGCCTCCTCGGACGTCTCCAGCACGTCCGCCAGCAGCGCGAGCCCCTCCAGCCGCAGCCGCTGCCACGCGCGCACTCGGTCCCGCGCCGCCTTGGCCGCCTGCGCAGCCTCGCTGTCCAGCGCCGGCTGCTGCGCCTCTGCACCCTCCGCTGCTGCCTCCAGCTCCTCAACAGCCTTGCCTTTGCCCTTGTCCTCCGGCCCTGTGATTACCACATCTACCCATTACTCATGGCAACGGCATTTCAGACTATACAGTCTGACAAAATTCCAAGTGACAAGCCAGGAAGGAACATTTGACATCGTGACAGCTTGAGTGGCGCTAATTACTGCAATTGTTGAGAAAGGTCACCTGGAGCAGTTGCGGCCGCCTGGGCATTCGAGCTGCCATTTCGGAGGGAGCTGGGTGCAGCCTCCTCTACAGGCGCCCCATGGTCCGAGCCTGGCTGCACAGCTGTAGGGCTGCCGCTCGCCGAGGCAGTGGCGGCACCTGCACCGCCAACCGCAGAAGCACCCTGTCGCTGGGCTTCTATCCTGCCTGCTGCGCATGCAGTGACCGCTGCAAGCGTGCCGCTGCGCTTGTTGGCAGCCTCAGCACGGCCCTCGCTGGGTCCCACAGCCTCGTCAGCCTTGCGCTTCAGTCCTCTGTCACCTTGATCTTCTCCTGGCCCAGTCCCTGCAAGCAGTTCCAGATCAGGCAGCTCCATGACACACCTACTCAGATGGCCACCCGGCACATTAAATGGTTGAGATCCCTGTGATCTTTCTGGCCCATGTGGAACGCAAGAAGTCTGCTGTGGTGGACATACTTATGATTGGAGCAGCGTTTCATCATCTCTGAGCTGGACATTGTGAGAGAGTTGGCATGAGATGGCTGAAAAGCAGACCTGGGCCAGAGCCGCGGAAGGGGTGGGGCGCGGAGAGGTCGGGGGCCGGCAGGCCTCCCTCCTGGTCACGGCTGCCAAGCAGCTGCTGCAGGTCTGTCGTCGCGCTCAGATCCATGCCGAGCTCAATCTGGCGCAGCACCAGCTCAAACGCGTCCCCTGCCGCAGCAATGATATGTCTGCTCAAGACACGAGCGCTCGAATTCGAGCTCCTTTGGATTTGGAGCACAACCGCACTTCAAGCATATGCTACCTTTCCACTAAATTCCTAGGAGTGTTATGCAAAATACACCTGAGCAAAGCATTGATCAACTGTCAAAAGCAAAAGCCTTATAAACCCTGGTTAGAATAAAATCTCTCAAGGCTTGTGAATCAGAAGCAGGGGCACGTACGGCTAGGCATGGAACGTGCACTCACCATTGGAGTCTGGCCTGCACAGCTCGTCATCGAGCTGCACGGCGGCCAGCAGGAGGCGCGCGTTGTACTCTGCGCGCAGGGCGGCGTCGTACTCGCCGAATGCGCGGGTGACGAGGCGGGTGAGGATCTGGCGCATGCTCAGGCGCGTCTTGCCCAGCCACACGTCGCGTCGCACGATCTGCGGGTGGCAGCACTGCTGCCGGAGCTGCGTGAACTGCCCCACCACCTTCGCCGTCACCCTGCCGCCGCACACATTAAGTTCCTCTTGGTACTAAATTATCACAGGAGTGAACCCTGTCTTTAGCAGGGAGCACGTCCTGTACAGATCGGATGACGGCCAGCCAAGAGCACATGCTCCACCAAAACACAAGCCTCCTCTTGGTATCTCCCGGTGAAACGCGTTCCAGAAACTGTCTTCTTCTTTTTCTTTCGACACTTCCGCGGGCTGAGAAATGGATCGTCATCCATGCTCCCTTGGAAAACCCAATCTCTCACAAAGCCCTTCGGCTCTCTCGCAAAGTGGGAAATGCGGTGATTGTGTCAATGGCCAAAGGTCCCAGGCAGATCCAGATATATAGGATTGTTTGATTGAGCAAGGCAAAGCAGGAGCATAGCAAGGCAAGAGATTGCAATGAGTATGTTCTGGAGGGTAGCATGCGGCAGGGGCTCACTTCTTGTAAGCGGAGCTGAAGGCTCTGGCGCGTCGGCGGGCGGCGGAATGGCGGAGGCCCTGGTCGACGGCCTGTCGCGTGCGCTCGTACATCGCGCGTTCCACCGACGACAGCGCCACCCAAACGTCCTCGTGCGTGCACGGCAGCAGCTCCAGCTCACCCTCTGCCAACACACAAGTTGATCGTATCATTCCTAACACTATTTGGCATTTAGATGGAGCTTGTCTGCAGACACATCCTGCCTCTGGCAGGTAAAGCATGTACTCTT
Organism: Coccomyxa subellipsoidea C-169; assembly: GCF_000258705.1. NCBI lineage: Eukaryota > Viridiplantae > Chlorophyta > Trebouxiophyceae > Coccomyxaceae > Coccomyxa > Coccomyxa subellipsoidea. Next base: position 1,057,168 of record NW_005178033.1, read on the forward strand.
AGCACTGATAATAATACGTCATGCAATTTTCCGAAACAGTGCCTGCCTAGAGTCCCTGTGGCTGCAGTGCAGCCAAGAATACTCTGGGCTCCTCTGATTTAAGATACAAAGGATGCCATCACGCAGATGACCCTCATGTCTAATCAACCTTGTCTGGTCAAGAAGAGACGATGGTGCCAGCACAGAGGATGCACGGAGGATGTATGCATGGAGGGAGTAGATGCGTACCGACGTCCTCCTTGGTGCGGCGCAGCATGACGCCCTTGAGCAGGCTGCAGAGGGGCAGCAGGCGCTCAGAGCCGGTCTCGTACCTGCGCAGCACCAGCGAGCTCCACGACTTGTTGTCGTAGAAGGGCTCGTATGCCAAAAACTCCAGCAGCCCCTGCGCAATCCCAGTCACAGTATCAGCACTCTGCAAAATTCCTCCTCACTGTTAGTCTCTCCCTTCTCCTCTTCAGCTGCATCACAGGCTCGTGCAGGCTACAATACATAATAAATTAAATAAGCAGCCAACACCAGAGGTGAGCGAGACAAATGCATGCAACCTATTATAAGGAAGTTCCTTCAGACTTTTATAAGAGTGTGAGGCAGGAACTAGATCTCCTCGAGCGGGCTCGGTAATATGACGCAGACATAATGTTCTCCCCAGGACAGGTGGGAGCAAAATCAGTGCATGCAACCTGGCATACGCATGTTCCTTTGAGAAGCAGCGTAAGTATGAGGTGGCACCTGGATTTCCTCGACGCGGCTGGTGATGGGCGTGCCGGTGACAACCCAGGCGTGCCTGCGCCAGAGCGCAGAGGTCATGAGCGCAGCCACGCTGGAGGAGGACGCCACAAGCTGTGCCTCGTCCAGCACCAGCCGCCAGAAGCCGTACTGCAGCAGCAGCGACCTGCGCGCGTGCACCCTCCAATCAATCGCCAAAATTTGAGTGACTAAGGCTTCAGTATAAAGAACAGCAATACTTCCTCATATACAGCATATCCTATTTGTTATAAATAAAGATCTCCGGGAAGTGCAGCATGCTGCATGTGTAGTGTCAAGGCTGGCCCTGCTACAGGCAGGCTGCACCTTTGAGAGGATACATGGTCACATATGCAAGAAAGATGAAGAGGATCATGCCACGATCACCCCTCTTCAGCTCTCCAACAGACCTGACCACTTGCCCCACCTCTGATGCAATCTGTCCATGCGCAATCTTTGCTCCAGGCGAACATATTCCAAGGAGAGAGGCGCGCACTTGTCGGCATAGCCGAGCTCCTTGCGCAGATTCTCGTAGCTCATGAAGGCGACGTCGCACTGGTGCAGCGGCAGCGGCTGGCCTTCGGGGCCGGCGCAGAACAGCTCGGTGACCATGAGCGTCCAGGTGTTGCTGGCCGGGTTCATCTTTGTGCGCGGTCGCCCCGAGATGCGCGTGTCTGCGATGGAATTATGAGATTCCTGTCGCCGCATGTGCATGCTCAATGACGCCTCCTGCCCCTGGTACACGCCCCTGCACATCCACCAATATCACCATGCATTGTGCACATCATTTGGTCAATTTAATGCTGGGCAAGGACAATCAGGTGTCGATGCATTCCTGCAGCGCGACTTCTTGCAGAACTATCCATCGCACCAGTGAAGCAGCCTTCTCTGCCTTGACTTCACATGCCATTCATCTGCTACATGTCCAGCAAGGAATCTGCGGAATCAAACCGCATTTGCAAGTGGACAACCAGCAGTATTTGAGGAGAAACTCCCAGGGGAGCAGGGCGCACCAGGTGAGGGCGCCGGGGTTGACGTGCAGCTGGAGCTCCTCCTGCCACTGGGTCAGCAGGTTGGCAGGCATGACGATCAGCGTGGTCTTGATGGGCACCGGGTCGGCGTCGCTGGCGCGGCTGCGGCCGTCCAACTCTGCCACAGCCCAGTCGCTCGGCGCCGGGTGCGCCAGCACCAGCATCAGCGTCTCCAGCGTCTTGCCCAACCCCATCATGTCGCACAGGAAGCCTGAGCAGCACACACGTCATTAGATTGGTAATAAGCATGCATTGAACAGTGATTCAGCACGGCGTCGTTGTCAAAGTGGGCCCAAATTAATTTTTAATAAGGATAGCCTTGCTGCGCATTCTCGTTACCTGTACGGCATGAGAGACATGGCAGAAGGGTCGAAAGAGGCCAGCACAATCACGCGTGCACACAAAAATGATGCAACTGACATCCGGGAAGCGAGATGCTCCACAAAGCTCTGCTCATAGGCTGCTGAGGTGTGGCTTGCTCCAACACTTAAGAGCTCCAAGAGACTTAGATTGAACAACAAGGGCAGGGAATATATGGGAGAGAGTAGTACCTCCGCAGGTGCCACCTGTGGGAGAGGTGATGAAGTCGGCAGTGACCTGGTGGGGCGGCATGAGGTGGACGTAGATGAGCTGCCCGTCTGCTGTCAGCAGCTGCAGCCATGCTGGGTGCAGGTGCAGGTGACCCCGCCCCACCGCATCGCCATTCCTCTCCCGCGCCACCATCCACCGCAACCCCTGGACCCCAAAAAACTCCCTATCTTGCCCCTCCATGATCCCAGCATGATCTGAATCTCTGTAAACCCCTTAGGCCTCAGATGACTTCTAATCCCGGATGTCCCATGTATGACATGCAAAGCAGGGGTGCTTGAAGACAGTCCTGGCTTGAGGACAGTATGGTGCAAACTTGCTGATGCCAGAGAGTCGTCTGTCCATTATGAGGGTATGAAGGGGCAGACAGGCACTTGAAGGTGGAGGTGCATGCTGGCAGGTGAGCACATATAGCACCTGCAGCTGGAAGCGCTTGGGGTGGGACTGGAGCTGCGCAGGCACCGACTCCAGAGGGGCATCCTTGGGGAGTCTCCCAGAGGTTAGCAGCTTCTCGATGTCTGTCTGCCACTTTGGCTTCGGAACCTCCTCCACCTACAGTGCACCAACGTTGCTCTTAAACCCCTGCCAGAAGCTTGCTTACTTCAGAGACATGCATCAAGGATAAAGAAACGGCAGCAGCGGATGTAGAGCATGGCACCTCTGAGGACTGCTCGTCGAGGGGCTCTTCGGCCCTCTGTTTGCCTTTGTCCTCGGCCTTCTGTTCGCCAGCCTCCAGCAGCCTCTGCTCGGGCGTCTGGGACTCCACAGGATCACAAAAGTTGAGCAGCCCGTCAGAATCTGGCCCCAGTGACAAGCCGCTTCCTCGCTCCAGCAGCTGCAGAATGAGCGCATACAAGCGCATGTGCTGCAAGCACCCATCAACAGAAGTCAGAGGCACGATACTCATTCATACTTCTGTGATGTATTAGATTGACTGAGGTGTCATCATGGCACAGCACATGGGCCTGTCTGCACAGTTTGAAGGAAGAATGACGTTGCAGGAGCAATGAAGTAAGCACACCTTGTTTTTGTTGTTTTTGTTCTTCTGCTCTGTGGCTTGCAGCACATCTTTGGAGATGGCTTTCTCTTTCAGGTAGACTTGGGCTCTCAGCTTGACCTGCGCATCTTTCGCCTTGCTCTTCTTCTTCTTTGCTTTCTTGATTTCACCTGCTACAAAGTGTCAACACTCTCAGAACGTCTGCCCCAAGGACAAAATCCGTGTGTTGGAAACTAAGCATGAGCAATTCGAGAACATCAGCGCAGGCGAGTGAGTACCTGACTTTGACTCCACCCTCAGTTCATACTGGACCTCAATGTCATCTGCACTTTCCAGGTTGTCCAATACAGAGAACAGGCGATAATCCTGGCTATCTGTGACGCAGCTGAGCTGCTCCTCCTCAGCTTCGTCAGTGACTGCTTGCTGTAGCAGCCACCCATTCTGCCTGTCCAAAACCACAGGAACATGTCATTTTCTTCTATAAAGATATTCAGGGATCTGCAGTTTTAAGCACCAAAACAAAAGAGCATAAGGGCAGGAACTTTGAACAAATACCAGAAGGTGTGGCAGACGTCAGATAAATGTGCTCACCCATGCTTTTCGAATGTAAATTTGTCATCCAGAAGCTTCCGCCTCCCTTCCAGAACATCCACAGCGATCTGTCCGTCTGTCTCAGCCTGAACAGCAAAATGAATGCTCTCTCGCTCACAATGCATGCGCACACATGAATTTTTGCATTTGGCAGATATGCAGGTCAACGTTTCTTATGGAAGTTGGGAACTCACATTTTGCAGCTGCAGGTCCACATCCAGGCCGCCCAGATGCAAGGGGAACCCCAGCGCCTTGCTGGGGGGCATCATAGGCGGGACTTTCTCAGCCTCTGCTGCAAAAATGCGGCCGCTGGCGTCCCTGTGCTTTGCAAAGGGCAGGCCCCGTCTTGACTGCCCTTGTCTGCCCTCCTGCAGAGCCTGCTCCTGCAGAGGATAACAACCCAACGTGTCTAATACTAGCCCATCAGACATGCATTGGCTGTGACTGTCCCACATGTCGTAGATGTGGTGGGGACCTCCCATGTATTGCAATTCTGAGCAGCTTGGCAAGACTTCAGGTTCACACCCTTTGTAATAGAACAGAGTCAATCAGACATGCTGAAGGCTCCAATCCCCGAGCAAAGCAAAGGATCACCTTCAGCCGCAAGAGGACACCGATCTGGGGTCGGGTGCCCAGTTCACGCATCTCACGCCTCTGACGCCGGGCTATGTGGAATGGCACTGACTCTTCATCATCGTCTTCGTGAGCCTCAGCGCCAGCCTCAGCCTCTGGCTCGTCCTCTGTCACTGCTAGCACGGACGGATCTGCACACCACTGCCAGCTCAGCCTCCCTTATTCTTCTGACAGAACCTGCCTCAAGGAACCTTGAGTTAGCCAGTCAACCATGGCATTTGAGTGCAAGCTGTGAGTCCAACGAGGGCATGCCTTCGCTCTCGTCGAGGACCATGACATCATCGTCGTCATCCTCATCCTCATCGCTGTCATCATCGTCGTCTCCTGGCTCCCCGCCATTGGCCGCATCTGCAAACCTTGGTGGTAGCCTGCCAGCACTCCTGCGAGAAGGCCTCCTCCTCCTGCCTGAGCCTGGACAGCGTTCCACACTTTTCAGCACAACGTCTACAGGTACTCCACAATAGTACACGTTTCATGCTCATCAAACACATGTGTCCAACTCTTTGACGTGATGTGCCTCTCACCATTTGCAGGAGCAGGGTCGGCACCAGCAGCAGCGGCAAGGAATGTGAGGTCGCGCGCGCGAGGGGGCTCCCAGGCCCTGTCTCTTCTTGGGTTGCTCGGGCCCGGCACTCCAGTTATGGCATCCAAGCCACGAGGAGCGCCGCTCCTGGGTTGTCTCCGCGTGGCAGTGCGCGGTCTGCGCACAGGCTCTGCGCCGCTGGGCCCTGCAGAGCCTGGACTGGGGTCACTGCTCGGCCCTGCCTGGCCAGCGCCCTCTGCCATCTCTGGTTCTGCTGGTGACCCCTCCCTGCTTGACACCAGAGACTCCGCGCCAGATGAAGGCCCTACCCCTGCATCCTCTGCCTCACTGGATGCCCCAGACCCCGGAGCAGCACCACCTGCATACCATGCAAAGCATGCAATTTTTGCAAGTTGTACTGCAGTCCCATCTGTACAGCTTTCGAAAGGGTAATGCGATCTCACTCAAAAGGACTTCAAGAAGTATGAAGGAAGGGCTTTCATGGAACAGGGCCTCCCTGCGAGAGTAGTACAGAGGGTGCCTTCTCACCTGCTGTGTTGTAGTAGAGCTCGACAGCCTGATGCACGGAATTGTGAGCTCTTGCTAGCAGCTGCTCAGCCTGATGACTAGTGACCGCAGGCCCGAGGATTCCTCGTAAAGTGTTCAGAGGAGATTCAGACTCCTCTTGCACGATCGCAGCGTGATCAGAGCTAAAGTAAAGAGCAACAGCCGTCTCCACAGAACCTTCAGCTTGCTGCAAAAGCCTTTCAGCTGCAAGCGCACTCGAACGTGTCAGGGGAGGTTACTAGTGACACTATACACTACAGTGCAGAGAAGGGCATCACAATTCACTACAGGTGATGCTTGCACAATGGACACAAGGCAGCACTTCTGTTCAAACAAACGTATATGACTGCGATGGATCGACTAACGCTACGTCATCGACGATCAGCTGGGCACATGCATTTCACAGACACGGGCAAGAGGGACATGTGCACCTGCTCCCCTGGTCAAGCCTGAGTCCCCAAGAATTGCTAGAAGCCCGTCGACACCGGCTTCACTCATTCTTATATGATTGCCTCAGCGATATTATTACGGAGTGTACCGCGATGGCGTGCATGCTACACAGGGAACGCATCACAGCATGGGTGTATTGACGAGTAGATCGTGCGGTTACCCGCCTGCAGGTGAAGCTGTTGGAAGCTGTTAGCTAAATGTAGAGCTCCTTACTTCAGCTGGTGATCTCAAGATCAATCAGGTGAGTATTGGCGCGAGACTCGATATGGGACGTGTGTGACTGACAGATGTTTTCTGCACAGCAACCTCGTGTAGCATACGCACCCTTGCACCTGCAGAACATCGCATGGAAGACGAGCGTGTCAGCTATGACACGAGAAGTGGCTGCATGCACTGCGGCTCATTAACATTTAGCAATGAGTATTATAATGCCTTCAAGGTAGGGCCTTGGTCCTGTGGCTACAGCAACGAGGTTTCATCCTTCCATTTTTACAAGTTCTTTCTCGTTACAACCGTCTGCAGGGACACAGAAATTGTTGATTAAATTGTGGTGTTGCAGGTCTTGATATGTAATAGCTGCAAGGGTCATGATGATCTCATATCAAAGGTGCATCATGCAGATCAACGTCGACCTGCTCTGCTTGGTAAAGCCTACATTTGGAGGTCCTGACTGAAATGCTACGTTCAGGGCAACGCCAAAACGTTGTACCTTCTGACCGACACTGATCTGAAGAAACTTGGAAGCATTTCGAAATCAAATCCTCAAAAGAAGTACGTCACACCATCCCCTCCAAAGTTGCAGTGCTTTCCTGGATGATTTTTGCATGGTTACTCAACTACAGAGGCCTTTTCGACACTGAAGTGGATGTCATGCAGAAATTGGAGTCCCATGCGGCTCTTTCTACTCTCCCAGGTCAGTCACCCTTAGGTACTTGCTTGAGACCATGTCAGCTGTGAAAACCCAGCCATCAAGTTGTCCGAGACCGTTTCACGCAGGTCGAGGAGGCAGCGCACAAGAAGCATGGTGGTCCTGAAGGGCTCGAGGAACAGAGAAGGACTCAGTTGAGCGCGAAAGTTGAGAAGCGTGTCACAAAACGGAAGGAAGACTCGCGCAAGGTACCGCTGTGTCTTTGTGCATTTATGGAAGAATTCTCAACACGCAATGTAACTGCAGTACTCTGTCTGCTTGCATATGAAACACTTACCTGCCTGCCCAACCAGGAGGAGCAGGCCGCCGAGAGAGTAAAGCAGATCAAAGACAGAATAGAACAAGAGAGCAAGAAGGGAAAGCATGTTGTGGAAGGTGAGTGCTCACATACTTTTGCACGTTGATGAGATCACTTGATGGCGTTAATGTTGCTGATGACGATTCTTGAAGAGGGTGGTTGCACCCAAATCCGCTCTGCTGCACCGTAGGTGAGGTGTACAATGATGAGACTGGCATGCATGAGAGAACATTTACCGATGGGCCTGCTGTGGAGGTTGAACTCATCTGACATTTTGAACCCCTTCAATTGCGCTGATGATCAGACCAGTGGATTCTATACTGGGCGATTGTTGCAACGGATTTAACTTTGCTCGATATGGCACTTTCATGTTGACAAATGAAGTTGCAATTTGTGGGCTTGGGATGACCATGTACACCAGATCCTGCCATGATGAATTCACTGGCGGGCTTGGGTATGACAGATCTCCTGATATAAACTGCCCTATCTAGCTGTCTTCAGCGGCGGAGCTTCTTCTTTGTTTTAAATTTTTTGCCGCTGCATTTTTTTGCCGCCAGTATCAGATTGAACGCCTGTGTGGTGAACGTAGCAACCTTTCATGGGAATGATGCCAAGACTTCTGAAGCTACAACTGGCGCTATTACTAGACTCAATGAGAAATCGATTTGCGGTGACTTTGGCATGACAGCATAGAGAGCGCAGATCCAGAAATTGTTGTAGATCTTTATGAAGTGGCAGGTGCCAGCTGTATGTGCACCCAAAGGTAATTTTGCCATCCTTTGCAAAACCTAAAACGTGTGAATCATGTGCTTGCCGAATTGGGGACCAATCAGAATTTTAAAATTCCACTTCTAAACTTAATCGTCGAGCAGCGGCTTATACCATAAGTCATTGCTGATCATACTCCTCGGCACAAGGAGGTCTGACAGGACACTGCTTTTGGGGCTGCTGGCGGACATGAGATGGACTTAATAGTAGATAGTAGATTGCAGTAGGAATTAATTAATCCATCAACTTCCTCTTTCATATTTGCACTTTCTCATTCAATGCCACATCATCACCTCATCATCTTGTCTCATTCATGGCAGGCGCAACTGACAGTGCCACTAATTTCCTTGTTATGAACGTGCCCACATACACATAAGGGGGATCTAGCACAGCTACAGCCTGAAGGACTTCCTCAGCCCCACAAAGGCAGCTGCGTCAGCTTCATTCATGGCCGCTGCAGCGCCGTTCCAGAGCCCCTTCAGCTGCTGCCTCTCGCGCGCCGGCAGGCACATAGCGGTCAGCTCAAACCGGGGCACCCCGCTCAGCGCTGACAGGAACTGCACACTGAAGCCCGGGTCCTCACTGATGACCTGGGACAGCAGGACTGCCAGCATGGATGACAGCAGCGGTCCGGTCAGCGCGTGCTTGAACAGCGAGGGCAGCGTGGCCGGCTGCAGCATGCGCAGGAAGGCCGCCTGGCGCTCACTGTCCGCCCCCAGTGACTTCCACACCTTCTCAAACTCCATGCCTGCAAATAAGGACGTCTCAAACCTCAGCCCACAGCTTCAAGTCCTGCCTGAGAATAATTGTATTTGAAAGAGTGAGGGCGAATTTGACACGAATCTTTATACCTCAAGACGTGCCTAAGCATGAGTCACACCCACAGAAGGGCAATCTGCAATGGTATAACTTCCCCACATTACTCTGCAAAGGCTACGTGCTGGGCGCTGCGTGGGTTCTGCCGCATTAAGGATCTGCGGGGAAATACCTGAGGTGGGCGTTCGCAGGGTGGCCTGCCTGGCTGCCAGCGCCCTCTGGGCGACCTCCAGTGCGGCAGCAGTGCTCTTCTCTGCAGGCACTTCATCAGCATTCTCCGCTGTGGATGGCAGTGCAGGGGAGGGCAGTGCAGTCTTTACAGCTGCCTCACTGCTGCTCGTGTCTGCTTTGCCTGCACCATTTTGCTCGCTGTTTGATGGTGCGGCAGTGCCATTCAGTGTTCCATGGCTGGCTGGCCCCTGGGGGGTGGAAGTGTCCGGAGACTGACCCATGGCCTGAGTGGCCTCTGTCTTTGCTGCAATTGGAGCTATAGCAGCAGCCGCCGGCTTGGACTTGCCTGCCAGAGCCCTGCCGAGAAAGCCTCCTTGAAGGTTTGACTTCTCTTCAGCTGTTGTCGAGCCAATCTGGGTGTGGCTGGAAGCTGCACTGCTCTGCTGCTGCCCTGTGTCTGTCTGCGCTGCAGGCTGAGCCTCTGAGGGAACAACTTGCTTTGATAACTTCCCTGCGAGGGCAGAGCCCAGAAAGCCTCCCCTCAGGTCGGCCCCCTTAGCACTCCTCGGTGCTAATGATGCATCGGGTTCCTTTTGTGACGCGGCTGTAATTTTGGCCTGTGCATGCTGTCCTGAGACGGCATCCAGAGCTCCCTCTGCCTTGCTCCTGGTTGATGCCTTCGGCACAAGCACTTTGACGTTCTCCTTGCTGCTCGCAGCTTGCCCCAATTCTCCAGAGCCCTTCTGTAATTTTGGTGATGGGGTACGCTCAGCAGTCGCAGCATCTGCAGCATCTACTCCAGGAGCGCTTTCCTGCTTTTGCTGCGGAGCCCTTGTTGGAGATGTTGCAGCATTGCTGCTAACGACCGCTTCTTGCAGGGCGGCTTTTGCAGGACGGCTTTCTGTGGGCGGCTGAAATGGGGCCGGGTCTACAGCTGGCACTGCAGAAGTCAAGGAGCCTGGTCGAATCTTCATCTGAATCCTGGGTGATGCCTGTGGCTTCTCAGCTGCCTCATACTTTGCCACCAAATCCCGCCGCTCGGCTGCCAGCGCCTTGCTTGTCGGCTCCAGCCTGCGGTGGAACAAACTAGTCTCTGAAGGCAACTCTACCCCATCCAACCCCCCAGTGTTCTTGTCCTTCGGGCAAAATCACTCACACAGCATATGAAAGACAGTGGCATGGCAGGGCACAGCTCCCTTGAGGCTTGCTAAGCAGTGTTCCCTGGAATAAAAAAGGAAAGTACCATAGCAGGATGGCGGCCAACAGTACTACAGGGCACGCACCGCAGAGCAGACTCTAGGTCATCGATCGCGTCCAGGTGGCGGCCCAATGCAACGCGCGCGGCCGCACGGCGCTGCCAGGCCTTGAGGTAGCTCGGGTCCAGGGCGAGAGCGCTCGTGCAGTCCTGCTCAGCCTCGGCAGCTTCCCCCAGCTTCAGGCTCGCCATCGCGCGATTCGCGTACCCCACGCTGCTCGGCCCTGCCTCTATGCCCCTGTGCAGACACACGTTGGTCAGTGCAGCGGCACGGCAAACCCAGGATCGCTCAGACTGCATTAAGACCGTCTTCCTGTACCGGTATTAGCGCATGACTGCACCATCTCAACTTTTGTTAGGCACTCAGTGGAATTTGGATCAGTTGAAAGCATGAGCCAAACTAATTTATAAGGGCTCACTTTGTGTATGCTCGCTTGGCAGCGGTCCAGTCGCCCTTCCTGAAGAGGGCATTGCCCCTGTCCTTCCACCCCTCCGCAGTGGTGGGCTCAGCTGGCTTGGCGGGCATCTGTCTGATAGGTGCAATTGTGCTTTTAAATGCCTGCTCTTTCTGGTCAAGGCGGCGTGTTTGCACAGCTGTCATCTGCTTCTCGGACTCTGGCTGTCGAGGAGATTCATCGGCGGTCCCATTCAAGGTACCACTTGAGCCATTTGTCCTGATCTGCACAGATGCATTTACACCATGAACATCACACAGATGAGGCTCAGAAACAATTTGGCGTGTTGAATAGAATTAGAAGCGATGCCTGCAAGACCATGAGTGGGAGAAAACACCTTGGATGGCAGGGAGGCTTTGCTGCCATTCTGGTGTTCTGCACCACCACCACCACCACCACCACCACCACCACCACCACCACCACCATCATCAGACAGCTCAGACAGGGCAGAGTCTGCATCAAAGTTGTCCCATTTTCTTGACGCCCGATCATATGTGTGAGCAGCTGCTGACTTCTCTTCGCCTGCTGAAGGAGATTTTGGAGGACGATCATCCTCTGCAGGCAGATTTGCCAGGGTGCTCCTTCTGCCTATTGAATCCCTGCAGAATGCTGGAAATGCGTCATTATCTCGTAACAATTGCCGATGATTGTATAAATCCGTCCACTAGTATCGAGCAAGACGTCCGTTGGATGGAGAGTCTCAGATCCTTCTTGATCTGACTATCAAACTATGAAAGCGATGGCTTGTGGGAGGTGCACCTGACTCCAACAGGATCGGGATGAGTCTCAGGAAGATTTAGGGCCTCTCTACTGGGTGCAACTGTATTTACGCTTGCTTTACTTCTCAACTCGTCATCCTTTCCTTTTTGCACATCCTGCCATTTCAAGAGGTCAGCAAGGTAATCTTGTGCTTCTTGAGCGTTTCGTCTCGTGCGAAGCTGTGCTTCCATCATTCCCAAAGCGTTCAATATGCTGAAGATGTCTCAAACAGGCCTTCGCAAACCATCTCATGTGTAACGTCTATGAAGAGGACAACGCCCCATGATCCCACCATGCATGATCACATGCATGGGAAGTGAACTTCCACAAATTTTTGAAAAAGCACAAACACGATGATATTGACTGTATTATTCGGTGTATCAAGCAAGCAAATCTAGTACTGCACCCATGGCAATCATCTCGCAGTGCCCTCACTCAATCTGCACATGCAACAAGACTGAAGGATCGCATCAAAGGTGCTCACATGAGCACCCAACTGTCCACTTATCCACTTTGATCAGTCTTTCCAGCAATTATTGCAGCTTCACACCCTGTACAACATGTTATTAGCTCACTGGTGTGCGTCCAAGTCACACAGTCACCGCAGCGGTGCACTAAATTGGATACAATCCACAGTGCACAATATATGAAGCTGCTGCCAAGCTTTGGAAAGCCGCCATATTGCACGGAGGCACATCACTGCTAACTAATTTTCAATCCTCCAGTGAGGATGCCCTATCAATGACACTGAATCACTGCAGGTCAACACTTTTATGACAGTTCAAATTTGAAAATGTCCAAGTGGCGTTGGATATTCAACACCTGACTTTCAACAAGCTCAAGCGCCTGCATGGGTCCAGCACCGGGGGTGCAAGCCATGCGAGCCCCTTTATAAGCCTCTGAGAGAGAGTTGATCGGATTAGCGTTTACAACATTGCCGATCTCGGGACTCCTCCTGCTGCCGTGCCATGAGACCATCTGTGACGGCGGCCTTGATGCGCACGCCAGGGTAATATGCTCAAGGGGGCCTGCCCGGCCCTCAGTTCCTTGTCCGGCCTCCTGCAGTGCACGCCAGACCAGATCAGCCTCCACGACGGCATTTGTCCCCTGCAATGCTCCCCCAATCGACAGGCATGAGATGAGACAGGTGTCGATATCTCACCGGTGCGGCTGCGGCTGCGGCTGACGCCCGGGCTGCGGCCGCGACTGCGTTTGCGGAAGCGGCTGCGGCCGCGGTAGCCGCCCCGATAGATGGCCCTTTCATCAGGGGAGTAGTGCCTGCAGTAATCTCCGCCGCGGCCGTCGGCACGGCGCTTTTCATTCCCGGCATGAATTTCGCGCCTGTCACGGCCGCTGCGGGGCTCATGCCCCGAGCTTGCGCGTCCGGTGTGCGCTTTGTGCGCTTTGCTTTCGGCGGCTGGGCTGCGCCCCTCCGCTGCATTGATCTTGCGCATGCTCATCTTGGAGCAGCAGTCGTAGCAGCTCCTTTTCGAAACTTCTGCGCCCTCTTCCTCATCCCTCTGGTTGACCTCTGCCTGCCTGGCGTGTGCCACCTGCTGATTGTGTGCGGCTGCTGCTCCGGGCAGCTCATTGGTACGGTCATTGGGCAGGCCGGCTGACGTGGGCAGCGATGGGGCGATAAGCTCCAGGCCCCTCTCAAGCGCGGCCTGCAGTGCCCTGAGACCCTCAGTTGTCTGGCTGTATGTTTGTTCTGGCTTGTCAGCAATATGCGAAAAGGCAATGTGACTAATTCGCAGAAGAAGCGACCTGGCAAGGGCCAAAAAAGAATCTCGGCCATGTTGGGGCATAAGGCTGCTTCTGAAAAGAAATGCACAAGATGGACGTCGTGCTTTTTTTGAACACAGTGACTCCCATGCCCACCATACGGAAGGGCGCACATCTTGGTCAGGTTTTTAAGATAATCCATGTGTCAGCGCAGTGTGTACACAGTGTTGAGGGTCACACTTGGGTGACAAAGGCTGGCTGATTCGAAGGTATTCCCTTGATAGGCTTCTCAAATATGGAAGACTCCTGGCCCGTGCGCAGCCCCTTGCCGATGTTCATCCGCGCGAGAAGATCATCCAGGTCAGGCTGCTTCTCTCCAGTCTCTGCCGTGGAGTCCCCCGCTGCTCCTGGGATGAGTAATAAAAAATTCATCCATAGTCTTTTTACTGTGCACTTCTGCAGCTATTATGAACAAGACAGCTCACGAGCATCATGTCAGCTCAAGGCTCACCATGCTTGGTGGCTTCATCAACGGCTGGGATCCCTGGCTCCGGTGCTGCAGGCTGATCAAGACAGCGCGCATTTACAACCTGTCCGACAGCAGCCGCAATCGGCGGCAGCTGCAGCGGCGGCGGACAGAATGCGCGCTTCTGTGGACGGGCCAGCTCTTGCATGAGGCTTTTATTGGCGGCTTGCAGTGTTGCGATGGTCTCAACGTCCTGTGCGTGGGCCGATGCAAGACTGGCGGCCTGGCGCTCTGCGGTCTCCGCTGCACTGTGGTAGTGCGCCACCTGGCGTTCCAGCTCAGCCTCCTTATGCATGCGCGCCTCGGACTCGGCCTTGTGCCGTTGCTCCAGTGCGCGGAGCTGCAGCAACACAGAAATGGAGTTCTTCTGGGCTACGAACACTTTTTGGACAGAGGACAGTGCATTTTTATGGAGTATCAAGTCTTGGAACGAGGGAGTACATTTTTTTTGCAAGTGCTGCAAGTGCCGCATACCACTCCGACAAGCTTGCCACACAGGGTGAGGACTCTGCTTGCTGGCAGGAATTTCAGGGCGATCGACTGGCAACCACCACAAAAAAATCAGAGACTATGCAATGTAAACCAATCAACCACACAGCTGCCCACACAACAATGCATCTTTATCGACTGCCGAGAAGGAAGTTACCTTTGTCTCAGCAGCGATTATGTCCTGCCGTAGGAGGTTGGCGCTGCAGTTGGATGCTTGCAGGCGGGTCAGTTCTACCTGCTTCTCATGCAGCACATGCATGCAGTCCTGCAGTGCAGCGTTGCTCTTCTCCTGCGCATGCCTACTCCCCTGCACCTCCGTCACCTGGACATGTGCAGGACTCCTTCAAAACATCATGCCTAGCACACCTGGATCCATGGGCCATGTCAAGCAAAGTGCAGAGCTAACATGAAGGTGAGCACCACAGAGACTTACTCAGCAGGAGTGTTTACAGATCATCTGTGTGGACTAGCACAGGCCAACGCCCAACAAGCCCCCAAAGCTAGTACAGTGAAATGTTCACCTGAGCTTCTCGTGCGTGCCACATGCACCTCAGCTCCTCCTCACGCTGCCTCAGCTTCCCTCCAGACAGCCTCAGCTCCTCTATGCAATGCATCAGCTCTTCTCCGCGCCGCTTCAGCTCCTCTCTGCACTGCCTCAACTCGCCTTCACGCAGCTTCACCTCTCCACCACGATGCTTCAGCTCTTCTTCCTTTTTCTTCAACTCTCCCCCACAACGCTGCACCTCTTCTTCCCGCTGCTTCAGGCGGCCATGTGCCTCCAGGCAGCGCTTGTTCTCAGAATCCGCCAGCTTCTTGGCGTCTCCCAGGGCAGCCTGCATGTGAGAATCCTCATGGCTCGCGTTTTGGATCAAACAATCCCTGAGGTGTGAATGCACCCAAAGACGTATATACTACAAGAGCACAGGATGGATGATGCAAGAAATTGGGTCCAATCATTTCATTTACCCCAGCTGCACATGGCCTTCCGGTCTTCTGCGCTCTAGATCATACGGCACACAACATGCATAATTGGAGGAGTTGGGGAAATTGTAAATTGCACACCTTACCTCCAGAGCTGCGAATCTCTGTTTGTCCGCCTGCAGCACCAGGATAGAGACATGTGGAGTCTTAGCATGATTTTGACTGACAGACAATCAGTCAATAAGTGGCCTGAATTGAGAACAAGGAACCATGCATCTGACTGTATCAATGATTCAGAGCACAAAAGCAGGAACATTGATTGTCATAGTTCTTGTGGCGCACCGCAGCTCTTTTTGCGCAGGCCACCTTCGCATCCATGTTCTCCCAGTAATTCTGCAGCATGATAAACTGTTTGAGAAATGCCTGGCTCTGGTCCTATAGTGTTTGCGCAGCTTGATGTGAGCATCAATGCTGATTGCCAATTGTAAGCTCACATGAAGCTGCATGCCAACTCTGCAACACTCATCAGCAACCGCCAAGGAATGGCACAGCTGGAACAGTCAGGACTTAGCTGACACAGCGGTGCCTTGCGCATAGTCATGTATGAAATTTAATCATCGCTTCTGCGAGCATGCATGCATGCATGCATGCGCACCTTTCCATAGTCCAACAGCAGTTCTTCCCCTGCCTTGACTGGACGCTTGGTGATGATAAACAGGTGGAGCTGGCCGGTCGCGCAGTCGAGGACCTGGACCGACATTACATTGGCCATCTTCCCTCCAGGGAAGCCCCTCGGGTCATTGATAAGTGCCAGGCAATTGCGCGCTCTGGATGCGTCAATTACGATCTCCCTGCCGATGGCCCAATGGTCCCCTGCATTGGGCAGCCACGATTTCATGCTGGGTACAAGGCTTCACATCAGCCATACAATGCGTGATGTCCAATGCGCTCTTGACATGATATTTTCAATGATGCATCCATCTACAACCTGGAATTCAAGCATTATAGCTGCGTGTACACGCGTGACAACTCCTGCTCTGGCAGGCTGCAGCATTGCTTGTTGTCCGGTCGTATATCGTGTTGTAACTCCATAATGCCTTGACAGATCAGGGGCTTCTCACAGTTTTTCCTAGGCCTGATATGACCAAGTGATGAAGGCCCAAGCTGTGCACACCTGGCAGCGCCACGTCGGTGTCGAATGCCTCGACCTTGTCTTTGATGATGTAGCCCGTGACCCGCTCATCGCTGGCGCAGGCGGCAATGGCATCCAACTCGAGTTGCGCGCCAGTCTTGACCACTCCACAGTACTCCCCAAGCACGTGCCACTGCGCCAGATCCTGCATACGCATGTGCATTTGCAGCGAAGCTCTTCAAAGTTTTTGAAAATTATTCTGTGACTCATGCTAAAAGGGCTGCTTCCGTCCATCTTCGCCACAATCAGGGCTGCATGCTATACCAGAGGATTACACGCTCTTCCTGCCAAAAGGCAAGGTACGCACTGCAGACAAGCTGCAAATGAAGGCTGCGGCAATCTTACCCCTTGTTGGACTCGCCAGATCCAAGCAAGGCCCATTCAACCGTGGGCACGGTGCTCAGAATTTATACCGCCTCCCGCCAGCCAGGGCCACCACAGAATGCAGAAACTAAAATATATGTTTCAGTCATTGGGCTGGTCTTAATATATTCATGTAGACCTCTCTCGGAAGCAGTGGTGAAGGAGCCTGGATAAGGGATGGCTGACCTTTTTGGCGCGCAAGCCACGCTCCTGGGGACGCAGGCCCAGCCACTGCAGGTTGGCAGTGCACCGCTTGGCAGGATGATCTGGGTCCTCAATCTCGAACACGTCCACATGGTCGCCCATCAGCTTCAATCTGTGTGCCGGGTCGCCAGCCAGGTAAGAGCTCATCGCGGCTGTCAGATGCTCCACCAACTTCTTCATGTCCTTGTGGTCAACCAAGTCCTCTGCGCATGCGCATGCACAAGCACTTCAGGGCATGGTTGCCTTAAAATCTCCCTGCAGCGTCAGGCTCTGTAGTATTGGGCGGTGTGACCATCACATGATCCATTCTGCTGCTGCACAGGGATGCATGCATGCAGGCAGTGACTTGGAAGCAAAATGCCTCACCTAATGGCACTGTGTGGCATTGAAATCGAGGCTTTCCCTTTAGTGTCTTCGCTTGTAGCTGAAAGTCAGCTACATCGGAACCCGGCATAGTGAAGTAGACCAGCTCAACAAATTCCCTGCACAGGCACAGAGCTGAGCCACATGGAAAAGAGATAGGCATGAGCATGCACCACATCACCTTGCATGCATGCCATCTTGGTTGCAATCTAAGGGGAAACGACAAGCTGCATTTGAGAAAGCAAGTAGTTCGCACTCTGTTTGGGGAGTCTCAGCATCCGATTCCACGATCTGTATTCTTGAATAAACTGCAGGTCCTGCGTCCCTGCCCGAGGAGCTCTTGACGCTCTTCCTTTTCTTCCCGTTGTTGTTGGCCAACATGGTGCGCCTAGCGCTAGCTGGAGCAGTGCCCATCCTGCATGTGTGTGAAGTCTATACATGGTTTGAGGCACTAATCTAGATCTCTTCAATATGATCAGCTCTGTCTTTCTTACCTGAGCGACTGGACGTCCCTTCCTGTTCATGTCGACAGCAGGTACCCAGGTGGCCTGAGGCCCCCATTGAATGGCTGCTGAAACTCAAAGAGGGCTGCCATTTGATGTCTAGCAATGACGCTCTCACAGCAAAATGAACGTGCTCCCCATCAAGACATTCTTTTTACCTAGTGGCCCCTGGGGTAATGAGGCACAGTCAGATGTATTTTTGGCAATATACATGGAAGGTGACTTGTGTACAGTTGTTTCAAAGTGTGCGCAGTGTGAATTGCTTTACCCCTTCCACATGATATGACAACAATCTTTACAGCGCTGCTAGCAGGCAGACCTTAACAGGCGTGACACACCACGCATGCATGAGCAGCGCAGAGCATGAAGGGGAAGCTTGTAATCTCTGGAGATCTGTAGGCCTTCTAGACCAGGTCCATTATTACTCAAGTCAATTGCACCATACAGGCACACTCAGGGATCAATTGTCACTCCAGTAAGTCATTCTAACAGAAATGCTACCAGCTGAACTCAGAGTCCCTCATCAAACAGCAGTCCCACCAACAAATATCAGTGCTATCAGGCTGCATGCCTGCGCAGGCTCACAGAAACTTGACTGCCAACTGCATGTCTGGCGTGGGCCCGGCTGCTTGTGCCTCTCTGAAGCGCAGTAGGGCTCGTTCCTTGCACTTGGCCTCTATCATCACATCCACCTTGTCCTCCAGCCCATACAGCTCCATGGGACCCTGCTCACAACAAAGCCCATCGCATTAGCATATTGTGCTGCTGTAATGTCTCATTAACTGCTGCTGCTGCACACCCCATTGATTCCATATCTTGCATCATATCATTAACTCACTGTGCTGCTGCACTGTCCAAGGGAGAACGTCTTGCACCTTCTCATGAACTCAATTTGTTGCTGCACCGTTCAATGATCCAAGTGTCTTGCGCGGTCTGCTCAAAGCATGCATGCAGCAGCCCTGTCAAAACAATACAAACTGAGGCCCCTGTGAGGTTGCTGCAAGAATATGAATGTCAGGACACTCACAGAAACGTAGTCGGAGTGTGCATGCGGCTTGCGGCCCTCCTGTGACTCGCTCCAGTGCACCACAGGGCGGACGCCTTCTGGCCATGTCGCTATCGCAGCATGCACAGCCTCCTTTGTTGTCCACGTCCCCGGACAGAACTTCTGATGATGGAAGTCGAACACCTGCAAATCCACAAAAACACTCTGCTCACCGCTGTGCAGCACTTTTAAGGTCTTCTTTATGAAGCCAGGAGACCAGACACATGTCATCTTCATGAAGCAGCCAATCTAGGCAGCATTCCCATCTGACAAACTTCCCTCCAGCATGGCGCCACATAAACAAATCCAGCAACAAATTACATGGTGCAGAAGACAAAGTGCAGGTCAGGGTAAATATGCAGCGCGCAAGTCAACCAAGGCCGTCCCAGTTGATGCACCTCCTTACAACCCAATTTTGATTGTGCAGACAGACCCTACAACAAACATCTCATGATGTGCAGGTGCCGGTAAGAAACACACCAAGGGGATGCCAGTCTTATCATGCAGCGGCAGGAGGTCCTGCATGGAGTAGGAGTTGGGAATGTCATCGTTCTCCACCGTCAGCCGCTTCTGGCAGCCGGGGCTCAGCCGCCGGAAGTTGGCAGCAAAGCGCTGCAGCGTGGCCTCCTTGTCGCCGTACACTCCGCCGACGTGGATGTTCACCTTGTTCTCATGCGACGGCGTGTAGCCCATCAAATCCAACACCTGCGCATTATAAACAGGTTCTCAGGGAATGTTCCTTTGAGACCTGCACAGACCCCAACAGGTTCTCATGCAATGGTGCGTAGCCCTTTAAACAGCTAGAGTCATTAGGGCATGCATGCAAGCATTGCCCACAATGGTATATAACAGGGAGCTGGCAACAAGCTCTCTAGAGAACTTATCAGGCATTGTGCCTTGCAATTGGCTGTCTTATAGAGGCTCAAATGCAATACACTAGCAGCAGGCCACCTCCAATGATGGTTCTGCACACGATGGACCAAGAGTTTCACACACTTCAGCTACATGCAAAGCCTTTGCAGCTGCCTGGCGTATAAAATGAAAGCTGCAGTGGACATCAATTTCACTGCACAGCATGTTGCCCAGCTCCCATGAAGGGCCGTCAGCACCTGTGAGTGCACTTCGAGCTCCTTGATGCTTCTGTCCACCAGGGGCCCGTCCTCTGCGCCCAGCTTGATGAAGTGGGGAGGGTGGAATGTCAGCCGCTGATCGTACGCGCGCGCGAGCTTCCCCGCAAACGCCAGCTCATCGGCTATGGCGGCATAGTCCGGCAACTGCTCCAGATCATACTCCGTGCACCAGGGCAAAATGTTGGACGACAGCCTGTAATAATGAAACATGAGTGGGTGTCTCAGGACGCCCACAACGCAGTAAAACATGCCGCAGACAATCCAGGACCTCCAGAAAATCTTTGCAGTGTATAAGACAGCAGACATTACATCAAGGTCACACAGAAGCCAGTATTTATAATTAAGCAGCTGAAATCTCATCCGCCAATGCTCAACAATTGATGATGCTGGCCATCTGAAGCCAACATAGTGGTCACGCACCAACGCACTACTCCAGCACAGATAAAAACTCAGAGATCAGGCAAAATACAGCAAAGCTCAGGGGAGAAAGAGCAGTGCACCGGAAGAAGCGGATGCCGTGCTGGTGGTTCCAGTGAATGATGCCGGCGAGGGCGCGGGTGTTTTCGAGGGCGAGGCTGCTGATGTAGGGCAGCCCCTTGTCCAGGAAGGTCTTCTGGATGCAGTCGCGGTTTGTGAAGATCGGTGGCTTCTGCTCCCGCAGCTCCATGTTCAAGCAGCAATACCTGCGATATTTCACCTCACATTGCATGCAAGTCTTTGGAGGCCACTGACGCAGATGACTGGCAAAAATATAGCCGTGGACGAGAGTGCCACTGATGAATGTCTTCCATACATGAGGCAATGTGCCCAAAATGTATGGAAAAGGAAAGGGCATGCATGGGAGACACATGAATTAGAATTCTATGAGGATCTTACCCCAGGTTCGGGACAGGACGCGGGCCAGGCGTGCTAGCAAGAGCCTTCTCCAGAATGTCCCGGCCAGGAATCTCTGCGCACAATCTCAACTGATCAATTCTTGGTCCCTGACAATCATCAGACACTCAGTGGTTGACTCATGCCGTCACTGAGTACATGGCAGCACTCTGGTCTTACATGACAGCGATATATGCGCTGCTCGGACTTTCTTTGCCCTTCTTTGTCCTTGGCCTGCAGACACTTGCTCAACGTTGTGGGACTGCGAACGCGAGGCAGTAATAATGACTCACCGAAGGGAGGGGGCGCGTTGGGGTCCAGCTGTTTGCTGCGCCTCTTCTTGGGCTTCTCCACAACCTCTGCCACGTCCTCATCCTGGCCGCCATCCACCTCAGCAGGCGACTCTACCTGCGCTGTCTTGGCTCGCCTCGCCCTCTTCGGCCTCACCTCATCCACAGCCTGCCACATGCAGTAGCCCTTTCTTAGCCTCAGCTGATGCGTCTGCATGTATCAATAGCCTGACATGCGACAGGGATGGATCGTAAGCCAACAATCCCGATACCTCCAGAACATGCTGTCAGAGTCAGAAAGAGTCAAAAAGCCCATCCCAACAAGCTCACCGTTCCTTCTGTCTGCTGTGCAGCGTCTCCGTTTGCTGCGGGCTTCTTCCTGGGTGCGCGCGGCTTCTTCGCAGGCGATGCCACGCCCGAAGCAGCCGGCGCCACTTCTGCCTCCGTGGCTGTTGCAGCAGCAGCGCCCTTGACTGCCCTCTTCCTGGCTTTCTTTGGCGCTGCTTCTTCAGCTGCACCAATTGGCACAGCCTTTCCCTCCTCCTCGGGCCTCACAGCAGCCTCCAGAGCCAAGGGAGCTGTCTTGGCTCGCCTGGCCCTGCCTTTCACCCTCTCTGCCAGGGGGATAAGCGGCATGTCCTCTGATGCCACAGCTGTCCCCTGCTCCTGCTGCTGCTTGCTGCCTTTCCTGGGTGCGACCTGCATAGCCCTAATAGCACTTGCCAGCGCAGCATGCGCCTCTGCCTTGGCTTGCTGGGGAGAGCCTGCATCGCCCACAGGCCGGCTGCGCGCCCGCTCCAGAGCAGGTGTTGCTGGGGCGGAAACTGTGACAGTGTCAGCGCCCTTTCTAGCGCGCTTCTTCTTCGGCTCTGCACTGCCTGTCAGCTCGAGAGCTTTGGCCAGCCCTGCCGTCTCCACAACGATCTCTGGCTGTGGGGGTTCAGCACTCTCGCTGATGTGATGCTGCTCTAGTATGAGGCTGCTTATCTGTGCGCTTCCAGCGTCTCTGGCAGCGTCAGGGGCGGCTGCTGCTGCAGGTTTTCTACCCTTGCTGCGTGGAAGAGCTGTAACGGTGGGCACTATTGCCTGCTTGCTAGATCCCTGCTTCATCGAATTGTGTGCCAGAGGCTTCTGCGCTGATGCAAGGGCAAATCTCCTCTCTGTGGTAGAGTGTACCCTTCGATTAAGTGCCAGTTCTCTCAACACTGAGAGCCTGTCAAAGCGGCCAAGGCTGGCCAGACTCTGGGGTGACAGTCTGGCCTGTACGATTGCAGCTGATGAACTCACGTGAGAATGTAGGCGTGCTGATGTGTGCAAAGTGCTGCAGCAGTGGATGTTGCGCATCAATTGCCTGGCAACTACTGCAGTCAGAAAAGTTGCCAGCCTAGCCAATGGTGCGTCCAACCTCCTGCAAGACAAACGAAATCGATCACATAAATAGTTTATGCAACTGCTAGTCCAAAGCTCTGGGTAGGAACCTGTATCCAATGCTGGTCTCGGAAAATTCCTGTCAAAACTTGCTGTACAGATTTAGTGATGTGTGCCCTGCACTGTTTGTGTGCTAGTTTGCAAGTGCAAGCATAAAAAATGAACCACAAGATTTGTTTCGATTACCTGCTCTTACACAAAGCAGAGGATACCAGGAATCAAGATCAAGCTCCGGCTTGACTGCTCAGCACGCTATATGACACGGTCTATGCTCATATTGACAAGCGACACAGGAATCTGGAAATCTTCTTTGGCTTGAGAAGCCGATATCCACTTGGAAGGGTACAACATCGTGTCCTCGAGACATGTCTCCGACACTTTCGGACCAAATCTCGCCAATGCGGCGTTCCTTCTCCGATTTCAAACGGGGCAGCTTCGCAGCTTCCTGGAAACCAGCAGCTAGGCGAGAAACCTCGCACGTTCGATCTGTCACGATCTCTTCCATGCCAGCAACTCCATTCCATTTGCAGGTCCATCGTCAATCGCGGAGGAAAGGTGGACTTTGTTTGACAGCCGTTATGTTGGCCTTGGGGAAGGAGGCTGTCGATGGTAACAGAGGCACTAGCGGATTGTACTTCGGCACTGTGGATACGAAAGAAAAGCTACCGCGCAAAACAGTCGCTGCCTTCAGTGCCTTTGCAGTAGCAATTGTTACCTCCCTGCTCCTCCTTGGCGGATGCTTCCGCAACAACCTGTACCTGAAGCGTGAACTCGAAGGTGACATGCCCGAGTCATTGAATCTGGCACGAAGCCTAAAAGTATAGTGAATGTGTGCTTCTGATGAAAAGGCTTATTTCAAATGTCAGAATGGCTGACAATGTCCGTTGATGGCCACCTAATGCATCGCATGGCCATGCCAGCATCTCTGCTGGTGGTATCTCTTGTATGTCTGAATTTTCAGTATAAGTGCAGATGCCCAGCACGTTATCGTGCAGCAGCAGGACCGTGCACTTGGAAGGCTGAAGGACCAGGTAATGCACCTGTCCTGTCCGGTGCACATGCAATCGTGCACATGCGCGGACATTCTGCAACAGGTCGATTGCATGAATCAAGGGGTGGCATCTGTATTGTTCTGGCGCTGTTGGCGGATGATGCCAGTTTGGAGCTTCATTTCAGTCTTTGTGCTTGTGGCACAGCTGGCGTCGGAGACTCTCATATTGAGGGAGCAGCTGCTGAGGACAAAGACCGACAGCCGTGGAGCCGACAATGCATTGGCGAACGCTCAGGAGGACCTGGCAGCGGCTCTCAGCAGAGCTCAGGCCTGCGAGGAGGCCTATGAGCCCCTCTATGCCGAGCTGGAGTCGCTGAAGGGCCAACTCAAAGCAGCGGATGGCAGTTTGGAATCCGGTGTGCATTCTGCTCTAAGCATGCGAGCATTCATATGAGTCGAGCAATTGTTTCATTGCACTGGACCGTGTACTGCAGGATGATACTTGCAGATGCACCATCTTGGGCTCCACGTCAGCAGTCATTTGCCATGTTCAGATGTTGATGACAGGGAGATATGCACTGGCTTGAATTATGTTTGCCGCATGCAGGTGCTGGGCAAGGGGTACCACAGAACCTTGGGGGTGTCCAGGCAGCAGAGATGATTTTATTTGAAAAAGTTGCAAACCGATAATCTTTCCCAGAATACTCTAGTTCTTTCATCAAAGAGCACCTGCCAGGAACATTGACTGTTTAAGGTAATTTGCAATGCACTCTACAGTGCTCGCTGGATGTAGCAAAGTCTTAGCTACATATATCCGCTGTCAAAGTATGACGTGATTGCACAATTCTGAAGCTGCCTTCATAACCATTCGAATGCCTGAATTCAGGGTCTGATGCTTCAGTAACAAGCATATTGCAGCACATCAGTGGGAGCTGAGCTAGGTTTACATGGATTAAACGTGCATATTTCAAGGGCCTCCTGACCGCAAATCTTTATCTGCACAACTGGTTGTTCTGGAAGTAGAAAAGCACTGGCCACACTGACATGCCAGGGTGGCAAAGAAGCCAGCCCAGCCAGCTTAATGATGATGAGTAGGGTTGAGAAGCTAAAAGCTGTGGTACAATCTTGACCGGTTACGACACGACTAACTACACTGAAATTCATGCTTGGAGGGGACCGCTCTGTTATTACAATCTTACACACTTGGGCACATCTAACAACAATTTCTTTGATTGCATATTTGGAGATTCATGCCACTGCGGATAAATACTCCAGGCGCGGTCTTTCTTGGATTCCTCATTCGGAATGATGGCCCACAGTGTGGTCTGTTCTGATTTCCACAAGGCAGCAAATCGGTCAACTCTATGAGTAGCATGTGCAAAATACACCTCTGTTATATAGAATCATATTTCTGGCATAAAAATGTCTTGTGTCCTATAGTAGCATCGACATAACCATGAGCTGCATGTCCTGGTAAGTCTGGAGCAACCTTGCTCAACATACGCGGACAAGCTGCCAGCCATGTTTTTAATTTACACTTCCTATACACTTCCTATACACTGAAAACACATTCCTGGTCTCCTGGAAAGCCTGACGTCATCATTGCAAGTCCAAGGCTTGAACCGCCTTCACTTGCCCAATTGAGCTTGCTGGGCCTCGCCACCCTTGGCGGCAGCCTCCTGCAGGGCCAGCAGCAGCTCTGGGGCGTGCTTCTTGGCGTGGGCCATCAAGTACTCAAAGCTCTGCATCTCCGTCAGCCTGCTGATGCAGCGGTCCTTGGAGAATCCCAGGTTGTCATCCACAATGACCTCATCCTGCAGCACAGCGCACAACCCACTCGTCTCAGTCCCCACAGCACCTCATTTCAGCATAGCATCTTATTGTAGCATGACCGCCCCAAAGGATCTGTCCATGCCAGGAAGAGCGACCCCATGTGGTCTGCAGAGATCAAGCAACTTCAGCTGCACCTCGAAGAGCGGTTTGCCAATAGCCACTTCCACCACTGACAACTGCAGCTGCTGGCGAGAGCTCCAGCTCAAGCTAAGAAAGTGCAGGACAGAGCAGCGCAAAGTCTGCAGAGGTCCCACATGTCAAAGGACAGGCATGTCATGTGAAGACAAGATCTGGTGCGCTGTGCACCTGCGAAGACTGTGAATTGCGCAGCTGCTCGCGAGATCCCAGCTACTAGGGGAGAAAGCACAGTATAGAATAGCGCAAAGTTTGCAGTAGGCTCTATTTGTCCATTGACAGCTGTTTGACATGAAGGAACAACCTAATAATGGGCTGTGTACCTGAGATGATTGCGACTCGCGCAGCTGCTCGCGCGTGAGGATGTGCTGGAACAGGTCGATGGGGTCGTCCTGGGCCGAGCACACCAGGCGGATGTGGTGCTCATACAGGACGTCCACCAGGGTCAGAAACCGGTAGGCCTCGTTGCGATTCGCGCCGGTGAAAACAGGAACGCCTCGCAAGACCAGCGTGTGGTACTTCTTCGCGAGCGCGATGTAGTCTGCCGCCGCTACTGGCCTGCCGCACAGGTCCTCAAAGGAGAACATGCAGATGCCGCCGCCTGCGCAGCCGCCCTCCTCATCTCAGTACCATCT
Organism: Coccomyxa subellipsoidea C-169; assembly: GCF_000258705.1. Lineage (NCBI taxonomy): Eukaryota > Viridiplantae > Chlorophyta > Trebouxiophyceae > Coccomyxaceae > Coccomyxa > Coccomyxa subellipsoidea. The sequence goes on from NW_005178033.1 coordinate 1,083,388, forward strand.
CAACATCAAGTTCTCATTTGTTCTTGCTAGCTGCCTTGAATTCGTGAAATGACGTGTGCTGCCTTGAATGCATGAAAGGACGTGTGCCATCGATGCAGCTGCGGGGTGAGCCGCGCGTTACAATCTGTGTCATCGATGCAGCTGTCAGAAGGTGATATAATCACTGCGAATGCTAGCGAGAGCTGAAGTCCACAACAGGACATCGCAGGTCAGAATAGCGCAATGCTTGCACAAGCCAGCTGCAAGGGTGCAGAGAGCGCACCTGCAGTGGGCACGTGCAGGTGGCGGCCCATCATGACCTCTATCTCCGCAGGGCCGATGGGCGTGTGGCAGGCCGCGGCGAGCGCCTCAAAATGCGCGGCCGCTTCCGCGTCCGGGTCGGCAAACTCCTGCGGCGTGTAGAAGAGGCCGTTGGTGTGCTGCGCCAGACGGCGGTAGTCCGTAACGGAGCTTATGTTGTGCACGATCGTCTGCTCCTTCAGGCGCGCGATGAAGGGCAGGAAGAGGTCCCGCTGCAGCCCGTTCTCGTACAGCCCGTCAGGTGCCCTGCAGCATGCGTTATCATGGTCAGAATTACCTCAAAGTATAAACTCAGATGTCACGTGCAAATTGGACTGCCTCTCAAGTTGTCTGCTCTGCTTCTCACAACGGATCAGCATCTCTGCATCTCCGCCGTAGAGCAAAGCAAAACATGTTGACACGAAGAATGAGGAGAGTGAAGCTGAATTCTGCAGTGCATGCCATCATTGGCAGCACCCTCCCTGAAGCAGTGTCCAGCACACAGGTGGCGCATCTCCAGCTGGGACTCAGGGTGCCAGGAGCGCACCTGTTGGAGGTGGCGACCAGGACGAGGCCGCGGTCCCACATCTGGCCGAACAGCCGGCTGAGCATGGTGGCGTCGGCAACGTCGGTCACGAAGAATTCGTCCAAGCACAGCACGCGCATGTCCGCCATCAGCTGCACTGCCACGTAGGACAGCGGGTCGGCCGCGCGCTCGTTCCGGTGCAGCCGCGAGTGCACGTCCAGCATGAAGTCATGGAACGTCGACCGCCGCAGCTGCACATGGCGGATAGCAAGGGATGTCATGGTGATGTGGACCAACAGACCAGCACATGGAGATCTATGTGAGCAGGAATATGCCTGGCTGGGCAGGTCCCTATAAAAGAGGTGTGGGAAAGTGCAGAAGATGATATTACAACGAGCAGAATTATTGACTGCAACGCGTTTCTGCAGATGCCTTTAGAGTGAATGCTGGACACACAGGTGATGTCATGACATTCCAATGTATGGCTCCAGCGTGGGGCAGAAGATAAAGTAGCTCGACAAATATTGCTCAGATTTTGCAATCTCCTCCATGGTCAATCGGAATGAACAGCAATTGGATTGGATTTGCATTTCATCATAGCAACATGGCTGCCTGTGCATGACTGCCTGTGGTAAGTACAGCCTTTTTGGCCTGAAGTGCATGCCCTGTGCTCCCTGTAGGTGCCAAGAGCATCCAATTCCGCTGTAAATCATCAGGTTCCCCACCTTGAAATCAGGCGGCGCCGATCCAACAAGCAGATCCATGAGCATGGTCTTGCCGGTTCCAACTCCGCCATGCATGTACAGGCCCTTTGGCGGAGCTGGCTGGCCCCGCTCATCCCTGCTGCTGCCCCCATCCAGCATTCGCTCCAAGCCCTCCCACCTGCAGTGATAATCTCATTACCCCAAAGGAGAGAACACTCTAATCTGTTCAATGCAGGTTGATAAGCAGGAAATCATTTTCTGTCCTGCAGGCTGCTGCAGGGGTGGTGACAGACCAGGAGGCGCGTTTTTTGGTGCGGCCCACATGCTCCACAACGGTCAGTCCGCTGGGTCTTCTCGGCCGCAGCGCTGCAGCCAGCTCATCGTACAGTCGTTGAAGGGCAACGATCGTCACCTCCTGTTTTGGATCCTGCGCAGATCACATCCTCTCGGTACCGTCCATAAGCCCAATGGAACGTCCCAGTACATGTGAGCAGAGGTAGCATGTTTGTAGAAGGCCAGCACTTCAGGTAAAATGGGAGATACGTACCCTCCGATAGAAGCCTGACAGCCTGTTCTCCTTGTACAGAGCCATCGGCCCTTCATCTGCAGTGATGTTCTGCAGGAAAGGATCTTCAGGCGGCCCCGAGCCAGTGCTGTTCTGCGTTTGATCTGCGTCTTCTTCTGCAAGAAGAACAGCTTTCTTTCAGACATCCCCTGACGATCATAGTTGACAACATTGACGGGCAAGCGGCTCTGCCATGACCCTACCTGCAAGCTGTGGCTGTCCATTGCTGCTGCGGGCTTCACTGCTGTGAAGGTGGCAGCTCTGCTGAGGAAGATCCTCCTGGGAAGCCCTGGTATTGCCTAGAAGCCAAGGCAGGAATGACCCTGCGAGACCAGCTTCAAGGTCACCCCTTTAGGACTTCATAGCACTCACATACCATCAAGGTGCAAAGGGGCATCTTCGTCTGCATAAATACCTCAAGGAAGCTGGTCGACATGTGCCTTATCCGATTCTCACCCGTGACAGTGTTGAAGTTCTGCTTGTGGACCCCGGTGCTAGAGGTGGTTGTTTGCGCAGTTGTTTGTGAAACGATATAGGCAGCAGATGCAGTAGGTTGCAAATCTGGCAGCGCCGCCCTGGTGTAAAAGTGACACAAAACACGTGCTGCTCGCCGCATCCAGGGGGCCGCCACCTTCGCTTCACTTTAGTATAGTCTTCGCTCAGAAATAATACTCTTACATAAAGGATATTTAATGTGAAAGCAAGGCGTTGGAATCAAACACAAGGGATCTCAAGCCGAACCTAGCATTCACAGAAATGCTTGCTCCGCGAATTGTCAATAAGGAAGAATTCAAAGGTTTCACAACATCCCTTCTACACTGCCTGGAAACATCCAGTGGAATGTCTCAGATTGGACGAGTCCACAGCACATTCTGTCCAGTTCAGCTAGCTTCGCATTAGTAAAGCCTGGAAGCTGACCTAGCAATTGCATCATCCATTTCACATGCAGGATGCTTCCTCTGGAATGGGTCACACCACACCTTCAATATCCTGATATCAAGTCTCAAACTGTCTGAGAAAACTATTGAAGCGCGTTACAACAGCCTTGCTGACAGGGATGTAGTGACCGCCACTGTGCTCCACCACAAGTCTACAGCTCGGGTTAAAGTGATCCGCCAGAGACCTGCTATCCACGGCACTGATGCCTCCATCCTCGCTCTTGCTCCCAAACACGTGCAGTGATGGCAGGCTTATGCCGCCCGCATCCGCATGCAGCTGCCGGTGCTCTGCAGCGGGCGATGCATAGCCGGAACACAGGATGGCAAAGCGCAGCGGCTGCCATCCCAAGCCACCAGCATCTGCGCTGCCTTTGCAAAGTTGCTGGTGCGCGCACAGAGCTGCTGCAACAGATGCTCCCTGAGAGATATCGCCACAGCATCAAACACCTCAGCAACTTGCGCGGGATATATGCAGACTCCATTTGTCCAGCCTCATGCTGGGGATGGGGATTACCGCATTGAAGGCATCATCTGCTGCAAATCTGCTGGAAGCATGTCTCAGCCCACCTGGGAGTATCCCAACACGCCTTCAAAGGGGCCGTCTGTACGCAGCACTTGCTGCAGATATGCCCAGGACTCTGCCCAGCCTGCCGTCTGCCGCAGGTACTGGTTGTCGTCCATGGTCGGCACGAAGGTGCAGGATTGGCCCTCCACGCGTGCCTGCAATGTCCACCACAGTCTAAAACTGATTGTTCCATATCCTGGTTGCTCAAGGCAGTATGGCACAGCAGGCGGTTGCAGAACTCGCAGGCAATGGTGAATGCATCTCACCCTGTCTGCTGCCAGCTGTCCAGGCTCCACCAGCCACCCCCGCCGGGGATGCCTCTGCCGCTGGCACCCTCCGCAGCTGTCAGCTCGTTCCGCGCCATTCTCACCCGAGGTTCGCTTCCGTTCTTGGTATGCATCTGATTCGCTACCTCGCAGATGTGGTTCTGCCTCATGCTCTGATTGGGAGCCTTCACGAGCGCTCACTAATGGGCTGGGCTGCTGTGGGGATCCCTTCACTAGAAAGGGCAGTGTGTGAGGGGCGTCCACACAAACCAGCTCGGCTATGCTGTTCAGACGTCTGATCAACCCGGCATTGCGGCCCCTGAATACATGTGCGTTCTGCCTGAACCCGTGCAGGCAGAGTATCCGCAACCGACTGCCTGGCTGCGGCTGCAAATCTGGCTGCTTGGTGTGCAAATCCGGCTGCCGTGGGGGACTGCCAGATGTCACGCATCTGCACTGTGAAGAATGGGCAGGCCCCCCACTGTCCTGCTGCTGACAGTTTCTGCATGATGCTGTGCACCCGTTGTGGACGACCTCACACTGAGCACGCCGCCGGCAAAGTTCACAGAGAATCTCTATGCCGTCAAGCCCCTGCGCAAGCAAGACTGCTGTCAAAACCAATGCAATCCACTTGTGGCTGGCCCCGAAGTGCTTTGCCATATGGCTCTCCTCTAACTGCTAGACCATTGAGAGCTTTCTGACACTGAGCACATCAGGTAGTGGTGCCCAAAGGTCAAACAAGCTTGTAGCGGGCTGCACAAGGTCGCTACTCGCGAATTTTTACAACCCCTTGGCTGCAAGGGGTAGGGGTAACAAAAGCACTGACTTAAGTTGGTATTTCCTATTACCAGTACAAGGGGATGCGCGCGCACATGTGACGCGCACGTTGGGCAGACGAGGACGAGCATGCGGCAGTGGCCGCAGCGGCAGCGCGGCTCGTAGGTGTCGTGGGGGGCCGCGCACATGCAGCAGCTGCCCACCACGCGCCCGCTGCCGCCCGCCACTGTCACACGCTCATCGAAGACGAAGTTCCTGCCAGCGAAGTAGCCGCCCAAAGGGAACGCCTCCATGTAACGCTGGATGCCACCTGGTCCACGACAATATAAGAAACATAGGAATTTAGTGAGACCATCTCAAGGGGATCCTCTAATTTAGGTACTTTGTAGTAAGAGCCAGTCAGGGGTGCGCCACTTGAGCTGCACTGTCATGCAGATCAGCAGTGGTCTGAGATAGGCTGGCTTGGCAGTATTCAATCTAGACCCTAGCAGATGTGATATTGATGGCTATTCAAAATGTTCAAACCAAGGCATCAAGGTGCAGCCATTGCAGTAGGAACCGATTATGATGTGGACCATGACAGAGTCAGAGTGACTCAGCACCTTCCAGCTGGTACACGTCCTGGAAGGCCGGCCCCTTGGAGCGCAGGTAGGCGGAGGCCCGCTCGCATCTGACGCCGCCGGTGCAGTACATGAGCACCCGGCGATCGGCCAGCGCAGCGGCCTGACAGTCCAGCCATGCGCGTAGCTCGTTGAAGCTGCGCAGCTGAGGGTCCACAAGGCGCACACCATCCTGTAAATGTAATTGTTGGCATGAGACATGCAGAGAACTAAGATCAGCCAGCAGCGTACAATGGAGAGCTTACTCCGTGTGTGACTGCCTGTGCTGCAGGCGATGTTGGCCTCTATCCTCTTGCTATAAAAATACAGACTTAAACGTGTGCTGGATGAGCACACCTTGTCAAAGTGGCCGACGCGCGTCTCGTACAGATTGCGCACGTCCAGAAGGACAGTCTCCTTTGTGCTGTCTTCCACTGACTGGTCTAGCAAGCTGTGGAACTGCTGTGGTGAGACGTGAAGCGCCGTGGCTTCCTTTAGCTCCTCCAAGTCCATTTGCGTGCTCCCACCAAGTGCCACAACCTCCTGCTCATTGCGAAGGACAGACCTCATTCTACAGCTCTTAGAAATACATTGCCTGCTATTCTCTTGCACAAACTCTGCAGGCTTTGAACTGGCTCAAAAGCATCCACTGGAAGTGAGCAGGGAAGTGACCTGGCAGACGGTAACAGCAAGTGAGTCAAATCCTGTCTCACGGGCTGCCTGGCTGCTGCTGGGTCCCGGAGAGCTCGCCAGCTTGAAATCAATACCGCTGCCCAGCAGTGGGTGGCGCTCAACCCCCGCAATGTGGTCTCTGAGTGCAGCCATGGTCCCTCCAACCTGTGCAGGGAGCCAACGCACAGACTTTAGACACAGTCTGCACAGGGTTGCCAGCTCTTGCATTGGTGATGAGATTAATAATCTGCAGGGATACCGTGGTGTTGATGCCATCCCGTGCCACCCTGATACGCCCTCGAAGTCCTAGATTTTGGCACAGATTCTGCATCCATTCCTTGACTGCCCCTTGCTCCTCCGTCAGATCCACATACTTGTAGTAGAGCAACACGCCTTGTTCCGAGTCCTCATCCATCAAAAATCATATCAAACGATCTAGTAACTGAATAAATCGAGTCGCATTATTGCAGACAAAAGGCACGAGAACTTTCGATGCCCATCACTTCAACCTTCAACAAAATACAGGCTTTGCTGGGAGGTGTTGCGTGAAGATTTGTTTATTCATTTCCTCTCTTTGAGACATTTCATCGAGCAAGTATCAAAATCAATCCCTGTATACATTGACAATTCCAGGTAAGTTCGCAAATGCACTTGTCCAGGTCGACAATGAAACGCTTACTAATCGGCCAGCTCAATACAGTGCTAAATTTGTGCCAGCAGCAATGGTATTATGATGGAGTGGTATCCTATGGGACATGCTCCTTTGATGTGGGAAAGGTGGTGTATCAGGATGGTGGTCAAGCATGTGCGCTCTGCGGATTGCCCGGCGGTGCTAGCTTCATTCAAGGTACATCGGTGGCGCGGGCACACCAGCCGGCATGCCAGCAGTAGGACTTTTACACTTCCAAGGCCTTGCAAAGATTCCCTCACTGGCTTCTGGAGTGCTCTTCTAAACGTCAAACATTTCTGTGATGCTGCTGCTGCACAGCTGCGCCAATCACAATGAGCAGTCACTGCAGTGCATGCCTCAAATCATGATGATAGTTTGACAAGCATTGACCCGATCAGCATGAAAACAGCAACATTGCTGCATGCCACATGCAAACATTTATGTCAGCTGGGATCCCATGCTAATGGTTGGATCAACAAAGCGGCATCCTTTTCATTGCAGATCTCCCAAATCTTCCCAATGCATGACTCAGCCAAACCCCACCTGCCAGGAAGCTTGACGAAGTGTAACCTTGGACACTTTATTGTGTCCGATATCGGAGCGCCTTGGCCGCAACGGCCGCCAAAATTGTTTCTGAACAATTTGAATATATATTAAACTTATATATTGTGACTGAGACGCGCCGGATTTCAAGTCCTCTTGCAGTGGTGAATAAGGATCCGTTCAGCCGTCATACGTCTCCGTGGACGCCTCCCTTCGATCGTCGTGCTGAGGTGCACGTTTCTGCTTACATCAAGATTCTTTAGACCCTTATAGATGTCTTTGCTGTGTTAAATTGTGGCTTCAGCCATTCATCTTGTCAGCTGTGAGCCGCCATCGTCTGGTGATAGCCGACCTGTTGGGAGGCTACAAAGCGAGCCGATCGTCATTTCCAATCTATATACGTCCCGGAACAGTGTTTTCTACCGAGGAGAACTTCTCTTTCGAGCTCAATAGTCACGTGCACAATTTGTCGATTTCTCTTCATCACATACTCACCAGTTTCTCGTATCTCTTGTTTTGATGGTGACTCTTTGAAAATTAGAAAAGGCTGCAGGGTCATTTTGCAAGGCTACAACGTCGGTGTCTTTGACCATTGTGCTGAATGGTTTTGTGGCCTGTGCCCAGAGAGCATGGCTGGTGGAGGCATTGCTGTAGGTGTTGCTGGGGCTCGTGCAACCCAGTATGAGGCAAAGATCACGCCAGCCGTCATTCTGATCTGCCTTATTGCAGCTTCGGGCGGCCTGCTGTTTGGGTATGACCTTGGTGAGCCATCCATTTTGCCTCAGTTTGAATTCAAATTCAAGCTTATGTGCCGGTGGAAACCTTGCTAGATCAGCTGATCATTGCACTGTGCTTGCCAGGTGTCACTGGAGGAGTGGCGTCCCTTGACGACTTCCTCAGCGTGAGTGGGTGCTGCATGCACCTATCGGCCTGAAATCATGGGGGAAGTTTTTCTGCACAGTTGACAACATGCTCTCTCTGAAAGAACACAAGGGGAACTTTTGACCCACGCATGCCCTGCAGGACTTCTTCCCAAGTGTGGTGAGGGGCAAGGCCAATGCCGCCCAGAACCCCTACTGTCAGTATGACTCACAGCTGCTGCAGCTTTGGACTTCGACGATGTTCATTGCCGGCGCTGTAGCCGGTGCGCATGCCTCTTCCCTTGCAGTCCAGTTCAAGCCTGAAGTTCCCCTCCCTTATGGATTCGCCAAAATATTTACCTGCTTTGCCTCGGGTTGCTGCTGTGTGTGCAGCAGTGATGGCTGAGACTTTATTTGGTGCTGCAGGTCTAATTGCTGCGCTGGTCACCAGACGCTACGGCAGGCGTCTTACCATGGTCGTTGGTGCGCGCATGCATGCAGCTGTGCAGCTGTGCTAGGCATCTCAACTTTGATCCAGAGAGAATAGCACAGCATTGTTGATGTGCATTCGCCTGACTGGCGCAGGTGGCCTGGCATTTCTCATTGGAACTGGGCTTCTGGCCGGAGCTGTGCACATCAGCATGCTGTTTCTGGGCCGTGTGTTCCTGGGAATCGGAGTTGGATTTGCAAACCAGGTCAGCTCCTGAGCCTCTCTCTTCCAAATCAATTCCGCACTTGTGCATGGCAGGGCTTGCAAATCAAATGCATCCTTGATTCCAAATAATATGACTTGCCATTTTCGCAGGCTGTGCCCCTTTACCTGTGCGAGATGGCACCCCACTCCATCCGAGGAGCCCTGAACATCTGCTTTCAGCTGGCGGTACGTGTCTCAATGACTTTGTTGTACCATGCACACCCTTTGCTTTCTGTTTGGTGTCAACTTCATCATGTGCTTGGCGACTGCACCAGACACTAAGGAAGGTGGCCATTTACCGCAGACTACTATTGGCATCCTGGCAGCCCAGTGCATCAACTATGGTGAGCTTTCTTTGAACCAATTCCCAAAGTGCTCCCCAAAGGGTGAATGGTATTTAAACCCTTCTGAGAATCCCGTTTTATTTGAGCCAACATCTGCCCCGGCTGGTGTGAGGCGATACAAATACTGAGCACCGTGCCCATGGTGCTTGGATCTGGCGAGCTCAACAAGGGGCAGGACTTGCTGCGCCTTCAAGTTCAGCTTGTCTGGACACGAAACTTGCCTCCTGGCAGGAATATAGTAGAACAGTGACAGCACATCTGAGGGGCGTAACCGTCCCTGACGGCTGGAACAAGCATGTGATATTCATAATTATTGTGAGAATCAGCGCCTTTGTGCTGCAGGCACATCGTTTATCACGCCGTGGGGCTGGCGGCTGTCACTGGGTCTGGCTGGCGTGCCTGCGTCGATGCTGTTCCTGGGCGGCCTGTGCCTGCCAGACACCCCTGTCTCCCTCATACAGCGAGGCCACCCAGACGTGGGCCGCAAGGTCAGTCTCTACAATACTAGTGAATAACTCTGTGCAACCGAAAATGGTCAAGGGTTTCTGTCTCAGATCGACAGAAATCGTTCTCCATGTGACGAGTAGGCAGGGCTTATCAGTACCCCATAGATACACTCTGCTGATCTGCACGAGCCCTTTTCAAGCATTCCAGGAATCACAGCGGCGTCACAGCATCCTGTGAGGACAAAAAATCCCTTGCCTTCCAACGATGATGTCATGCAAATTCTTGGATCATGGGTCCTTGCAAGATAGACGGCTGTTCGGGAGAATGTCCTAAGTGCAATTTGCAACCATGCAGGTGTTGGAGCGCATCCGAGGGACGAAGAATGTGGATGCGGAGTTCCTGGACATGCATGACGCTGTGGAGCTGTCCAAGCAGGGCAACTGGCGCAAGCTGTTCACGCGCACGCACCGGCCGCAGCTGACAGCCGCCGTGCTCATTCCCTTCTTCCAGCAATTCACCGGCATCAACGCCATCATGTTCTACGGTGGGCGGATCTTTCCTATTCTGTTCTGACACCTTCTGCGCAGCTGGCTGGAGACAGTCTTCACCCTAAAGGTGGCAGCTCTGTCGGGTGCTGAACATCTGTCTATTTGAACAAGTGCCTGTCTGATGTTGCCTGGAAGCTTATGTTGTCTTGACTATGACACTCGATGTGCTGAGAGCATGTTGCCTAAACTAGCGCCCATGTGTGTCGCAGCGCCCCAGATTTTCAACTCCCTGGGCTCGGGCAAGTCTTCTTCGCTGCTGTCAGCTGTCATCATCGGTGCCATCAATTGCGTGGCCACACTCATTGCCATTTTCACTGTCGACAGGTGCTTGCTTGCTGCCTCCTGGATGACCCTAGCCTGCATTCGAGAACCAAGACTCCAAAGACCCGATCCACTGGTTTTTTGTGCCTCCCATGAATCCGCCAAGCTTCATGGGTATAACCAAAAGCTGGTGCAGACTGCGATCAGGTGATGGGTGTGCAGGTTTGGGCGCAAGAAGTTGTTTCTGGAGGGCGGCATTCAGATGATTGTGGCTGAGATTGCCACCGGCATTGTCATGGCAGCAACCTTCCACACCAGTAAGCAACCTCTCAGGCTTTCTGGCAGCTTCAAACAGCACAGCGTTGTCTAGGACCATCACATGACCATCAGTCACCATCACTGTGTAACCATCAGCCACCATCTCTGCAACTTTTGGGCGCCACAGTTTATGTCAGCTCTTTTTGATTGCCTTCAATTCAGATCTGTGAGATGGCACGACTTTCTCTGTTGCAAAAGGCGCATGCAAGCATTGACATGCTGCTGTCGTGTGACAGATCAGGCTAAGATCACCAACACCGCCGCTGTGGGAGTCCTGGTCCTTATCTGCATCTTTGTGTCGGGGTGAGTAGTGCATCAAGTGTGTTTTCGCTCTTTACACTTGGCTAAGAAATATGACATTCTTGGAGTGTTGTTTGAGCATTTTACCTGTATGCATCGCAGGTTTGCATGGTCATGGGGTCCTCTTGGATGGCTGGTAATTCCCCTCCTCTGTCTGATGCCCAAGCATCTGAGATAGCTGCTCTGCCATCTTCCTGCTTGCACTGAGCTCCAAGGGTCTTAAATGTGGAATGTGCAATATCACAGGTGCCATCTGAGATCCACACCATCGAGACCAGGAGTGCCGGGCAGGCCATCACGGTCTCCGTGAATTTCCTGTTCTCCTTTGTCATCGGGCAGGCCTTCCTATCCATGCTCTGCAAAATGCGGGTGCGTGCGCCTCTCACCGCTCGCAGCAACTGTCCTCGTAAACTCTACCGCTCACCTAAAGCTAATCTGTGACATGCACCATGACAGTGCACAGCGCAGTCAGGCCTCTCTGTACTGAACTCAACCGCTGTCAGCTGTGGGGTGAAGTCCGCTGACTTGGGTGTGGAGTCCGCAGTTTGGGGTCTATTTCTTCTTCGCGTTCTGGGTGTGTCTCGCGACGATCTACACTATCTTCCTGCTGCCCGAGACCAAGGTACACAAATAATTTCTGACCTTGGCATGTCCACGGGGAGAGAATATTGCCCCATCTTATGCATGCTTCACATTTTACTTCGACCTCCAATGGCTGTGCCAGCAAGGGCTGTTGATTTGTCATGTTACTATTTTTTATTTGCGTGAGAGCACATGTTCTGGTGGCACTCGTGAAGATCAAGGGGAACAAACTTCTGGACGCAGCGCATCGCAGGCACTGACCTGCTGCCTCAAAAGATATTGAGGAGTGGTGGCCTTGCTTACCAGGGAGTGCCGATTGAGGAGATGCAGCTGATGTGGCGGACGCACTGGTTCTGGCGCCGTTTTGTGACCACCAAGCAGGAGCGCTGCGCCGACCACGCCCCCTACACGGTGAGCAGCTTCATCCCCAGAATACTGTATCCGTCATACAAGGCCGGCAAGTCCAAAGGAAAGGGCCGAGGTGGATACTCGCAGGGGCGTCTGCAGCCACATGTGAGGGTTTCTGCAAGCATTCAGCAGCCTAGCACAGTGATTGATGCAGTACACACTGTTTCATGCTGCTCTGATGAGTTTCGTGTAGACACGTCTGTGAGCAGCTGTGTGCCAAAATTGAAAATTTAAAGAATAAGGCCCTGGCCTCAGCATGGGTGGCATGAGGCGCATGTATGAAGGAGCCCTTTGCTTGTTGTGAACAGAGAAGCTTGCGAAATTGAGGGCCAGTGGTGCGTGTTGCCAGGCATTACAGTGCCACACTTTCAGGTCACAAGCAATCCATAACCAGGCATTTGCTGCTGCGCAGGTGGATGGGAAGGAGGCAGAGATGACCCAGCTGCCAGTCAAGGACCGCTCCCCAATCAACAGTGTTGACGAGGGCACCGGTCGCAAGGACGGCAGCAATGACCACGCAGCATAGACCATGGAGAGAGGTTGAGCGGACTTGATATTGGCCTCAGAGACAAAGGTTCTGAGGAAAAGAGTGACAGCTGAGTGCTGCAGACAAATGCACAATCACACAGCCTCCAAGAGAGTGACAGGTGCAACCTGCTCATCAGAGGCCCTTGGGAGGCTTGTACAGCCGGGTAGATATCCCAGGACGGGTGGCCTTTTTTATGCTCATATCTTTTCATTTCAATTCATCAGGGCAGCGGCATTGCAACCATCATCCAATGCAGCCTTGGTGCCGTGAGAGCATAGCGCTAGCTGAGCTTTGCATGAGCACTGCGCAAGCTTGCAGCGGATGAGGATGCATCCTGCGTAGCCCTTTCAAGTGAATCACACCTGGAAAGCAATTTTGAAGTAATATCTTAGATTCATGTAAGATTCCTGTGATGTCCTAGGGAGCAAAGTCTATGCTCAAAATTTTGATTGGTGAGGCCCAAATTGGACACACCCGACACTTTTGCTGGAGAGGTGGGCGGGACGTGAGGATGTGAACCTGTTCAAACTTTAAGAGAGACTGTGTGTGAGTATCTAAGCATGAGAAGTGTGCTACATCCTTGGAGGGACCCTGCTTTGTTCTTTCGCTGCCATGACCAGCGCTGGTTGTACAGTGTGCATGCAAATTTCAAGGCCTTCTATCCATACCTGCCTGGACTCAGGTGTTTAAAGTGAATGCGGCAATTTAGTGTTTTAGAAAAGTCAGAAGACGTTTGGGAATGAGCTTGTTGCAGTGCTGGTCTGAATCACCCTCTACCTTGCACTGTGCAGGATTCTGTAACGTCTCAAAGATGCACTTCAACTTCTTACAGTGTCAAAAACTCTTCATGATGGGCCAACAGCATGGGATCCTTTGCAGCTTGCGTACTTCCGCGGTATGTTCCAAAATTCAATGACGTCATCAAAATTGTAGCACATCAAATAAAAGCCTTGTACAGGTCATTCAGATCCTTGCATGCGCCATCATGCACGCAGGTCGACATTGTCATATGCATCAGAGTTTCCATCTTTCTCGCCGTGGGGAGGGCTGGAAACATTCCTCTGCTTCAGGGCCTTGCCGTCTGCAGACACCTTTGCCTTGCTCCTTAAGGGGTTGATTGGGATCCTGCAATTTGAAAAAATCTCATCAGCATTTAAAATTATTCGAATTCCTCTCCTTAAGTGCTGCTGTGAAGCCCAGATTTCACGGACATCATGATTACGGATCTCAAAGGCGAAGAGGTCTGCATGCAGAGTACTTACTTGGCCCACTCATTCATGATCTCCTCAATGGGGACTCCCTTAGTCTCCGGCAGCAGTATCCAGACGTACACTGTCATAATTGCCACAAAGGCCGCAAAGAACAAGAACACGCCAAACTGCGCAGCACACATCAAACTCAGTTGTACGTTAACTCTGCTTCACATGACACAACTGTCCCTCAGACTGAGCTATCTTTTCAGTGGAAAGTTTGGTCTGCATGTCTGTTGCTGGGAAAGGCAAGGCAAGCCGACCTGCATCCTGCAGAGCATGCTGTTGAAGAACTGGCCGATGATGAAGCTGGCCATGAAGTTGGTGAACACAGTCACAGCTTGCCCTGTCGCGCGCGTCTCCAGGGGGTGGATCTCAGAGGGCACCTGACCCCAACACCACATACACACTCAGGCAACCCTTGCTCCAGCTGAAGGGAACTCCGCCAGACGGCACGTGCGAGTTCCCATCCTGCATTTGCCTGTGCATGCATGCATTCCTTTGCTGGCTCAAGTGCGTCAACAAAAGCCACCAGGCGTCAGACAACAACAGCCAATATTCAAAGTGCTGGTGGACTCCCGGGAAAACAATAGGGGTGTGGGGCACTGGTCCGCCCCACGATCAATCAATCAGGAAGTCTGCAACGCTCAAGCTTGCAGGTGAGCTGGTACACAGACGAGAGTGGGCAGAGGGCGCACCAGCCAGCCGAGGGGCCCCCAGGAGAAGGCGAAGCAGGCGACGAAGATGCAGATGAACACGATCAGGGCGTCGGCGGGCTCCTTGGGGATGGCGGCTCCGGTGAAGGTCAGTCCAGTCAGCGCTGCGGTAGCAGTCTGCATGATGAACATGGTCACTCCCGCCACATAGAACAGCGGCTTACGCCCGAACCTGGCACATACACAACATGCTCTGCCTCTTCAGCAACCAGGACACTTGTACCGGCACAGGAGACAGTGTGAGTCTACGGTAAATTTTGCATTCAGGCCAGATATTCTTGTCTCTGTATTTGTCCTGGCGTGAGTGGTGCATGCACCATGCTGATGGAAATTGAGTTGATCCAAATTCTGGATGCCATAATTACAGGCTTGAGCTATTCCGTAGGACTCTCCTCCACCTACTCAGAAGCCCGATGGAGTGCATTGAGACTAAGACGAAAGACTGCCATGACATGCACAATGCAGGGAGCTGATTTGCAGGGGGGCACCTGTCAACGGTGAGGATGGCGACAAAGGTGGCGCAGAAGTTGACGCAGTTGGTGATCATGGACGACATCAGCGACGCGCGCACACCCATGCCCATCACCTGGAATATCTGGGGCGCTGCAGCGCACACAAACAAGCAGAACACTTCAGCCAAATTTCCCGCTTTCTGCTAATTTAGGCGTTCTTTTATTCGAAGATCTCCTACCAGGTACCCTACGGTTGAAAATTTTTGGCTAATGTTTTTTAGGGATTACATCCAGGCTCAACCCCAGATGTAACCCCTGAACATCATGTCCAGGGGGCTGCTGGGTGACCTCCTGTCACGCAGTTGCAATGTTACAATCGGTCAAAGCAGCAGCAGCTGCAAAAGACCCATGCACTGCATCCCAGAAGCTTGCAGGGACCCTCTGGCATCCAGCTTTGGATCTGCAAGAAATACAGGGAGGAAGATGGCAGCCCACCGTAGAACATGGTCCTGCACCCGCTCATGCATTGACCCCTCAACAGCTGGCAGGAACAACATGGGGAGAGAGGGAACAACGCACCGTAGAACATGATGGCGTTCATTCCGGTGAACTGCTGGAAGAGGGGGATGGCGACGGATGCGAGCGCCAGTTTCCAAAAGCGCGGACTGAAGAGGACGGCCAGGGACTTCCAGAACTGCACCTCATGCGCCTTCACCTCCTCCACTGCCGCGCAGATGTCCGCCCACTCCGCGCCCACGTTCTCCGTCCCGCGCATGCGCACCAGCACCTGCGCGCGCATGCGCATGCCACGTCAGCTTGCTATGTCAGTGCCACACCAGCGCCACGTCAGCATCACATCAGCGCCATGTCAGCATGTGCTCTGTGGGAGCAGTCTAGTGATGGATGAAGCGCCAGGCTGGGATTGGCGGTGCAGAGTTGTGCTGCCATTGCAAAGAGGGCTCTGATAGAAAGAAGTTGTCGGAAGTAGCCTTGATGTGGGATCGGCCGCTGCACAAACATGGCATGCACAAAAGGCTCTGATGGCTCCACAGCTCAGGGCGGCATACCAGGCCTGTATGCCAGGGCTGTTAATGCAACACTCCTGCATGCTACATATGCGCTTGAAGTAGCACTAGACCACCACAGATCTTGAGGGATTCTTGCATAGGTGCAGGGAGACAGTCTGGTGGGGCGTGCCTGGCGGCCCTTGGCCTCCTTGTAGTTGAGCAGGAGGCTGTTGGGGGAGTCGTCCAGGATGCAGCTGCCCACCAGAAACACCACCGCCGGCACACCCGCCAGGCCAATGGACACACGCCATCCCCACACATGGTCCTGCGTCACTGCGTGCATAGCAGCCTATCTTGCTCAGTTTGCAATTCTTGCCAGGCGTAATTGCCTGCTAGGGGTGCTGATCCCCTGGTACCTGGTATCTTTCTGCATCATCTGACATCTTAACCATACGTCTTGTGCACAATGAGAAACCTACTTAGCAGACATGACATCAAAGCCCAATCGAGACGCCTGATAAAGAGGTCTCTCAATTTCCAGCAGAGTTGCAGTCGTCTTTAGCGACTTTGACTAACCACTAACGTGAAAATGGATATTAAAATAAAGAACAGCTGAGCGTTAGAAACAATTGTTAGAGGGAGGGGATCACAGTAGTTGATGAGGCTGGCCAGCACGATTCCTAGAGTGGTCATGAGCTGGAAGATGATGTTGAGGGCGCCGCGGTACTTGTGGGGCGCCATCTCGGAAATGTAGATGGGCACCGCCTGCACATCACATCACCTGCTCAAGCAACTTATACACCAAAGTGTATTTCTTTGCAAGCGGATTGCAAAAAAAAGAAGCTCTGGAACTCGGACTTATTGAGTGCATGAGCTGATGGTCTGGAATGCCTCCCAAACCTACAATGCTTTTCCGCTGCCACTTGGTCGATTCTCAGGGGCCCTGACTCATCGTAGACAGGCAATCTGCAGCAGAGTCAGCTGACTCCTGGCTCACCTGGTTTGCAAATCCGATGCCCAGGCCCAGAAAGAGCCTGCCGATGATGAGCATGGCCATGTTGACAGCGCCTGCCTGCAGCGCAGCACCCACCACGAATGCGATGCCGCCGCTGATCATGACTCCCTTGCGCCCGATGCGCTGGAAGAACGGCTTGAATATGATCGTCGCGATTCCTGCGGCACATCATGCGCATCAGAGCCTCGCTGCTGCTTCCACTTATGTGCATGCGTCATTGTATTCTGCTGCTTTGACTGTCTCTGTATGTTGTGGCCAAAGAGCCCATTGAGCTGATGTGATTTGGCTACACTGCACCTGCTCTATCCCTGCAATCTTCAGGCGTATTAATAGGGATGCCTGTAAGCTTCGCTCGCAGATGATCACAGAGCTTGTCTGCCATGCAGGGGAGTGTGCAGGTGTTATCTCCTCGTACCTGCAAAGGCGCCTGCTAGGAACATGCTGCTCGTCCACAGCTGCAGTACCATGTCATCAAACTGGCAGTAGGGGCTGGATACTTGATTGGCGGCGCGCTCCTTTGCTGCAATGACATTGGGAAAGAACGCCTCCAAGAACGCTGGCATGCCCGTCACACCTCCAGTGACACCTGCCGGGCAAGAAAGTCGACATTTTGAGATCTATGCAATGCAAGGAATTGGGAACTTGAGTATGGCAACGACATGAGGTGAGCCTCCTGAGAAGTGCCTGCAGGCTGGCTGTGCTTACCAAGATCATAGCCGAACAGCAGGCCACCGCATGCTGCCATGGCACAGGTGATGAACACCCGCCATGTCATTCGTCCCTCGTATTCTGCAGCCCTTGCACCGCTTGACACATTGAGTCCGCCGACAGCCATTGCGCCCGGCTGCTGTGTGAACTCCGCAGAATGTATTGATACGTCACCTACGGCAGTTAAGTAGGTGTGCTTATCGGGTGTCAGGCATCATAGCGATGTTCTTGATGGTTTTACGGTCCTCGTCAGCAGGAACGGTGATGGTGGCAATGTTGCATGTGCCGCAGGTCTGTGTTTAGCTTCCGGAGAGACACCAAGCGACTCAACGTATCACACATAGATACAAGATATGGAAATGACGCTTCTAAGTACCCAACCACGCACCGTGTGGGAAAGATCAACCAGATCCCCGCCAGCAGACCAGTAGTAGAGTCGGGATATCGACGCCCGCGCTATCAAACTGATCGAGTCATCCTAATAGATTGTGTTCTGAGATAGGTATTACACAGTGGAGATGGCGTTTTGTTGGAGGATGTGAAAACTTCGCAAACACAGCTTCCAAGACTTCATAATTCGGGATGTGCTCCGGAAGCCCGTTGACCGAGCCAAAACTGGAACTTGTTGACCACTTCCAAAATTGCCAGAGCCAGCTGGAGCCCTCTCACGTTTCCCAGAGCAGAGCGTGGCAACTTCACAACTCGTGCCAATCAATCACCATGCTGGGAAAAGCTCAAACTGACCGTGCAATCAAATATTTGCCTCTAACAAATTCAAATTGCAACCAAGCGGCCGCGGTATGCCAGAGCCGGGCAGTCCCTTGGGGACTTTATAAAACTTCGAACTTATCCAAGAAGTCTTCCAGGCAATATTCATTCCCAAGGTAGTTTCAGGATATACACGACCCCCAAAGCAGCTTTGTGAATCATTTGGCAGCTGCCACGATGCCTTCTCTGGCCACGGAGAATGCCCCCACAAGGGCGCCCAGCTGCAGGCGCTCGCTGGTGCCAAAGGCCAGCCGGTGCTCCGTGTCGGCCAGCGCATCCACCAGCTTTATGCGCACAGACGCCGGCATGTTCACCCGGAACACCCACCTGCATGCATGCCACCAGCAAGACCCCTTCAGCACTGTGCACAGAAATCTCCTCCTCAGGTCCATGCAGTCAAAGACGATGAGGACACTGAGCCCTGGAAGATGTCTTCCATGGAGCCAACAAAGGTGTCCTGGAATTACAAAGCTGCGATTAAGGCAGGCATATTTGCCTATCATGCAATCACAACACCCACCAGGGGGCTTCCGCAACATGGCTGGCATCTAGACTGCTGCACTGCATGCACAATTTCTCAGATCTCCCTTCCTCGCAACATTACTCAAGACTTTGGTGTAACATGGATGATATATAGCAGCAGGAGAGGCAGGCGCGCACGGGTGCAGCTGCTGGACAATGTCGGTGAGAGCGAGGCCCTTGTTGATCTGCATGTCCTGCACCTTGGCAAACACGTCCACAAAGTCCTCGTTGAACAGCGCCTGCACTATCGCCTCGATGTCCTTGGGCAGCGGGTTGCCTGTGCACTGGTACACCGCCTCCTCGCTCACCACATCCGCCGACATGTGCGTCGCCTGCCCGAGCATTCGAATCGGCTTGAGTGGATGTAAGGATTGTTTACCGAGAACTAGGAAGTGTATGTTTTCATGTGATTTCAAAGAGCTAGGGAAGTCTGTATTCCACGAGATTGAAAGGCTAGGGAACATACGGTAGTATGCTGCAACAATTGCTTGCAAAAAAGCAGGGTCAGAGAGTTGAGAAGTGAGAGCACAGCAGCCTCTCTGTACCAGGGTGCATGAGGAGGTCATGCATGTTTTCTGAAATCTGATTGTGCTCTCTGCATCAATCTATGGAGCAGGTCCTGCCTGTTTGCGACATGTAAAGAGTGCTCAATCTGCATCAACCTGTGGGATCAAGGACCGCACACCTGGAGGATATTGAGGGTTCGCCTCATGTCCCCTGCCCCAAGGGTCACCACAGCATCCAGGCCACCGTCCCCCATATTTACCCTGCAGCCACCCCCAACTTGGGCGTAACTCCTGGTGCCTTATCGTCATTTGCGCGTCAACACAGTAAGACTAAACGGCGGGACAGCAAAGGGAGGATGGGCCAGCTGAGCGCACCTCTCACTGTCGATGACAAATTGCAGGCGGCTCCTGACATAGCTGTCTGCCAGCGGCGGGAAGCGGAAGCGCGTGCACCTCGACTGCAGCGCTGGGATGATCTTGTTGACATAGTTGCAGATGAGGCAGAACCGCGTGTTTCGCGTGTACTTCTCGATCACTGCGCACATCAATTAAACTGATGTCGTTCACTTCTTTTAACCATTGGAAATCCTTGACATGCTGGTCATTTGGAAGCAGCCTTCTGGCCTTGATGGTGGATGTCAATGGCCATACCTCGTCTAAGCGCCGCCTGAGCATCCTTGGTCATCGCATCACACTCATCCAGGATCACAAGTTTGAACTTGTTGCTGCAGAGGCACAAGAATATCTAAGCTCAATTCTGACAGGTTCACTGGACTGCATGGTGCTGTTTTATGTGCAATCCTTCACAGGAGGGTCTTCGTTACGTTTGAAGTTTCTCCCTGTGCATAAATAGAAGCTGACCTGAACATGGTCTTTGTGCTGGCAAAATCCACAATCTGTTCCCTGACGATGCCTATGCCACGGTCATCTGAGGCGTTCAGCTCCAGCACCATACTCCTCAATGATGCGCCATACATCTGCCGTGCCACTGCCAGAATGGTGGAGGTTTTCCCAGTTCCAGGGGGCCCATAGAAGAGCACGTGTGGGAACCGATCCTCCTTGACCAGCCGCTTTACTGCATCGTAGGAAAATACCGTTAGACGTCGAGGTTTGATTGAGCTGCACTGAGTATCTTACAGCATCTGCTGATATGAACATAAGCAGGCCAAAGCTGAAAGTTTGGGATCTTGGCAGACACTGCTTTGTGTGTCCCTCACTTGTGTCTATGATTTCCTTGTGTGCTGCTACATCATCGAGCGTCTTAGGCCTGTACTTCTCCACCCACGGAGCGTCATCAATGATGCTTGGCGCCTTCCCTTTCGATCCCATGCTTCGCTCGATGGCCGATACTTTTCACGTCATGGTACGCTGAATGTCTTTCTGCAGTTTCTCGTGTGCTTATGAAGGATTTTGAGAGTTATTCAGGACGATCGCAACCCCCAAACTGAGTGATTTCAAGAAAAGTTCGGTGATGATGTGCAAGACAATCACAGCTTTCGTCAATCTAAAAGCACTCTACAAGATTGCAAGGTTGCAAACATGTTCAATATTTTCTGTTCGTTTGCTCTTTCGTCAGAATTTGATGCCAACAAGAAGGAGCGCTTTACACCTGGCGGTGCATGTGTTTCAGACCAAAGATACGCTCGAGAGCTCCCGTGACGAAAATTTCCTGTTTCCTTTCGTTATGCCCAAACTTGTTCTAGCCCCACTTTATTCGATTTCAAGGGTCAAAGGGCCCTCTGCCCATATATTGCACTATTTGAGAGGCGTAAAGGGTTGGATATACCATTGCTGTAAGAGTTCTCGCAGTTACACGATTTAGACATCGAAGGATTTCATACCTAGGGCTGCTAGTTGGAGGAAGTACTTAGCTTTTGGAGGGACTGCGATTAGTGTCGCACCTTCCTGGACATTGCTTTCCCAAGAGAAGGAGGCACAATTGGGTGCTTTCCTTCCAAGCCAAGAACATCCTCCTTCAATAGAAGCAAGCAGCCCCTTCTCCACCGCAGATCCGATGGGAACGTGACCGAGGGCCCCACTAGCGTCGAGCTCCGGTCAAAGGCCTCCGGGCCTGACCTGGTAGCAGCGACATCCACTGGCAGAGCTAGCCACAAGTCAGGTGGGTACCACATATGCTGGCCTCACATACCTGCTTATTCTGGCTGTTGCAATCTCATCAGACTCGATGGGTCGCTTATGCCTGCTACAGGGGTGTCCATCAGCGACCTCTCGAGGGTATCGCTGGGGTTGGGGACTGTGAAGCGAGTTGTCAGCAGGAAGACTGCAGAGCAGGAGCTCAGCAGATGGGATGAGGGCAGAGCTCTGTTGCGCTCACCAGATGCGCCCAATTCCCTCAGCCAGCCGGACAGCGGCGCCGAGCTGGACTCCCTAGCAACCAACGGCCACAACTCCGAGAATGGCACCTTCGGGTACCACCGGCCTTCCCCGAGCCGGCCCCATGCAGAGTACGCAAAGAGCAGCTCCCCCAGCTCTCAGCCTGCAGATCAGCAGAGCAGCAAGCCCATCCAGGGCATGCAGGGGTCGGCGCTGCTCAACATCCCCACCCCCTTTGCGTCGGTGGCGGACGAGGGGCACGCGTACATGGGGAGCCAGCCGCTCAGCGTGCTGCCGGACGCGGGCATGCCGCTGCCGAGCATCGCTGAGGTGGACATGACGACGCGGCTTTCCTTCCTGGAGACCCGCAGCAACAGCGCGCCGCAGTCGCCGGACAGCGCACGCACCGTTGCTTTGCGCGCCAGCCTTGGCTGCACCGCCGACACGCCTCTCAAGTCGCGCACCAGCGGCGCCCACGTCTTCCATGACGACAGCGCCAAGATGTTCCAGTCGGGTGGGTCTGCTGTGTGCCTGCCTCTCAGCACCCTGTTTAACCCAGTTGCCTGCCAGTGCAAACGCTGGCAAGGTGAGTATCTGCTGGTTGTAGACGTCTTTTGAAGGATGTCTATGGGGAGGTACTGTTACTATGGTGTAGAATATGTCACTAATACCAACTCACCTCTTCTTGCCAAAGTCGCCAAACCCTTCAAATGGTTGGCATGTGCTCTGTTGGTGAGTTTACCGAACAATTGTTCGGTAAACTCACAATGTGCTGCGCTGCTCTTTGGCAGGCGATTCGAATGGGATGGGCTCTGCGGCTGCGATGGCGATGCGGCACAGCCGGAGCCTGCCAAGCGTGGCGACCCCGGACTGGGCCGGCCTGGCGACGCCGCGCAACTTGATAGAGGTGTCCGCGCGGCTGCGCTCCTCCCAGGAGGACCTGCGCCGCCTGGAGGCCCAGCGCAGCAGCGACCCCCTGCACCGATCCGGGTACGGTCCCCTGACACATATGCTGGTGCTGGCGATACTGCTTGTGCAGTGGGCCAAAAAAGAAACCAGCTTGAGCAGCTATGCCAAGAAGTTGGTGCTGGCAATGTTGCCTGTGCAACAAACCATTAGGGAGTAATGGTATTCTTCAGATAAATCGCCCCGGGGACGAGCAGAAATTGCGATTTCTGGAGCAGACTTGGGGTGTGCACACGTGCAGGAGCTCGGGCGGCTGGGGTTCGCTGGGGCTGTCCAGGGAGAGCTCTGTCAGCAGCAGCATGCGCTCGCGCAGTGGCTTCGGCTCGCTGGAGAGTGGCGGTCTGTCCCGGCCGCTGTCGGGGGCGGCCACAGACGAGGGCTTCTGCTTTGAGTGCGGGGACGTGATTGACACCCGCGTCATGCTGGTCGACAGCTTCAAGGCATGCCTTCATATCTAGACACCAGTCTTGCTAGAACCACCAATGCTTTCCTTCGTGACATGGCTGTGCAGGCGCAAGATGCTCCTGCTAGGGGCTCTCTACCTTACTCGTAAGGTCACCTTGTTGTAGAGCAGAAAGCCATCTCGATATTGCTGCATGCACGGCAACAGCGAGCATGTCAGTCAGCACTGGCTTGCTGTTGTGTTGCAGGGCTGCACGTTTGTGAACCAGTACGTGGTGATCAAGACGTTGGGTGAGGGCGCGTACGGCAAGGTGAAGCTGTGCCTCAACAGCGAGGACCACAGCCTCTATGCCCTGAAGCTGGTCACCAAGGTGAGCATCTGCGTACTGCTTTCTGAACAACTGCGATATTTCCTTCGCATGCCATGTCGTTCTCCTTTTTGATGTCAGCACTGCTCCATCAAGCAATTTATAGACCCACAAATAGTGAAATCACATTGGCACAGACAGTGTTGACAGAAAGAGAGAGAGAAAACAGTCGTTTAAATTGCAGCTGGCGCCCTGCGTCATTGCAGAAGAGCTGAGTCAGTCAGCTCAGCTGACTGTATGGGGCTGTGCGACAGGCGGACTCCCGGCGCGGGCGTCTCCCGCGGCGATCCCTGTCCATCCGCACCGGCACCTCGGGTGCCGGGGCGGCCGCGTCCGGCGGCTCGGCGACGGCGTCCGGCGGCTGCCCCGACGCGGGCGAGCCGGTGTGCGAGATCAGCATCTTGCGCAACCTGTGCCATCCCAACATCGTGCGCCTCATGGAGGTCATAGGTGAGCCACCCCAGCTCCTGACACATGCCCCCTGGTGTCATGCATCCCTAGTCCTTCACCTCGCTGTCTCCTGTGTGCGCTCTTGAAACGCCCGCGTGATTGCAAAATTTGCAAGGGAACATGGACTGACATATGGGATCCGCAATCTCCTATCGGAGATGGAAATCGGGTAAGTGATTGGAATGGGGATCAATTCTTAACAGAGAGGGAATGTTGAGCGGGTGCGGCTGGGGTGGGTGCAGACGATGCGCGCAGCAACAAGGTGCTGCTGGTGATGGAGTACCTGGAGGGCGGCCCTGTGGTGCTGGGCGAGGGCCGCGACGGCCAGTCGCGCATGTCCGAGGCCATCGCGCGCAAATTCTTCCGAGATGCCATCCAGGTGCGCCTCAGCTCGACTCCACGCTATGACTAATCTGTTACATTTGTATTTGGTCCACCTGGCTGCGTCATGGTTATATCACTGAGCATGCAGACTCATTTTCTTCATCAAGCTGGCAACCTCTTGGGTTTCTCCTGTCCTGCAGTGAAATGCTGACGGCTCCCTCTTTGCCTGCTCTGGATTCTGGGAAGTGGAGAAGATGGTGGCTCCTTCAGTCCCTGGCACTGGCCCATGTGGCATTCACCAGGTGTCAGGGATCGCACAGTGAGCAGGGGGAGGAAAAGACAATATCTTTGTTTTGCAGCTTTGCTGCGTTAACAGATAATATTTCCCCCAAAGCTTGGCACCCACATATTGTCCAAAGTTCGAATGCTTTCGTGGGCGGCTGCAGGGGGTGGACTACCTGCACAGCATGGGTGTGGCGCACGGCGACATAAAGCCAGACAACCTGCTGCTGGGGGCGGACGGCCGCGTGCGCATCTGCGACTTTGGCTCCGCGCAGCTCTGCGGTGCCACGGACACTGCGCTGCGCACGGTGGGCACGCCGGCCTTCTTCACGCCAGAGATGTGCCACGGCGGCCCCTTCTCGCTGCGCGCCGCCGACCTGTGGGCCCTCGGCGTCTGCCTCTACATCTTTGTCTTCGGTGAGCGCGCCTCTTGCAGCGTCCTTTTGTTGCGATTGCCACGTCTGAATGACATTGTATAATGCGCTTCCCACTGGCCTGGAACTTGGCTGTGGCAGAAAACAACGCAAGTCCATTGCTTTCGTCCATTGCTCGGCCGTCTTGATGTTCTCCCATGAGGAAGTATTGGCGGAAGAGGCCTGCTGTGCACTGGGCAGCATCAGACCCAGGGTTTCTCTCGAGCTTGATTTGCTTGCCTGATCTCTGGGCTCATCTGATCCACTCAACATCACAGGAGCACCTCAGCTCAATTCGCTATTCCTTTCGGCATGCTCAACAAAGTAGTGTGTGTGCAGGAGTGCTGCCGTTCCGGGCGGACGCGATGATGCGGCTGTACGACGAGATCCGGGATGCGCCGCTGCGCTTCCCCCGGAGCACGCCCCTATCGCCGCAGCTGGCAGAGCTGCTGTACGCGCTGCTGGCCAAGGACCCTGCCCAGCGGCCCACCATGCCCCAGATCATGGCCCACCCCTGGGTCACTCATGGCGGCGCCGCCCCCATGCGCTGCCTGCAGGTTGTGCCTGGCACTCTCATCTACACCCTAGCCACTTCATTGTTCCTCTCCATTGTAAGGCCTGCTTGCATGCCTATATTATTCCCACTAGCATGAATTCTGCTTCTACACCGCTGCTGTTTGACTTGCCTGTGTAAGCAGTAGGTGGAGCAATGTTTGACATCCCTTTCTTCCCATTGATGCGGTTTTTCTGAACAAGGGAATTTGGGGGTTGTGATTGTTCTGATGCACTGGGCGGGTGGTGTGTGGTGCAGAGCAAAGTATCAATCCCGGCGTCAGGGGATGCCAATGACGGGCTGGACTCGCTGGTGGCGCTGCTGAGCCCGCTGTTCGAAGAGCGCTGCTACACCAAGGGTGGCCTGCTGGCGCGCGAGGGGGAGCCGGCGGATACCCTCTTCTATGTGGAGGAGGGCGAGGCCGAGATCTGCTTCAGCATCAAGCAGCGCGCTGACGAGGACCTGGTCGACAGCGAGGCATGCACCCCTCGCCTTCCAATCTTGTACTCTCAGATTCGTGCCCTTCAGATCTTTGAAGCTTTTATATTTGTAAGCCTCGTGCCATTGAAAGCCTGGCATTGAGGAAGCGCAATTAGCTGGCAAGGAGCATAAATGGCAACAAATGGCTGAAACGGCACATGCGCGAGTGCAGGAAAGTAGCGACAGCGACGTGGAGATGGCGCCAACGGTAATGGCGTCGCCGCACGCGCACCGGATACTGCACTCGCCGTCCGCACCCGCTCCGGCCGACTGGGAGGGCCGGGGGTCGGCCTTCGAGGCGGCCATGGACTCGCGCGCCAGCGAGATCATGCATGCCGGCAGCGAGCCGCAGCTGCACGGCCACCATCGGCATCATGGGCAGCCACGCCTGCGCCGCCACGATGGCCTGCTGCCGACCATGCTGCGCGCCGCCGCCCGCGCCTCCGACACCGTCATCTCAGCGCGGTGCGGGCCTGTGCCTTGCGCGTTGATGCAGCCTATATGATGGTTTCTACTCAAGAGCTTTCTTCTGGAGTACTTGTGCTTTCAAGAGCTCCATCCCTTGGTCCTTGTGGTTGCTTTGTCGAGCAGAACAGATTCTCTCTGTGCCCTTCACGACGTGATACTCTGCACTAGTGATGATGTCATCGAGCAAAATCGAGGCAACCACGGCCGGCACACGGCAGAGCAGAGGGAGATGAGCTGTTGGCGGCTGCGCAGGGCGTGCGGGTCGGAGCGAGTGGTGGTGACAACGCGGGGCCCGGGGCAGTTCATAGGCGAGGTGTCGCTGTTCGAGGGCCACACGGGCGACGCGCAGTGGAAGACATCCGTGCGCGCGCGTGGTTCTCTCAAAGCGCTGCTGCTGACGCGCGCGCACCTGCGCACCCTGCTGCAGGCCCGCCCCGAAGCCGAGGCCGCCGTGCGCGCAGGTGCGGCCCTTTCCCTTCCTCCCTGTTGCTGCTGCTGCATGATCGCACAAGATAGCTTGCGGGTTTGCTGGGACAGTGAATGTAATCAGCAGGTGGCCGAGGCAGGACGTGTCTTTTTGGGAGGTCTGACGGGGACCTTGAAGGCATTGCAGAGGCGTTTGATTCCTGGCAATCCCAAAGAGGCCTCCTATGATTTGGACAACATACAAGGCTTCAGTCCTTTACCAGCCCGGCAATGACTGGCTTCCTCGCATGTCGTGCCCTCGACCACTCAGCTGTAATCCGTTCAAGGCACTAGCAACCTGGTAGTAGCATCGGCATGGATGGATGCAAAACTTTGTGGTTTGACACACATTTGCTGGGCTATTGTGCAGCCATGGCGCAGCGGAAGGGAGAGCTGCTGAAGTTGGAGACACTGGAGCGCCTAGCGAGCCTGCACGGGGATCTGCACCACGAAGCCACGCTCGCAACCCAATCTGGCTAGCCGCAAAATTTCATGTTGCTGAACAATACTGAAATATCATATATTATCAATGTCTGGTAGCGCCATGGCTGTGGCTGGTGACAACTTAGCTGCATGCATGGCAATCTGGTTGATAAATGTCATAACGAATTTATTATGGTTCATGTGGGCTGGATGTTGTCGCCTTGCTATAAAGGTCTCGGCAAACCTGGCACATCCAGTGAGAGGTTTACGGAGTCTTTTCTGCGCCCCAACCGCTTGAGAGCACCCATATGTGCAATCATAGTGTGTAGCATGGTCTTCTGCATCTTCTGCTAAGGTCCATTTGTATGTTGAATGACTGTGACAGATGATGGTGTTTGGGGTATTCCGTGAGCCGAGTTGGATCATACTGTTGTGGTGCCCTGGCGGCGGGTTGTCAGGTCCATATGCAGTCAGCTGTGTCAGACGTATTGTTAAGTTGTGTGAGGTCTCGAGCACATGTGAGCATGTGCAGTGTGTCTGTGAGACGGTATTCAGACTTCCCATGGGCCAAATGGACTAATCCTAGACTGTGGCAGATATGAATTCAGCTGCTTCTGTACATGTACCGGTCGAGTGGTACCAAAAGCAGACGCTTAAGCCCTAAGGGACAATGACAAATAAATCGAGGCTTCCTGTAACTTTTGGCTTTCAAGATTTCAGGTATGCAGTGGAATGCATTGGTCATGCCAGGATGGCCATCTGCATCTGCTTTGCCAGTTCTAGGAGATCTTCTCCAGTCAATGCTGGGTTTATATCAAAATTGTCAACGGCATATATGTAGGAGACAACATCACGAGAAAACATTCATTCAATGGGGTGTCTGCTGACAGAACCCTCAGCTATCTCTGCCACTACTGCCACAAGAGCAGTGGCAGTCACAGGGAGGCCACGAGTGACCTCAACAGCTGCAGCGCAGACAGCCGCCTGCTGAAGGGAGCATAGCCCACCAGGGCCGGAATGAGCGCCACCATCATCACATGGTAGCCGGGCAATCCCAGGCAATCCACCCATTTCTGACCCTTTGTGCTCCTGAGATGAGAGCCCAGCCCAGGCACCCCACCGGCCTGTGGCTGCGCCGCCAGTGCGCGCAGCACAGACGGCATGAACCAGGCCACCAGCACATGCAGCGCCACCCACGCCTCCCATCCCAGCAGCCACCTGCGCAACATGACACATCTCTTCAGACAGGGTGCGGACAGCGTGCCATGATGTAACAGCTCACCTACAGGCATATTGGCTGCAGCGTTTCTGCAGGCCCTGTCCCCCACACCTAGTCGCCACTGGGCTCCAGGGTAGCCCACCATCACTTTGGATTCGTCGCTGCTGCACATGAGGCTTGCTTCTAACTGTGCTGCACGACATCCAAACAGTACAGCAATGCTGGGGTGCAAGCTCTGCAGTGCAGAGTGAGCAGGCAAGTTGGAGCTGAAAGTGCAGGCTGAGCAGGGCGGACCTTCGAGCGTCGCCGTGGAGGCGGTGTATGACAAAGTAGCCGGCCGCGCCGCAGCCGGCGCCCAGGCCGAGCGCGAGCTTGCGCAGGGGGGCGCCGTGTGCGCCCACGAGCGCGCCAGTTGCCGCCATGTGCCGGCCGACCAGCAGCATCACCACCGCCGCCACCAACACATCGCTCAGCGCCCCCGCCCAGCACACTGCAGCACAGGGTGACATCAGATTTAAGTGTGTTACTTGAAATGCAGATCATGTGCCTTGGACACTGCTGCCCTTCACACTCTTGTGACATGGACTCAACGAGGCATGGCCGTCGACGTGAAACAGAAGATAACATCGGTGACGACCTTGAAGCATAGAGTTGCAGCAGAGATCTTATTACAGGTTCAGCGGCAGCCCAAAGCCTATAAGACACATTCTCACCAAGAACGCCGCCGAAATCTAGGGCAGCCCAGGGGCGCAGGATCGAAAAGGCGCCAACACTGGACATTGGGCGGCAGTGGCCGAACAGCAGGTCGCCCACCCCGCTCCAATAGCCGCACACCCCTGCAGACGCCAACATCACCACCTGCACCACAGGAGGCCATGCAGAGCACTCAACTTCGCATAGTTACCATGCATGCACATCGATCATGCGCACAGACTTTGCCTGCATGACAGATTACACAGGGTGAGAGGTAGCCTATCAACGAGGCATGATGGATCATCCCATGCGTGAGGCAGAGCCAGGATCAGAGCGGGATGGAGGCAAAGGAAACTTATTCCACTGAGAAGGAGGTTCAGGATCAGAGCTGTGAATGGAAGGAGGCTGATGCAGGAGCTGGAAATTGGCGTACCATGCCGAACAGCAGGCCGTCGCCGAGGGCCGAGCGGAAGTGCGCGAGCTGCTTGGAGTGCAGGTCGTGCTGGAAGCGCGCCTGCTTGACCGCGCTCGCCTGCTGCGCCGCCGTCGCCTGAACCGCGTGGTGCACGTTCGCCTCAGCGCGCAGCCTGCAACGCCACGCATCACCACCATTCAAATATAATTTGGTCATGTATTGCAAGAAAAACAATTGAGGGCTAATCCGCACAGGAGTAACATTAGTCAAGCCAAGACAGAGCGCATTCTGACCATGAGCCAATCTTTTAAGGATGACACGGGGTCGAGCAGAGACTGAGTGGATCAACTAATAGTCACTCTGCAAGGATGTCATCTAGTCATGTTGAAAGAGAATGGATCGCAGGTGCTCACTGGCTGGTCACTTCGTGGTGGCCCTTCTGCTGGAAGGCAGTCCAGGCCTGCAGCAGGACCCCTGCCAGCTGCACGCGCTCCCCAGCGCTCAATGCCTCTGGATTGATCTGCGCACACAAGACAATCCAGCCGTCACTCCTCTTTCCCCAGCCTTGCCTGGTCACTCTACGGGTGCAGATGGGGAATCATTCAATAGAGGCCCATATAGGCTGAGCCTGGGAGGTCAAACAGAGTGCCACAGGGCCGAGAGGGTGGCGCACATTAAGCTGGCGGCTGAAGGCGGCCCAGAAGGCGGTGGCCTCGTCCCAGTGGTCCAGCTGCGGCCACTGCCCGCCGTCGCCGCCCATGGCCCACCGCAGCCGCTGCAGCCCGGGCGTCTCATCCATGCTCTGCACAAAGCCCACCGTGCCGCGCCCGCTGCTGCTACACTCCGCTGACCCCGCCACGCGCTCCTCCATGGGACTCCCAAAGCACTCCCCCGCGCCTGTGTCCGGATCCCTCCTGCTGGCGGCTTCTGCAGCGGTGCCTGCATCGCTGCTCCCCGCCCCGTCTGCCACGCTGCCAGGACTGCTCGAAGCTGGCGTGCATGGGCTAGCTTCTGTTGGCTCCTCATCGCTGCCTTCACCTCGCGGCGTCAGCACATGGACGAAGGGCAACTCCTCCTCGGCACCCTGCTGTCCTGACGCACCCACTCCCTCAGAGGAGCGCTCGATCGGCTTATCCTGGCTAGCTGCGCAGACAGCTGTGTTGCTGGCAGGCAGCTGAGTTGCATTACTGGCTGCGCTAGCGGGTGTTGCTGCAGGCGCAGCGTCACCGGATGCATAGAGCCTCCCCTGGCTGTGTGATTCGGCCTCCCGCTGTATGGCCCCGGCCGCTGCAGCTCCGCTCGTGCGCAGCTCAATTGCTGCAAAGTTTCTGTTATCGACCCAGTCTGTGTCCGGCACAGCATCGTCCTCCTCAGCTGATCTGCTGTCCGAGGCTGCCAGTCTGGGCTGCTCGGGCTGGCGATTCACACCATACTGGTAGCCGACCATTCCACCAGCAGCAAAGCAGACAGCTGCCAGAGCGAGCTGGGGAATGAGCTGTTCAAGCAATGTCTGGTGCTCATCTGATGCATCTGATCCAGCTATATGGGGCTCATGGGTAACCACAGGCTGCTCTTCTGCTAATTTTACCGGTGTCGGTTTCTGGACTCTTGGGCCCTTGTGCAGTGCTCTTTCTGAAGCCAGTGCCGCTTGCCAGCCTCGAGGACTGATTCGAGGCGCCTGGCTTGGAACCTTGACTGCCCCTTGTCCCGTGAGGACACCCCCAGCGGCTTGGCAGGTGCTGGCCACAAAGATGGTGAACAGCGCGAGAAGGGCCATATATAAGCAAAGTGATCTCGTCATAAATATTGCAAATGAATTTTCCTGTTCTTCAACAATATTTTGAATAGAATCTCATCCGCAAGGAAGACTGCATTGCCGCTCTGACACTACCAGAAGCTGCCAATATGCTATACTTCAGACTCTGATTTTGTACAACTCGAAGGCAACACGCAATCCAGTTAGTTCACTTGAAAGATTAAGAATCTTGTGTAAACTTGGTGGAGCACAGGCATGTTTATAGAAAGAATCCTATGCTGACATAATGCGCTTGCACTGCTATGCTACTATCTTTGCCAGTGTATTGTGCGACATTCAATTTAGATCACAAGATCATGTTAAGTAAGTGCGATTCTGTCTTTCAGGTAAGATACACATGAAGCCTTCAGTGAAACTTCACTGTGAAGCAGCGGTGCCGAAGCTGACGTCATTACTGGACTGCAAATATATCAAGAAGTCATTGATCAAAGTAACGAAGCTCTAATTTGGTCGAATACAATAAGATGTCAATATTAAATTAAAACATCGAATCATTCTTTAGCTGAAGTTGTGAAAAGTAAATTCAGAATTGTCGATCACTTCAACGTTGATCTGCATTGAAGATTGACAACGCAATGATGTAATCACTAGCTTTAAAAAATGCCAGTCCCAGCTGCTGTTGGTTATGCGGTAGTGGGAATTATTGCAGGCTTCGTTGCCCTCATCCATCAAGGTGACATCGACTTCAGCAACCATTGACCTTCCTCCCTCAAGACACGGCACTAATGTGTCATTGCTCTTAAAATTTCTAAGATTGTGCAGGCCCAAATTCCTTCGTTCCTGGAGTGTGCGAGCGCCTGGAACCATACCTGCTTTCTGAGGTGGTGGGGCAGGAGCTCGCAGTGTCTCAGCTCAGTGACGCGATCTGCGATCATTTCAGCAATGAGAACCCGCTCAAACCCCTCATCGTATCAGTCCATGGGCCCCCGGGCGTGGGCAAATCCATGTCCCACCTGCTGGCAGCACGTGCGCTGTACAACCAGGACCCCTCCCCACAGACTCAATGCCCCGGCCAGGACTGCCCTGGGTACAAGGTGAGAAATCCCACCACTCCCACCAACATAGTACCCTGCAGTCTACTTGATTGAGAGTTTCTTGTAACACCCGCCTGGAGTCAGACCTCGGTTGTTTCTTAGTTGGGCCAATTGCTGGAACCCCCTGAGACGGCCCTGGTGGCTTTGAGACAAATGAATCCTCTGGCGCATGAAGCATTGGGCATGCAGGTGCTGTACGGCATGGACTACATAGCCAGCGAGAGGGATCAGCAGCACGCGCTGCTGCGGGCCTCGCTGCTGGAGCACTGCAGCCGCTACCCCGAGGCGCTCATTGTGGTGGAGGAGTACGACAAGCTGGACTGCTGCACACGCGGCTTCATGCGGCAGCTCTTTGAGAACGCCAGAGCCGCCAACGTCACCCTGGACAGGTGCGCTCAAGCTCTGACAGCGCCACAATACCGTTGCTCTTCAGTCCCATGAGTACATAGATGATGCGGTGCTGGGGGAATGATGACATCGAGAAGAGTCGGCATTTGAGCCGTATCATGATGCAGGTCGGTGATCATACTGGAGTCGAACAGCGGCTACCTGCAGCTGCACGAGCTGCTGCAGGCGGCGGGGCACAGGGGCAAGGTGCGCGCGGAGGACGCGCAGCGCGTGCTGAAGGACCTGGTGTTTGACCTGTGGCGGTCCGACGGCTGCGAGGAGCGCTCAGACACGCTAAAGATGCTGGCGCTGGTGGACTTCTACCTGCCCTTCCTGCCCCTGGAGCGGCCGCACATCGAGCAATTGTTCTGCATGAAGTTAAAGGAGCGCGGCGCTTCGCTGGCCGAGTCCAAGCAGGCCGCGGGGCTCACCTGGGATGAGGACGTCGTCAAGTTTCTGACAGACAGGGTGCGGTTCATGGTTTCTCCGTCAAAGGTGCCATAATGGATCCAAGCAGTTTTGTTTGGTTCAGCGTCTCTGTTTTGGTTCAGCGACTTTTAACGAGAGTCTTCTACTGTATATGTGCAAGTAACAGAGCTCAGTACAGTGCACGCTCCAGAGAGGTCCAGAGAGATGGTGCTTGTTATGATGTGGAGGTCAGGAGGGCCCTGTACAGGATGCTGAAAGTGTTGATGGGTATGCATGCATAAGATCTCCATTGTTGGGGGTGCAGGTTGATTTTGAGGGGCCGTACCCGATAGAAGGGGCAAAGGAGGTGGGCACGCTCATGACACGATATGTGTCGCGAGCACTGCGGGCGTGGAGCAGTCAGCAGGCGGCCAGGAAGCAGCTGGCAGTAACGGAAGGTGAGAAGCCAAGCCGGGAGCACGGGGGCTTCAACAGCAAGGTCGTCAGCGCCTTACAGAAGGTGAAGGCAAAGGCTAAGGGAGGCCAGGATGCTCCTGCTGAGGAGGATATTCTGCCGGTTGTGCATCTAAATGTCGGCAGAGATGCTCTGGGGAACGCGCAGTTGGTGGCTCAGACCCAGCTGCAAGTTCAACAATGCGTTGGCAGCTAATAAATTTAAGTTGTTGAAACTGCTTTGAACTTAGGCATCTTGGTTTAATTTTGACGCGCTTTGCTGAGGCTTACATTTGAACCTCTAAACTCGTTTATTCTACGTGGGCGCCTGTTGGCAGCCTTGAAAGCATGGTGCTAGAAGGAATGCTATCACCACTAATTGGGCAGAATTCAGTTGCTGCATTATACTGTGGCAGAAGCTCGTCTGCAGCGTAATGCACGCTAGTGGTAGAGTCCCCAGTCTAGCAAAATGCTAGTGAGGGTTAGGCGTGAAACCACCTTGCATGTCATCGTTTTTATGAGGCACTGTTGGACACATGCAGCAGAAATGCTGCATCATGCCACGCAGTATGCATGCGAGGCCATGCATGTCAAGGCTGCACCACAAGGGCATCCCGCCCAGGGCCCACCCCAATCCACTCTATCTTGACCCCGATAAGCTCCTCAATCCGCGCAACGTATTTTCGCGCATTCTCCGGCAGGTCGTCCCACGTCCTCACCTGCTCATGCAGCGCATGTCAATCTAACTGCAGCCTATCAAGATCTCGTCATTGGACCAAGCGCATTCTTGCACATCAGAGGTACATTGCCAAAAGTCTCACAAATATCAGGCATCCACCGCGCGTGCAACATTGCTTGCGGATATGGCATTCTGATTCAGGACTTCTGAGAGGTGTACCTTGGAGATGTCGGTTTCCCAGCCGGGTATGTCCTCGTACACCACCTCCACCTTTTCAAGCTCGGCGATCTCTGAGGGCATGCCCCTGACGGCCGCGCCGTTGAGCTTGTAGCCGACGCCCAGCCGGATGGTGGCCAGGTCTGACAGCACGTCCAGCTTCGTCAGGTTGATGTGCGTCAGCCCATTGATCCTGCAAGCCAGCCGCTGACCTCAAGCTCAGCAGTGCATCGGCGGCTCTCATCATTTTCAATGAAGGTGCCCTTCTTCTTTCAAGGAATACCTTCCTCCCTGGACCTGGTAGGGGCCCTCTTTAGCATCTATGCTTGGGCCCCTCCTCCTTGTCAGAAAAATATTTCACCCTTTTGGGGGCTCTGCTTAGCTGCCATGCATACGCCCCTTCTCTCCTTCACATATACCATTCAGCCCTGAAACATTAAGAAATAAGTTTTGAAAGGAGTGGGTCGGCGGCACACCGGGTGGCATATTTGAGGGCGGGGATGTCGAGCCAGCCGACGCGGCGCGGGCGGCCGGTGGTGGTCCCGTACTCGGCGCCGATGCGGCGGATGTCCTCGCCCAGATCCCCAAAGATCTCCGTCGGGTAGGGGCCTGCACCCACCCTCGTCGTGTACGCCTTGGCCTGCGCAGCAGGAAATTGTCATGCTTCAGTCGGCTGCTCGGGAATTGTGATCTTGTAGCGAGCATGTTCTCTCACATGCGTGGAAGCATTTCTTGGCACTCAAAAGGCCTGGATTTCAAGAAGGGTATGCACCTTGTCATCCAAAATGCTTGCTTCATCTATTCATTCCCATATTGAATAAACGCTTAACAATTGGGCCTACAACACCCCTGGAATGGGGTTGAGGCGCACCACGCCGATGATGGCCTGGAACTTGGTGGGCGCGAGGCCGAGGCCGGAGGCAACGCCCCCGATGGAGGGGTTGCTGGAGGTGACAAAGGGGTAGGTGCCAAAATCCAGATCCAGCATGGTCGCGTTGGCGCCTTCCACCAGGATGCGCTTGCCGGCCTCCCATGCATCGTTCACCAGCTCCACGGTGTCCCCCACAAACGGCAGCACCTGCCGTGCGATGTCTTTGTACCGCTCTATGTCCGCCTGCAGCACACTCTCCCCTTCAGGGCACCCATCCCTGACTGCCCTAGACGTGGTAGATGTTTATCCTAGCTCCTTGAAGTGACATACTTTGGCGTGTGGATCAGAAGAGCGCGCAGTGTCTGCACAAGCATTCCTCCAAAAATCATCGGCTCCAGTAGCCAATCTGTGAGACTAGAATGTCGTGCAGATCAAGGGCTGCTGCTGAGTTGCTTAGGAAGGCTGCTAGCACCATTCTGAATAGGCAGGCTCAGTTAGCGATGCCTTGTGTTTCTGCAAACCCTGACACGTGGGAGTTGAGGCGCACCTCGACGTCGTACTGGAAACCCTGGAAGCGCTTCTGGCCGTCGAGCGCGAGCACGCGCAGCTTGGCGGCAAAGGCGTCCAGGTCGCGCAGGTCGCCGACGCGGATGCCGTTGCGCGTGGCCTTGGACGCGTACGCCGGCCCGATGCCGCGCTTGGTCGTGCCGATCTGCTTGCCCGCCAGCTCCGCCTCTCGCAGCCCGTCAATCTCCTGTTCGAGCATGCGCCACCGCCAAGCCTCAATGCCTGAAATCCTCCTGGTGTACTCTTGCAGGAAAAACGCCAAACTCATTTGTCAGACTCCCGAGGCCCTGTGAGCCCTGTGAGGACTAGCACTGCCTGTAGGTCACCGGCACCAAGAGAGTTTTCTGAGTGAGCAGAATCAAGAGGAAAATGGCGCAGAGAATGAGTAGCCCATCTTTGCATGTGACCAGTGGACAAAAAATGCTACCTCAGTAGCTGGAAGTCTGAGGAGGGAAGTCAGGTCTGTAAGCAGGAGTGATCCAGATGGATCTGCCCACCTTGTGCAGGTCGAAGAGGAGATGGGCGCGGTCTGACACGATGAGGCGGCCCTCGGTGGAGGCGCCCTGCTCTTTGAGTGTGGCGAGCTCCTCAAACAGGGACGGCAGGTGGATGACGACGCCGTTGCCCACGACGCACTGCGCATTCTCGTTCAGGATGCCCGAGGGCACCAGGTGCAGCGCATACTTCTTGCCCGAGCTGTCATAGATGGTGTGCCCCGCATTGGCCCCACCCTGTGGAAAGACCAGCTCTACATTATCGTCATGCACATCTGCTGTGCAATTTGCCAGGCCTTGGCATCGCCAAGAACATGCAAGGTCTCACATTTGGCATTGCCCCTAGTGCATTTATTGCCGAGCCAATCTCTTGAGATACACACTTCACACCTGTGTGCAAGACAAACAACCTGAAGCTTCATGGGAATCTTCAGAACGACACCATCTAAGTGAATATGCAGTTGTGCCACAGAGATCCGTGCAAACAAACAGGAAACAGAAGGTGCACATGCAGACCTGCGCCCTGGCAACAATGTCGTATTGCTGGGCGAGAATGTCCACCAGCTTCCCCTTGCCCTCGTCTCCCCACTGTGTTCCCAGCACCACCGCAACTTGTGCATCTAAGCGTCCATCCTGGACCGCTGATGCGCAGACAGCTCTGAGCGCAGTGAGTGACCTCCGCCGAACAGCAGAGAACGCTGCTGCAGGCCTCCTCCTGTCAGCACCTAGCTGGAGGGTTCGGCAAGTGGGAAAGCCAGCCCCTGCTTGGCACTGAGCTGGCATATGGCTGTACACCTGCACGACCACACAGCGAGTTCAATGCCAGTTCTGTGATGTGCGCACAAAGGAATTTAGGACGTAGGTGCATAATTAAGAAATTGGGTACGATGTTCATGACAGAACAGAAAGTACATGAAAGGGGTTGTACAATGATCCATGGGTCAACGAATACAGTTGGAAACCGCCTGACGGCTCCTGTGCGTCATCTAGAGGGAACTATTGGAAAACATGCAAATGCTCTGGTATATGGCAGACAATGATTATGAAACGAACAAGTCATACTGAGATTTTATGCTTACGTTCGCCCTGACGAATGGTGCCATCACGGCTTCAGGTCGTCAGCTAAGCCAAACCACAAAAAAGTCAGAAATCGCATTCTTGGCGCATAACAGGTGTTGATCAGAGGACCAGTCCTCCCGTTTCCAGATAGATTAATCGCTCATATATGCTCTCGACACGAGAAGGACACGAGAAGGACAGTTGTGAGTACAAACAGCACGTGGGCTCCAGCCTGCTGGCACGTGACTTTATGACCTCGAGCCACGACCGCTCTTTCGTCTCAGGGCCGATTTGCCTACAATTGTGTGCCTTCAATCACTTCAACAACAGTTGTGTCGGGTTTTTGGTTCCAAACTGTTTCCAAATGCCTGAGCGCTTTGCTCTCCCAAACTCCAGCACAGCTGCAGGTGGAGGTCAGGTTTTTAGGCGATTTCCTCATGTTCCTCTCGCACCTGGGTGCAAAAGAAATACATTTTGGAGATCGAACCATCGGAGACGAATCTGCACACATGCTACGGGCGATGCTAATGAGATCTTGAAAAGGATTAAGGAAGCCAATGAGTACAAACGCGAGAGAGACAGTCAGGTGCCAATCTAACCAATGTCACTTTGTGTAGAGATTCATGCATCTTTCAATATTGTGAATCGACTCACCGCTTGATGTTGCTGTTGCAGCCAAGCGCCTCACCAGTGACAGATCCCATTTTGACAGCACAGCCCAGTGATGATCGGCAGCTATTGGACGAGAAGGTGGCTTCCTTCGCACAGAGTGCTGCTGCGAGAGAACAGCAAGTTTTAAGCTCAGCAATGGCGGACCTGCAGCAGCAGGAAGGCCGCTTGCAGGAAGCACAGCAGAAAGGCCAGCCTTCGGCTGCACAGCTGCAGCTCGGTAATCAAAAGAAGGCCGCCACTGATGCAGCGAGCTTGCGATTAGCAGCAATGAAGAGGATTGATGCAGCACGCAAGTATTCTGCCTTAAAACCAGTGGAACAGCCTTCCGGGGTGACCAGCACTCCTCCTGCAGTCTCCAGCCCTGCCAGCCCCTCTGCGCAACCAGAGGGACCTGCAGAGTGGGTGCAGAGCAGTGTTGGCAGCGCTGCGCAGGTGCACAGATGCCCTCCGCCTTTCAATAGGTTGCCAATAGGCGCTGTTTTGTTGCTTCTACAAAGGCGCCTGCATGCAGCCCGGAAGGTTGACTAATGTTAAAGGCTGAGTGGTCCCACATGTGCAACAGGCCGCCCCATTCATAAGGGAGATAATACAGAGGGAGGCGAGCAGCAGCAGCATCAGCCAGGATCTCAGTGCAGAGCAATTCACGCTGGCCAAGGAGGCGGAGCAGCGTGAGCGTGGAGCAGATCTCATCACCATCGACAGCAGGGACGCTGGCGGCGGTGCAGAGGGGGCATACAGGCCCAAGGTGGCCACTTGGGGAGTCTTTCCGAGGCCGTCGAACATCAGTCGAGAGTATGGGGGCGGCCGCACCATCCGGCCTGGCGAGGTAACCATCAACTCCCACTGCAAGTGCTGGTGGCCTCACCCGAGTTTGGTGAATGATGCTCGGCAGTTGCATCAGGCATGCATACATGTGGCTCTGTGTATGGGGGGCGTATTGGTACTGAATGACCCTCTCTAGAGCACCACTGTACCTAATCTAATGTTGTGCGTATGCTCAGGCGCTGGAGTCAGAGGCAGAAACGCTGGCGCGGAAGAAGCGGGTGGCCGAGGCGCTGTCCAGCTACAAGAAGAATGCGGGCCTCGAGGTCGACCCTGCCGCAGAGGCCTCTGCCAAAGAGGCCTATGACCGCGGTGTACAGCTCATGCAGAGGGTGGGTCACATCCTGCAGCCTAACTGTGTGCTTCCATGCACACTGACTGTGCACATGGGAGCAGGGTATAATAAATCTTGTTGTATTTTGCGTGCGCTGCCAGCATGCATCGCTGGATGCGGAGGCTGACATGCTATTGGCATGCTTGCAGGGGCAGCTGGCTGCGGCTCTAGTGCCCTTTGATGAGGTCCTCACCTTC
This sequence comes from Coccomyxa subellipsoidea C-169, assembly GCF_000258705.1. Classification (NCBI taxonomy): domain Eukaryota; kingdom Viridiplantae; phylum Chlorophyta; class Trebouxiophyceae; family Coccomyxaceae; genus Coccomyxa; species Coccomyxa subellipsoidea. The sequence goes on from NW_005178033.1 coordinate 1,122,991, forward strand.
GTATCCATGAGGACTCGAGTGGGCGGCGAGACTACTCTGCAAAAGGCCATCTGCCTTGACTCCTTGGTGCGCACCTGCACACCCCACCGTGCACTTGCCTTTGAGGTGCACTTTTTTACTTGGTCATGGAAAGGGATGTCTTGTTCTGTGCGATATTTGACCGTTCTGGGCTTGCAGGGGCGCCAAGATGAAGCCATGGCTTTGTACAAACAGATTTCGCGGCACTCAGCGCCGGGCGTGTCGAAGAAGGCAAAGCAGATGCTGTTCGGCTTCACCTCCATGGACTACCTGAAGACTCACACCATCTCCTACAGCGTGCAGCGCGGCGCGTACGACGAGTACTTCACAAAGCTGACGGGGCAGTGGAACAACATGTACAGCGCAGAGGGAGAGCCGGACGACGGCTCGCTCACCGTGGCGACAGTGGTGGCCACTGCCGTCATGATGGCTCCCCTGGTGCTTGTGGGGGTCAAGCTTGGGGCGCGGCTGCTCAAGTAAAGCTGGCTGGGTGTTTGTTGTTGGGCAGCTGCTGCAGCTGCCTCATGGCAAGAATGCCTCGCGGTGTTGTACAGTTTCTGTGTAAATGAGCGATTTATGTGTCTGCTGAGGGAGAGGAGGGCTGTGGTTGGATGCAACATATTTTGGATTAGCGTTCCAGGCATGTCACATGGGGACAGTATGTCACACAGTCGAAGAAGAGAAAGCAGGCCCATATGGTCATGCATGGCACATGTGTGCAGCAGGTACAGTAGCAGAGCATGGTCGACCAACAGCATGCTAGCATCTGATGTCACGGTGATGTATCAAATTTGAATTGTAATTCCAGCAGTTCTGTAGGTTGCATGACTTGAGAGGCTTTAAAGGCAATGCATTATATTGTTCCTGGTGATGGAAACATGATCATGAAGTGCAGCCCCACTACAGAGCTAAGTATATAGGGCGCGCTCTGGATTTCCAGGACTTCCCGGCCCGTGGGATGCCGGTGGTACCTCACGTTGCATGCAGCCTGCATGACGTTGAGGGCTGCAGTCTCTATCCTTACTTGGATGCCCAGTACACTTTGGGAGTCTCCACCAGGTAAAAATGGATTTTTTTTACAAGGCATAGGAGCAGATACCACTGCAGATACACTCCACCAAGGCGATGTCGGAACTGGAAGGTGGGCTCGGCCCAAAATGCAACTTAGACCACGAGAAATTAGTCTTACGACTGTTTCCTGAGGTGAATCTGGAGATCTGAATTAGAACTGATTGCTCCAAATCTTGGTTTTACCGAAAGAATATCTAGGAAGATGGCTGCCGAGGATGGTAGGTCAAACTGAACTGCCTCAATGCTGCTGATCACGAAGTTTAAATCTGAATGAATCCTGCTAAATGGTGCGATCTCAAATCATGTTATGTCGAAGCTTCGATCTGATGTATTTCTTGGGAAGCTGCAGAGTCTAAAGACGTCCACTCTGAGGAGGAGAAGGCGTTGAAGGATGACTTCCAGAGCCTGCGGGAAATCATATCTGATGAAGGCGGTGCCAAAGGCAAGCAGAAATTAACATTCTGTCATTGTAACATTCTTTTAACAACCCACTTCCAAATTGAGCCAGTGCAAGAATGGCTGGGTACTCCAAGGACACTTGCTAGTAAGCAACAAGATCAAAACATTCATTGGCATAATACTGCAGGTGCTAATGGAGAGGATGATGACGACGATGACGACGAAACATGTGGCTTCTGCCGCTTTATGAAGGCTGGAGGCTGCAAGACGGAGTTCACGGTGCTGGACCTGACCATGTTGTACTAGTTATGCCGAGTGAAGAGCGCCCTGGATCAGGTTCTGGAAGTTGCAGTGAAAGTATGCTAATAATGACCCCTCCATATGCAGGCTTGGAGTGCATGCGTGGACACCAACAGGGGCGAGGGCCACAACTTCACAGAGGAGTGCAGGGATGCCACACTAGACCTGCAGAAATGCATGGAGGAACACAGAGACTACTACAAGGACTTCATGCTGGACAGTGAGCCTAACCAGGGCCCAGATGAGGGCAGCACTCCTGAGGCAGACACCGCCCCTAGCGACGAGCCTGAAAAGCCAGGTAGGCATTTGCCTCCCATACGTGCACCATGCCAGGCTACAGATGGAGTGCCGACAGGAATATAATCAGTCGGGCACATGATTGAAGTCAAGAACCTGTCCAATTAGTGCTGGTCTAATGACATTTGCTTTCCTTTGTTGTGCAGTCACAGAAGGAGAGAAGTCAGAGGATGCGCCTGGAGACTCGGAGGAAGGCAAGGGGCCGGTGGAAGCCACAAAGGACGCTGCAGCGTCCGCAGCAAATGCTGCACAGGCAAGAATACACCTGCCAGCCCTGTCATATGCTCTGCAGACTTGTTTTACAACAAACTCTTGTATAATGCGTACGCACATGCCCTTTAGGTGACATGCATGCCTTGTAATTTCAGGATGCTGTGGAGGCGGTGACAGACAAGGTGACAGACACCATGGAGGAGTCTGAGGGACCTGTATTTGCACACATGGCTTCCGCTGACCAGGGTAATATACCGTACAGTCCTTCAAAGCAATCTTTGAATACCTTACTCGCCCAGAGCATCCGCCAAACTGTGTTGCGACTTGCTATTGACAAGGGTTTGTTGTCAGTACTGAGCATCCCTTGAATGGTGTTGCAGATGTGGATGAGCCGCTGCCTCCAGCAGACAGAGTCCTGAGCGGTCTTGATGGAGAGTTCAAGGCCAAGGACGAGGCCGCAGGGGAGACTGAGACTAGCTCGGAAGATGGGGATGGAGATGAAATAAAGGAGGGCGAGGGTGGTGGTGAGGCAGAAGAGGAAGGGAAGGAAGGTGAAGGGAAAGAGGAGGAGGCAGAGGAGGAAGAGGAGCCCAAGCCGGTAATTGAGCTGAAGACGGCCTCTCATGACCCTCGCTTCCCATCCACAAACCAGGTAGATTCTTGCTCACGTAGAAATTGATGACTTCAGGAAGCACAGATCCAAGAATTCGTTTTGTTAGCTTCGTTTTGATAAAGGGGGTGATGACATTCTCCTTATAACCAACTGCTTGTCTGCAGACGCGCTTGTTTCCTGGCAGGAAGAGCATGTTTAACAGAAAGTGGAAGATATCAAATTCTTTACAGTTGTTTTGCTGGCTGGCCAGGCACGGCACTGCTACACGCGCTACAACGAGTACCACCGCTGCGTGGCCCAGAAGGGGGAGGAGGATCCAGAGTGCAGCGTGTTCCAGAGAGCCTACCGCTCCATCTGCCCCGGCGAGTGGCTGGAAAGGTGCGTGTCCATACTCTCTTCTCAGCTGACACCTAATGACTAATCTAAGTGTATGTCCTCACCAGCATGCCTTGCTGCACCATGAGGTTTGTCTTGATATCCAGCTTAGCTAGGATGCAAAAGAAACACTCGCAGCGGGCACTACAGTGGCATATTGTGGCACTTCATTGGGGCGTGTGGAAGAGCTTGTACATGTTGCAGGTCAAGGAATGTCCCACACTCAGTGGCCTGGTTGTTTTGCAGGTGGAACGAGGCCCGCGAGAATGGGAACTGGCCCGGCCGTTACTAGCCTCATGAAGTGCCAGTGTCACGGGAGCACAGAAGGGTTGCTGGGGAAATGTGAAATGCCAGTAGTGCTTGGCGCGCATCAAATATCTATCAGAAAGGCTTCGGGCCAGCGCCTCATCTTCATGGGATCTTGACATTTGTAATTAGCTACTCCAGTGCAGTAGTGCTCCAACGGGAAACAAATATTAATGCAGCAACTTTGGGTCAATAGGCATTCTTTATGGGTTTGACATAAACAGGGTGGATCACCTGCACGTCTGGTGTGCTGCACTGTCTATGTGAAAGTAGGAGCAGCTTATTCTTGAGGGCAGCTTAGGTGCGAGCGTATAAGTCATATTGAGTGTTCATTTGTCGGACAGCAGGCAGGACTTTGATAATAGTATGTCGATGGTCTTGTTGCCAGGAGTGAAGACAGCTGTAGTGAAGGCAGCAGTAGTGTATGCTTGGTAGCGTAGCATGGGAATTGTGCTAAAGAGCATTATGCAATTGCATAGGTGAGAGTGGTGCCAACCCCTGATCAAATGCCTGGTTGGCAACACTACTACTTGCCATAGTATTCTTTGATTATTGCCATTATATTAGCTAGAAAACTTATTGACCAAGGCTATCAAGCTCTAATTTCTTGTACAGGCATCAGCTCTAACTCACTCAAGATTGCTGCGAGTGCCCCATTCTGATCAAGCCCTGGCACAGACTTGCTGGACCGCACCTCAAATAATTCCTCATTGGTATAGCAATAGCGCTCGTCATAAATTGCAAGCTCATGCATTCTTGCGCTCAGAGCTGCTCTGCCTGTTCTGCTCTTTGAGTGTCTGCTCATGGCGTTGAACAGGACTTCATTGTTCCATCTAGCATGACGCAGATTTGGCAGAGATTTTGCCATGAATACAACGGCCTCTTTGCCCACAAACGCGCAGTCATTCACTATCAATGCTTCCAAGTCTCTCAGACATATGACATCACCTCGAAAATGTGGGGCTGTGAGCAAAGTGCACTTATCCAATTCCAAAGCATGAAGCTGCCGACATGACCTGTAAGGGACACAAAGGCTGTCTGCTTCAAGATGCATGACAACAGCAGAGTTGCAGGTAATTGATCCAGCTGGAACCACATGTTTACAAGAATTGCAAGTATGGGCGCACCTCAAGAAATTTAAGTTGGTGAGACGATTGCTGCCAATGTGCAGAGCTGTCAAAGAGGTTCCAAGCTGGCCCAACGCTTGGCTGCCAACATCTGAGAGTCGAGTGTTAAGCAGTTTGAGGGTGTGTAATTGATGCAGCATCCCTGCAGAAACAGGCCTTCTTGTCAAGTTCCAGCAAAAGCGTATCAGACATGTCACTCTGTGATAAGGCACTTGAACTCCCTGCTGTTGGCTGTTCACTTGTGTCTCAAGTGATGCAGCCTTGACCTACCCCAGGATTGCTCGGGTGCTTGCTCCCCAGTTATGTTGTTGCCGCTTATGTCAAGACTGGTGAGACTGCCCTTCAGGCTCTGTAATAATGGCAGGGCCGCATCATCTATCTCTGTGCTCTTCAAGGATAGCATCCGCAGATTGGTCAAGTCTGTGAGGCACTTGACAACATCGTTGTTTGCACTCGAATCCTGCAAAACCAGTGATCGGAGGCTGCTCAGCGCCGACAACATCTCCCAGGACCTCTCTTCAAATTGCACGCCTGCAACACCAGGAACCCATCTAAAGATTATCGAAAGCTGAGCTCGCCCTCATTTTGCATGGAAGGCAGATCTGAAAACAGACATTTTGCAATACTACCTGCACAGGACAAGGGGAAGTATATATTTATAATACATATACTGTTATGCAAGCCCCCACTCCTTTCATATTTGGGGCTCACCACTCAAATCAAGCCTGCACAGCGCCGTAGCCGGAGCAACAAAGCTTGCCGTGCGAAGAGAGGCATTGGACAGGATCAGAGTGTGCAACACCGGGGCAGAGTCGATGCAGAAGGCCCTCAGCAGCTCGATGCCAGCATCATCAAACTGCGTCATAGACATGTGCAGCTCGCGCAGATTTGGAAAGCGCGTGCTGTGCAGCACTCGCAATGCCACCTCGCCACCCACCTGCCGGAAAGTTTCACAATTTCTGAACAGAAAATCAAGTTGCATGTCACAGTTATGCCGAAGTATGCGTGTACCAATGCCATCTGCGCTGGTGCAATTTGGCAAAGGATCAGCCTGGAGTCACGTCAACTTCCATCTGAATTGGTGCAGTCTGACAAGGGATCAGAGCGCAGTCATCTTGAGCAAAGAAGTGCTCAAGGCAGATGGCATGCAAAAGCATGGAGCGCGCACCCAGCAGTTTTCCATGTGGAGGTTTGTGAGCGAGCTGAGAGCTGGCGGGGCCGTTGCCTGCGTCCAGGTCACGTCCAGCCGATGCAGCCTCAGCAGGCGAGACAGCCCCTGCACGCCGGTGTCACTCACACTTGTGGCGCGCAGGTCCAGCTCGGTCAGCTGTGTCAGGGCTGCAATGCCGGCGCAGTCTCTGTCCCCCACTTTCATGTCGACAAGCCTGAGAGAGGCCAGCCTGGTGAGGGACAGCAGCGGCCCCACCTCCAAAGCAGTCCCTGCACCAATCCAGAAAAGATCCTCCAGCAATATTTGAGATGTATTAAACCTTGGCCATTGCTCAACAGCAAGTCATTAGAAACAGGGACTGAGTGGGCTGTTGCAGAGTGAGGAAGAGGACCTGACAGGTCAAGGCTGGTGAGGCAGGTGAGAACGGACAAGTGCTGGCCAGCTCTGGGGGTGAGTCGCGTGCATGCATTGAGGTTTAGGTCGCAAAGTGTCGATGAAAATGGCGCAAGTAACGCGAGCCTGTCATCACGGAGACGTTTGCACTGCTGCAAGTGCAGTGTGTGCACGGCCCTGCCAGTCACAAGCCGCAAAAGTGAATCACCCAATCTTGCCAAGAAAGCTAAGAGATTGTTGGACTACCCCTGACATGACCACTCGAACTGCTTGATGAACGGCATAAGAAAACTTGGATATTGCTGACCTGAAGCGTGAGATGGCAGCAAGCCAGGCACCTCCATCTCCAACATGATGTTGATCTGCCAACCGGATGGAGGTAGCACATGGAGCGAATGTGCCCAGCTGAACATGGTTGACTCTCTTCTGCTGCAGGAGGCTGTCCAGCAGTATGTTGGCGAGGTGCTCTGGAAGCAGCTGCCCATGGCACATATCCATAGTCAGAGGGCGATCAGAGTTTGGAAAACTCTCTAGCAGTCAAAGAACAACAAGCACTGACCTCTTGCAGGTACTCAAGGAGGGGAACGGTCTCAGGATGTAAATTTTTCCTTGTAAAACTCACCATGATCTGCTTGCGTTGGATGCGCCAAAATTCATCAGCCAAAACAGCCTGAGCAAGACAGTTGGGTGCATAAGAAAGACAGGCACAGCAAAAGCAACTCAAGCATTGAATAATTTTGCAATCATTAGCAACTAAATTCTAGTTTGCGGCATGTAGAATTGCCAGGGACTCGTACATACATACCTCGATGCAGATGTCCACCAAGGAACTCATCAAGCCAATGTGGTATCAAAGCTCATAGGCAGGTCAATGACCTGGCAATGCTCGGGCAAATGTACAATGATGTTGATCTCAAAAGCATTGGAGGGCAATTTTTTCCTTCAAAGCCCGACACGAAGGAAAAGCTCCTCCAGAGATCCTCAGCTTCCCCCTTGTGCGCAGTTGCTCTGCTTTTGGTACAACGTCGGAAGCTGTCCAAAACATGCTCTTTCATCTAAGTATTTTACTCTTTGAAGATCTGCGACAGGAGGAGCTGTGCCCGCTGCAGGAGCTGCCTGCAGTCTGAAGGGCAACGGTGCCAAGTAAATAGCGTTCGAAGCGCCTTTCGCGAAAGGCACCCCGGTACGTGCTCCATCGGAGGCTTCAAAATGACAGGTGGTTGTATGGATTGATCGGGGCGAACATCTTATGTTCCATAGGATATTGGAGTTGGATTCTCGCAGTGGATGTTTGAAACTGCGTGGATCGCCCCTTTTCTTTGAAGTGGAGGCGGGATTGTACTGCAGCCACAGGATCGGGCTCATAGCCAGGGCCCCAAAGTTTGCAAACTTGTTATGTGGATACAAGCTCAAAATCATATGTGATAGGCCATAGCATTGGAATGCATTCCGATACACTCCATGTCGAATGGTGCACCCCATCCGATGCAATCCCGTATCGTCCACCGAGTCTCGCAACGCCCTAGAAACACTACTGCTGCATACAAATCTAAGCATCTCAATTTTACAGCGCAGCATGAATATCTTATCATCGATTTACTTGAAATGGCAGACTCTAAAGCCCATGAGGCGGTACACAGACCAGCATTGGACGAGTTGACGTTAGACGATACACTGCACCAGTATGACGAACTGATAGAGATCACCTTATTATTTGCTTGCAGGTGATTTGGGGCTGTCACACATAGCTGAGCCAGCACCCTGCCTTTTCTAGAAGCAAGGTACGGCCAGACAGGACGAACTTACAGGCTTGGCCAGTAGATGCAATCCTGCTTCCACTATCAGGCTTGAGTAGCATTCTGCATGCACATTGCAACACCCTTATTGCATTGGATTGATCGCACCATGCGGTTTGTGCAGGAGCGATGGGGGGTGCAGTGGTAGGCGGCGAGTCTGAGAAGACTTACACAGCTAACTTCACATGGTACATGTTTTTCAGCTGCACTGTTGCAGGTGCGACTGCGTCCCTGGATAGTCGTCCGCCCCTGTTAACAGGACCTGCACAAATATATTGTAAGGTAGTTTTTATGAGAAGATCTGACCGCATGCATGTTGTCGCCTTTTGCAGCCAGCGGAGGAGCGCTCTTCGGATGGGACAATGTGAGGCTCCTCTTGACAGTAATAAGTCTTAGCATTGCTTTCATATTCCCAGGTAGCAACATTGCAGCAATGGCTGACCTACAGCTGCCTTGGTAATTGGCTGCAGGGTGTCACGGGGGGAGTTGTATCAATGAAGGGCTTCCTGGAGAAATTCTTCCCGGACATTCTGACCAGGGAATCAACGCAGGTAGGTGTTTGCACAAAGGGTGCAGTGCTCTAGCGGCCAAGGTAATGGATGTCGTTGACATTCCTCAATTGATGAGGATCATGCAGAGGAAGAACGGGTTCTCATTTCTGCCCTGGTTGGCATGACAGGTTGGCGATCTGTACTGCACCTATGATGATCAGAGGATCCAGTGGTTCACCTCCAGCCTCTTCCTTGCTGGGGCTGTCACTGAAATCTCAGGCACTACAGGTGTGTCCTCCGGCATGCAGTCAGCTCTTTTCTTTGGCAGTGCTGCAAGGATGTCTGGTGACATTGAATGTGAGCGCTGCATCGGGTGTGATTGGAATGCTTTGGTGCCGCAGCTCGCCTCAACAGGAACTACGGAAGGAAGTTCACCATGTTTGCCTCCGGCATCATGTTTGAGATCGGAGCAATTCTGCTGGCAGCCGCAGAGCACTATGTCATGCTCATCTTGGGGCGCGTCTTCCTAGGCATTGCGGTGCGTTGCATCCCAAATCCACTTCTGCATGTTTCACAGGGAGCATGCGAGTTTGAGTTTGGGCAGAATGTCATTAGATTTCAATGTGTGTGGAGGGGGCTGAGCGCTGCGTGTGGGATGCAGATTTCATTTGCCAGTGTGTCGGTGCCGATGTACAACTCTGAGATGGCGCCTCCTCAGCTGCGTGGCAGGCTGAGTCAGCTCTTCCAAGTAGTCCTCACCTTTGCTATCTTCGCCGCCCAGGTCCCAACCCCTGCCTCTGCTCGCTGTATGCCAAATATATACAGTGGTACTCATTCTGAAACCCACACTTTTCAAGAACTGGTTTTAAAAAAAATTCCCGCAGTCTTCCCGCCGGAAAACTATTTCTAAGCCATACCGCAGGCTCATAATGTATGAAGTGAGATTTTAAAATGCGTAATACAGTGGCTTCAAGCATGCACATTGAGCTCTGTGGATGAATTAGGAGTGAGAGGATGTCTCTGAGGGCTTCATGCTACATGCATAGCCTCATGCATGCACATTGAGCTCTGTGGATGAGTCAGCAGTGAGAGGATGTGGGTGTGTGGCAGGTGATCAACATTGGCACGGAAAAGCTGTATCCGTGGGGGTGGCGCCTGTCTTTGGGCTTGGCTGCTGTGCCAGCCACCACCCTGCTGCTGGGAGGCATCTTCCTGGATGATACTCCCAACAGTCTCATTGAGCGCGGGCACCCAGAGAAGGTGCGCAGAAGATGGCTATTCACTCGGTGACTAACTGTTATTCATATCCAGCAAATCTCAAACCCTTCTCTGTGTTCCAGTGTTGTTGTGAAGGCTTCCTGGCTTCCAACAAAAGTGTTCCAAAGAAGCCAGAATGTGCTTCTGGTTCCTTTTATGTGAGGTTTGCTGGGTGTTCTGGTCGTGCAAAGCAAGCTGAGCAGCAGGAATGGGATTGTGTGACAGGCGAGGCGGGTGCTGGAGAAGATCAGAGGCACAACTGATGTGGACGAAGAGTATGCAGACATTTTTGAGAAGGCCGAGCTGGCCAAGCAGGTCACCAACCCATGGACTCTGCTCCTGTTCCACAAGAAGTACAGGTGAGCCCACGCTCCAGCTCAGCTCCATATATATGTTAAGAGTTGTCTCGTAACACAATGCTCACATCTCACCCTGATGATCTCAGTCAATTCCCTTAGTGGTGTTGGTGTGCAGGCCACAGCTGGTGTGTGCAGCATGCAGCACTCTCTTCCAGCAGTGGACCGGTATCAACACCATCATTTTCTATGCGCCACAGCTCTTCCTGTCCCTTGGGGTACGTTCATCTTCATCTGCTAGTTTCTCCTGGAGCGGCAGCAAGCTCGTCAAAGTGCTGATCAGAACACTCCTTTTCTCATGCAGGGCTCAAGGACCGACGCGCTGATCGCCACGGTGGTTGTTGGCCTCTGCAATCACTTCAGCACGTACGTGAGCTTCTGGTCGGCCGACAAATTTGGCCGGCGCTTCCTCTTCCTGCAGGCAGGAATTCTCAAATTTCCCATTCCCCTCATGTACAGCATACAATGCTGCATGCAATCCTCATCTTCAAATCGTGCCAATATTGAATGCGTGGCACTTCTTGTGACCTGTATCTTGTGTGTGCAGGCGGGTGTTCAGATGCTCATTGCCCTTCTTGTGATAGCGATCTCGCTAGCCCTCATGAACCCAGCGCCCAGCTGGCTTGGCTGGTACATAATGGCCTTCATCCTGCTCTTTGACTCCGCCTATGCCTGGTCCTGGGGCCCTCTGGGTTGGGTCTATCCCTTTGGTGCGCCTTCGCTCTTCCATTTTTTTTTAATAACCATTATTGCATACACACTTGTTCCAGCCCTCAGGGCTCGGTGCTCTTCCATTGATTCACTAAATTCAATCAATTAAGTTTTCCATTGGCATCGAAATGATGACCTGCAAGGCAGGTCCACCTTGCAGCATTAGTCTTCATACTGTCATCCATGTAGCACGGTGGCTGCATGCAAGGCTGAGAATCTGACCAAATGTTTGTGTGCTCTGCCCAGAGATCCAGCCTCTTGAGACTCGCCCAGCCGGCGGAGCAGTGGCATCCCTCATGAACCTGCTATTCTCCTTTGTCATTGGGCAGACCTACCTCAGCATGCTCTGCACCATGAAGGTGTTATCCTCCCACTGCCTGCCTGCAAGAATTGACTGGCTGAAAAGGAGCATTTGGCACGGCTGCAAATAATATCAATATAAAGTGTTTTGATGTTAACATGGGAGCATTGCATGAATGTTCAGATGCGCAAGCCTCAAACTCTGCATGTGCTGTGTGCGCAGTGGGGCGTGTTCCTCCTCTTTGCCTTCTGTGTCCTGGCAATGACTATTTCTGTGGCCCTCTTCTTCCCAGAAACCAAGGTTAGCTTGCAACTATTCATGAGTAAATGCATGGTGTCAGTCTCCCAAAGCCTCATGCAGGTGTAACATTTGCAAGCATCCATCACATGACCTTTCTGGCGCTGTATTGAAGCTGCTAACCTTGTGTTACCGGTGCAGGGGGTCCCAATTGAGGACTGCCCCTTTGTCTTCAAGAAGCATTGGTACTGGAAGAAGTACGTGCTGCCACCTGGCTGTGCCAAATTTTACAATATTTTGCTTCAAGAAAGTGTCTAAGGACATGGACTTACTTGCACCTGTGGAGAATGACATCGTCCACTTGTTGATGCAGGTTTGCCAACATCAAGGATCCCCACTCCCTTCAGGAGCGAATTCTCGAGCAGAAGAGAGCCGCCGAAAGGGGAGTCACTGCCGAGAATGTGAGTGTCTCCCTCTGAATGCTTGCCTGTGTGTTAAATAATAAGCCCATCATTAGCAAGTACATATTGACATGGACAATCGTTGAGCTGGTTTCTGTGCTGATGACTACAGGGCGCCAGCAATGGAGTGGATGGCGACGCAATCAATGAGATTGAGATGCGCAGGGCCGAGCAGTGAGTTTGACACTGCCGGTGTGTCCATACTCCGGAGTGAGAAACCAACTTATGCTTCCTCTGGAGCGGCAAGTGCTGCAGCCCATAAACTTGCCATTGCCTGCAGTGGGGCGGTGGGACGGCTCTGCAGGCCTATGCTGGGGTGGACTTTGTCCCTCACAACTGCTGGTAGAAGTTTTCTTTCCAGCTGCACAAGCTGGAGGTGATCACTGCAATCAACTCATAATTTTGAAGAAGACTGTATGTCTCCAACGGCGGATGCAGATGAGGAGCTACTGGCATGCAGCATCATTTTTTTGTGCCAACATTGAAGCTGGCAAGCAGTTGCTTTGTATCGTGTATTGTGTGCCTGTCAGTCGGGCCAAAAATCATGCCGTCGAAAGTTTCTGTGGCCAATTGAACGAATGCGCCACTAAGATGAGTGCATTATTATGGGATCCTGGTCTTGGAAGGGATTTCCGCTTGAAGTATCATGCGGCATCCTGCATGTCTGCAATGTGTTATCTATTTTCTTTGCACGTTGTGCATGCAATAGGCGTGAACAAATGTACCAACATGCTTGAAGGATATTTCCTTGTGTCTATGGCAGCTCACTTTCATTTTGGGTGCATCGGAAGTCAGCGGTATGCTTCAGGAAGTAGATTGTACTGGATGAATTGGACTGAGGACATTTAATACTGCAAATTTAGAGGCAAGCTTGGAGTGCCAGAAATAGGAAGACACTGATTGAAATATTGATAATGAGTTGTCAATCTGCATTCTGGTTTGCATTCTTGGAAGGTGAGGCTGTATGTCTAATGCTTAGTCGTTGCTGGTGACCCTTCGCTCAGCCAGGCACATCCCACTGGGATTGATGGATACATTCATTCGATGAATTTATGTGTAAAAGAAATTTAAGCTCCGCATGCACGTGAGTGCCCCAGGATGTGCTGCATGACTTCTTCATGGCAACCATGTCTTATGCACTTCATTTTGAATCAGTCAGTGCGCTTCAGGCTTCATGCCAACCCATTCTGCCCTTGTGGCATGCACATGACATCCGCTGATGTCATCATTGCTGAGTCACACCCTTCCAAATTTTGATCTCTCGAAAATTTTTGAGAATGCTGTTGCCACAAAGGCCCAAGAAAAGACACGCGGAAATAAAACGAAGTTTGCTGCAGATTGCTTGACAGTATCTGTTGTTTCACTACAATGTCAGACGTGGAGTGGGGATGCTGTAAAATGATCAGGCAATAAGTTGCTGTTGCTGTGAGACAAAACTCGCATGAACGCAAATTTTCAGACGAAAAGATTCCAGATTTACTGCCCCAAAATTAATACGCTTTTCCTGACTAAATCCTTGGTCTGAGCAATTCCCAGCACAATGGCTCTAGAAACCGAGAAGAGAAACCTCCTCATTTTTTTCGGTGTGCTAGCTTGCATCCTGATAGGTACACAGATCTTCAGCTACAACAAGCTGACGAGTAAACCCAGCATCAGAGAAACGAGCCTCACAGGTGCGCACGCATGGCAGGATGCGTTTGTGCAGAGCAGCGCACTGTCCCGATGAACCCAGATGCTGAGTAAGATATTATGAGGTGCAGGTAACTTTGGAGAGACTGACCAGCTCACGACCAAAGATGGCCCGTCGCAGCAGGCTCAGCAAGTTGGGGGACAACCCGCACCCCTGAAAACAGCAACCAAGGTAAAAGCACTGCTCCCCTATTGAAAGTGCTCTCTCAGATGCAAGGGGTGAACACAAGTACCAGCCTTTGTTGCCATACAATGACCGTTAATTAAACCTCCTGCATTGCTGCTCATTTGAGCTCTCCTTCGGCGAGTTCTGACAGGCAGGGCTGCATGCACAGGACAGTGAAAGCACAGTGGCTGGCGTCAAACGCGCAAGGGTCTTCTTTGATATTGCGCCTTTCGGCGATCACCAGGGCGGAAGGATTGTATTTGAGCTATACAATGATATCACAGCAGCCACTGCGGAGAACTTTAGGCAGCTGGCCACTTGTGAGCATGGCGTTGGGACCAATGGAAAGCCTCTTTGCTACAAGGGTATGTAAACTTCCTTACCTTCACAACATGAATCGGAGTCAGACTGCTTTGAAGTGAGTTGATTCAGCTCTGTTTCTGTGCAGGAAGCACATTCCACCGCATCATTCCCAATTTCATGATCCAAGGTAACCCCGTGCTTGTTCGGGAAACCCCCATGCCTGTCAATCTACAGATGTTCGTCTGCCAGGACCATTGGCCTCTGAAGTGTGTGGTGCGCTCTTGACACATCAATGGATTTCTTACTTGCAGGAGGGGACTTCACAAAGGGGGATGGCACGGGCGGAGAGAGCATATACGGCTCAAAGTTTGATGACGAGAACTTCAAGATGAAGCACACAGAGCCTGGCACCCTGAGCATGGCAAATGCCGGCAAAAACACCAACGGTAAATTGTTGGAAGATTTGAGATGAACTTGCACATGTCGGCACATGCACTTGGCCTGGGAATTCACGAGCTTTAATCTGACACGTGCGGTTGGTACTCTTCTGTGCAGGCTCACAGTTCTTCATCACAACTGTGGCGACGCCCCATCTGGATGGCAAGCATGTGGTGTTTGGGCGTGTCATAGAGGGAATGGACTTGGTGCATGAGATTGAGTCTGTGGGCGACAGCAGCGGCAAACCACGCGTACCTGTCACCATAGCTGACAGTGGAGAGCTGACTGGCTTCTGAGATACCTCATAATTCCCAGCCCAGGCCAGTGATCTTACACAGTGGCTGCATAGGAGCTGGAATGTTTGTCGGCCATGAAGGTGCAGTCAAAAAGGTGTTTGGGGCTGAGCTGAGGGCATGAGCGGACGCTATCAATATGACAGATTGAAGGATCGCATGGAAGTCCTAATTTGCAGGTCCAAGGCCATCGGAATGAACAACGTTCATCACATTGAGTGGCTGCTATAGATCGTTGTCTTGGAGAACCGGCAGCTTGTAACTGAGGGATATCTTATCATCGTAGCCAGCCTCGCTGAAGGGGTCCCGGTACACAAACATGAAATGGACATGGCCCCCTGTCTCCCCAATCCCACACAACACCTGCCCGCACAAGCATGCACATCAGCACCCTATCGCTTCAGGCTTGGTAGGCACAATCAGCACAATCTTCCCTTGTTGTGCAGATGGTGGTGCAGACCTGTGCGGGCTGGGTGAGCTGGCTGCTGTGCAGGCTCTTTGTGAAGTGCTTCACTTGCACTATGGCGGAGGCAGCATCCCCATTCCTCGCCGCCTCCCGCAGCCTCCCCTCTGGAGCCGCCTCACTGCACATCAGAATCCATCCAACTCAGCAGCCTACTTAGTAAGTTGTACTAAGTTTTCATTGTTTGCACGGTCTACACTAGTAGTCCATATAGCATATCTGGTGCCCCGAAAACGGAGATCTTCATGGCCAGGAATGCTGCAGCTCCAAAGCCTTTCTCAGTGCAACATCAGAGCAGTAGGGAGGGCCGTCAGGGCAGAAGGTGGTGGCGCGCCTGAGGGGCTGCGCATCGCGCGCGACGGCTGCAGGCAGCACTTCGAGGCTCTGCACCTCGGTGGCCAGCTGCAGCTGCTCGGCAGCCACCTGCAGGTGCAGGTGCCCGTGCTTGGTCGTCACCAGCGTCATCGTGGCGCTGATGCTGCGCAGCTTGTCCACTATGGCCTGCGCACAACCACCCGCTATTTTCAGAGCTGTTGTGACACACTGTTCCTGCCACAGGCAAGGTGCGTCTGCAGACAAGCTGCAGCCACCCCTCGATATGGTCCGGTGACATTGAATGTACGCCTGGGAGTGCGAAACAGCCAGATCTGGCTTTCACAGGAAAGCATCAAGGGTTTAGCAAAGAGCAGTGAGGAGCAAGACCCAAAGCCTGCCTGACGGGCCACATCAGTCGACGTTGGAAAATGCAAGGTCTGCGGTCAGGGAGCAGATTGAGTCCTTGTGAAGACTGCAGCTGATTCTGTTCAGCCCTGGGATGGTAAGGAGATTTACCTGGAGGCGCTGGCCCTCCCCCTGGAGGTCCAGGTAGAAGGGGCAGACTTGGGTGATGTCCTTGTCCATCACCAGGCGATCGATCTCTGTACACATGGGAACACCGGCATTCACCATCTAGCCTGACTCAACACGGGTCCAAGGCTACAATTTGCTCAACAAAATGCTGGGTGTTGTTGGCACAAGCAGAATAACCTGCTGGAAGGTGAGGCTTGCTGATGGGCAAGTCTTGGACCATGTTCAGATTCAATCCTCTGCATGTGAATGTCAGGAAGGGCTTTGAGACTGGCGGCGTGTTCGTCCCAGTCGGCACAGCGCGCATTGCGAGCTTGACCTGCGCATGGCAGCAGCATTCAAACGTGGTGTACCACTGGCAATATTCGTCGAATACTGAGTTGAGTAGCATGTACTGTGAGTGTCTGGATGACTGGAGTCTAGTGCAGTAGAGCAGGCTGCATACCTCCAAGCTATCTGCATCATTTGCTCCAGCTGCTTGCAGCACGCGCCGCAAGAGCCCCACCTCCAGCTGGAAAGCAATAAGGTTGTGGTGTCGACTGTCACAAGTGTATGTGCTTGGCTCAAATAGAACTTCCTGCAGCGGGATGCTTGGTTGATCAGCTCCAGGAGACATTGAAAATGGTGACATCAGAAACTTGGCATAACGAGATTCTTTACGAGGTTTTATAGGCGTACAATTGCCCAGCGAGCGCATATCAGCATGCCATCAGCATCCAAGGTTGTCTGGATCAAGTGCACATCCTCACGACTGAGGAGCATGTGGCACGCCTTCCCATGGCGTTCTAGGGCTGGACAGATCCCTGCAAAAATTACATACACATTAATGTAGCTCTGTCTGTCTGTCTTGATCATTGGCAGGACAAGATGCACACTGACCTTTTTCTAGCGTTCGAAGTCCACGATCGGTGAAGGTCGCTTTAAACTTCATGACATATTCCAGGCATCATTGCTAGTCATTCCTGACGATCTCTTCAATATTTATTGTTGTTGATCGCTGGTGGGACCTGAATAAAGTGCATGTGCATGCACGTGGTCGCAATTTTTGAAACACAACACAGCAGCTGCAAAGTGCGATCCTGACAAATTAATGTGATGACGATAATCTCAGATAACCACAGATATAAGAATTGCAGCATAAGTGTGATTGTGCGATTTTGATGCAGTACGCAAAGGGTTGTAAACGTATGCCACTAGGAAGTTTGGTCCAGATCCATTCAAACTTGTGCCTTCCAACTTATATATATAAATATATATATATATATATATATGTCGATCTGATGCAAGATTTCTGGTCTATGTGAGGTCAGACTGGCATGGAGAGACATTTAAACGGGCCCAGAAAGCTCCTCATTGGACTTGCTCTCACCATTTTGTTGAACGCCAGTGACCGCAGCTTTGCGATCGATGTTCCCGTACTTTCACCGGCACAAGATCTCACACCCTGGATCTTGACAAATGGGGGTCAGGTCAGTGCAAATTGCCACTCAAAAGAGGCAGGGAAATGCCAAGTTATACCACAAACCTGACAAAGTATGGATTTGCAACAGGTGGGATTTGAAGTTGGGAGCGTAAATGTCGAGGGACTACGGGGAGGCCTGGCCTTGCGTGACTTTAAGCAGGGTGAAAGTGTCACATCAGTACCGCTGAAAGTTGCCATCAATGTGGGACCTGCGCATTATACTGCTGCGGTATGTGCATGTTCTATTCAGTGACGCATAAGTGACTACAGCACAGCATTGTCTAGGCCACCATTTTACATAAGGCTGGAAAGCTTTCACAGTGCGCTCGTGAGATATTCTCCAAGCGGGGTGTGCCCTGTACACACGCAGGAACTGTCCGCGCAGCTACTGGGCATCTTTTTTCAGAACCCAAAGAAGCTGCAGTTTTGGGCGCCGTACCTGAGGAACATACCCACTAAAAGCGAGCTGTACAGCAAATATCTCTTCAAACGCAAGCATGTGCCGCTCTTGCAGGACAAACAGATGGTTAGATTAGACTCCCTTTAAAATGTTGAGATGAGCTCACATTGATGATGCTGATATACATAGTGTGCCTTGCACACTACGTTGGCATTGCATCTGGCTGAAGTAGATGCTTCTGGGGCGACAGGAGGCTTTTGTGACACGGGTGCTTGATTGGACAGAGCACGTGTTCAATGGCACTGCACCCGTGGAGGCTGATCGCACATTTGCCTCTTTGCGGCAGTTTCCTCAATCCAAGTTGGTCATGCTCGAGGACTTCTCACACTATGCAGCTCTGGTGGGTAACAAGGAAATCTTTCATGGCTTTGAATAGACACAAAGAGACTGGCGCCCTTTGCCCTAACATGCTCTGACTATCCTGCAGATGGACTCCTATTCCTTTGGGTTCCCAGATGAGACAGGGCAGCCTCGACGGTGGCTCTTGCCCCTGATGGACATGTTAAACCATGAGAGCAATGGCAATGTCAACGTCATCAAGGACGACAAGACCCAGTCCTTTGTCGCGGTGGCTCTCACAGACATTAGGTGAGCAAATTTGGTACCAGACTACCAACAAGAAGCTTTACTAGAACTTTCCAGCCAGCGTGCATGCATTGAGTGCGTTTGGAATTGTTTTTGATGCTTGCAAACAGAACAGCTCGATAGACTCACATAAACCTAAAATTTCAATGAGGCAAACACTGCTGCTCGGCAGGAAGGGCCAAGAGGTGACATATAGATACAGCTGGAGCATAAATCGCAATGACAAAGCCCTGCTGAACTATTTCTTTGTCCACGATCGGCGGCCACCCCTGCTGTGTGCTGTGGATCTGCCAGTGGGGTACAGGACGCTCTGGGAAGATATTGAAGAGCCCCCTGATGACTCAGATTATTCCCCCGGAGGCTCTCTGTGCACACAGGTACTGTATGTCTATTGGGTGGCCTCAATGTACTCAAACAAGGCGAGCTTGGCTGTATCTGACGTGTCCACTCTTGCCTGCCAAATATGCGATTGACATGCATTTAACTGCAAACTACGTGTCCACTCTTGCCTGCCAAATATGCGATTGACATGCATTTAACTGCAAACTCATGTCTTGATCTGTATCTGCTGGACAGGAGGAGCTGCAACGCCTTGAGCAAATTTTGGCGAGCTTTCCCACCAGTGAGGCTGAAGACAGGGCTCTGTTGGACAGAAACACCCTGAAAGACTGGCGAGAGCAGATGCTGGTGAAATACAGAGTCCTGCGGAAGGAAGCTTTACGGGTGACAGTTCATTCCATGCAGGAGGCTTTGGGCAAACCTGCAAGAGCCCTCAATGTGGCATCCAGTGTAGGCAGCACCCCTCCAGGCCGCACCAATGTGTTGTCTGACACAATTAGTGAACTGTGACAGCAGTCCTGGCCAGCACTGCAATTTGTTTGTATGTTGAAGTAGTGTAGATATAGATGTAGCTGTGTTTTTTAATTATAGATGTGCAATTGTTGTCATTCAAAATTTATTCCTGAGCTCCTGAAGTTTGTTATTACCATAAAGCCTGTAGCTAGCTAGGAACATTGTTTCCACACTGGCAGAAACTTTCATTGAATGTAGTGCACTTTCCTCCATCCTTAGAAATTTGTTCGCAGAACAAATCGCTCCGTGAAAGTCATCCACACAAGTGCAGCAGAGAGCTGCCTATAGATGCTTGTGCATGTATAGTTTTGGCTCTAGCAAGACTTCTACTGGGCTTTGCCAATATTTATTGAGGCGCTCTAGAATTGCTCTAGGGTCCCGATGTAATCGTAGCCCCATGTAGCCTTCTTGCATCCCTATCACAGTGTACCTGTGCATGCCATTCTTATTTCAGAGACAACACCACCTTGTGCTTCTGTGTCGCGATAAATCAGCTTTTAAAAATTTCAATCGTACAGAACATGGATATCATGAAAATAGAATTGGGCCAAGCAGATCTCGCTCACCCTCCAACACTTTGCTCTGAAGATATCAAATATTCAAAATTCTGCTCCTTTAATTCTTCCTGGCTCAGTCCCTCTGCCTGCGGGGCTGAGCAGTGTTACTGTGACTATCATTGGAGCACAACAGGGACAAAGCTAAATATTGTCTGTGGGCAATGGCAGCGCAATCACCTTGGAGTACACCCAGGGCACACCCTGTTCCCCAAACCTTGAGACACCAGTCATCGCTGCGCTCACATCAATATGGACTGTCAGATTCCGCCCTGCATGACATCAGAAATACATTCCATGATCATGCAAGATTGTCAGCGTTAAGGTTGTTGATTTTTGCGAAATCAATGTGCAAGTAGGGACTGTTAATATGCTAGAGGGCGACCAGCAGGCAATTTGCCCACACCTGTTTGCTGCGCTGCCAATGCCTCACTGCTCTCCAGTCTGTGCAGCTTGGCCAGAGCATAGCCGCCCGGATAATTTTGCAGTGAAACAGCCGTCATCAGCACAGTTGCTGCCAGCGTTGCCGCCAGAAGCGCCACAGCACACCAGCACCCGAATCGCCAAACTATCGACTTTCTCCGGTTGATCCAGAGCCGCCACGCTGCAGCTGCTGCCGCAACGTTGAAAAGCGGCAGCACAGGTAGAAGAAACCTCACCTGCATGGGCAATTAGTCATGTTTCAGATATCCTGCTCTGGTGATAGTTCCATATGATGCTTGGCAAAGCAGAAAAAGGATCTCGTCATCAATTTGGAGCAGATTGATTGTACCTCCTTGTGTGGGAGGAAGGAGTAGAGAGCAATATATAACGCCACGCATGCGAGGTGAGGCCTCAAGCGCCGTTCTAGCAGGACCCCCAGCGCAGCCAGCGGCAGAGCTCCCAGCAGGGCCCTCGGCAGGGCGGACGTCCAGTACCAATGCAGCGGCATCACACCCCACTCTGAACTCCTGCACGCCCACACAACTGATCACTTCCCCATCGAGCAGCATCTTCTCCTGCCAAGGTAAAGAAGGATTTCACAGGGCTTGGTGAATAGTCAATAGGGTGGTGCACCTGTTCTCAGCTGTGTTGAACCACAGCACCTCTCCCTCCGGCCACAGCCAGCGGCCCCAGAAGACTGAGTCAACGGATACAGTCAGCGCCAAGCTGGCAGCTGCAGCCGCTATCCCAATCAGCAGGCCCCTCACCAGGGAGATCTGCCTTGAGGCCACCATGTGCAGCCCCACCAGGCCCGCCCATGGCAACAGATCGCACCGCAGCACAATCTGGGCCACAGCAGCCAATTGAAGGTCAGGTCACTGCTTATTTCTACGCAGCTGCATGCAAAAATTGTTGGGTATGTGGACATTCAGTCATGCAGACAATGTCATCTTGAGAGTCGTCAGTGCTTACCACAGAGAAGGCAAGAAGCAGGATGGTCCTGTGAGTTCGCCGGCCAGCGAGCCACTCTGCATGTGCAACGCTGGCACAAGCGAGCGCAAAGGTGTTGGGCAGGGTACGGCTTGCATAAAATGGCAGGTGGAACTGCAGTGCAGTGATCAGGATGAAGGCAGTACCCACTGGCCGTCCCAATTCAGCCTGGACTGCCTTCCCAAGGTAGAACAAAGCTGCGACCACTAGGACTGCCTGTGTCCAGAGATGGAGTGAACGCCTCTCCATAGTGAGTGAGAACCAGAGTCAGGAAGATAAGTCCCATGGTGAGGTGTCTGGGGAGGGCCACGTACCAGGGTAAGCCTAGCAATGTAAAGGCATGCAAGCCTTGAAAAGCCCAATGCAACCGATGCTCTGCAAGGCGCCGCACAGATTGCAGCTATTGCTGCTGAACCTGCACCAAGACCAGTGAACTATCTTCCTTGGATTACAGATCGCAAGCTGGTATGACTGCGTACAAGATGAACGGTTCCATGCTCAAGACAGAGAGGTGGTGTTATGCTTACCAACGAATGTGCGCGGTACAACGCCTGGAAACGACTTGTGGTCATACTCTGCTAAATAAGTGCCATGAAATAGCAGATCGTGGACGGCTTGCAGATTGAAGCTTTCCTCTACTTTCGTGTACGGGCAGAGGAAGACATGTAGAAAAGTGACGGCCAACAAGAATGCATTCGCGACCTGCTCAAGTAATCACGACATTCACATGAGCAATTCGTGATAAAACGACAATCTGCAGTAAGACATCCAGATGGATCTCAAAAAAAGCCCACCAAAATACTATAATTTCGATCTGCTCACCATAAGTGCGCCTTGCGCTTCTTCTTTCAACTCACCATTTGTATCTCGATCACGCGCTCAACTTTTCTTGATTTTTGTTGAGCAAATTATTGTGAGGATATAGTCAAGCATCATAAACAATATAGCAAGATCAAGCTTTGAAATATTTGTGTAGCTCTCGTGTCCAAGCTTGATCTAAATCATCCAATCGCCTATCTCAAGGATAACAATCCAACTCATTGAAAGCTGCAAAGGAACCAATTTAGGGTTCTTCTTCTTCTTGTTCTTGAGGAGAAATTGATGAAGTGTTTTGTGCAGATTATGTACAGCGGCGTTCCATTGACTTTCTTGGAGGAACCGTGCATTGTGCTCTGATTCAGATCTGAAAAGCGTCCAAAGATGCGATGACATATGCTGATGCCACATGAAGCATCTGTGATAGTATGCCATTGTTGACGGCTCCACTGATGTTTTTGGCTGTGTAATTTCTGCAATTTCATTGTGCAATGGGCTCCAAATATGCTTTTGCCAGGGCCACTGCTGTTGGCACGGTGACAATTACTTTTGTGCTGATGTTGTGCTTGACGTCGTCCTTCGTCTTGGGTAAGAATGCTGTGCCGAATCACGAGCACCCAACACCAAGTCCTGATCTCTACACCTGGCTGGATACGTTGGGAGCAACGGTGCGCCCAATAATGCTACCTAATTCTGGCCAGCATATTGCAGTACTCGAGCTCAAATTTTGCAAGATCAGCCGGTCATGGTATTTTCAAGTCCAAGCATGGAATCTTTATTCATAGATTCTGAGCAAATCAACTGCATTTTCACGCCAGTCGCTCACTGTCTGACTTGAATATTCGTGAAAGTACAACCCCGATTGACTTAGGCAATTTTATCGCCTGCATGCAAAAAACTTGTCACCATATGTCTCACAGCAGGACCACACAACCGCAGGTACACCTTGTTGTTGGGCCTGTGAATGAAGCCGGGCTGAGGGGCACAGTGGCCACCAAAGATATTGCCTCAGGGGAGCTCATACTGCAGATCCCTAATTCAGCCACCATAGATGTCGGCGACTACTCTCTCCCCGGTGCAGTAAGTCACTGCTACCTTTGCGATGGCAATTCAGAGGTAAAGCAGATGAGCAGTTTGCCGGATCTGGACTCTTGAACCTGTGCGTGAGTGAGCCTGCATGGGGTTTTCCAGGAGCTTGCGGTCCATCTATTCCGGCGCCAGCTGACAGACCCCAAGTGGAATGCATCATTCGAGCCTTATTGGAAGAGCTTGCCAGAATCGGGAAGCCTGCACAGCAAGGAAGTCTTTGAGAATCCAAAGCACAGAGAGCTGCTCCAGAACGAGTACCTGGTGCGCAAAAAATGTCTTTCAGACGCCGGAGATCATGACGAGCATGTACACATGTATTTGTCGGAAAACAGAGTGAATCTTTGGGTCAGTATGACTTGTGGGGGTGCTTTGTGAACAGGCTGCGTACGCTGAAGTCAATGCAAATTGGACCAGAGATGTGTTTGCAGGCAATGCGTCACTAGAGCCAGGAAAGATGTTCCCTTCCTTGCTTGCAGAGAAGCTGTCTGGCGCAGACAAGGTCACCTTTGAGGAATTTAAGCATGCCGCATCGCTAGTAAGTCCAGAGCATTCTTGACTACACTGACCAAATTCAAGTTGTGTAGCAATTACTCCCACAGAGATGGCAGGCAGGCTTATGATTGTCTCATGCTTGCAGACGGCTACATACAGCTTTGTGTTCCCCAATAAAGAAGGCCAGTACATGCGCGTCATGCTGCCATTATTTGATCTGATCAATCACAAGGGCGAGGGGGCCAACAGCTATGTGGGCAAGGATTCCACCACGGGTTCCTATCACCTCATTGCCTCAAAGGACATAAAGTAAGTCTCATACTCTTCTCTGCCATCTGAGCATGCTGTCGAGGTGCTGATAAGCACAGATTCTGGGCAGTCAAGACCATACACTGAAGTTCATCTCACGGGTGCTTGTGCAGGGAGGGAGAGGAGGTGACACACTGCTACAACTGGGACAATGAGCGCAACGACTACGCTCTCATAAACTACTTCTTCTTTCAGACCTTGGACCCGCCTCGGCTGTGCGCTCTAGACCTGCCCGATGGCAACCTGGATGGCGGGTTCACAGAGCCCGACGACCGCTACCTGCCCCATGAGAAGGGAGCCATTCAGGTAGGCTGTGTATGGGCACCATAAGACTGTTGCATTAGTAAATTTCCTGCCTCCTATTGCTTGGGGATTTCAGGATGTCCCTGACAGCTTGAAATTTCCTGTCATGACAAAGCTGAAGTGTCATGTGTGGCATGGGTGTGCAGGAACTGATTTCACAATTTGAGGCCAGGCTCACCACATTCCCAACAACAGAGGAGGAAGACGAGAAAATGCTGGCAAAGGAGGGTAGCAAGCTGGATTGGATCAGCCACAGGATCATTGACTTCAGGCGGGAGCGCAAAAGGGTCATTCGACTTACCATTGAGCGCCTCAGGGAGCGGGAAAAGACCGCCTACAGCCTGCTGCCGCCCAGCACAGGAGCAGACGCTTCCAAGGAAGAGCTGTAAATACTACAGTATGCAGTTTTGCTGGATCGAGCTCTTCATGAACTGTTTCTAGTTACCAGTTTGAATGTTCAGGGGAAGTGAAATTCAAGTATCAAGATGTCATGCAATGTCATGCAGCAAGCTATCCTGTGAGATAGTAAGTAGAGAAGTTGTAATCAGGACTGTAGCCTGCAGACATACAGAAACTGATATCATGTACCGCAGTCCGGTTCAACTTGTCCTCTTGAAAGTGGTCTTCAGAGCTTGCTCTTTACAAGGTTGGTAGCCAGCACGCTTTTCATCCTTCAAAGGGAAGTGTACACAATGCCTCAGAAACTGCATGCAGTGAACCACAGACACACACAACACCAGCTCCTTGCTGCCTTGTCGCCATCAGCTCCCTCCTCGCTGCCTCCACAGCAGACGCCAGAGATGCCTGCGCACAAGCAAAGTTTTCAACATTTAATTCCTGTTTATGTATGCAAAGCAAGAATGCTTCATACCATGTCACCTTAGAAGTGCGAACACAGCAGAAAGACAGACACATGCATCATGTCTGTTGGGTATCAATCGTCACCTTAATCAGTTCTCTGCACCGCTGAGGCCGTCTAAGCTGCATGCCCACTGCTTGCCAGTTTGCCGCCAACATTCCAGGAGCGGCACTCCTGCATGCAGGTCAAAGCATCATCTGCTCAAGCACTCAGTGCAACAACATCCACATAGGGTGCAAATTTCACCTGTGCTGCATGTCATGACCACAGCTCCGTTGTGCAGTTCACTATGCTACATTGCTCACCGTTGCTGTGCGCCCGCTATTGGGACTGAAGTGAAGACGACAGCTTTGGGGCCTGCTTCCCTCAGTTGGGCCAAGAAGCCCCTGTGGTCCTTGTCATCTGCCATGCCGACCACAAATGCCAGCGGCTGATCAGGGAAGACCTGAGCCAGGGTCTTCACCAGCGCCCCAGCGGATGCAGGGGTGTGTGCACCATCTAGGACAAGCCATGGAGGCTCCTGCTCTGAAGTGCTTGGGAGCCGCACCACCTGGCATGCAAACCACAGCATTTATCACCTGAACTAAATTTTTGCAACTCAGCAAATTTTCCACAGAAACATCCTGTCTTTTGCCCTTATGCGAGAAGGTGTGAGTAGAGAAAGTTGCTAAAAAAAGATAAATCAGGTACCTGGAAGCGCCCAGGCAGGGTTGCTGCGGACAATCCCTTCACTATGGAATCAGCGCTTATGTCCGGAAAGCCATCTTGCTGTAAGCAGCGAGCAGCCGCCACTGCTGTTGCTGCATTGTCTAGCTGATGGGACCCCATGAGCTGCAAGTCTACCTGTGCATCTGCAAGACAATATACCATTCTATCACCGCCACAAATGCGCGACCAGGGAATGGTGATCAGGCGGACAGATGGCAAAACTTGCAGCTTCCACATCAGGTGCAGGCAAACGGGCCTTACCTGTCAATTCTCCGGATATTTCTGCAGAAAAGCTCATCGAAGCCCTCTGTCGCCTCTGCCCCTCCACATCATCAAGACCCTTCTTGCACAAGACACACACTATTAGCAGAGCCATCAGGATCAAAGGAATTGCAATTACTCTCTTCACACTGTACTCTTACCTTGAACACGAGGTTCACCACATCTGACGCCTGCACAATCTCACACTCCTTCTCTGCTGCAGCTCTCTGGAGCTCCTGGAGCGCTTCTGCTTCTGGCTGCCGCGCAATGACTACTGGCCGCCCCTGCTTCATGATGCCTGCGGCGCCAGTCAAAAGGACGATCCTCAACCAACCGTTCTTGTCATTGACTTCAGAGGTCAGCTATTGCAATAAAGGTGCTTCAAGCAGAACCGCAGTGTCATTAAACGTTTTGACAATACTGTATAAGGGGTTGAAAATGCCTGCTTTGGCGGATGCTATCTCCTGAATGCTGTCCCCCAGAGCTTTCTGGTGTTCAAGGCCAATGGCAGTGATAATGGCCAGCTTCAGAGTGTCAGATGAGAAGACATTTGTTGCGTCACGTGCCCCTCCAAGGCCAGCCTCTACTATGGCAATGTCAACCTGGCAATCACAAATAATAGCTTCATGCAGAGCTCATCCATGACTCAGCAAACATTCTTGTTGCAGAGGGTCATGGAAGCCCCAGCAGGCATGACAGAAACTTTCATCCGTCTCGGGTCAAGGAAGGGCTATACTGCATTGCAGAAAGCATCACCTGCTGATTTTGAAAATACTTGAAGGCGAGGGCTGTCATGACCTCAAAGTGTGACAGAGCAGACCCTTCCTCATCCCGTGCTCTGACCAGACCAGCCTCCAATTTGCTGATGAGCCCATCAAAGGACGCCTCTGAGATGGCCTTGCCATCGATGGAGATGCGCTCCCGTAGGGTGGTCACATGAGGACTGCAGAACATTTGTCGTCAAGCCTCAGTGATCCAGGCAAATGCCTCGTATGCACTAGGAACCAGAAAGTACGACATGGCAACGGCAACAGAGCACAAATGTGAAATCTGAAGTTGATAAGTAGAAAATTCACACCTGGTGTATGTGCCCACACTGTACTGCGCTGCCTGCAAAACAGACGCCAGCATCGCAGTTGTGGAGCCCTTTCCCTTTGTGCCGGCCACGTGCACCACTTTCAATTCGTGGTGTGGATCCCCAATGGCGTGTAGAAGGCGGTGCATACGGCCCTGCATGCAAGGGAATGCTTGATGTCCTGGAATTAATCAACCAGGTTTGACGGGCAACAAAACCAGGGCCTGGTGAGCAAGCACATGTAGGCAGACTGCCTGACATCCGTGGTGCTTTGGGATGCAGGAATGTTCAACTCTGTGCAATCTCACCATATCAAACCCTCCCTTATCATCTTTACCAGCTCCAGCAGGCACTCCTTTCTTCTCGTGGTTTATGAAGCTCTGCAAGAAATCCTCTCCACCCATCGCATTGGTGATGAGCCTCCTGACCCACAGCACGCATGTCAGCTCGATTTGTGAGGCGCTGTGGTAATTAATGACATCTCCTTGGGTACATAAAGTGTGCCGATAAGCAGTAATCACCTTGCTCTGTGGTGAGCAAACAAAGACACGGAGGCCCTTGCAGACGCAGCGGAGAGGATCATGGATTATTTTGAAGAGGTCCTATCACCATATTGGGCTCGGCCACTCAAAAACCAAACCAGATCTCTGAAGGGGATCTGATCAGGAAGAATTCATCAGGCGAGAAAACAAAGCATCTATGTATTGGCAATTCTGTAATCGATATGCAAGTCAGCTGAGCAATTAAGACGATGATAATTCCGTTCCGAAAAGGTTTGGCAAGATGTATGCTGCAGCTGGGATGGTGAGTCATCGCGTCTATCCTTGGACGACATGCAACAGCAAGAGAGAGAATTTTTATACAACATCAGCATATTGAAAGTCACCATCAAAAAGTTCAGACAGTGAGATGCGCATCAATTTGCCCGGCACAATAATTGTGCGGTCAGAAGCTTTTTTGCAGATGTTGACATCACCATCTTCATGCAGGTCAGCACAAAATTCCCTTCCATAAACCACGGGATTTTGTTGAGCGTCTGGATAGTTTTAGTTGCACTTGTGCTGGTATTTGTGCAGCTTCCCTTGAAATTTTTTCTTAGTCATTTCTATCTGGCATCGATGGTACAAAACGCAAAGGGGGTGCCAATTTCCAGCTTCGTGTACTGCTTTGTTCTATAAGAATGTCTCTGCTCTATTTCCCAGGTTTTGAGAACACAACAGCCCCCTGAAGCTGTAGGTCTTGTGGCTCCTTCTAATGGAGTCTCTTCTCACGCCTCTCGTGGGGAGACTCCTGAGCAAATTTGTGAAGAGTGCGGCTGGCAGTGACGGAGCAGACCTACGTGCGTCACTTCAAGGGGGCAATGTTACCCTGCACAACCTGGAGCTAAACTTGGACACGCTGCTGCACAAGCTGCCCGTTGCTGTGGAGCGTGCATTTGCCATGCAGCTCACAGTATCGATTCCCTGGACAAGCTTGACCTCGCAGCCCATCCAGGTTCTGCTTTCTATCCTTGAATGCGGTGGTGGCAGCATTCAGCATGACAAGGCACCGCATGCATGGACTGTTGAGCGCTGAATGCATGCATGGCTGCAGATCACTCTGGATACTGTGGAGGTGGTCTTGTCGGGGTCTGTCAAAGCAGAAGGTGCTGGTGAGCAGACGTGGGGTGACAGCATGGATGCCTCTGCAGTTGCCAAAGGTAGCATCCCCAATTTAAGGGAAGACAATCTCATGCATGCATTGACGTGAGTGCACATGCTCAGACAATTGTTTTGCACCGAAGCATCTGTGCCTGTCAACAGAGGCCAAGGGCAGCGATGAGCCTTTTCTGGGCGGGGGCTGGATGGGATCTCTGGCGAACATGCTCATGCGCACGCTCTTGAACGTGACCATCAACGTGAAAAACATCGTCGTGAAATACAAGACGCCTGCCACTTTGGCAACGCTGACCTGCAAATATCTGCATGTCAAGACCGCCGATGACCTGCGGCTGGAGAACTTGGAGGTTGGTCACCACTGCAGATGGCTGCTCAGGGTTTGCGAAAATGTGAAGATAGAATCTTTGGAGCAGATCAGCAGCTGAGATTGGGCGGGTGCTCTTCAGGACTCCAGGAGCTGGCTGAGGAAGGATGCAGAGTTCTCAAGCCTTGTCATATCTCTGGAGAGCCTGGCAGCAAGGGGCAGCGCTTGGTCACCTCAGCAGCCCCTATTTGTATCTGCTGGAGCCCTGGTAAGTATTGATTTGTGTGTCCTCATCCTGTGGCCGTGTAATATTCAGTATAAGTCATACATGACATGACCAAAATAGCTCAAACAGGTTTGTTCCTTTGTTGCAGATATCAGCACAGTTTCCAGTATTTGCCGTCCTGGAGAAGCAGGATCAGGGAGTGTACAATGGATCTGTTGATGTCAAGATTGAATCAACAGCTGTTGCTCTGAACGAGTCGCGGCTGTCAACGTTGGCTGCCTTCATTGCTGCATTGCCCAGGGTTGCTGGCCACTCAGAAGGTAGTGATGACTTGCAGAGCATCTGCTTCTTCAATCTTCAGATTCCCAGCAACCAATAGAAAAAGCATAATGGTTCTTACATGTCAATAAATACATTCTTTGAACTTGCTAATTCATTTGTGTACACTTAACATGCAGGAAGCCAAGCAGAGCAGGGACAGGAACTGGCCGAGACCCAAACAAGATCCCTCCCGTCCACATTTTCTCCCCGCAAGGCTGTGGGTGGGTATTTGCCGCCTGCCTTTCTTGCAGCTTTATAGTTCTTTGCACATACCTCACATGCCTTTGCTTCGCTAGGCCCTCGGGTAGAGCATGTATGTCTGTGACTCAGGCAGGCGCGAGATGCAGAGGCGGCGGCGCGCAGCAGAGGCCATCTTCAGAGGCGACGGAGGCAGCGCAACCTCCGGGGTCTCTTCTGCAGCAGCCGGCGCTATGGGCACAGTTGGATCGGTCTGGAGCTTCATTGTGAACGACGCTGCAGCGGAGAGCGCTCAGACGGCACACGAAGGGCCGCCTGTGCCAAAGATATCCAAGTCCAACATCCGCGTCGCACTCACGTGCAGCCTGACAGGTGCCACTCTTATTTTACATGGTCCCACAACCTTGTGGCACATCAACATGACTTCACGACATGTGGCACCTGACTTGAGCGTTTCTGCAGGCGGGACTGTGCTGCTGTTGCACGACTCTGTGGTTGAAGGAGGGACAGCAGGAGGACAGACACTGAGCCCTCCTCTTACCCCCCGCACTTCCACAGCCATTTGGGACAAGGCTGGCCCCGGCAATCCGCTCCCAGGAGCGTCGCTGAAGGGTAAAGCAATACCTGCAGCTTCCCCGTCCTTCCTGGAGGAGCTGGAGGAAGCTGCCGCCTCCCTGCCGCTCTCGCCAGCCGCCTCGCTGCCAGAGCAGGTATAGAAGGCCCCAGAGAGGTGCACATTTTGGTGCTCAAGTACGGGCACTGCACTCTGCATGCTTGCTGATTTGAGCTGTGCATGTCCAGGTCGGCGCGCAGGCAGCAGCGGATTTCACATCCAAAATTCGCACCCAGCTGGCATCCAGGTAATTATGATTCGACATGCCTGCTGCTTGGAATCTTTTCAGTTGAAGAGCTTGTCATGCTTAAAGGTGTTTTGACATATCCTGGTGCTGCAGGATTCCTTCAACAGCAGCCTTCTTGTCAGCAGAGTTCACCTTCCTGCAAGTGGGCCTCGCAGTAGCAAATGAGCAGTTGACGTCACTTGATGTCCAGCTCCGGAGCTGCAGCGTGCTGCGCACCCTTGAAGAGCCCGAACAATCAGTCGTGCAGGACGTGGTGAGGACACCTGCGAGATCACCCTTGGCAATAGTTTCTGGGGAGAATTTGGACAATTTTTAGTGCTATTCTGCTGCCATGTGAAGCAGTAGTATTAGGACAGATTGCACTGGTCATCATTCAGTTGTGATATGTCACCGGCGTGAATTCACTTGTGCATCTCGGTGATACGCGCATGTCTTGCAGGTGCTTGGTCTGTATCCTGTGGAGGGCGTGGAGAGCTCTGCCCTCATTGACAGCGATGGACAAAGCTTGGCACTGCGGATCCGCTGGCAGCCTGACAGGGACCCGGCGGCGCCAGTGCCCCATCTGGCTTCCGTCCACGTGGGCCACTTCTTTGCTGCGTACGTGCCTGGCCTGGCAATGAACCTCCTCGACTTCTTCAGGGGGCTGCTGCCGCCGCAGATGGGGGATCCTGCATCGAGCAGGAACGCACCTGGCGATCAGGAGATGGCCGGATCTGTAAATGGCCACAGCGATGCAGCAGACTCTGGAGACTCGCAACAGAATCCAGCGCAGAGACTCGCGCCGCCCGCGTGGCTGACAGGGGGCGCAGTGATCGGCTGCTCGGTGATGTCGCTGCAGCTGGTGGCGCTGTCGGCACCTTCCCTGCGCGCGGAAGCCGCGGCGCTGTGCGTGCAGCGGGTCAGCGTGCACCTGGGGCCTTTCCGGCCCACGGCGCGCCCAGGCAGCCTCACGGCCGAGCTCTTCGGGCTGCAGAGGCGGCCCCTGCCGGGGAGCGCGCTGCGAGTGGCCGTTGTTGGGGCTCGCCTTGGAGTTGCAGAGCGATGGCTGCACGCCGCAAGCAGGAGCGGCGGCGAGGATGCGCTTGCCGCCGCGGGCGTGCGATGCATATCAGACGCCATTGAGGTGCAAGCCATAGTGCACGAGGCGGAATTTGCCGCCAGTATCTCACCCGATGCCTCAGCGTCAGCCGGCACCGCTCAGCCGAGGGAGGGGCAACCAGTCGGTGCTCACAGCGGTCAGGCGCTTCAGCCAGACACCGGGCAGACGTCTCCTGCCGGCGGTGAGACCTGGGTAGCGGCGATGGCGGTGAGCCCATTGCTGCTTCGCATGGGCGGCGGCGAGGTGGCTGCCCTACAGGCAGTCGCAGAGGGAGCGGTCGCAGAGACGTCCAGGGAATTCAGGGGTCCAATTCCGCAGAGGTGCCCACCGACCGATGAGGCAGGCTCAGCAGGATCCTCAGCAACCCTGACACTGCAGACGAGCCGCATGCAGATGCTGTACGCAACGGCCGGCGCAGGCCACTTCATGGCTACAGAGGAGGCAAACACAAATGCGCACCATGCGCTCAGGCTCTCCTGCCCCTCAGTTTCTGCGGCTCTCTGCCTTGATGCGGCAGCAGCTCAGTATGATCAGCATGGTGATGGTGCGTCGGTGGGGAAGGGCGTCTCATGCACAGCCGTGCGACTGGTGCTCATGGCGGGGCCCGGTCTGTCTGTGACGGTGCCAGCCTGTGAGGTCAGCGTCGGCAAATTCCCTGGGGGCGGTGATATCAGCCAGGAGGCCAGCCAGCATACCTCTGGCTTGTCAGCATGCGGCCCACCAATCCTGCTGGTGCATGACATCCGCTTGGAGGGTCCTTCCCAGCCAGAAGGTGGAGGGGAGGCAGGCCCGCTGGGTTTGAGCGTTCAGAGCATATCCTTCTCACTGGCACTGCGGCAGCTCACATTGCTGGTACGGAAATTGCAGTTCCTCGGCAACCCTCCCTCCCTCCCAATACTACAATAGCGGTATGTACAAAGGTGGTTCACATCCGCAGCAATGCTGACTGGGCATTCTGCACAGGTCTCTTGGATGGTGAGCCTCGTGCGGGCTCCACTCCTACCTGTGCTGCCGCAATATCCTGCAGCAGAGCTTGCAAGCGGTCATGGAGGCAGGAGCATGCAGGCCAGCATTGCCATTATCTCTGGGCAGCTGGCCACTGTGGACGCCTTGCCTCCAGAGACAAATCAGCTCTCTGCTTGCACCAGAGGATTTGCTGTGGGCCTTCACAATTTTGCCTTGCAGCTGGAGACCACATCTTCACAGGTGCGATATAATGGTCCAGGAAAGAGAGCGGTTCTGAAAAAGCTGAATATTGATGAGCTTGATCATGAACGCTCAATGGTTCTGTCCAGATTTCATGCATGCATCTGGATGCACATGTGATTGACTTGGATTCTTTCTGGCTTGCAGGCTTCTGCGCATGTTACTGACAAGTCGAGGAGCTTGATGCAATTAATGCAGATGCAGCTGGGACTCATTGACATCTGCACACTGTGCCCTGTGTCAGACCAGGACGTGCAGCTGATCTCGACATTGAGGTGACAAATCAGAGAAGTTTGTATGGACCTACTTTTGGTACTTGTTCTAATTCTGCAGCTTCTCCACATGCACCTGTCCTATAGGCGTGAGCTCGCATTTTTAGTTGTAGTGTCGCTGCAGAATTGTTGCGTGCTAGCTGCAGGTGTCAAGGTCCTAGCAGCAGCCAGCCTGGAGTTGTAGTGACTTCGAGAGTCAAGGCTGGCAGCGGTGCTGTAGATGAGCAGACCCAGGACGTCTCCATCAATGTGCACACGGTGGAGACCCGAGTCACCCCAGCAGTGACAAGTGAAGCACAGGCCCTACTACTGGCTGTCCTCTGCGCAGTGCCTGCTCGTCCAGCATCCTCAAAAGGTGTGTTTCTGTGCACCTGCTAACAACCAATCATGCTTGTGCCCCAACTTTTCCCTTTGGCAGCGCATGAGTGACGAGCGGTATATTTATGGGGTGCAGATGAGAGGGCTCTAGAGAGGAGCAGTACTGCAGCGCAGCCAGAAAGGATGACCCGCTTGGCTGTGCGCAGCATCACCCTGGAAGCTGCATCTGACTGCATGGCGAGTCATGAGCAGTCGAGCATGTCTGCCAGCGATCTGCCCAAGGGTGCCACCAGCGCTGTGGGGCGCGCAGAGGATGTGGTTCTGCTCATGCACGATGCAGGACGGCAGAGAATGCGCGAGTGGCCACTCCCCACCGCGCTCAGCACGCATGTGGAAGTGAGCATGGTGTCAGCAGCCCTGACTCTCTTTGGTCCAGGTGTGCCGTTGCTGCAAGACAGATTTTTTTGCTTAATTTACTTGAAACATTCCTGGAATGGTCATGATCTGAGCTGAGTATGGAGCGCTGCAGGATTGCCATACAGGGGTGCCCCCCTGTTGTTGCCCGCGGCCATTCACATGAGTGCGACATGCAGAAACGATTCCTTGTGTCTGAACATTGATGGAGAGTTCCTCCTCCTGCAATCCTCAGTGCCAGTGCTCTTGGCACTGAAATCGCTGGCAGAGTGCTTCAGCAAGCCGCAGGTAGGTGGTTTCTGGTCATGCTGGTGGTACCTGTCAACAATTACCTGAACAATCACCTGAACAACAAGAAGAGGTCTTAGAGTGCCAAAAAACCAAATCCATGGATTATCATTTGAAAGTTGAAGGGTGATGTATAATGCAGATGGCGCTAAGCATGCAGCCCATTCCGGGCCAGATCGATGATGGCCATGACACGCCAGGCTTTGTAGCGGATGACCTGCGCTGTGGGCTTTTCGAGCCAATAGACAACCTTGGTGCAAGACCAGGTATCGGAAGAACCAATCGCTGATACACACCAAAATTTGCTTACTTGTCACATTCACCAAATGATGTCTTTTTCTAGATGGTGACGCTGTGCGAATGCGCACTACTGCAGGGCCACTGCAGATCAGCTGTGGGGATCAGGCCGCCACCTCAGGGGTCTGGAGCCAGGCAGCCCGCAGCTTTGTCTCCTGGAGGTTACCTTACCCGCGACAAGTGCACCGCGTCCTCATCGCAGCTCCGCACGAAGGGTTGGCGGGCGTGAGCGTGCAGCTGTCCGGGATCGATCAGGGCTCTGGCGGTTCGGTGACTGTACCGCTTGTGCTGGACACATGGCAAGGGAGCCTGAGCGCTGACGCTCCTCCTGGATCCCACTGGCTCCTCACCGCGCAGGTCTGGGTGTGCCCACTCAATGCATGCGTATGCAACGTTGCAACGTAGATTTCCATGAACGTGTAGTATGGAGACACGTAGTATGTCTTGGGGTCGACTCGGATCAGGACTTTGAAAATGTTGCTGCAGGGTGATGTGCCAGCAGCGGAAGAGTGGGAGCTTTCCTGGGAAGGTCGGCCCACTAAGGGCTCCTGGTGTGGCGCTGCAAGCATGCTGCGCAGCTTGTACATCAATCCTGCAGGAGCCGGCCTTCCTGATGTGCCCCACAGTCCTCCGCTGTGCCTCGTCCCCTTCACGCTCATCCTCTGCGCGAAACATTTGCGCCTCGGGGTCTGCCTGAATGACAGCTCGTCAACGTACGGAACAAGCTCTCTGCTGCAAGAAGACAGTGTCCTGGTGGATGTCCGGGACCTGCAGGTGATGACTTCTCAATCTCTCTCCTCAGTGATGCAGAATGTCTCCTTAAGGATGAGGCCATCAAGTTCTTCTGTGAAAGGCATCCCTGCGGTGCTGCATTAGTTCCCTTGTAAATGGCGTGCAGGTGGGCGTCAGCCGATGGCCTTTGGCGCAAGCTGTGCAGCTCTCGGGCTCTGTTCAGGTGTCCTACCTGGATGAGTCCACCCTCACACAAGAGCTGCTGTTGGAGCCTTTCAGCATGAGCGCCTCAGCAGAGGTCTCTGGCGAGCCAGAGCCAGGCACGGCAAGTGTGGCAGGCGTGGCGGGAAGCATGTCACCTCAAGATTCAATGCTGCATGCAAGGCCCCTGCCTCAGAGCGCCGGCATCTCCATCAGAATTTGGTGCGCCATGAAATCAGAGTTTGTGGACCTGATATTATCGTCTGCAAGATTACAAAGCATGCGTTGTCGGATAAACGAATTTGGCAATTCGAGACAGAATTTTTTTGCTTCACAGTGTGGAAGATGGGCCTCTCATTGTGCGCCTCAGCGAGTTGGGAATGCAGCAGCTGCGCCGCCTGATGGCATCTGCAGCAGGGAGCATTGAGAAGCTGCAGGCCCACAGCCAGCCAGACATGCCTCCTTTGCCTCACAATGGCGAGCTTTCCTCAGCAGACGCACCCCACAGGGAAGGCACCAGAGATGGAACTGCACAGCAGGCAACTGGCCTCACCAGCAGGGCAGGCAGCAGCGGCAAGGCTTGCATGCACTTGGAGAATAGCAGCCCCATAGACCTCTTTATCGGGCAGGTGGGTACACATGAGCGAGTTTTCCTGCCCAGTGGCGCCAGCAAGGGATACACCTGGCATTCTGCTCCCGGGCTGGACCAGAACGCAAGGAGGCAGCTTCGTGTAAGCTCAGCAGCATCCAGCGCAGCACCCGCAGTGCTGACAGGGGAGCAGGTCCGGCACACGGGAACCAGCTGTTCAAAGATGCAGCAGGCGGGGCATTCCTCAGTGGATGGTTGTGACGTGCCGCTGCAGTGGAGTGAGGCATTTGAAGGCCTGGCAGAGTCTGCCACCGTAGTTTGCATCCCAGTGCAAGCTGGTGTGCGTGCTCTCCTGTCCGTGCTGACCACCCAGGTAAGTTTCAGACCTTTCGCTTATTACAGTGCCCTGAAAGCCAGGATGCATGAAACACAGCGATATGATATCTTAATGATTCATTGATAACAAACTTGATATCTTGGCAACCTCACAGGTGGATGGCACATGGCACATTGTGCTGCGGCCAAGCCATGCTCTGGTCAACAGGACTGCTACAGCCCTGCAGCTGCAAGTCATCAGCAGTCCGCTGCAGTGCTCACCAATCAACAACACCATTGAGTTGGGCCCCCCGCAGGTGAGAGGACCTTACCTGCTTTTCTCACTGATCGTTATGTGAGCAGCATAGAGTTCTTTGCGGAGAATATGTGGGAAGTCAGTCCTTTACTAGTATTAAGGTGAAGTAATGCGGGTTCGTGTGCAGCAGGACGAGCATTCCAGTGTGATTCAGCCGCTCATGGTCAGCTACGCTATTTCCGGCAGCAGTGCTGTGCCTTCCAGCGATCAGACAGCGCTCAGGATCTGGTTAGGCAGAGGCTACGGCTGGTCCCTGGAGATTCCTCTCGGCCACATCACCCCACAGGTATATCAAAGCTTCAAATCACCACGCATTAGATAACAAACTCTGCTGCCTTATTTCCACCGATTCTCCATATCCTAGATCAGTGACATTCCCCTTGAATATTTTGTGACAGGTGATTCGCCTCCAAGCAGGAGGTCTGAGTGCTGACGCCCCTGAGACACCGAAGGGACCCAATGCCACCTCGCCAGCAGGCCTGTTCTGCCAGGTCACTCATGCTGATGCGAGTGGGCTTGTACATGTCATCTTCTGGCCACCAATGCTGCTCCACAATGGGCTCTCCCGCGGCCTGCATTGGCGCCTGCATGCTGCTGACGATGCAATGCATTCAGGTGCGTTCCATCTCTAATTATGTTCCTCCTACTCTGTCGCGATGCATGAAAGGCGCTTTTTCTCTCATTCAGATATCTGCAAAAGTTCAAGTATTATCGGGTCTTTGAATTTGTGCAGGCAGTCCTGTAGGAGCAATTGTGCAGCCTGGGGCGGAGATTCCACTGCCAATAGCAAGTGAGGGCGGTGAAGGGCTTGCTCTGTGCCTTGCCACGCCTGGTACGCAGTTCTTTAGATTCAAATTTTGTTGCGCATGCTGTGCATGTGATACGGACAGTACGCTTAAAACATGTGTCACATGCTGAAGAGAACACCCTTTATCTTTTCAGTGTAAGGCGCTCAGGAGGAGTGTTCTTGCATGCTCCAGGTGACGACGGGGAAGCAGGTCCACCACATGTTCAAGACTGGTCTGAGCCCCTTGTCTTTCCAGGAGTGTGGAAGGTATGAGGCATTCTATTATGCAGCACAGTGGTTGTTGCATGGCCAAGTAAGTCTCAGCATTGTCAGCTTCTTGGTCATGTGAGGTGCAGGAGAAGGGCAGTCAAGGCAGCCAGAATGTGGCTCTCCCAAAGGCTGGTCAATTCAGGGGTGTGGAAGTTGGGCATGGGAAAGGGCGTCTTTTGTTGCTGCTGCTGGCAGAACCTGTCATACAGGTATCTGAAGCCTTCGTGTCTTTTGATTAAATGTATCAGACCAACCAGAGGGTACCTTTCGTTATACTGGAAAGTGGCTGTTCATCTGGGCCGTAGTTTGACCAAATAGTGAAGCTCATCTTGGTGCTCATGTGGCAGGGTCAGCCAGTGGTGCGCCTGAGAGTGATGCCCCAATCTGAGCTGCACAACAGGACAGAGCTCCCTGTGACCTTGGAGTTGCCGGGCGCTCCATCAATTACAATTGATGGGCTGGGCCATTCAATGCTTGACTGGCAGCCATCGGGCCAGAGGCCCAGCCAGCTCATCCTGGCACAGAGCAGCTGTGCAGCTTCACAGCTGCAGGTAGAGAACTGTCTTGAAGACTTAGTCGCCATCCGTAACTTTATGGCTCATGACCTCTTGTGAGCAGATATGCAGCAAAATTCTGATATGCTTGGCTGTGAATTCCTGCCCAGGGCGAGGGCGACACCTGTCTACGCTCCTCAGCTTTCGACCTGGAAGATGACAAGCAGAGCCTTGTTGCACTGCGATCCAGCGAGACAGGTACATGGCATACCACATTGGCTTTCAGATTGGCTGCATTCCGCACTCCTATTGACGGGATCTATGGAATCTTGAATTTGCCTGCATAATCTCCGCTCAGAAGAGAGATTGTGTCCTGCAGGTGCCGCTCAGCGGGTGCGTTACATCTCAGCAAGCATGCAAGTCAGCGAGCATCGGGGAGTCACAGCAACTGGCGGCTTCAGAGACCCCTGCGAGAGCGCGCACATATCCGTCTCCCCAGGCTTGGTCGTGAGCAACCTCACTCCCTGGGCCCTTTATGTGCTGCCCAGCAGCCCTGAGACTGGCAGTCAGTCCACAGCCATACCCGCAGGCAGCATGCAGCCGCTGCTGGACACCTGGCGCGGCGCTGATGTCCAGCAGCATGCTCTTCTTGTGGCCCTCACACCGAGCATAGCAGGCAGCAGCGCAACCCACAGCAGCACACGGGGTGAGCAGCAGAGAGCACGAGCTCAGAAGCCCGCGCCATCCTTTGTGGACAGCTTTGCAACATTCCTTGAGGAGGCTGCTGGAGTGGAGAGGAAGCAGCATGCTGCACCAAACCCACCGCCAGGCGTGCATGACACAGATGGCATGCAGCGGAGCTTGCAGCTCTTTAAGGGCGCAGGCGCTCGGACTCGCTTCCGGCTCAAAGATGAGCAAGGCCAGGTAACAGGCCTTATGAATGCCTCCGGGGTGAACGCCCGTATTATGGAGCTGGGCACTGGGCTCATTCAATTTCTAGTTTGTAACGTTCCTTTACAGCATTGGAGCGAGTCTGATATTTGTGTGGCATGCAGGAAGCTCTCCTGACCTGCAGAGTGCTCTCTAAGAGTGGCCGCCTTCATTTTGTTTTCTTTGTGGATTCTCAGCCGCCGGTATTCATCTCCAACAACA
Source organism: Coccomyxa subellipsoidea C-169 (assembly GCF_000258705.1). Lineage (NCBI taxonomy): Eukaryota > Viridiplantae > Chlorophyta > Trebouxiophyceae > Coccomyxaceae > Coccomyxa > Coccomyxa subellipsoidea. Next base: position 1,162,637 of record NW_005178033.1, read on the forward strand.
GCCATGCTGATGTAGAGGTGAGTATCATGCATCAAATTATGCTACATATATATTGACCAGACAGATTTTTATTTTTGGACCGTACTGCATTGGGACTTCAGGTTTGCTGTGGCATTTCTGTGACAGATTGGCATCTCACTGCCAATCGTGGCGGAAGAGGGTAATGTAGTATATGAGGAGCGGCAGCGCACGTGGCGTGTTGCAGCCGGCACGTCTCAGCATTTTGACAGTGCCTCGGCTCCTTCCTCAGCAGAAAGGCACTCCACCAGAGAAGCCAGCGCTGACGATGCCGAGGAGGAAGAGGCTTTCCTGGAGTCTGTGGCTGGTCAGCGCTCCAGCAGGGACTTGGCAGTAGGGCACGGGCCCCTGATGCGGATCAGGAGGGCAGGGTCAGATGTTTGGGATGCAAGCTTTGTCCTGCTTCCCGGGACCGAAGTCTCAGAAGGTGAGCCTCTCTTTCTGAACCTGTTGTTGTTTTTGTTTGCTGCAGCAGGTCGTCTCATATCTATGGCCTTGCTGATGCAGGATGGGTCAAGGCCACAGTCTGGCAGCTGGGAGCTACGGTTCATGTCAAGCTAGAAGATGCTAGCAGCACTGAGCAGTCGAGCACCAGCAGCATCTCTGCCAGCAAAGACAACCAGACTGCTGCAACGGGCAGGCAGCCGCTGCAGCTCTTTGTGAAGCTGCAGTGCCTGCAGATCAGTCTCTGGGACGACGAGCGCAGGCGTCTGCTGGGGACTGGCCCTTCTGTGAAGGCAGAATCCAGGAAACAGCAGGTCGCAACGCAGCCATCCGCCAGAGAGGCTTTCTGCTTTTGTGCGGATGCCTTGAGCGTGCTGCTCTGCAGGAGTGAACACAGGGGTGAGATGCTTTTCTTTGTTCGATGCTGCTTTACATGATACTGCAGTTGCCTTACAGTGTAATAAAGCATTGCCTGCTTGCTGTGGACAACTTTTTGCTCGCATGCAGGCAAGTAATGCGATTAATCCCTTTGTGACATGCAGGTGCTGGCAATGACTCTGCCGTCCGGATGAACGCCAGGCTGGCAGCCAGGGGTATTCAGTGCGATTCTTATCTGCCAGGGAGCACCCATCCAGTGATCTGTTGCACGGAAGCTCCCAGGAGAGAGGCGTCAGGAACAGCTGCAAGCAGCCCGCCATTGCTGCTCGACTTGCAGGTTAGTGATCCTAATTCAAATGATCTCCTGTGAGAACGTGAGAGCAGCCATTGACATTCTGAGCCATTGCCATGCTCAGGATGAATTCTTTTGCACTTAAGCCAACCTCCTTGTGGCACTGAGATTTTGATCGCATGGCATGTGGGTTCTGTACTTTTTTCAACCAAGACTTCTGTGTTCTGTCAGGTCATCCAGGCGTCAGATGGCTGCAGCACCCAGGTGGCATCACTGCAAAACAGCTGGGTCCGCAGCCTGAGCCTGAGACTGCCTGCACTCGCGTTGGCTCTGGACGACGCCCTCCTCGCATTTGCAGAGCGCGCAGCCACCCTCATCCAGCCTAAGGCGGCCAGCACCACTGTCACCGCACTCACAGCCCCCTCTGCTGGAGGCAGTGGGAGTCAGCCTGATGGCGCGGGCAGCGGAGGGCGGGGTACAGGGCAGTCGGAAGAGCAGGCCTGGCGGGAGGAGCTGGCGGTCGAGGCACAGATCGCCGCCGCGCGCAGGCTGCTGATAGAGCACCTGGACTTCGGGCCGCTGCACTTCCTGGTGGACATCCACGTGGCCGGCACCAGCCAGCGCATCCCCTACCCCATTGACACCCACCGGTGAGAATAAAATCCCATATACCTTGTAATTGCCTCGTTCTTAAAATATATATACTGTCCATGCTATGATTATGGGAGGTGACAGGCAGCAGAAAAGGGATCGGAGAGTTGAGTCTCCTGAAGAGTGCTCAACTCTGCAAGCTGACAGCGCAGCACACGCCAGCATGGCCTGTCGGAGAACTGATATCTTCTACCCAAAACTGCACTTTTGTGATGGTTGCTCAGTGTCGTGCGCGCTTGCAGGGCCCCGGTGACTCTGTCGGCGCTGCGCGGGCGGCGGCTGGTGTTCCGGCCGGGCGTGGTGCTGCAGGGGGCGCTGGCGCACTACACAGCAGAGGCGCTGCTGAGTGCGCCAGGCGTGCTGGGCTCTCTGGAGCTGCTGCTCAACCCGACTGGCCTCCTGTCCAGCATGTCTGCCGGCCTGGCGGATCTCCTGGGCCTGCCCCTGGCCGCCCTCATGGCCGGCTCCCCAGCCCAGGTGGGAGATCTTCCACTGCTTTTGCTGGGCGTTGCTTGTCATGTGGGATCTGGACTCTCAGGGTGTACCCTGGGTGTGCAGATCAGTGGGAGCAGTAATGCAGGCAAACAGAAGGACAAGCATGCATGTTTGCACTGATTGATATTGACCATTAGCAAATACGTACGCTAAGAATAAGCTTCTATACAAGTTTTATTGAAGTGGGAATTGCGGTAAAGTTGAGTGAGTTCTTTTTGTATGCAGTTTCTGGCGAGCCTGGGCAGAGGCCCAGCTTCTCTGCTGTGGTATGTCAGCGGTTGGACCCTGACCTCCATCTCAGGCTTCTCCACAGCCGCGTCACATGTGCTCAAGCGCTCAATGGTTGTCCGCCCATCAAGCCGGTACAGACACCGGTCTCATCCCTCCGATCTGCATCTAACGACCGTTTGACTGCGAATCTGATAGTTTGGCAGCATCAAGGGGCAACATACATGTGTGAACGTGTATCAAAAGGAGTCCCTTTTTAACAGGACGGCCCTGGGTGCGGGGAACGGAGTTGCACACGGCATTCAGCGTCTTGGGGAAGAAGAAGGTAATCAACCACCCCAAGGGGAGGCTCTGAGGACAGGCTCGTTTGCTCGTGCATGATCGTCAATTTCTGCTCAGGCGCCATGCATTGTCGCTGCGAACTGCATGATGCTCTGCCTTAATGCAGCTCTATATGCGCAGGCGCGGAGAAGAGCAGCAGCCTTGTGGCGGGCGTCAGCCGGGGCCTCCTGGGAGCAGTTGGGCTGCCCCTGACTGGGGCTCTGGATCTGGTGTCAGGCGTGACTGCCGGCATTGCCTCTTCAACTGGAGTTGCTCGCCAGGCATCGGTTCGGCGTGCCCAACACCTTGCAGGTCATTCCCTGACAAGAATTCTGCGTGAGTGTCTTCAAACAAGTGGAATCTTAGTTTGGCCGGGGAGCAGAGGACACTCGGTCATAATGCATGAGGGCTCTGCTGCAGAAATGCTGCATGTGAAATTTTTGACTGGCATGCATGTCATGCATGCAGGCGAGGGCGACAGCAGTGCCTCCCCAGCGCTGTGCAGGCGGCTGCTGTCTGCACTGCCACAGCTGGCAGAGGCAGGTGGGTACAGGCTGCACTGCAGGGCTGCAGAGGCCACCCTGCTTGGGGAGTCAGGGGGGGGCGTGCTGGGTGCGCTGGCTGTGAACCGGCCTCTTCTGGTCCTGGCAGACTTCGCTCTGGTGGTCCTGGCAGATGAAGGCTCACATGTGGCAGCTGTGCTGCACCTAGAAGGTAGGGCAAGACTCCTTTGCCTCTAGCTTTATCCAGCATTGTTTGACATTGCCAGAAGACTCTTTGAAGTACCTGCCTTTCTAGACAGCAAGCACCGCCTTTGCGATGGTATCGATATCCCTTGAGGGATGTGCCCGCCTGCCTCCTTAGAGAAGAACCCAACAAAGCAGTTCTCAACCATTTTTGATTGGATGGTTGGTTGCAGGTGCCACCATGCGGCTGGAGCAGCACCAGTGTCAGCTGCAGATGACCGCTCCGAAAGCTCATTGCCCCGGTCTCCAGGATGGCTCCAGTCGGAGGCATTCGCTGCAGCTACGTCTGCAGGCCAGCATCCCAGAAGGCTGGGGCGTTGTCCTGTCCGCGATGATGCAGTTGCAGCTTGTTGGGGCACAGTGACTAGGTTGACCATCCTAGAGGCTTAAGCATGCAGACGTTTCAGTGCATGCACGAGTGTTGAAGTTAGTCGGCAGAAATGCACCTGTACACATGAGTGATCAAGTTCAGAATGCACAAGTTCACACACAAAAAGGTTGAGCTCATGTGTGACTATCTATAGCAACTTACATTGGCTCTTCTCATTGCAAATTGATGCCTTGGCCCATCCCAGGAAAATGAGACATGCAACTGCTCTACCTCATTACGCCCGACGCGTCAGACTCACCTCACAGGGCACAGACCTTCGAGTCCCATATTGCATATCAAGTTGTGAATTCCACAGAATATGCTCTTGTGAGGGTCATAGCAGCTCTCAGAAGCCGTGAGCAGCGAATACAAGACCGTGCAGAACCGATCCTTGCGTTCGCTGCGTGTGTTAATTCTCTACAGGTACTCTTAAGAGCTTCAGAGCAAGCTTGCAAACAAGCACCCAGTGATCCCCTGCTCTGTCCTCTTTTTGCACAAATATGATCTGTTCTTGTCGCTTAGCGTTCACGGCCAGACCGTTGCGATCGTTGCAGGTGGTCTCTAGGGCTTGAGGGGTACTAGCGTCTCGAAAGCATCAGGATGAGCACCAGGGGTCGTGGTGAGCACCCTGTATTGCCCCTGTCTCAGTGAGCGTAAGATCTGTCCTCTGTTTGACAAGACGCTTCAGTCTACAAACCACTACACAAGCACGAGGGATTCTAAAAACTCAGACGGCCGCACTGCTTTTCGTCGAAGTACTCGTCTGCCAAGAATGCTGGACCTTGAGATCACTTTGATGGTAATACTAAAGGTCTGTGCGTAGGTGGAGGTGAGCACTTCGGTGGCAGAGGTCAGATCTCGAATCGCTCCCCTGTTGCTGCCCTGGACACCTCGCACTCTCTCGTTGCAATGGATTTGTTCCGCTGCTTTGCATCTCCTGCTTGCAGTCAGGGCATCACCCGTTTCCTACTTGTCTGCCTTGGGTTTGCAGGCAGCGGAGAGCCTGGAGGAGGCAGGGGAGGAGGCAGCAGGGGTGAGGCCACTGACATACGGCTTTGCTCATCACCTGCACTCATTTGTTTGGCCATGTCTACACTGATGTGTGCCTGCAGAGAAACCAGAGAATGAACCACAACAAGCTGCATGCATGTGTTGAGATTGTTGAGTTCATGATCATCCTTGTTTTCTGGTGCAGACTTTGGCAGGGGCGGTGGTGGCGGCCGTGGGCCAAGGGAAGGTGTTGGTCGCGGCGGTGGCGGCCGTGGGGGTGACTCCCGCGGAGGCGGCCGGGGGGGAAGTGAGTCAGGCACTTGCTTCATAACTGTGGGCTGACAAGCACAGACGGGGACATGCATGCATGTCAATTCACCTCTCCCCATACAGGTGTTGCTGTACAGGGTTTGACCTGCCTTTGCATGTCTCACATGCAGGCAGGCCTGCAGAACTGTACAGCCTGCCTTGAGCATGTCTCGCATGCATGCCTGGATGCAGGGGGCCGTGGGCGTGGCGACTTTGACGACCGCCCTCCTCCAAGCTTTGGCCCAGACAGAGAGCCGGAGTTGGGCTCTGCAGCCCGTCCCGGCGCGCAGCTGACCCTTCCCAGTGCAGAATCGAGCGTCTCTAAAATTGAGGAGACATTTGGCAGCTTCCCCCAAGCCGTGCAGGTACAGCAGTACTTTGATCAAGCTTCCAAAGCACCGCAGCTCACGCTATAGCTACCTGGCAGACCAAAAAAACACACTGTTGCGATATTGTCAAGACCTGCGTAACCTGTGTCATGCATGCAGGCGACCGGGATGCAGCCTCGTCCAAAAAGGCCTGGATTTGGCAAGCTTGCCCACCGCACGCTGCAGCTCGTTGCCAATCATTTCCCAGTGTCTTGCAAGCTGGAGCAGGCACCAATTTCCTCCCCGCTTCAAATGCTTGTGAAATGAAGGGCATGTACATGTGCCAAGCGTCACATTGCTGCCTGATGAGTTGCACATACTTGTTCACAGTGAGAGAGTGGCCTTGAAGAAGGTTGGGAGTGACACTCTGCATGTGTTGCCAGGCATTCCACTATGATGTTACTGTAACCTCTATGCGCCGCCCCCGGCCAGAGGAGGAGATGGAGACATTGGCAATTGCTGAGAGGGACAACCCTCCTCCTGCCCCGGAGAAGCCACTGACATCTGAGCTGTCCAGGTGAGCTCATCATTTGACATGTTCATGTCAAGAGTGCTCACTCTCTTCAGCATGCATCACTGGCCACTGTATTGGAAGGTTTGGATCTAAGCTCAGGATGCAACTGCTGGTGAATCTTCCTGTCCCCTAGCTACTGATGGCATTTTTTGTGGGCACACTGAACTAGAGGCTCAAGACCTTTCCATGTGTTGGATCTGATGCAGTGTGTTTCATGTGAAGCCTGTGTGCATGCAGGCGGGTTGTTAAGGCTCTTGCAGAACAGGAGAGGTGGTCAAACGTGTGGGCGTATGATGGGCGCAAGAACATCTATGCTGCCAAGCTGTTCCTCCCGCAGCACGAGAGCATATTCAGGGTAATGTCCGGCAAGGATGCTTAATTTCTGGCATGCCAACTGACGCATGACATCCTGAATGATTGCGACATGAGTAGTGGGTCCATGCATGCAGAGTCAGCATGATCCACGAACACCAAAGATGAAAGCACATGGTCAGCGAAGAACAGCGCATGGCAATATTCCATGTAAACACATTGATGACAAGCCTCAGATGTGGGGTGATGGGATGTCTTACATCGCTTGCAGGTGGAGACCACAGACGGGGAGTCTGAACGCGAGCGGCTCTTTAAAGTCAGCATCAAATGGGCGCAGACCATCAGCATCACAAGCCTCCTCGAATTTGTCAGGTTTGTCCCGTTTGGATCATCATGCTCCCTTATACTTGCTGCATTGGGCCCACCTGGAGATCAGGCATGTGGCTGCCTGGTGCCGAACAGGACCTCTCCTGGCTTGTCTGCCATACCCATCATTTAATCCTGGGCATGCTGTCTTTTATGAATCTTGACAACCCAGAAATAATAGGAAACGGGCCGCTCTCGCTGAGATATGGCTTTGGGTTAACACATGAATGTCATGCAGGGGCCAGGATGGGGACGAGATACCGCAGGACGCTGTGCAGGCCCTGGATATTGCCCTGAAGCACTCCATCAGCTACCGCGATGAGGTCAAGACCTTTGCGCGCGCCATCTTCTGGAATGACCCGGACAAAGTCAGGCCTCTGGGCAACGGCGCCGAGGCATGCACCATTCCCACCAACATCATGACTTTGATGCAGCTGATTTCGCTGCCAAACGTTCAGAACAGAGTGTGACATGTTATGACGTTGTTGCCCTTCATCTCTGCATTCACATCGATGTAGGCTTCTACTCTTATGCTCTCTGGCTGTGGGCTCGGCCATGTAGGTGTGGCTGGGCTACCAGCAATCGCTGCGTCCCTCTCAGGGCGGCCTGACACTGAATGTCGACTTGGCAGCGACCGCCTTCCTGGAGCCCCAGCCTGTCATCGACTTCCTCTGCCGCGCTGTGGGCCTGCGCAGCCCCAAGGACTTTGCGCGCCTGACTCCCCAGCAGCTCCGCACCGCCAGCAAGGCCATCACAGGCATCCGGGTGAGACTCTACAGCTTAATGATTCTACAGCTCATTCATCTGGCCTGCAAAATGTGCAATAACAATGAGGCATGCCTCCTTTGACAACCTGGACATGTCCTTTGATGTCAGGAGCTCACATGGCACTGTGAGGCAGGTGGAAGTGCGCTTGGGAGGGGCTTTCTCACGCAAGTACCGCGCCAAGGGCCTGATGCCAAAGGGCCCGGCTGACCTGACATTCCACAATCAGCAAGATGGCAGGGACATGACGGTGGCTGAGTACTACGAAGAGCACTACCACATCAGGTTTGCATGTCTTCTGGCATTTATACCCACCAGTATCTGCTCTCTTCTGGCTGTCAATGTGCCTACTGGTAACATGCCAAGCAATCCTCTGCATGCAAAATCAACTGACTTTGGGATTTGTGCTTGCAGCGTCAAGTTCCCTGAGGTGCCCTGCATCAATGTGGGGACGCCCACCAAGCCGGTATGGCTGCCCCCCGAGGTCTGCTGGATTGCCCCGGGCCAGAGGCGCCTCAAGCTGGATGAGTAATGCTCTTCTGCTACCCTTGACATGGCCTGGCACATTGATCACCGATAACCCTTAGAGCAAAGGGAGTTTCATTTGACAACCTGAGCACCAACCATGCATGCTGACATGTGTTGCATGGTGCAGGAGGCAGACTGCAGAGATGATCAAGACAGCTGCACAAAGGCCCCAGGAGCGCAAGGAGTATCTCCAGAAGTGCATCAGGGAGCTTGCAGACCTACCAAATGACCCGGTGGTGAAGGCATTCGGCATGACTGTGGACCCAGCCTTCCTGAAGGTGAGCCTCAAGACATTCATCATCTGCTGCTGAATATTACAGAGTGAGCAGTAGCATCTCTGCCGCTGTCCATACTACAGGGCTCAATGGCCCAATTGGCTGCAGCAGATGTAAGGTGCCCTTGTTGCATGCATGCGCAGGTGACTGGGCGCCAGCTGCCCCCACCTGAGCTGCAGTACTCCAACAACCGGAAGATTGTGCCAGAAGCTGACCGTGGCTCCTGGGACATGCGGGGCAGCGGCTTCTTCAAACCTGGTGTCATCACCTCCTTTGCAGTCGTCTGCTTCTGCAACCAGCGCTTCGCTGGCGGCCCGCCCGACGATCCTGCATCGCTGCAGGTAGCCTTGCATGCTTGCTCAGTCAAAAGTGTATGTCAAGAATGTTTTGCAGCGTGTTGATGAAGACCACCAGCTCAGCAAATTACTGACGCAAACACCTGATTGAGGGATCATGTTGTGCATTTGCAGACCTTCATGCGGGAGCTGTTCAGGGGCTGCAGCAAGCTGGGCATACAGGTGCCCAGGATGACGACTGTGCCAGACCCCGTCATTGTCTGGCACGACGGCATGTACACATATCCTGGGGAGACAATGGTGGCCGCATTCGAGGCTGCAAAGGGTTTCTTCAAGAGAGACCCAGACATCATCTTTGTCGTCCTGCCAGAGAGGGGTGCGCCCATTTGCAGAAACATCTCCCATACAGATCTCTGCCAAGCAACACCAAGACAATTTGCCTGAAGCAGCGCCAAGCACCAATTATTGACTTTTGAGTAACTCAGGACCTGTGGCGCACTGCAGGCCAGACAGAGGTGTACAAGCAGGTCAAGCGCGCATCTGACTCTCATCTGGGAGTCCCAAGCCAATGCTTCAATCCGCAGAAGGGCAGTATTGGCGTCCCACCAAAGCGTGGACGCGATCAGTACATTGGCAATGTGGTAAGTGATTCAATCTGTTTGATGTATGAAACACTGCTCAACGCATTACTTTTCTGAAGGCTGGACCAGATGCACGCTTGCCCTTAAAAATATGTTTGGGTTTTTTTTTCCTGCATCTTGAAGGTGACACCAACATGACTGCTCTCTGTGTTTTGCAGGCCATGAAGATCAATGCAAAGCTGGGCGGTGTGAATGTCAACCTCATCTCAAAGCCTGTCTCGTGGATGAATGAGCCCTTCATGATTCTGGGTGAGTCCCTTTCTAAGCTTCATGGTTGGCCACCAAATATCACAGTGCTGTGTTGCTTGCATAATGCCCTGATGGAAGTCGCATGATTTGTTTGGGCATATGCAGGCGCGGACGTGACTCACCCTGTTGGTTTCAGTCAGAGCAGCCCATCCGTGGCAGCTGTTGTTGGCTCACTGGACAAATCTCTGTCCTGCTTTGGCGCACACATCATGCCACAGGCGCACCGTGTTGTGATTCTGGGGGTGCGTCTCAGTGAGCCATGCATAGCTGCAGCTCGCTCTACTCCATACCTGCTTGCACACTGCTCAAATCAAAGCGTGCCTGCCGCTCCTTTACATAATGGGCATGGCTCACATGATCTCACAAGTACGGCATGTGCCTCATTACTAAGCAAAACTTTCTCACATTTCAGCTGCGTTATATGTTGGGTGTTCTGTCGGGGCTGTGCAGGACTTGAAGGGGGCGACAATCAAGCTGCTGAAAGAGTTCTGGAGGAGGAACAATGGAATCAAGCCAAGACGCATCATCATGTACAGGTATGCCATCATAAACTGCAATGAAAGGATTGTGCTTGGATTTTTCTTCTAAATTTGCATGCACTGTTGTGCTCGTAGATTTAGTCTGATCACTGCAATGGTGTGCAGGGATGGTGTGTCGGAGGGCCAGTACCCGCAGGTACATTGTCATGCCACGTCCATGGCATTAGAAAAAAAATTGAAATCATCATTGCTGTCTGTCTAGCGCATAAGAGTGAGCAGGCGCAAGCACCATGCAGCCCGGCAAACATGGAACTGAGGAGCTGACTGAAGTTCGAAGCACTGTGGCTGCGCAGGTGCAGCGCCTGGAGATCCCTCAGATTGTGGAGGCGATCTGCGAGCTGAACGACTGCGACGTCAGAGACTGCAACATCCCCATCACCTACGTGGTGGTTTCCAAGGGCCACCACACCCGCCTGTTCCCTGCCACTCCCAGGGACGGGGATCGGAATGGCAATGTATTCCCAGGCAAGCCCAGCGGAGACATTCCTTAAGTCAACCTGCGTCTGGACTTATGCCATAATGAGGCGTCATGGCTCTGAAGGAAAGGAAATGCAACTCTGTTGTCATATCATCACACAAATTCCTGCCAAAGGCAAGGTTTGTCTGCAGACAAGGTGCAGTAAAGGGTGCCAGATGTCCTACCCTTTAATGGACTTGCTAGATCCAAGCAAGACCCATTTCAACCGTGGGCACGGTGCTCAGTATTTGTACCGCCCCCGGCCAGCCATGACTCCCTCATATGTCCTGTGCAGAAATGCAAGTATTGCATCACGCAAAGAAGGATGAATATGTGGAATGGAGGATATGGCTGTGGGTTGCAACTTCTCAACGTCTCCAAAAAGCATGCGCATGCTGCAGGGACTGTTGTGGACAGGGCGATCGTGCACCCCAAGGAGTATGACTTCTACCTGAATGCGCACGCCTCCATCCAGGGCACCAGCCGCCCCGTGCACTACCACGTCCTGCTGGACCAGAACAACCTTGGCCCAGACCAGCTGCAGAGCTTCACCTATGAGTATGCCCCTACAAGTTGGCCGTGCATCCAGAATGGGCTGCAGAGAAAAATCTCATGTCCTCTGCTCTGCACGCATTGCATTGTGATGACCTCATTGCAGCCCTCTATTAATCAGGACACAGAGGGTCTTACTCACAGCAGCTGACAGAATTCAGCATGTCTGACTCAATGACGCCTGCTGATCAGTGGCTGGTGTGTGCGCAGCATGTGCTACCTGTTCTGCCGCTGCACGCGCTCTGTGTCAATCGTGCCACCCTGCTACTACGCCCACCTGGCTGCCTTCCGCGGCCGCATCCTGCTGAGCGAGAGCCTGTCAGACACGGAGAGCTCTGTCTCTTCCGGCGCCGGCCCCACCAATGTGCGCACCCTCCCCTGTCCCCAGCGACAATCTGCTCTGCTGTTTCAGCTCAATAAGCAACGGTCCAGCACGCCAGCAAACTTCTCTGCAGCATATCTTTGGCAGTGTGTCCTCAGCGGCTGTACGGACAGCCTGTCTATGGCTTAACGTCTCTCTTGTAGCAATTATGAGCTGTCGGAAGATCGTGGCATTGGAAGTGCATGCCACAAGATTTGGCACCAAGAAGCGCATTTGGATGGCTAGAGTTGAGTCCTGCTTCTGTGCCTTCATGCAGGTCGACTTTGCCGAGACACACAAGAATCTCCTCAACAGGATGTTCTACGTGTGAAGAGGACATCTTGACGCGCGCCTCAAGGTTGCATTGTTGCCCAATCGAAAGGAGCCACTTTGCTAACCAATGCGTGAGACAGAGTAGTTTCAAGACTCTGTATTTATCGATCGAGTAGTCTCTGCAAGCGGAATGCTCATTCTGGAGGTTGTTCTAGCCTTTCAATTATTTTGTTGTGATGTTCATCGCCTGTGACAGCCCTTAGATCGGCCCATTTGCATTCCTCCCTGCACGATTTGATATGCATGAGTATCCCAGTTCGTTACCTCCAGATCGGCGTGTTTTTAACGGTACTGAGATAGCGATGTTCGGTGGCTTGTATTTTCATGTAATATTCAAGTGTGATCTCTAGAGGCACTCCTTCTTGTGATCTCTAGAGGCACTCCTTCATGGTGAAAACACAGTGAACCAGGATGGTGGATTGCTCATGTCCCACCTGGCGCACGCCATGGTTCCCCACTGAATGCGATGTCCTGCTAAACTTACCTGAACAAAGACATCCCATTTGCGTTGGCACAGATCATGATCTGCCATGACAGAGACGACATTCTTGGCATTCTGTGACTCTGCGGCTGCACAGTACCACCTGAACATGAGAGCCCTTTGCAAATTCGCTAAATTTTGAACAACAGCCTTGTGGGCTAAAAAGAGAGGCAGCATATCTTTGATGCAAGGATGCATGTCATGCAGCGCAGCGCTAGCACAGCATGCTGTACCTCATCACAACCTTGCGGAGCTTCAAGCGTGAAGACAGAGATCTGAAAGCAACCAAAGTTGTCTCGAGACAATCCATTCGACAACTGTGCCTTGAAGCAGAAGTACACTCCATGTAGATCTGAAGAGCAACGAGTCATTCAGCTCACTACGCTTGGCGCCTCCAGGTGAGATTCGTCCGAGGTAGGTCTGCACAAAAGTCCGCCAGGATTGCACCGCTTGCACACTGCCATTCACGAAGTGATTGCAATGTATGATAGTGCTTTGATTATACCTCAAGAACGCAGCTATATTCGCGCAAATTTTTACTACCTCGTCGTGCAGGCGGCCTGTGCGGAAAGGTGACTTCGCAACATGAGCTACCGAGATAGGGATCGTGACCGTGGTAAGCAACATTTCCTGTCCCTCGATGTCCTCTGCTTTGTCGCATGATCTTCGAGTCATGTCTCGACCGACCCTGCAGCCTGCATGCAACAAGTTGCCTTCATGCATGAACCGACTGTGGTTGGGCTGCCCTGAGCCTAAGGAATTTGCATATATGCTGATCATCTTTGTTTGCTTTCAGGTGGAGGTGATCAGTTTTATAGCAGAGGCGGTGAGCACCAACCTCTTCTGGATATCTCTCCCTTGAGCATGCATGTCTCACATCTGCGCAGTGTTTTGTACTGATGCATGACCGTGATGCATGAACGATCTAATGGAGCTTCTGACTGGCTGTATGCATGTAACTTCTATCCCATGACGGTTGTTTTGTACAGCATGCATGCAGAGAATATCCTGCAAGCCAATGATACCTTCCTTCCTGCACACTGTGGCATGGCATGCGTGAGCTCTGTGTTTGCTGTGCTTGAAGTTGGCAGATTTTGATAAATTCAAGAGGATGTGCATGTGCTGACACAGACTATGGCCAAGGTGGAGGCGGCGGCGGCGGTGGCAATTACCGCGGCGGCGGCGGCGGCGGTGGCAATTATCGCGGCGGCGGCGGCGGCGGTGGCAACTATCGCGGCGGCGGCGGCGGCGATTTTCGCGGCGGCGGCTATGGTGGCAATTTCCGTGGTGGCGGCCGCGGCGGGGGCCGCGGAGGTCCGTAACCACTCTCTCTCTCGGCTCCGCATCCCTATGCAGCCCCTTCAAAGACTGCAATTGCATGCAGGTTGCGTCGTGCCTTCTCACCGACTGTTGCAGAGCGGCTTTCTTTGCGCTTTACAGAGTAATTTCACAGAGAATTGTTGCCGTCATTTCCTGTGGATCTGCAGCATGCACTGAAGACATGCATGCATGCAGGCGGCCGCGGGCGTGGAGATTTCGACGATCGTCCCCCACCAAGGTTTGGCCCGGACAGAGAGGCGCAGCTGGGCTCCGCTGCCAGGCCGGGCGAGATGGTCCCCCTGCAGGGGCGGCATGCGAGTGCTCAAAACGCCGAGCGGGCTTTCACTGAATTCCCCAAAGCCCTCCAGGTGCAAATCACTGAAGCCTGCTCTGCTGCAGCACAGCTTTGCCATGTAATCGCCTTCTTTAAGTTTTTCTTCTTATTCTTCTTCTGTTTCTTCTTGGTGGCAATGACCAATCTTTTATTAGCAGAGCTGATAGGAGAAGTGGTCTGTCACCTTTGAGCTGAGCATCATGGGATCCAGTCATTGCCAATATTATGGCATGGCATGCAGGCATATGGGATCCAGCCTCGCGCAAAGAGGCCCGGGTTTGGCACAATGTCTCACCGCACCATACAGCTCGTTGCCAACCACTTCCCAATTTCCTGCAAGCTGAAGGAGGCAAGCCTTCACCCCTTTGTAATCAAAGCATTTGTTGAACCATGCACATTGATGTGAACTGATAGCATTGTAAAACATCTTGAAGTCTCAACAACGGGTGGTTGTGTCCCAGGCTTTCCACTACGACGTTTCCATCGCCTCTGTAAACCGATCTGAGGCAGACAGCAAGACAAGATCTGTGTCAACAGTGGAGACTGGAGACATCTCTGAACTCCCCGGCCCCCCTCTCGGCCCCCCTCCCCGTCCCCCGCCCAACCTCCCTGCCAAGGCCCCAGCCAAACCCATGACAGCTGAGCTGTCAAGGTATGAGCACCCCTGCAACCTTGTAGAAAAGCTAGACAAAGCTTTTACCTTGCATCTGGAGCACATGCAACCCAGCATTTTACAAGGCCAGAAGGCACTGTGGAGCATTCCAGTACATCGGTTTACTGCTGGCGGTATCATGCATTCGTGCATTAAAAGCATGTATCATAGACGGGCACAATGGTGTGCTCTCAGGCGAGTGATAGCAGCGCTTGCCGAGCAAGAGGACTGGCCCAAGGTGTGGGCTTTTGACGGGCGCAAAAGCATCTATGCTGCCAAGCTGTTCCTCCCGCAGCATGAGAACATCTTTGAGGTGCGAGACCTTCTACCTTTAGTGCAATATATTCCACTTCATTAACAGAAATGTCACTGCACACAATGATGTTTTCGTGCATTGTCCTCATACGTACTGATGCTGAACATATATGAAATCGTCATCAGTCTGCCGAGTGTTGCCGAGCCGATCCACCCACATGATTGCCTGCCAGGTCAAGGCAACAGATGGTGAGTCTGACCGCCCACGACGCTTCAAAGTGACCATCAAGTGGGCGCAGACCATCAACATCAGGACCCTCCATGACTTTGTCAGGTTGGCTCCCCTTCACGTCACCCTTCTAGGTGGTCAGGGCTGGACCATGCAACATTCTTGCAGGGCAGAAGATGGATGTATTGATGCAAATTCCTTCGCCCTCTCATGGTGCTCACCTTGCACTTTTGCTCCGTCATGCCATCTGCCATCTGCTCATCAGCATGCTTGCCAATGCAGACTGTTGGCTTTAGCAGGCTCGTTGACCATTTCAACGACAAGTAATAGACCATGTGGCTGTGTTGCAGTGGAGGGGAAGGCGAGGAGATACCCCAGGACGCTGTGCAGGCCCTGGACATCGCTTTGAAGCACTCTGTGAGCTACCGCGACGATGTCAAGACCTTTGCGCGTGCCATCTTCTGGCACGACCCCACCAAAGTCAAGCCTCTGGGCAACGGCGCCGAGGCATGCACCATTCCCACCAAAGCTGTGCTTATCATCCAATCCCCTTGTGACTGCCAAACAATCCAAAAAATAGAGCAGCACTGTGGACCTTGACTTATCTGTTCCATACCAGCACGCATGCATCACCGTCAGCACGCAAGCACATGCACATTTTTGTGCATGCATGTCATGCTGCTGTCTCTACCTTAGACTATCTGAGTCTCAGTGCTGCCGTGCAGGTGTGGTTGGGCTACCAGCAGTCGCTGCGCCCCTCTCAGGGCGGCCTGACACTTAATGTCGACTTGGCAGCGACCGCCTTCCTGCAGCCCCAGCCTGTCATCGACTTCCTGATGAGGGCAACAGGCCTGCGCAGCCCCAGGGACTTTAATCGATTGACTCCCCAGCAGCACCGCACCGCCAGCAAGGCCATCACAGGACTCAAGGTGACCAGTCTTTTGTGTCCTTAGATGGTTGTGTTGTCACCCCAGCTGCACATTCCCAAAGCACCTTGCAGCAGAAATAAAATGTCCCTAGTAGAATTCCTTAGCCCTGACCCAAAGTTGATGCCACTTGTTTGGGGTGTCGCGTGGAGGAAGGCCAGATGTTCAGTTGAGGATTGTGCTGCAGGTTGAAGTGCGCTTGGGTGGCACTTTCAATCGCAAGTACCGCGCCAAAGGGCTGATGCCAAAGGGGCCGGCAGATCTGACATTCCACAATGAGGCGGATGGCAAGGAGATGACAGTGGCACAGTATTACGAAGAGCATTATCACATCAGGTATAACCCCTGAAAGAGTTCAGAACATGGCATGTAAGAGGAGGTGTACTTTTAATGGGTCGAGAATTATCTGCCAACATCTTCTCACAGACGATGCATTGCAATGCATCGCTTTTCGTAATGCAATAGCTGAGGAAGTGGAGTGTGCGTGCAGCGTCAAGAACCCTGAGGTCCCCTGCATCAACGTGGGGACACCCACCAAGCCGGTGTGGCTGCCACCAGAGGTCTGCTGGATTGCTTCAGGCCAGAGGCGCCTCAAGCTGGATGAGTAATGCTCTTTTATCCCAACCAGACCTCTTTCAAGTATTGCATGATGCCTGAACTGTAACAAACTGGCAAGTTTTAAATATGAGCAAATAGATTGCATCACTGACACGAACCGCTGTTTGTGGCAGGCGCCAGACTGCAGAGATGATCAAGACATCTGCGCAGAGGCCCCAGGAGCGCAAGGAGTACCTACAGAGATGCCTCAGGAACTTTGCAGATCTGCCGCATGATCCTATTGTCCAGGCGTTTGGCATGGATGTGGACCCAAACCTGCTCAAGGTGAACCCTGGAAGCTGTTGACTGCTGGAATATACAGCACATCCCTCCCCTTCTTATCTGAGCATGCTGCATGAGATCAGCTTCTCCTGAATGAACATTGATAGACCTGGGCAAAATTAACAGCCCAAAACGTCTGAAAGGTTTTGGTGTTGGTTTTAGTGTGCGGCACTGAGATGCAGGTTGCATGCGCAGGTGATTGGGCGCCAGTTGCCCCCGCCAGAGCTGCAGTACAACAACCGCAATGTGACGCCCGAGCCTGACCGCGGCTCCTGGGACATGCGCGGCACCGGCTTCTTCAAGCCTGGCACCATCACCTCATTCGCCATTGCCGCCTTCTGCAGCCAGCGCAACGCTGCAGGGCCCCCTGATGACCCTGTCTCACTCCAGGTGACTCTGCAGCCTGCATGTCTGCCATATGCACGCAATTATCAAGCTGCAGTCATTATTCATGCTATCGCCATGCATCAAAGCCCCAGTAGCTGCATCCATTGATTCTCCCAATGCATGCTGCTTGTGCACCTGGGTCATGTGGCTCTGGCGTGTATCCTAAAATAGAAATCTGGCTTACACATAAGCTGTGACTCCTATGGTCGTAAATTTTCCCGTTGCTCAAGGAAAGTGCTGCCAGATATTGTCAGCAGCCTGACTCATCTGTTACATTCCGCACATGCCACAGAGGCTGAACGATGCACACTGGTGCTTGCAGAATTTCATGTGGGATCTGGTGAGGGGCTGCACCAAGCTGGGCATACAGGTGCCCAGGATGACCCCTGTGCCAGACTCCCTCATTGTCTGGCACAACCCCAACTCCAACTTCCCTGGGGAGACAATGGTGGCCGCATTTGAGGCTGCAAAGGGTTTCTTCAAGAGGGACCCAGACATCATATTTGTCGTCCTGCCAGAAAGGAGTGCGCACTTTACAACCGCACAGCTTCCGTTCAAATCTGTCAAATGGGCGTGGGTTGCTAAGAGCACAGCAAGGGATCGCCTTAGCTGAGCGCTAGAGATGTGTTCAATGTTCCTTACAACTAGCTTGCCAAGTGCAGATCAGACGGAGGTGTACAAGGCAATCAAAAGAGCGTCTGACTCTTTCCTGGGGGTCCCAAGCCAGTGCTTCAATCCGCAGAAGGGTGGCATCTGCACGCCTCCGAGGCGCGGCCGCGACCAGTACGTCGCAAATGTGGTGCGCTTTGCATGCTTTGCTTATTGGCTGTCCACCTTTTTATGTCATCATCTCGGAAAGGGAAGTCCTTCTTTGCCAGTGGGCAAGAGCTAGTCAGATGCACTGCTGCTGACATTGCACAAAATGATGAAGAGTGAGAAGATCCATCTGTGAGCAGTGCTGCTGATGCTGCAATCCTGCGGGAGTTTTTCACTGCTGCCTCTGCTGCTTGCAGGCCATGAAGATCAACGCAAAGCTGGGCGGCATCAATGTCAATCTGATCTCAAGGCCTGTCAAGTGGATGGAGGAGCCCTTCATGGTGCTGGGTGAGACTTTCCCTGGAGCCTTGTTGCCTCAAATGCATGGAACGCTTGGACTTTGCATCATCCTTAGTGCGCTGGGCGGTCATAGGCGCTAGAATGCTGCAGTCTGTGGTCTGCATTCCTTGAGGCTCGGTGGTGGCGCGCAGGCGTGGATGTTTCACACCCTGTGGGCTTCAACAAGAGCAGCCCCTCTGTTGCGGCAGTTGTTGGCTCGCTGGACAACTCTCTGTCTTCTTTTGGCACAGAGATCGTGCTTCAGGGGCACCGCGTCGAGGTCATCCTGGTACGTTTGGCTCAGACCTGCCTGCAGCATCTCTTCTTCACCCTGACAAGATTATTATTATTATTATTATTATTATTATTATTATTATTATTATTATTATTATTATTATTATTATTATTATTGTTATTACACGCTTTTCCTGCAAAAGGCAAGGTGCGTCCTGCAGACAAGCTGCAGTTAAGGGCTGCCACAATCCTACCCTTGTCGGACTCGCCAGATCCAAGCAAGACCCAATCAACCGTGGGCACGGTGCTCAGTATTTGTACCGCCCCCCGCCAGCCGGGGCCAAGATTAAGGCTGCTTTAATTGATATACGGGAAAGCCATGCAAAAGAACTCTCTATGGAGTCCATTGAAGTGTTTGCTGTGTTGTGCAGAACCTGAAGCAAGCGGTGAGGACTCTGCTGCTGCTCTACGAGAAGACGACCGGTGCCAATCCAAGGCGCATCATTGCGTACAGGTGATCATCCCCTGCCATATTCATTCTTCCAACAGCAGCACCATACAGGGTGTCAGAATGGGCTCTATTGCGAAGTGTCATGCCTGCATGGAGTGTGTTGATACTTGCAAGAACGAATGCCGCAGTCAGAAATGGCCCCTCTGCTGACTCTGCGTTGCTTGCAGGGATGGCGTGTCAGAGGGCCAGTACCCCCAGGTGCAAGTCTCCACGGCCCCCTCCACAGCAAAATGACCATTAAAGTAATTTTATTAATTGAATAGCCTGAAGAGCTCTTAACCACTTAAAGAACCCTGCTGCACCAGCTGTGGTAGTGTGCCAGATGGCTGCACAGGACTGAGGTAGGGGGCATGGGCTGTGCAGGTGCAGCGCTTGGAGATCCCTCAGATTGTGGAGGCGATCTGCGAGCAGAGAAAATGCGATGTCAGAGACTGTGACATCCCCATCACCTACGTGGTAGTCTCCAAGGGCCACCACACCCGCCTCTTCCCTGCGAGTCCCAGGGACGGTGACAGGAACGGCAATGTGTTCCCAGGCAAGCCCAGCCTTCCTTTTATGGAGACATTCCTTAAGTCAACCTGGGTCTGGACTTCTGCCATAACGAGGCGGCATGGCTCTGAAGGAAAGAAATTGCAACTCTGTTGTTGTATTATCACACAGTTTCTTGCCAAAGGCAAGGTTTGTCTGCAGACACGGCGCTGTAAAGGGTGCCAGATATCCCTTGATGGACTTGCCAGATCCAAGCAAGACCCATCTCAACCGTGGCACGGTGCTCAGTATTTGTACCGCCCCTTGCCAGCCACGGCTACCTCATATGGCCTGTGCTGAAATGCAAGTATTGCATCATGCAAAGAAGGATGAATGTGTAGAGTAAAGGTTATGGCTGTGGGTTGCAACTTCTCAATGTCTCTGAAAAGTATGTGCATGCTGCAGGGACTGTTGTGGACAGGGCGATCGTGCACCCCAAGGAGTATGACTTCTACCTGAATGCGCACGCCTCCATCCAGGGCACCAGCCGCCCCGTGCACTACCACGTCCTGCTGGACCAGAACAACCTCGGCCCAGACCAGCTGCAGAGCTTCACCTATGAGTATGGCCCTACCCAAATCCCTTCACTTCGTGCAATGCGTTTTGAACATTTTACCAAGGCTCTTTCCTGATGCGTTTCGCAGTGGCGATGGGAGCACCATCTCACAGCAGTCACCCAGATAGTGGCAATTATTTTGGCTGATCGAGTGGATGGTGTGTGCACAGCATGTGCTACCTATTCTGCCGCTGCACGCGCTCTGTGTCGATCGTGCCACCCTGCTACTACGCCCACCTGGCTGCCTTCCGCGGCCGCATCCTTGTCAGCGAGGGCATGTCAGACACGGAGACCTCTGTCTCTTCGGGCTCCACCGGACCCACAAACGTGCGTCTCCTTCTTTGTCACCCCGCGCAGCTCGCAACGCCTTCGGTGCCGCACAAGAACACAGTCAGCCTTACTGAAGGGACAGTGCTTGACTTGAAGGGAGGTTTCCCATCTCACTGTTTGATCAGCATTGGCGTCCATAGCCATGAATGCCTCCTGTACACTAATTCGCCATTCTTCTCAACTTTTGATAAAACCATTGTTTGCGAGCTGTTCCTGCAGAAAGCCAAAATGCAGATTACAGATTATGACCTGAGGATGCTGTGGGATGTCCTGCAGGTTGAGTGTGCAAAAGCGCACGCCAACCTCCGCTGCAAGATGTACTACGTTTGAAAAGGGATTCGCTTTGCACCGTGCATTGTTGCTTTGGTTAATGTACCTGCCAGCACCCAGAGAGGAGCGCGCTCTGCATCAATTCCAAACAGAGTTGTGTTGCTTTCTTAATGAGGTCTGTTATTGCTTTGAAGATGGGCGTTATGAGTGACCAGGAAGGAAGTCTCGCTCTGACGTACTAGCTGAGTGTGCCCTCTCCTATTGAGCCATTGCACGTAAATGTGTGGAGATTACTTGTGGGTGCGAAAACTTGCTGCTATTTCTTTCAAGTACTTGTTGGCTTCTTACAATTGGAGATTGACTCTTCCCTGTGGTGTTTTCGTAATGATGTTTTCTTGATGTTCGCCACATTCATTGGCTGTCTCACATCCAATGCACTGCTGCCTGAGGCCAAAATATGAGAAATGCAGATAGAACAAAAGGCTGTGTATTAGCCCCCTAACTGATGCTTGCTATTTTCCTGCATGCTTGCATGGAGGAGTCATTCCCAAAGTTTGAAGAAATTGTGCGGCAACCATCCACCCCTCATTCCAAAAGGCTTGAGCAGTGTCACTAAAACCTGAGAGGCTGAGCATCATGGCGATCCATGGCTCTGCCGCATGCAGAGATCATCGCATGATGCGGACATGAAATTCCGTTGAATGCGGCGGCCGCCGCAATCATTCCATAGATTTCATCCAATTTCCCCCCGTGAAATTATTCTCCTCTGTATTAAACATCTATAGCCCGCTGGCACAGTGATCTCAAATGTCTTGAAGCGTACATATCAAAACCAGATCCATCAGTCTGCCTGCTCTACTACTGAGAGTCGAAGAAAGAAAAGGGCAGAGCCTAGAGAGGCAACGCATCGATCAACCGGAACCTCGCAGCCGAATGGCCAGATTCGTGGTGCAAATTTTATACCCGACCATTAGAGTCTTGCTGATCAGAATTGCTCTTCTAAACAATCATACGTTGCGGGATCTTTTGGGTGGGTCGTAGGTTGCATCCAGAACACGTTGAAAAATACTGTTGCGAACTGTCAGGTAGGTTTGGAAATTCTAATAGAGGAGAAACGATGGCCACTGTAATTAGGAAAATTGGCTAGGCAATCAATCAAATTTCGATCCCCCAAAGCGAGCCACCGACAGGTGGCAGCAGCGTGAGGATGGCTGGCAAAGGAGTGTCCGAGTTCTACAAGCCTGTTGCCTATGGATTGCTCAACATTGTCAGCGCTTCTGGCATTGTTTTTGCCAACAAGGCGGTCATGACTACGTTTGGGTTCCATTTCATTTACGCCTTGACGCTAATACACACCATCACCACACTCCTAGGCATGAAGGTTTTCTGTTACATGGGCCTGTATGAGGCCAAAAAGCTGCCAAAGATAGCCATCGCACCACTGGCGGGCGCTTATGTTGGGTACATCGTCCTCAACAATCTGAACCTCCAATTGAACACAGTGGGCTTCTACCAGATCAGCAAGATTGCTGTGGCACCGGCGGTGAGTTGATCCTGCTAAGGCTCCTTGTAAGACAGCCTGCAATCGAATGATCAATTGCATTCGATAATGTGCATCAAGCTGTGCTTAAGGTCCCGGCAGCATTGGCACCCCTTCATGCATCGGGAGTTCCCTGTGTCATAGAAGACCTGCACAGAGAGCAGGGTCTCATGACCAGGCCACTGCGCATGCGCACAGGTACTTTTGGCAGAGGCAGTGTTTTTCGGGAAGAGGGCATCGCGAAAGGTGGTTGCGGCCATTGTAGTTGTCTGCTGTGGCGTGGGGCTGTCCACAGTGACAGACGCACAGGTGCGCGCATGCTTTCTGCCTCTGCCGGAAGCAAGATGAAACAATTGTCCACTGTTGCCTGTTGCTTGTCTCTTTGTGCGAGTACTTATTGACTTGCATTGTAAGCTGACACTTCTTGAGCCACAAGTCGCTGAGCTTATCCTACTTGTACGCAGATGGGTTCAAACTGGGTGGGCTGGGGAGTGGGCGGTGGGGCAGTCGCGTCCACTGCCCTGTACCAGATCTGGGCGGGCACTAAGCAGAAGGAGCTGGGGGCCGGCAGCATGCAGGTGCCCCCACAACCGCTTGATATGGCTGACCACCTCATACTTCATCCCCACTTCTGTTCCCCCAAGGGCCCCACAGTAGGCAGTCTGGGAAGAGACCGTTACCAGGATGAAAGATCACTTTGTGAGGTGGCCAATTTGGATGGTTGATAGGATCAGAAGTCATATTGTGAGGTTGTTGCTGCAGTTCTGCTGGATGTGTTCTGACACGGTGTGCTGACGGGTTTTTTTCGCGTGGCTGTGCGCAGCTGCTGAACGAGTACTCGCCGATAGCGGCGGGCTTTCTGGGAGTGCTCATTCCAATCTTTGAGCCGCTGGGCTGGGCGGACCCCATCCCTGGCACACTGCTGGGCTACCAATACTCCTTCGCAGCCATCGCCGCCATTGCCATCTCCGCCGCACTCGGCCTCCTGGTGCCCTACACCCGCACACTTGTGCCCAGTGTCTTTTCAGACAACGACTCTTTTGAGGACCAGAAAAAGATGCGCTTGATAATCAGCATGTGACCTTCCTGGGAGCGGCAGCACTGATCAGGAGCACCACCACACCTCAGCTGCTCTTGACAATGTGTTGATGGGTGGCTGACCGATGCCGGGGTCTTGAGAACGGTGTCAGGGTGTCTGCTGAGCTTTGAGCGGCGGGGTGTGCAGGTGAGCCTGTCGACGTTTCTGGTGATCGGGGCGACGTCATCGCTGACATACAACGTGGTGGGCCACATAAAGACAGTGATCATCTTGATGGGCGGCTGCATGTTCTTCGGCGACGAGATGCCCCTCAAGAAGCTGGCCGGCATCAGCGTCGCCATGTCCGGCATCATCTGGTACTCGCAGGTCAGTATTTCTGTCCCTGACCATCCATTACTGCTGCTCCCTGGTCACCCCTTCAGGAAGAATGGATGATGCACAGGCTTCATGACGAGCCTGTCCATTTCCCGGGCTTCTTTGTGAACTCAATGCACACTCTCGTCATCCTGAAGGGGTAACAGCTGCGACTAACAAGGATTTGACAGGAGATCAATTTTAGATCCAGATTGTCTGGCCCGACACAAGAGAGAGGTCTGGCCCCACACAAGAAGAGAAATTGCAAAGAATCAGGCAGTGCTGACGGTGTGGGGCTGTTGCGCTGTTGCAGCTGAAGCTGTCGGCTGCTGCGGCCGGGACGGCGCGCGAGAAGCTGCCGGTGTATACAGCGGTGCCGGCCGCAGACACCAACGGCGCCGTCAACGGCCGCTTCAACAGCTTCAGCGAGCAGAGCGTCACGCGCGCCTCCCCACGCACCGGCTCCCTCAAGGCCACCGACTCCTGAGGGGAATTGCTAAGGGTCTCAGGGGCCGACGACACACAAAAAATCCACTGGACCCTGAGGTGCCAGCTTGACCTGCTAAACATGAAAGCACCTGGTAGGAAAGGCACGATACATATCTCAGGAAATCTTGCAGGGTGAAAGTGTGCCGAGCGTGTCTCTGCACCTCCACAGCAATGATAATAGCAGGTGCCTTACAAGGGCAGCGGGGCTGCGGGCAGCACGATGTTGTGCTTACAGTGTGACTGATCTGCAGCTGATAAGGGGTCAGGCAGGGCCTGCGCTCCACAGCTTTGCGCAGTTCTGTGAGGCCCTTAATGGGTTGCCATCTCTTAGGTGTTCCGAGCTCTGCCACATGTCTGCTATCAGGCTGCTGTGCAGTCGGTTGCAACGCAGTGACACAGCTTTTGCATTGGCTGTTGAGGATGTACAGTTGGTGGTTGAAAGACTCATGAGAACGAACGAGATGATTGGGTCTTTTTATGGTACAGCTGCTGGACGATTTTGTTCTCTAACTGATGCACGCTCTTATGGGGTCGAGTAACGGAAGAACCAGTATGCCTTTGCTGTGTCAGTGCAAGATGCTGCCCGGCTGTGCTTGGACGTGGGCACTGCAGGCAGCTGGTCAGAGTTTGACTAGGATTTGCCGGTATGCAATGAGGCTATTTCATGCCCATTGCAAGGCAGGACGTTGAGTTGGAGCCCATCAGGTGATATTGCCATAGGCCATGAATGAGCTCCTGAGCTTCCTATGATGGAAACTCTTTACTACCATGAGAGCAACTCTGCTGTCCGGGTGTCATGCATGTCGAGATGGCCCAAGTTGTACATAGATGAGTAATCATCTCGTGCTTAATTCTTCCATCATCAGAGATATTCAGAAGCTCATACTGAAGCCTACACTCGGTCTAGGTGATGCCGTTGTGGAGACCTGGTGTCCTTGAGAGCGGCAACTTCAATCGCGGGGTTCTGTGGACCATTTTGAGATGTGTACAGGCCGGCTGTTGCAGGACTTGGACTCAAAGCAGTGTTGCTGTATGGATTTCTGGCTGTGCAGCTGACATTGCACCACTGTACAGCCTGTGTCAGCAACTTTGCTACCAGCAAACGTTTCTGTTACGCATTGCACTCTCAATTGAGCAGTGACCCATCATCATCATCATCATGACAATTGACTACATGGCGGGGTACAAAAGCAAATAACAAGTAAATGCTGCATGCACTCATCACAGCATTAGGTGACAACCAGCAACAGTAATCCGGGCCATCGATATCAACCATCATGTTATGTGGCATATGAACAGCATGGCCACATCGCACTTTAAAAATGTTGTTGCCAATCCACTATTAGGTCAAAATAGAGACACTGGCAGCAGCTCCTGTGACCAAAGAATTGTTGACTCTGCGACGTGTTCCTGGTACATGGCTCTCACAGGAAATCTGCTACATGTTCAACAAGAGCTGCCATACTGCGCAAGACTGGGTGCATGCACATGTTCACAGCACTCCAGCTGCATACTGTCATGGGTGCTGCATGTCAAGGTCAATTCTGCCCTACGCTCACTCAAGTTGTTGTACAACGTGGCTCTGCGCGGCCCTTAGCGTCTCTCACTCATCTCGAGGTGCTGCGGGTTTCAGCACCCTCTGGATATTCCTCATGCCTTGCGCGGGCAGGGCACCCTCTCAACAAAGCACTGAAACCTTGATCAAAGTCACGAAGTCGCTTGTCTTCTCCCCCTCTCTCAAACAGACAGAAAGGCAAATCGTCCGCTTGAAACATGGGAAACCTCGCATAAAATCTTGCTCTCATTCACCAGCACCTCCTCTGTGCTGCTCGCAGAAACTTCAAACCTCTTCCAACTGGCCCCTTTCTCAGAACCAGGCTCTTGCACTCTATCATCCACTGCACGACATGGGCACCCACAGGAGCCCAGGGGTCAGAACAACCCCTGCAGATCTCCTTGACAGTCTCTCTTTTGCTGCAACGCAAACACTCCTCGGCCTGTGGTCCCAGCGGCCAGCAGCGGCCTGCAACCAATACGCAGCCGCTGCATTGCTGCCAGGCGCGCCTGATCTGTGCACCATCTCCCGCACCCAACAGCTGCATTCTTCGCACATGGTGGGGTGCTTGTTCCGCTCAAATGATATCTGGCGCCACCCCCGATCAGCAGCGACCCTGACCTGATCCCATCACCGCATCTGTCACATCTCTCAAGCACAAAAGCACTGTCATCGCAGCGCATGCTGCCCCTCTGTCTGCGAGCTCGCTCCCCAGAATTTTGGCGGCGATCCTTATCGACCTGTTCGCGAGCCTCATCCGACTGGGGCGGCTGCCGGGGCCGCAGCGGCTGTCTTGCCGAGCGCGGCATCCAGCTGCGCCTGCAGGATGGTGACGGTCTCCTTCAGCTTGGCGTTCTCCGTCTCCAGGTCCAGCACCTTCTGCCCCAGTCCCTCGCACTCTGCCTGCTTGCGCAGCCGCGACCGCCGCGCCGACTCCCGGTTGGACTGCTTGCGCCGCTGCCGCTTCACCTCCCTCTCATCCTGTTTTGGTGATGCAAACACCACTGTCAGGGGCTGAACCTCACTGACGTTGTAGCTGCAAGCGCAAATTTTCGTTGGTAAGTACTTTCAGATTTTTGGTGGGAAGAAAGCTATCCTCTGGCAGACACAGAGATTACAGAGACTACGGAGAGAGACTACAGCAACGTGACAGAGCAGTCTGTAGCATGGGCGGCTCGAGTGCGAAGGCCATGTGACTGTGGAAAGTTGTAAAAGATCGTTCGAAGAAATGACCCACCTGCACAACATGTGCCTGGCCTGCGGCGCTGGCGGCGAGCTGGGTGAGGTCCACGCCGGATCCTGCGAGCTGCCCGGCGCGCTGCCTCCAGAACTCTACGGCGTCAGGTCCGCTCGCGGCTGCCGCCTGCGCTGCAGCCAGCGCGGCCAGGGCAGCAGTGCTGTTGACGGTGGCGTCTGTGGGCACCAGGCCCTGGTAGGGGGCGGCATCTGGCTGGCTCTGGGCGTGCAGCTCGGGCTTCACGCCCCCACTGGCTGTCCTGGCTGGCTGCTCGCCCTCAGCGTTCGAGTTCTGCGCGCACAGGGGAGTGCATGAGTGAAAATTACCCAGTCCACGTCACGCTGCCACTCTGGAGATAAGTCGCGATCCGAGCTGGACGGGCTGGACTGGGAACGCGATGTTATCCACGCCCGCAGTTTTCCAGCACCATCAGACACATGGGCATGTAGACGACAGTTTCAAGGACGCCCACCGGGTTAGAAGAGTCGTCCCCGCTCTTGCTCTGCCCGTTTGTGTCTCCAGGCTTCTTCTCAGCCACTGATGCCCCGGCCGCGTGCTCACTCGGGACCTGGGCGGCTGAAGCGGCAGGTGGGTATGGGAAGGGCATGTTGTAGAAGGGCGGATACGCCATCAAGGGCTGCGCGGAGCCACAAACAGCGTCAGAAAGCCGGGCAATCGAACCATCCCGCGGAATCTCGCGTGCTCCCAACAAAAACCACGCAAGATGTACCTGGTACAAGCTGTACGGGTGCGCCGCGCCCAAAGGATAAAAAGGCGGGGCTGCCTGAGCCCCGTTCTTCCTCTGCTGGCCTCCCTGCATGGCCTGGGCCTGCGCTTGCCATTGCTGCACGGCTTGGGTCCACTGCAGAGCGTCAGGAGCGCCCGAGGCTGCCGGAGCCCCCGAGCTGGCCGGCACGGCGCTCTGCCCCTCGGCATCGTCCATCTCTGCACTCAATTCTGCCTGCAAAGCGAGGGATCCGATATGAGGTGGCACAAACGTGGATGGACTTGGCAACCTGGCACGGTTGCCTGATCAGGAAGGCGCTGGCTCGACAGCTTCCTCATCCAAATTCGGTACATTCACCATCTTCATGGCAACACCGGGTTGGGATGCGTGCATTGTTTCTGCAAATTTTCTACAAACTTCTGTATCTACACGTCCATAGAGGGCACTTGTTTGATGCAGCACAATCACACAGGATCCCTGTTTGATCTTCGAAGTATGAGAATTCTCATACTGTGAATGTTGAAAATGTTGAACTCCAGAAGGACCACAAGTCTGTTCTGGCAGTTTTATGCTTCCGACGCCATAAACAAGATTTTTGACAGCACCACTTCTTCGGAGTGGGTGGCATGAGGAATGGAATGGCATCACTTATTGTTGCAGGTACAGATCTTCAGAGCGTTAGAAATTACATTTACAACGCTCTGAAGATCTGTACCTGCAACTTCATTCCTCATAACAGCTACCATCCAAGAGATTATGTTAACCTCTAATGCGCACAACCCGATCTGCCCACATGCGTTCCTTTAAGGCACACCTTGTGGTCACTTGCATTCGAAACTCTTGGTAGGGGGACACATTCAAGCAATCATTATTCTGCGAGACAGCCGTTTTGCGATCAAAACATTGCAAGCAGTCACTGCGTAGCAGTCCTCCAAAAGTCACTTGGTGCATGCATGCGCTGCCAGCAAGCATCTGCCAGAAACGGCGCTGAGCATCAGCTCTCAACGTAAGGTTCATCACAGGCAATAACAAGAGCATGATGCTGAGACCGTCAGCCGCTGCCGTCGCGGCCAGTCAGTCTGCAGCCAGCGTGATGGCTATGACGGAGATGTCGTCCTTGCTGCGCTGCTTCTGCGCGTGTGCCAGCAAGGACTCCGCCATCGCCTGCGCAGACCCGCCCGAGTCCGCATGCGCCGCAAGCGCCACCTGTGCAGACCATGTAGAGATGATTAGAAAATATAGTAGAGACAAAGCACCCTTCACAATAACCGTCGAGGCTTGCTCTGAACACTGGGGCCAGCTCATTTAATTCGTCATCTTCGTCCTTGTTTAGGTGCCTGCCTGACAGGTTCCGGTGGCAGTGATGGGGAGCTTTCTGCAGATTCCACTTGGCAGCACGTGCTTTTCAAAAGGTATTCTGCAACCAACACTCTCACGGGAAAGCATCTTCCTTCTGCAAATAGCACGGCAAGGGCATCCGCGGCTCACAGCCAGTGCTGGTTATGAGAAGAGCATGGGAGGGGCATGCCTTGAGGGCATCTGCGCCGTCGGCGACGTCCCAGAGGCCGTCGGAAGCCAGCACCACGACAGCGGCGGCGCCCGGCTCCAGGCAGACCACCTCGCTCACGTGGGGCACCGCGCTCAGGCCCAGATCCTGGTCCTTCAGGAACTTGTCGCCCAGGCAGCGCGACAGGTTGAGCCCATACAGCCGCGTGCGATTGGCGCCCATGCGGACGCCCATGCCTGCAGCAAGTCGATGCCATGCTCACCTCACCTTGCTTGCGCGTTTGCTAAAGAAGCCCTCTCCACAAGCAGCCCTCCGGCCTTGGGAGCTTCATGATAGTACTCTCCTGGACTGCTCCTCAGTAGGGACCAAGACAGGTGTCACAGCTCCTACACAGTCAGCCGATCCATGTTGACAGTGAATGAATTGAGAACTGCATGGGGCGCACCAGCCAGGCGTTCCCTCTCGAGGGGGTTGGTGTACCGATGGTCCCCGGTCAGCCGCAGGACGTCCGGCTCGCAGCTTCGCTTCTTGGGCACGCGAGCAAAGTACGCCGCAGAGTCACCTACGTTTGCTGCCTGCAACGTGGCAATTGACCCCTTCCAGCTCTGCTTTGTACCCCGTAGTGCAGGAGCACTGCACAGCAGACCGAAGCAGCCATGCACAAAAGGCCGCAATGCAGCAAGAGATTTGTTCCTTCACACTCTGCTAGAAGAACAACCTTAGCCTTCTGAGACTTCTATGATCGTGTGAATTGGCCACAGTCGCACCTGCAAGCAGACCGACCCCTGTGCATTGTGCCAGGCGAGGACAGCGGTTGCGGTGCAGCCCTCCTCGGCGCACAGGCCCTCATCGGCCTCCCGGAAGGCGTCCTGCCAGGCAGCAGCCACGCCGGAGCCGTCGGCCAGGCCCGCTACGGCCGCGCGCAGCCGCCCGGCCAGCAGGGCCGGCAGCGCGCTGGCCGCCTCGTCCGCAGCACCGCGCCCGCAGTGGCCGTCAAAGATGCTGCACAGCACCGCCGGCTGCGATGCCCCCAGCAGCGCCTCCTCGCAGCCCCCCACATCCTCCATACCCTGCCAACATGCTCAACATTAATTAGATTGTAATTCCTCCTTGCCGCCAGTGACCACGCGGGCCCCTCTCCTTCCAGGACCAGCAGCTGCAAGGCAAGGCAGGAGCGACGTGAGTGACTGTGGGGCCTTGATGGGAAGGCGGACCTGGCCCATGCGAGCGTGTTCTCGGCCGGTGCAGGAGGCGAGCCAGGCCTCGAGGTGGAGCCGCGGCTGGCGTGTGAGCAGGCGCGAGGTGCGCTCGGAGTCCGGCTGGGATGTGAGCGCGATCAGCGCGTCGCTGCGCAGCGTCGGCAGCGTTAGCAGCGAGTTGGTTGGCGCCAGCACCGGCTTCGGCGCCAGGGACAGTCCACTCTGCACATTTGCAGACAAACAGAGTCGGCGCAAAAAGAAGTGGCTTCAGAGAAGTCATTGCCCAGAGGAGAATCATGATGTCAGGCATACACTCAGATGTACTGCAGCGCAAAAAATTTTCAGCGCTGTTGGTGAGGAGCAAAGGAGATTTACAAGTGCCTGTCTTCGCGTCCTGGTACATATGAGAAAGAAAGGCAGGGCATGTGATTGCTCAGAGGCTCACCGGTGCATCGGCCAGTGGCAGATATGTGATCATCACGCCAGATTGGACGCCCAGCTGCAGCTGGTCGCCATCATTCAGCCGCCACAACCTCCCTCGCCTCCTGTTGCTGGTGCTTATGATTCGTCCGTTCAGCGTCGTTCCGTTCAAGCTTCCCAAATCCATGACCTGTGCACCAGAAACTCGGAATATGCATCAGCCCGTCACACTGGGTAGAACGCGCAAAAAGGGTCCCAAAGTGAAAGTCTTTGGTGCGATATCTACATTGCTGACGTGAAGGGCGCAAAGTTTGAACTTGCAGACTCAGCACCTGCCAGCATCTGCATGAGGGATCCCAGCGGATGGCCACATGTTTTCCAGAGACCTCGTTGTCGTTGACTGCCATTGTGTTGCCACCCAGCCGCCCCAATGTCACCTGCAACAGCAATTGTGTTCCAATGTTAGCCCGAGATCCACCACAGCGCACAACCTGTGCTATGGTCATGAGACCGGCTTCCTCGTACCGTGGTGAATCAGATAAAAACAGTTAGCTACCTCATAATATATTGCTGTACAGGGTGAAGGCTGCCTCACCTCAGTGAGGCCCTCATCCAGGGTGTAGGAGTGGCCGGAGGAGGGGCCAGCAGTGACATCCAGCCTGATGGGCGCTGCAGGCACGGAGAACTCCTCGCGCGACCGCTTCAGGGAGTTGGAGCGGCTGCGGTTGTCGAAGCAGGCCCCGGCCGCGCACCCGTTCTGGCCGCTGTGCGCGCTGCTGTCCGCCGTGGAGGCCTCAGCGCCGGACTGCATCCTCTCCCGCAGCTCGGCAGACAGCAGCCGCGCAGTCGTCGACGCTTCGCTGTGCTTCTCCTGCACCACATCCCCACAACTTGACACCCCCAATGCTCAACACAATACCACACACGCAGATACACTGCGATGCAGCCCTTTCTCCCTACTTGGCGCTCGTACTGCCTTGTATGTCATGCATCTCTCTTCTCATTAGATTGGCCCAATATGTTGTGGCAAGAAGCCACTCATCCGGCATGACATGACAGGCATGGCAGGAGAGCACACGGGCAAGCTCTCACCTGCATAATTTCCACAGTGCTCTGCAATCGCATCATGACGCCCTCCTCATCTTCATCCTCCTCCTCGGATTTGTCCGCCTCCTGGCCGGCAGCTTCCGCGTCCATGCCCTGCATTTGCTGCA
Organism: Coccomyxa subellipsoidea C-169; assembly: GCF_000258705.1. NCBI lineage: Eukaryota > Viridiplantae > Chlorophyta > Trebouxiophyceae > Coccomyxaceae > Coccomyxa > Coccomyxa subellipsoidea. Next base: position 1,194,703 of record NW_005178033.1, read on the forward strand.
GCACCGGGCAGTGCATTTCAGCCAGGGAAGCACTTAAATGTACAGCCACCTCCTTCAACCTCCCTAGTGCACATCTCATACTGCACAAAAGCGCCAGAATGCAGCCCAGAAGCTGGCAGGGTGCTCTGGGGGCACCTTCATGAAGTGCTGGAAAAGGTTGGGCTCGCTGAAGCTGCGCGAGTAGCGCCGCAGCTGCAGGGGCTGCGCCTCGTCCTTCAGCTCGCTCAGCACCTTCTCGATCTGGCCGCCCAGGTAGAAGCCCTCCTCCGTGGGCGCCGGCTCCAGCGACTCCATGCTGCACGCACGCACCTCAGATATTTCTAAACTCAATGCACGCCTGCCGGCCTTAGGAGAGTGACTTAGCTGGACAACAAACCCTCATGTCACAGGTTTTAGTGGGCATTGATGTCCATGGCTTTTTATGGGTCTGCATTGCCCGGTACAAGAGCACGCACGGTAACAAGGGAGCCAGAGAGCAGGCGGCTGGAGGCACCTCTGGAAGGCTTCGCGGGGGCTGTTGACCGCGGAGCAGCGCTGGGGACTTGTGCTGCCGCCGAGGGCGGCCCAGGCGGCCTGCGCGGAGAGCAGGCGCGCCTCTCCGGGGCTGCCGTCCGCGCCGCTCTTGGTTGGGCTGGCCTGCGGCCGGGCTGCCTCAACCGTCCGGCGCTCCGGCGCGGACAGCGTACGCATGCGCCCGAACAGGCCCGACGAGGCAGAGGGGGATGCACTGCTGTCGGTCACGGTGGGCAAGCGCACCGCGGCCGCGTCGACCGTTGCAAATGGCGACGGCAGCAGCCGCACCTGCGCGGCTCCGGCCACCGCTGCATTCCCGGCTGCCGCCACCCAGCTCGCAGTTGCGTCCTTCTTGTGCTGCACCAGCGGCACGTGCGGGGACCTGGTTCACACATCATTCTCAGTGTCTGATCAGCGCCAGCCAGAGCATTGAACAGTGCGGCACCAGACCTGCAGCATATGGCACTTGCCGGCAACTCAGACGGGTACGGACAGAGGCTTCAGTGGCTCTCAGTGCGGCGCCTGACCTGACCGGGGTGGAAGCGAGCGGGGAGGCATCGCCGTCAACTGCGCTGCCTTGGACGCCGGCGACGCTGTTGACGCTGGACTGCACAAAGACGCTCTGGTGCGCGGCCCTGGCGGCCCGATGCGCGCCCGCCTGCTGGTCGGCCCAGCGCGGGCTGCGCACAAAGGTGTGCAGGCCGTGGTCGAACGGCGAGCTGGCCGACGCGGCCACGGCGGCGGCCGTGGTGGCGAGCGGCGACGACTCCTGGCTGCTGATGGAGCGACTGCTGTTGAAGTAGGTGCGGCCGAGGCCGCGCTTGGAGCGTCGTGCTTTGGCAGGCGAGCACTGCTTCAGCGACAGGGGCGAGTCCGGGCTGGGGCTGCCCCCAGAATCCTCGTCCCGCGCCCAGCGGGGCAAAGGCTGCGCGGCTGCCGCGCTGCTGCCGATGAACACCACTGCCTCTGCCTCGGCTGTGCTGTGCTGCGACACGTCCAGGCCTGGCCACTGCATGCTGACTTCCTCCTCGTGCACACGTGGGCTGGCAGACAAGCCCGGCCATGGAGCGTCCAGCTCTGTGCTGTCGTGCGAAGCGGTCAGGATTGATATCGATGGGGCGAGATCCACTGGCTGGGGGTTCCTTGGTGGACGCGGCGTGCGGGAAGGCAGTGTGCTGGTGTGAAACAATGGCTGTGGGGCAAGTGCCTCTCTGCTCTTGGAGATGTCGCTCGCTTGCTGGCCCCTTTTGTCTTGCTGAGATAGAAAACCCCTCAAGCTTACATCCTCGCTTTTGAGTGGCGCCCCTTTGTGCATGCATTCAGCGCTGTCGCTAGTCTTTGAAACTGCATTGTCTGCTGGCGTGGCTGTCGACCTGATGCTGGCACTGACAATCGGTCTTGATGGCAAAGCTTGCCCTGGTGCACCACTTGGGTAGGATGGGGCATCTGCACTGCTGTCTGTTCCTGCAGCGTCTATATCCCCCTGGTCCTCTGGTTCTGCAAGTTTCTTCGAAGCCTGCATCCAAGAAATAACGGTGTGAGAGCAGAAGAATGCGTAAATTGATCAGCACCAGGTACAACCATTCTTGGCTCCTTGAGGACAAGAGCACGAGCTTGATAGTGCATGAAAACTCAGCGCTCTGTGTCCACTTACGGCCACACCCCAAATATCAAAGGCACATATCGTCCAACAGAAGAAACAAATGTGGCGAGTAAACATTCTTCCAGCGTAAAACAACTTCACAGCTGCTTACTAGCCTTCGACTGGGCAGTTCTGAATGATCATTATCTCAGGAACGAAGCACAGTCGTATTTACGAAACTCCGCATATGCAGAAGCGCTTCAACGATAGAAACCCGCACCTCCTGCTCTTCGGTTTGTAAGCCCTGATGAGCCCTCCGAGAGCACCAACGCCATGTTCGATATCCGACCACAACGCACGCAACAGATGCTACCTTTAGCAGCAACATGATGAACATTCGCGTCCGCGGTTTGCAGGGCAGGCCAATGCGTCAGAGATATCTCGGACTGCAGATGTTTGCATAGAGTTGCAGAAGGGGTGGTGCATTGCCAACCGAGTCCTTCTTGGTAAGTACACCTTTGCTAAATAGCTGTGTCTGTAAAAGATTCATGTCCTGAAGTCACCTCTGCAGCCTAAGCGGTGCAAGCAATGAATTTCCTCTTTCATGAATAGGAATAGAGGGATTGATGAGGTAATAGGGAACCACCCAATGTTTACAAGGAAAGGAGACAAACAGCTGGGAGAAAGCATGCATGATCAGGCATCACCTGGGCTCTGTCTCACATTCACAACATCCAATACGGACAGTGGAGGGAGGTCATCGGGTATGTCTCATGTATCTGGAAGCACTGCTGCCACGGAAGTTGAAGAGCACGCTACAGCGCCTGTTGCAACTTTCTTCAACTTGAAGACAGCTCTGTCAAATAACTACCACTGTCAAATCAATGAATCAAAATGTTTCCAGCACGTTAGAGTGAAGGCAGCTACCCAGGATCTGGTGCATGCAATGTGTCATGTACGAGTGAGCTCCATATAAACAGTGTTGTTGATTTTAACATCAGCCGCTGCACCAACGGTAAAATCATTTACATCTTTGCAACAGAGCATTCCTGGATGTGGCGGCAGGCGCCTGATGGCGATTGCAATAATTCAATCATCACTGGTACCGTGAGTCACTCTGCTACTTGTTCAAAGAAGTCTTGAATGGCATGGTACACAACAGCATATATGATGCATGTGGGCCTCTGCAAGCAAATTTAAAACCTGATCCCTGATAGTACACTGCAGAGGCTTTGCTCTGCAACCTGGGCAACAATCCCTATAGCAGGTCCTTCAAAGCTCCGTCCTGCTCTTGCAGCCTCACCAGTTCCCTATTAAAAGACTGGACAACACTCGCTGATGCAAGCAGACTTGCTCTCATCAGACCAGCACGCATTAATACAGGACACCAACAACTTCAGTAGACACTGCTGCTGGGCTGATACTGCGCTGCCAGGGAGCGCTGGAGGCCACGAGCCGAGCGCAGAGACCCCCACAGGTCGATCCTGAGACTGTTGAAGAGCCGCAGAGTGTCATCCTGTCCGCATCCATGCATGCACAACATCAGCACCACTGCTGTAGCTATTCGGACATGTTGCTGACTTTGACAGATGCAAGAAGGCAGCACTACTTTCCATACAGCAATCTCCAGCAACAGCTTCAAATTGCACCTGAAAGAGATACATGCAAGAAGGAAAAGGAGAGAGCAGCGCGCACCTGATCCCGGCACTCGTCAATCAGGCGCCTCCTCTGGCGCAGGGCCACGGCAGCAATGAAGAACAGCAGCAGGTCAGGGGCCGTCCCTGGGACTGAGGGCTGCTCCTCTCGCCCACCCAGCGTCGATAATTTATCAAAAGACCCAAACTGAGCCCCCACACATCCGCAGTCAGCCTATAACTGCCACGAATCACAAAAGGCATGGTGGCGTTGCTATGTACACTTTACGATAGGCAGCAAAGTTCTACTTCTTGCGAGCAGCTGAGCAGATTAGGTTTCTTAGCAGATGCAGGCCTGGCGCTTAAAAGACACTCGTGCTCAAAAGAGACATGCAGGGGACTCAGAGTGCCCACCGAGCCCGAGGAGGGCCTGCTCAAGCTTGGAGGGGTCCAGCTGCCAAGCCGTTGCCAGTAGTCATCCGCCCAAAGAATCTCCCACAGGGTCACCGCCTGTGAGCCATACGGCACCCCGTCAATGAGAATACAATGCTGTTCTAGCAACTGTGTTGTGATGCCAGTCATGAGGGCCCAGCAACCAAACCTCTTTGATAACACCAAATGCAGTAGCTGGCCACAGTTGCTGACGCTGATCGCCAAAATCAAAAGCTGTCATAGCCGGCATCACGGAGATGTGCATGCTGGACAGTCATTTGGCAGTTCAGTATCTGTAGGCATCATGTTCAAGAAGGTAAGGCGCTGCTGAAAGGCAGGCTGCAGGGGGAAGCCTGCCTGGGCCACGGGGAGCTCGCGGCGCAGCTGCACGATGACCATGCGGTATGCAAAGAAGCACTCGCCCGCGCCAATCTGGCGCAAGTGGTGGAACACGACCGGATCCGCCTGCTCCAATATCCTGGCCAGCCCCCTCAGCTGCTCCCTGCACACGGTCCGCAGGACGTCACACAGTCCCGATAACTTTGGTCGCGTTGGTCAAGATTGCAGGGACTTGCAAGGGCGGCACAGCAGACCAGGTATGTGTGCCCCTCGTCCTTTACAGCAATGTGCATGGACACGAGAGTGATGAAACACAAGGGTGGAAGCGCGGCAAAGGGGGAACTGCTAGAGCGCACCTCATGCCGACCTCGTCATGGCGGAAGTTCTTGCTGGTGCGCTGCAGGAGCCTCTCAAAGCACCAGTAGGCCATGTAGTCGTCCTCAAAGATCGTCAGAAATGGCGCAGCCAGATCCGACATTCTAGCACCCACCCAGAGCAAACGTGTATTTCAAGCTGTGAAACACTCAGCAGGGAACTTGCACAGATTCGGCAAACACAAATGACTTTCATGCCAAGTATACATGTGTGGGAAGAATGGATTCACACACCCTTGACAGTAGCCGGTCTCCGGGTCGTGCACGGCGTAAGCGGAGAGGAGGTGTATCAAGCGCGCGGCAGCCTTCCTGGACGCCGGTGACAGGTGTGTGGCATTGAAAAGCGTCTCTTCGGCCACCCTGCCCAGCCAGGGCCCTCCCCCTCTCCTGTCCGCTGAGGGCACCAGGCCTGCACACCCCAAAAGATCCGTCATATACCTTCCGGCGCTTGTGTCACTGAGCCCAGCCTCATGCTAAGCTCCCCCGCCCAGCAGTGTTCTGCATGAGTGCTGAAGGCTCTGCATGGTACATTGTTCTTGAGCAACATTAGTAAGACTGTCATTCTTCTGAAGCTAATTGGAATGTCTTTTAGAGAGGCAGCCTCACCATTCATGGCGCCATTGGTTCTGTGGGAGGATTCGGAGGCGGCGTCCGGCTGCAGCAGATCTGTACGGATGGCGTCCAGAACGATGATGCGCTGCGCCTCTGCAAATTGCGCAAGGTGCGCCGGCACGGAACGCGCCGCGCCGGTGTTCTCCGCGACTGCCACGCTGCTGCCGGTGCGCACCACCGCACTGTCCAGCAACGTCTCCAGGTCCTGCACGCAGGAGATGCGTCCTTTGGCTTGATCTGCTTTACTTATTTCCTTAGGTTACACCTTGGGACAATGCAGTTGGAAGTGTTGCACTGGGGGAATTTCCGCTATGAACAATTAATGGGGTTAATGCAATGCCCTTAGTGAGGTACATTTGCTGTGGAGTGGCACACAGCTTCAGGGAGAGCAGCATGTGCAAGAAGATTGGCACGGGTTCGGCAGAAATGGGAGGATGAGGGGCTAATGAGTCAGAGCTGCTGGGGTGAGGTGCGGACCTGGCAGCGCTGCAGCAGGTCGCTGTAGCGGCGCGCAAGGTCGGCTCTGAGGGTGCTGCGCTGCTCCGCTGTGCTGCTGGGGCTCACCAGCCGCAGCAAGTAGGGCCACACCTCCTCCCTTACATCGGGGTCACACCCCTGCAGCACCCTCCACTTTTCAGCGCACTCCTTGGAAACCGGCTTGATGTTCTCACAGCGTGCAGACCTCAGAGACTACGTCAAGGAGTGATCACAGCCTGCCAGACGGCCCCATCAGTCCAGGCATGTGGGTGAGTGATCAGGAGCGGACCCCCATTCGGATCTGCTCCAGGATGCCAGCAAAGTCCACCACCCTCCCTCCCTCATCATGGGCCTGCTTCCAAGCCTCCTTCGTCAGGGGCTGAGCCCTGCAAGCAGAAGAGGTGTTTGCTCGCACATGCAGGTAAAGGAGGGTCCTTGGCGGAAGCAATATCGGATTGCTTCCACTTGACAAGGCGGTGGATGACAGCAGTTGAGATGAAGCCTGCATCTGCCTCTTCAAAACTGTGCGCGCACTTGTTGCTTTTCTGGCTGGACAGGAGGGCCACGGCAAGGGCTCCTGCCGCTGCAGCTCCCAGGCCCAGAGCAGCTCCAACGGCAAGCGCTGCCCCCGATGAAGATCCCCCCGCGCGGCTCATGTCCCTGGCCCTCCTTCTGCGGCTTGGAGGGTCCAGCCTGAGCAAGTTTTATACAGCCCTGCCTGTGCTCTTCGAGATAGATGCCGCTGTGGTGAAGTAATTATGTATATGGCTGACCGCCCTTCTACGATGCTCCCTTCAGCAGCTTACTGTTGAAATCAATTGAAGTGAGCTTTGTTCAAAGGTATTATCTTTTCATCAGCATATCTTGATTACCTACTTGCACAGAAAGCTTCTCCCTTCTGAAACAAGATAGGCACTACCACAAAGGGCTTCTGAAAGTGAGGCAGACCGTTGCAACTTGACCCTCAAAATTGCACCGCAACTTCCTAGGTGTCCCTTTAGCAAGTCCAACTTGTCTGGAGTTAATAGGAATAACGATACAAGCATTCCCTTCGTTGCACATCGGCGTGTTGTTCACATTCCTCAGAAGACAAGAAAGACAAACAAGATTGCAAATTGCAATTTGCGATGGCAATTCAAGGTGACGTGATGCTTACCTCAGTGCAATGCTCCTGCTCGTCTTGCTCAGCGATCAAATATCCAATGCGTTCACTAGTATTTGCACTCTTTAGAATATTGGTTGACGTCGACTGGATCAATAAAATCGACCTTGTGGGGAGCATACAAACGAGTCTTACAAGCATGACATGCATCATCAAAGCCGCGTGGCTCAGAAGTACAGCCATACGTGCCATGTGCCGGCCCCACTCTTGTGATGCAATCTGTACCACATCTTACTCTATTTCCTTGATCAAGTCTGGCGATGCATGCTTTCAAAGTGTCCGCAGCTTTGCGCGACACAGACGCCATGCCCAAGACCGTGTGACAGAGACTGAAGCTCACCATGATGAGGAAGTAGAACCTGAAATCAACTCCTCAGAAGAGCCACCAGGATATCAGCTCGATTCAGGCTTTCGTGTGGATCTAGCCTACAGGTGGCCACCACCCAGACACCAGGAGACTGAAGCTTTATGTCACTTGTAAATGCTAATGTAGAAGGAGTATGACCAGGGTGCTTTGTGTAGGTCGCCAACTGAGCAGGTGTGGCCTGCCTCGCGGCATCAACAGAAGTGTAAGTATGTTGCAGCGCCTGATCTTTTTTGGCAAGGTGCAAGCCCGCACACTGTATCTGCGGATGTACTGAAAAAGAACCGCAACGTGATGCAGTTGCTGGACGAGTGAGGGACGCCCTTCAGACGGTCATGATGTTCACTGACACCAACACGTACAGCGACCTCACTGGGCGGTATGGCTTCACCGTGGTTGAGGTGCGCTTGTCTACCGGCAGAGCAGATCTGCTAGACCGCATGTGTGGCACTGCAAGCCCTTTAGATGCAAAGCCAGTGAAGAATTTTGTGGTGCTGTGCAGGTACGCATGTCACCTGACAATTCCACAGCGTACATACTGTGGGATGCTTTCCCAGAGCGGCATGATGCTGCCGAGAGGGAGCTGAACCAGAGGTGACTGCAGGACCTCAGAACATCAGCCTGAGGGGAAGAATGCGTCTCAATGCATGCATGTACCAGTCTAGAGTTGTCTGTGAAGAGAGGAATGACCTGTGGGGAACATAAGCATGCAAGTCCATCAAACATGCGCGGAGGCAGTGAGTCTTTAACTTTGGCGCAGGGTGTCCAGGCTGAGGCGAAGCTTGGCCCATGCGCTGAAGTCCAGGCATGTGCCGAGGCTGGAGTTCCGCAGAGACGCACCGTCCTCTGAAGAGCTGGCTGTGGAGGAGGCTCTGCAGCGCTTGCAGAATGAGCCGTAGTGACCAGTGGCAGTGCTCATCCCTGAGCGATCATTCTTGTGGGGTGAGTGCCTTCCATTGGTTCTGTTGCCAGTAAGCAGGAGCAACCATGAGCCACTTGAGGGGGGTCATATGATAATATAGTAATTAGAAAGTTTAAGGTTCCTGCCAGATGTCGTCGGCTTCTTCTCATGAAACATCGGTCTTTGCTTGTTCAGAAGGATCAATTCTAGCCATTAAAGGCTAAGATATCATCGGACGTCCGACAACGAGGAGCAGGAATCCGTACACAACTTTCTGCGGGAAGGGGGATACATCCGTCACGGGAGCTTTATCGAACAAGAATACGATGACTACGCGGGCTCTCCTGTTCGTGTGTTGCTTCATTCTTGTCGCTAGTACCCGAGGTAGGTTGATGTGGGAAGTCGAGGAAGTCAGATCCCGTAAAGCGCATCTTGAAGTCTAGTTTGTTGAGCTCAAGACGAGAAGCGACAAGACGTGAGAGATGCTAATATTTATTTCATGGTTTTTCATAAAGCTTGAATACTCGGATGTAATGTCAGCCCAGATCGTCGTGACACCTTTTGTGTCGAAGAAGCTCTGACTCGGCATCTGGATCAAAGTAGCCCTGTGCTGTCCTGCCAATCCTGTAGACCTGAGATGACAAGTGTCCTTCCAATTATCACCATGAAGAACAATCCAATCTGCTGTCCCACAGGTGAAACAGCAGCGGCCGGGAGCGATGATAGTGCTGCAGCAAAGGTCAAGGCAGCACCCTTGGCAGACATTCCTCAGAACGGCACACGCAATGGCGAGGGCAATGGAAAGTTCCTGGTCAAGATCGGAGGCTCTGCAGCCTTTGCAGACACAACTGGCGATGGAACTGGTAAACGCACCTTCACTCCAGGAAATCCTGGAATTCTGCGCACCATCTTGGAATAGTTATCAGCTTCAAGGGCAGGAGACCCAGAGGCAGACTGCAGCTAGCTGCTCGACTTGATGCTGACATGCAAGTGGTGTTTCTGCAGGGAATGGGAACACAGCGGCAGGCAGCGGGAACAACAATGGGAACAAGGCCACTGGAAATGGCAATGGGAACGGCAACGGCAATAACAATGCCCAGATCACAATCGTCAACGACCCTGCTTTCCCGTCGTGCCCCCCTTGCCAGTACTACGACCCTGCCACACAGCTCTGCGTGAGCGTCCAGGCTTGCCTCAATACCAAACCTGCAGCAGCAGCTGTTGCAGCCCCCCCAGCAAATACCCTCAGTGTGGGTGGCGCAGCAGGGCGGAAGTTGAGGATGTGACCTGGGTGCCCTGTTGAACATCTTCTTATGGAACGGAGGCAGTACTTTGCAGAGATTCAGCTTGATTTAGCATGATTTTGTTGACCTGTCGCCAAAGGCTGGGCCAATTCTATTATTTTATATTGTGTACTTGTAGGGGAAACCCAGGTCCCTCAGTAAGCAAAGAACTTATGCAGTCTTTTTTCGGCCACAGTATGTCACGCGCACCTTTTATTGCAACTGTCTCAGACCAGGCTGAAGATGTGTCAAGTATTGATTGTAAAGATGCAGGTGCTGTGGTGTGTTGGTGCAGAGACTTCTAGATGGCAAAATTCTTTTCTTGAGATGAGACCTGAATGACCAAATTCAAGCTGTTGAGGATCACGCTTGTTGCTGAGGTGTCCCATGAAACTGTAACATGCATGCTATATAGGCACACTCTGCGGTCGGTGACATTTGTTAGTGGACAGCTGCAGCACTGGGATGGCGGTGCACTTATACTAGACTAATCTTGACCATTATCATAAAGGCATCAGCACTTCATCAGAAAAATTGAGCATCTTACAATCCTGCTGCTCTCATCAATGGTGGAGCCTGCTCCGATTCTCCCAACAACATGTTGTACAGGCGAATAAGGTTTGACCAGGTCTGTGTCTGGCTGACTCAGTGTTCTGGACCTTGCATTGGTCAGTCAGCCACAAGCTCTCGCGGAACCTAGCGCATATTCCTAATTAGTCATAACACTTTCCACTCCCGGCACCTCTAGAGTGCATCCAGCCATCTCAGCAGCTCGGCGTTCACACGCTCTGGAGCATCGTCCTGGGGGCAGTGGCCCACTCCGCTGAGCAGCACCTTCTGCGCGCGCGGGTACAGGCTCTCAATGCGCGCGGCACTCCCCGGTCCAATCCAGGGGTCATCCGCACCCCACAACAGCAGCATCGGCTGCACCACCAAATCACAAATCAATTCCCCAACTGAATCTCCAACCTCATGCCTCTGCTTGGCAGTGTTAGAACTGTCACGAATACTTCTGTGAATTTTTCCAGTTGCCGTGCAGGTGCGTGTGGAAATTGATATTTTTTTGATATTGGGTGCTCAAACATAATAGGGGGAATTCATGGGGGAGGCTGCGCACCTTGTCCAGTTTGCTGAGCAGGACATTGACGGGGGTGCCCTTGCCGCTGATGATGCGGTAGAAGCTCTCGGCGGCGTTGGCGCTCTCTGCGGGCCACACTATGGAGTTCACCAGGTCCTCGTCCACGTTGTGCTGGCTGATGTACACTTGCTCCAGCACCTGCAGACATGACCAAATGTTCATAAGCGCATAAAAGTGCAGATGCGCGGTAGCTGCGCTGTTGACTGAAATGTCTGTCCCAAACTGGGTGGCGGCATGCATGTAAATGAAGGCACTGATGAAGACAAAGCTTGCCTGCCGGATACGCTTGGGCTGCTTAGCCATGAAGAAAGAGGCATAGATGCTGCCACGCAAGGCCATGGACTTGAGCTGGTCCATCAGGCTGGCCACCAGCGTGGGCTGCTCCTCTGCAGGCACCTTGGAAACGCTCGCTCGCCCATTGCTGCCTGCCCTCTCCTCAGTCCCAGACCCTACCGGCTCAACCTTTACAGCCTGCATGCATCCACCCCCTTATCAGGGCACGCTGCAGCCTCCCTAGCAAGCTTGCAAGCGCATGCATCAGTTCTCTTCCTACTGCCTGTGATATACCCACAAGCAGAACACAATAGCAGTGTTGCACCTTTTACATCACCCTTCCAGATCGCGAGCAGAGGAGTGTTCACATGCAGTGTGACACATGCTGTCCTTGTAGGAGCAGCTCACCTCCCGCAAGGCTTCCTTGAGGCCCTCTGCCTCCTCGGTGTCTGGGAGGGCAGCCTCCACCTGTGCCTCCACCTCTGCCTTTACCTCCTCAAACCGACCGGCCGAATTCAGGAGGACAACCCCTCGCACCAGGTCTGGGCTCGTCACACCTGCCTTTAAACAGTTGTAGCCCCCCAGAGAGTTCCCCACCAACACCACCGGCTCTCCACCAACCACCTGCAAAGCACAGTCTGGACTGTCCATGCAATTCTTTGACCCACGTGGCCATCAGTGACCACATTGCTGTTCGAAGCCGTAAGCCAATGAGGGGCTGCATGCAAGTCAGGAGGCAAGGTCGGGCCGCACCTCTTTGATGAAGGCAGCAATCTGTCTGGGCCACACTTGGTAGATGTCTTCCCCTGTCGGCTTGTCACTCCAGCCCATACCCAGCAGATCCATCGCAAAAACGCGGTGGTTCTCTGCTAGCACCGGGATGTTGTACCGCCAGTGGTATGCAGATGCGCCAAAGCCATGCAGAAACAGCACAGGTGTACCCGACGTCCCTGTTCACAGGCAACAGTGAGAAAGGCAATGCATTTGGTCCGCCTTCCAAGATATCTGGCCAAGATAGGAAGAGGTCGAGGCTTTCTTGATCTGAAACCAGATCATTTATTTCACCTTGGATATTCTCCATATACCTTGGAGATGACCTTGCTTACAGCGTTGATCAAGAAGTCAGTTTTATTGCTACATCCGTACCTGACTGGATATAGTGTACTTTATTTCCTTCAAAGTTCCAGAAATTCCATCCATCTCTTCGCAATGGCAAGCGTGGAACGCCGTTTGCATCCCGCTCTGATCCTGCTTCCTGCACCATCGTGAAAGGTATTAAACTCAAGTTACTCCATTTCGAGATTTTTTTTGTATATGTGGCTTTATCACTCTGCCTTGCTGTCCAGTAAGTGACGCACCACAATCCGAGGTGCGTCCTGCGTGATCTCTTTGCTCGCTGTAGCAGCGGATGCCACTAAAGTGCGATCAAGAGCTCGTACAACATTGCGCGATTGCCTGCACTGGGCGCCTCTGCAGGACACTGGCCGTGCCAAGTGTCGGACCAAGCATTTCCAGCCAGAGGTTGCACCTTCAACTTTGTGGGTGTTGCACCCATTCATCTTATTCGCGATCATCTTTAATGGATGGGAAGGAGCTACACAGAGAGAAGACGAAGAACACAAAGTATCCCTGTCATTCCGCGCCTTGGAACTCAGGTTAGCCACGTCACTTGGGAGGGGTTCCGGCATTATGGCAATGTACCAGATGGAAAGGGTCAAAATTCAGTCACAGAGACTCTATTTACACGTCTGCATGGTTTCTCACAGCATTGTCAATCCTGTAACCGAAGATCCAGAGAGCAAGCACAACCAGGGGCGCCAAAAGGAACTCCAAGACGGCTGGAAACATGTGTGGTGACAGCCCAGCACTCGCTGCGATCATCAGGTTCTGGCCAAAGTCAGGCGAGGGCAGATGGTATACACCCCGCTCCATGCCCTTAATCATGCACTTTGCCACCTGCATGGCACTCCAAGAAAAATGAGCCAAAATTGCCATTGTACAGCACTCTAGCAGATCAAGTGCAACGATTAAATAAGACAGCGGTCATTGTGAGGTGGCCCACCTGCTCAGGTGTGAACAGCACATCGCCAGCTGCTCTGCTGATGTCATGGCACACTTGCGGCTGCAGGGGACCACCAAGAGCTTGAGACCATGCTGTATGCAACGCGCAACAGGTACCAAGGGCAAGCCATCTTCTTGTTTTTCTAGATTTCTTTCGTTGCATTGGAGTGGCTGTACCTTTGATAAGTTCTCCTTTGCGTATCCGGGAGTGTCTGTGTCAGGTGGATATGCAACCATGACTCGCACCCCACTGGACAGCAGCTGCATGGCATCCCAGTATAGTCAAGGTGGATAAGAAGATCAGCTTTAAATCAGCTGCTAGGGACCGACACACAGCAGAAAAAGCATTGCATGCAACTCTCACCTCATTCCGCAATGTATCCGCGAGACTGCGCACTGCAGCTTTTGTCGGGGCATAGGAGGTGTACCCTGCCACGCCTGGACAGAGCCAACCCAGATTAACGGGCAGATCTGAGCCACGTAGCCAGCTTCAACAGACGCATCTAAGTACAAGAGCTGAGATAATGGCACGGGAGATGTCGCACCAACCACTGCCGCTGCAGAGCTAACAAGCACAATCTCGCCCTGTCTCCGTTCCATCATGTCTGGCAGGGCTGCCTTGATGACACGCAGGGTGCCAAAGTAATTGAGCTGCATCGTGGTCTCAAAGTCACCCATGTCCTGCTTTACAAAATAGCCTGAGCACAAAGCAGGTTATCCCCAGCAATATCAGAGACGTGTGCTTGTCAAAGCAACCTGACACGCAATGGCCCGGAGAGCAGCTCTTTTCAGGGCAGGGCAGCCCATGGCTTTGGGAAGTTCACGAGAACAAATGCTGTATTTCCGAGCAATGTCCCTACCAGGAAATGCAGCCCCAGCACAGCAGATGAGCACGTCGATAGCTCCAGCGATTTTTAGTGCATCTTTGACCTAAGAGAGCACACACTTGCTTACTATGGCAAAAAAGGGATCACCTGAATCATGATAGACATTTAATTTTACCAAGCCTGGTGGATCTTCAGGAGTGATGCTCACACCTGTCTGCTGTCACAGACATCTGCAGCGAAGCCCTGGACACGTACTGGTAATGGGCCCCCCTCTGCCATTGATCTCAAGTCTTCAATAGCAGAATCGAGTCTGCTCTGAGTCCGAGCAACAAGCGTGACGTGAGCACCTCGTTGCACCAGTTCTGCTGCCAATGCAAAACCGATGCCTGTCGACCCTCCTGTAATGAGAACATTCTTGCCAGCATATGACACCTTCTTGAACCAAGGCATGATCATCTAAAAGGATCACGGCCGCGATGGCTTTCATAAGTCGATGCCATTCAGTGACATGGCCTAAGTAACTTTTTGTCTGCTGTACTGCCTTTGACAACACATATTGCACTCCATCATCTGCATCTATCCGATGAGTTACAAGGCTACTTTAGGGACAAGAGGGGCACTGGCAGGTGCCACTCTTGGACACAGAAGCCGACGTGGACGATTTGTCATTCCCGTGCTGCCCATCACGACGCCCTCGCCGCTGGGTGCACGTAAGGCGTCTTCCCTGCCCCATCACTGCAACATTCAGGAGGTATGTTAGTGTCAAAGCAGACTCTCAGGGCATCTGCCAGGACCCAGCAGTGAGCTTTGAAGAATAACGTAGAAACCGCGTTGTGCAAGCGTTCAGCAAGGCCCGAGGGTTCCTTGTGAGTGCCTGTAGGTCCCGATCTGGTCACCAGAGACATGGCGTCAACTTCAGTGAGGCATGATGGCCTCATTGCTGACAAGCCTCCGCCTTCGTGGTGGGCTTCCTCTCACGCTGATGAATTGATGGGTGCATCTACACTCGATCCCAGCTATCCTGCATACTCTATTATGATTGAAGAGTTTGCGATCGGTTAGCTTCAAATTGGGCTCGTGTAGAGCTGCGTTTTGGGCTTCTCCCCTGATATTACGGGAAACATCCTGGCATATGCTCGGGATCACGACTAACCATATCTGGATAAGATAGCTGCTCTGACAAGAGTAGCTTGTGATTTTCTGTACCATCGGCTTGATAGCAGGTAATTTTGAGGTGTGTACCCTGGGCCGATTGCACAGAACATGCCTCAAGTAGGGCTTTGCTTTTTGATAAGTTTGCTCAAGGAAACTTGAAAATTGCTAGCTTATCCTAGCGTTTAGCTCATCCAGGGTCCCTCTGGCGCTATCTTAGTACCGCCCTGGGATCACATTTGGGAGCACAGTCTCCTGAGTGGGTCCGTTCAGCAGCACTGGAACTTCTTTTGCCTGGAACACCGTCAACCAAGATTCGGGCAAATTGTCCTCTGAGATGCTGACCTTTACGCCACAGCTCCTACAGCACTCACCCTGGCTGTGCCTCGCAGGAAGCGAGCAACATCGTACATCAAAGTGAGCGCGGACACTGGCTCCTCTCCTGACGGGGATTCACAGCTCCTTGCTCTCGGTACCGGTGAGAGTCTCTCCAGGGCCCTCTCTGCCTGTCTTCTCAGCAGCAGTCACCAGACTACACCTCGAGTTTAATGGCCCACCGTTCAGCATGCTGACTTGATCAATGTCTCAAGAGTGGTGTTGATTTCATGCAGGCCGGCTGACCTCCCCTCGAGCCACAGTGAAGGTGCCACACCTGCAATCGCCTCCCCAAGAACCCATGGCCAGGCAGAATTCCACGCCGCCAACCTCTCCAGTCAAGAACGCACGTGATGACAGCATGCAGGCAAGCCTGCACCTCAATCCAAGCCCGCCCCGCATCCAAGACATGCATGAGGATTGCCTGCCTCGGGTATCAAATGGCTGAGGCGCTTCATAGATGCCTGTATTGTATGTTGTTGTCTTGTCAAAGGTGGCAAAGCTGACTTGGAAAAGATGCCAATTGTGAACTCCTTTCATGATGCGGCGATAATTTCTCTCATCTGATCAAGTACAATACACTTCATGGACGCGCATATGATGGCTTCCTGAATAATTGGGCAGGCGGCGGCCACGCCCAGGACGCCGCGGCTGCCGCCGCCGCCGCCATCAGCCGCCAGCGAGACGACGCCAGAGGTCGCCACGGAGCGGCAGGACTCGCTGACGGCGCCCCCCTCCGCCGGTGGCAGCTCCCACCGCAGGACCACCTCCTGGGGGGGCAGCCCCACCGCCTCAGGTGCCCCCGGCGCTGACTACTCCCCCTGCCTTCCTAACCAGCTCAGCAGCAACTCTGAGCGCTGCAATGTCAGCGCTGCCATGTCACTTTCATCTACTCTTCTCATGGTCACCCATGCACCCTCCCTTGCGGGACTAGGATTAGGTAATATTGAAGGTATAGGGTGGGTGTGAGATGGCGCTGTGTGTTGGGGAAGCAGGGAGGCAGCCTCACCGCCGCAGCCGCTCGATTGAGACGCTGGGGCCGGGCGGCGATGCGCGCGAAGCATACCGAATGCAGCTGGAGCGCATCGGATCCATGGACAGAAACTCCGACACCGGCAGGTCTGCTGCCACCACTTACACAGGCACACTGTCTTTTACCGCTGTCTCCACTTGCGCGATTGGTATGCAGCAGGAGTCATTGACACGTACAAGTGTATTGCACGGCAGAGTGGCAAGGTTGAGTGTGCGCTTAGAGCTGACATGGGCTGTTAAATATATGCAGCAAGGCGTCCACTCCCCGGCGAGTGTCTGTGTCGGTGCCGCCGGCGGATGCGCCTGCAGGTGGGACCAGTCAGCGCAGGCCCTCCCTGCCCTCGCCCCTCAAGCTGGCCACCACAGCCGACCGCTCGCGCTTGCCCTTGCAGGTGCGCCACGCACGTCCTCGGACACCTTGCATCAGGACAATTGCTGGCATTGCTTAGTTCTTGCGCTGTCGCTGGCATCGCTTGGTGCCGCTTTTGCAAAAGCCAAGCGGTGAACCTTGCCAGCGACGGAGCATCGTCTGAGCAATGCCAGGCTAGACAATCAGGCGTGCTGCGTGGTACAGGGCGCCGCTGGGCACCTCGAGAAAGATGAAGTACTCGTGCTGCGATGAGACTTCTTGGTTTGTCCTGAGCAGGTCAAGGTGACCGCGCCGGGGGGCGCAACTGAGCCGGAGCTGATCAGCTGGGATGAGGTGGAAGCACAGAAAGATGTGTACGAGGCTGTTACCACTGCCGACGGCCGCCAAGCCCTGGTCAAGGCCGCACCAGGTACGTACCCATCCGTCCGCCCCATCCAAACACACCATTTGCAGATCTCAGCAAGGCAGAGCCGCATCACATTTTGTAACCTTCCCGCAAGGCCGGCGATTTGCTTGGCGGCTGTGAAGTAGACTTGTTCGCCCTCGACTGCTTTGGAACGCATATGGAAGATTTCTGCCGTGCCAATCACCTGGCAAGTGCACACGGCGGTGCAGCACAGGGAGTGAGTTTGGGGTTGCGCGGGGTGCAGGCAAGCAGGCGGCGGAGGAGGTCCTGTTCCTGGAGGAGGCCCCTCCGGTGGCGGCGGCGGCTGCTGGTGCGGCGCCTGTCGGCTACGCGCTGGCTGGCGCTGTGCCGATGGTGGCCGTCCCTGTGCGCTACCCGGACGGCCGCGTCATGTACCATGTCTATCCCGTAGCCCAACACGCGGCACAGGTGCTGCTTCTGCCTGATGTGGCAATCTCGCAGCTCTTATCTGGGTACTCTGCCTCAGCTTGCAACTGCCTTATGAGAGGAGGTATTGAGCTCTGCAACTGCAGCAGCTGGGACATTGATTGGGAAGGATGGGGGGATGACAGGGGTCTGACCAAGGGAAGGTGAAGAAAAAGGGGTTTTGATGGTGCAGGGCAATGGCGCGCTGTCTCCAACGGCGTCTCCTCAAGTGCTGTCCCCGGTCAGGGCCGTGCAGCAGCAGCATTCCGTCTCGTCCCCGCACTTCCCTGGGTCGCCTGCTTTCTCGGCTGGATCACCTGTGCCTTCAGGTGCTTCTCATCACATGCTCTCATCGTCCACCAGCTTGACAATTCACTCCGATAGAAGCTTCTATCACATCAAAGACCCCAGATCCGGTTTGCTGAAGCAGTGCATGTCTTTACCATGGGGCATGGCACCAAGGTTACATACTGCTGTAACTACCTCCTGGGCATGCATGCAGAATCTAAAACATGTCGCTGTGGTCCAAATACGCTTTCTGACTTGTGAGGACAGCATCATTGACCAGGGTAACTTTTAAGAATAACAATATACAATACTTGCTGGATAGCTCCTACTGATGCAGCAGGTCACGTGCGCCGGGGGTCTCTGGGATCTCTCTCGGCGCCGTCACCGCTGCGCACCGGATCCGCCGTTCCCTACTCCGGCACGTTCGCGTCCAGCTTTGCGGCAGCTGCCTCGGTGGCTTCAACGACGCCGTCATCCCCGGTCAGCTTGGGGCAGCTTCAGGCGGCTTCCTCCGGGGCCCTGTCTCCCGCCATGTCCCACTCCAACTCTGGACACCTCATCGCGACGGCTGTGAGCGGCGCGGCAGCGTTCGGCGCCATGTCTCCTGCCGGGTCCGGCCACCTGTACGGCTCCCCGCCGCCTGTTCAGGCCTACACCGCTCCACAGCACGGCTATGCTGCGCAGGCCTGCTCGCCGCGTCATGAGGTGCGCTTGGAAACTCACTTTGTCACTGTCGATGTGCTGGGTGCCCTGAAGCTGACAATGAGTCTTGCATGTTAACATGCAATGTTGCGCGCATTGCATTTACATGGCGAGGCAGTCCTTCCTTTCCTTATATTTGGCGCTTGCTCTGCTTCTATGTCCTTTCTTTGATGAGCTGAGGGATTCAGAAATGTTGATGCGTGCATTGGGGCATGGAAGATCTGAAAGGGGTGCATCATCAGAATGTATTGAAAAGAAAAGGTGTGGTTCTGATGTGCTGCAGGGGCTGTACCAGCAGATGGCTTCCATGCATCTTGGCTCTGCAGCGGCGAAGGATGACCCGTTCGGCGGGTCTGCTGTTTGGGGCAGCTGAGCATCAGCCGACACATTGGAGACAAACAAATTCAAGATGTTCCGACATAGGCCAACGCCACAGCGTGTACTTGATTTCATCTACAGTAGTGTACAATGAAATTCTTTGGGTAGTTGACAGCACCTTCTGTACATCAAGAAAGGGGTGCGCATGCATTTGCGCAGATTCCAGCAGCCCTCTGTGCCCTGCTGGGTGCAGTCTGCTGCATGGCACTTGCTTTGACTGGCGAGTTGCGGTATCATGCGAATAAAGCCGCTTTGATGCCCAAGTCAGAAAACGCACAGGTGTCATAGTGTTCTTTTATGGTACGGACAGACATCCGTCTGTGCTGAAGCATGCAGGTGGCATCCTTTGCGCCTACTAAAAGACCAATCTGTGTCTGGCACCCCTCAATTTTCAGTTCAATTACTTTACGTGTCCTGCTGACAAAACGCAGATTTACTTACTCAATACGGACAAAATGCATCCATGTGTTGCTGCTTTGCTAAGTTCAACTGTAGCTGACATGCTGCACCTAGGCATATATGTATGTGTGTGTGTGTGAGTGAGATCCGGATCTTTTTATACAAGCGCCAGTATTTATAGATTAGTCACAGGCGCAAGTGGTAGTGTAATTGGCATGTGCATCAATGGTGATCCGGAGAGGGATGGAGAGTCACAATAAGAACATGATCATGAAGGGGATATAATGCCAGTTGGTTGCCATGAGTATGTAATGAACACATCTGGGTCTCTTCTGCCTGACAGCATTGGATTATCTCTCAACCTATTAATCGTTGCGTGGCCATAACAATTGGAAGCAAAGCCTTTTCTGTCTGGAAGCAAGCACATCACGCATTGCCCTGACGATATGTTCTCTGGGCCTGTTTATACTTGTAGTAGAAAACCCAGGAGCATCCATGCATATTGGACCAGTGCACGACTGCACTCGGACGTGGTACATTGACAAGTGCTGTGCTACTATGCGTATCGTGCCTACAGGCAAGGAAGGGGCCTACAAAACAGTACTGATACAGCAGACAGGAGACTCTCCACCAAGTTAATTCCGAGTCCCCTACAATCAACGCCAGGCACACACAGGCGCTTCATGCATCCAGGGCCATTTTCCTGGCCCCTTTTCTGCTAAGGTTGCCCGAGCCAGGCTTTTGCATGTGCCTGCTACGCATGCTATAATATGTGACCCCACCTGGAGGTCTAGGCCAGAGAATAACAAAGGATACGGTGTTTGGCCCCTTGCTCGGCCGCGTCATCGCCTGCCGTGCTCACATGGATGGCTGGGGTGAGGGGCCAGGGGAGGGGCTGGGGCTGTTCTGCTGGCTGGCATGCGCGAGCTGGTCCATAAAAACAAGCACCTGCTGCTGGTACAACTGGCGCATGTCGGCCACGTCAGCCTCCAGCTCAGCCAGGCGCTCGTCCTTTTCCCCCAGCAGCTCCGTGGCCGACCGCAGCCGCGTCGACACCTGCCGCACCCACCAAATTATTTCAGACATGACATTGCCATTAAGATGGCACAGTCAGGTGGGGATGCGCAGCGACTCTATTGAGGGTGGAATGAGAGCGTGCAATAGGATGCTGGGGCATGCCTGCTCGTAGTTGTCCTGCAGGCTGGTCAGCTCCCGCTGCAGGCCCTTGCCGGCCTCGACTGCCTGCGCCGCCATCACCAGCTCCTCCGCAAGGCTGCGCGCACCAGAAAGACAGTGTCATGTCAGCCAGGAAACACCAGCACCGTTGTGGAGACGAAGACAGTCCTGTCGGGAGCAAAGGGAAAGTAAGCAGGCAGAGAGGAGGCACCTGTCCCACGTCTGTTCCAGCCCCAGCAGCTGCTGCTGCAGCGCCTTCACCTGCTCCTCCTTATGCCGCAGCTGCGCAGAACAAAGCAGCACACTTAATCTACTCAATCTCGGCGCATGCGCTCTTTTTCCCATGCGCTTATACATGACAACTATTCAGGGCAGGCGTGCTCTCTCCATCAAGCTTCTATGCGGGGGAGGTGGGATTCTTTGCAGTAGCAAAAGTAACACAACAAGGCAAGCTGGGGCCCACCGAGTCTCTGAGGCGCTCCGAGTCGGCGGGGGCACCGCCCGGGCCTCTCACGGAGCTGCCATAGAACCTGTCCAGCAATGTGGTGGTGCCCAGATCGGTGTCGTCGACTGCAGCACCCCTCGCATCCCCGGCTGTGCTCATGGGCGCCTCCTCGCCCTCCTTCACCAGCACCCACTTGTAGCCTGCACCCAGACAGTCCCCATTGCCTCACCTCAAAATTAACCTGTCGCACTGGAACAAGATGCAGGTGGGCTGACCATCAGAGCAATTCCCCAAACAAACTTTAATTGACAGGAACTGCATGCAGAGTATCTGTGCCCTAAATTTTATTGGCCTCCAAAGGAAAATGAGCCAGCGAGCCACACTGCCTTGCGCAACTGTTTGGGCATGCAAAGAGAAGACACCATGCACCCAGAGCAGCAAGGCAGGGGCGCAAGCACCTGGCCCGGCCAGCGCGGGCGGCCCAGCGCCGTCGCCGGGCGCGCCGGAAGAGGACGGCTGCGGCTGCGACGCGGCCCGGAGGCGCTCCTCCGCGGCGGCAGCGCGCGCCTCGGCCGCAGCTAGCGCGGCCATTGCGGCTTCCGCGCTTGCCTCCCCCCGCTGCAGCGCCGCCCCCTGCGCCTCCTCCCGCGCCACGGCTTCCTCCGTCACCCGCTTTGTCGCCTGCGCCCTCGGCCATGCCCTCAAGTCAAGTCGTGCTGCATGCACTGCTCAAAAGCCAATGACATACAGCCATGGTGCAGCTTGACAGGATGCTACCGGGGCAGCGGCAAGCTGACGGTGTCCATATCAATTTGAGACATTCCTCTTCCTCGACTGCCCACACTCTCTGCAAGCCGCGGCTGCAGTGCACTCTCCAGGATTTTGGGGGCACACCTGCTTCAGCTGGTCTTCTAGGCGGCGCAGCTGCGACTGGGCGTCCATGAGGGCGTGGTTGGCGGCATCCGCGTCGTGGCGCGAGGCCGAGGCCTCTTCCCGCGCAGCCTCCAGCGCGGCCACCAGCGCCGCCTGCCGCGCGCTCGCGTTCTGGGCTTTTTCGTTCGCGCCCCGCTCTCTCTCCCCTGCAGCCAACCACACACAACA
This sequence comes from Coccomyxa subellipsoidea C-169, assembly GCF_000258705.1. Lineage (NCBI taxonomy): Eukaryota > Viridiplantae > Chlorophyta > Trebouxiophyceae > Coccomyxaceae > Coccomyxa > Coccomyxa subellipsoidea. The sequence goes on from NW_005178033.1 coordinate 1,216,925, forward strand.
CGCAACGTCAGCCAATGCTGAATCGCCTGCCAAACCTGCCGGGTGACCCTCACTCGCCTGTGGACATGCTGTCCTCGGATGCAAGCGCCTGCCCTACCCCGGTAGGCCAAAAGCCTTTTCATAGCTAGTTGTGGTGCAATTTAGAACCTGCTTGACAAGTGTTGGGGTTGAAGCGTGCTTGCTGCCCTTCTCGTGACTAATCGAGTTCCTTAAATGCAACATCGGCTGCGCACCGCAGGCAGCGGCGTGGGCTTCTGCGGCGCTGAGGCGGTCGTGGAGGGTGCGCTCGGCAGCGGCCCAGGCCTGCGCATTGGCGGCGTTGGCGGCCTGCATGGCCTCGATCTGGCGCAGCAGCGGCCGCGTGGCTTCCGGTAGCGCCGTCGCGAGCTCCTCGTGCCGCGCCTCCGCCGCCTGGCTGCGCCGCGTTATGTCCGCCAGCTCCCGCTTCAGCGCATCCTCCCTGTTCAGTTGGCAAACACCGCTCACATCCCGGGGACTATACCCTCCATCATTTTGCTTGCAGCAAGACAACGCTCATTAGGCGGAAGGGTATGATTTTCGGCAAGGAAGGAGCTTCTGTCAGGAGCAATTCAGTCTCCAAGCCGTGCTTCCACCAAGCAAATTTAGATGGTCATGAGCTGTGCTGTGGTCAACTTGTGCACCAGGGAAGCAGGCCATGGAAGGGATTACGAGGACAAAGGATTGCACCGCATGTCGGCGGCGGCCCGTTGGCGGTCAAGTCCGGCGCGCAGCTCGTCCACGGTCTCGGCCAGCGACTCGGCGCGTGCCTCCGCCTCGCGCAGCCGCCGCCCCAGCCCCTCCTTGGCCGCTGCCCGCGCCGCCTCCTCTGCCTCCACCTGTGCATGCGCACAGTCAGCATCTTCTATTGCAGCAGCACGGTCCTCCTACAGATTGCCTTGACTGCACCTTATTGGACATGGCTCAACAAGAGGAAGATGACCTTGTGCCGCCTCCTTGCCTCAAATCCCAGACCAGAGGCATGTCCGAGAGCAGGAAAGAGTAATACAAGGAATGCGGAGCGTGCCTGGGCGGCGCGGGCGCATTGCAGGAGGCCTTCATAGTGCGCCTTCTCGGCCTCCAGCTCCGCCTTGTGCGCCTGCCGCAGCGCCGCTGTTCCCTCCTCCGCCTTCGCCTTGGCCGCCAGCGCTGCCTCCACCTGCAGCCCCACCCGCCTCAGCCACATCAGTGCAGCACAGCATGAGTCAAAAAACGGCTTATTGTACTTACTCTACAATGACAGGAGGCAAATGGGTGGGGTTGATGGTGTGGTGGGGTCTGATTGCGAAGGATCGGAACAACCACATGTCTTACAAAGGTCACAGAGCAGATGCAGGATAAAGCTTGCTGACCTTGGCGCGCTCGGCGGCGAGGGTACCGGCGGTAGCGCCCTTCTCGGCCTTCACCTCCTCCAGCTGCGAGCGCAGCTTCTTGATGGTGTTCTCCTGCGCTAGCTGCTTCTTGCTCAGCCGCTCCCCCTCCTCCATCACCTGCGCACAGCCCCTCACTTGGCGCCTCCGCCCCGCACTGCATCCTTCCCCAACGGCACACACGCATTGCCAGCATTGCAAGCTCAAGACGGCGACCAACATGTCCTGTGTGTCAAACCCCCTGGCAATCTGATGGAATGTGCTGATCAATTGCCTTCAACCTTTTCTGTGATAGGGCCTGTAAACTTCAAGATGAAGATGGGCTCCAATCACAAAAGAAGTAGTAGCTAATATTACAGCACTATCCAATGAATCGCAAGGGTGCTAAGGTCCTCCTTGCTCCATTACATCGACAATCACGTCTTGCAAATCGGCCTACTTCGGCTCGTGGTAATCAGCAGTGACTAGCAGTAGGGATGAAGCTCACGCAGCTGGGAGTAGACAGGAAAGACAAGGGGGGGGAGAGAAGGGACAAGGGAGGGGAGGGCTCACCTGCTGGATGATGGCGTCCTTCTCCTTGACCAGGTCGTTGGCGGAGTTGAGCTTGTCAGCGCCCCGGCGCAACGCGTCGCGCTCCTTGGTGAGCGCGTACACCTTGCGCTCAGCCGCGCCCAGCCGCGCCTCAAACTCGCCCCGCATCGCCTCCAGGTCCTCCTCGCTTATCGCCGCCGACTTGCGCGCCAGCTCCTCATTGCGCGCCTGCATCCAGACAACACAACATTCAGCCCTTTCCCATGCACCAGATGCCCCTCAAAGCTGAGTTGCATTGCACACAGGTGCAGGACGGTGCGTTGCAGAGCAGAGCAGAGCAGTGCACACAAATAAATTACAATGCACCTCACCACTCCTGCTCAACAGTCCGAACAATGCTTCCCCAGTACACGTGTGGCAAAAAATTCCTCGAGCCGGGTTCCATTGCACACATGTGAATCATAATGCACCTTGCAGGCGTGAGATTTCATGAGGTTGTATGGGTATGATCACGGGAGGTGAGGGGAAATTTAGCGCACCATGAGCTGCTGGGTAAGGTCCTGCATGGCGGCGACCTCCTGGAACTTGCGCTCCAGTTGCACCTCGCGGGCCTGCAGCGCCCCCTGCAGCTCCGCCGCCAGCGATCGCACCTCCTCACCCTCCAGCGCACCCACATCCACCGCCAGAATGCCTGCAACGCATTTTTCACACCTCGTGCCACCTTCCCCACCCCTCCACCACTAATGTCAGCCCTTAAGCCACATTTTTGACATGACCTGAGGAAGTCTGAAACAGAGAGGCAGGGCAGGTGCAAGAACATAAAGGCATGCACTTGAGAGACAGAGAGACAGTATAGTCGTGCCTTTGACGGGGCCGCTGACGGCGTCAGCCTCCTGCAGCGCTGCTGCCACATCTCTGGCGTGGCTGGTGGACGCGGTGCTCTCCACGTCATCCGACGGCCGCCGTTGGTGTGCCGCGCCAGGCTCCGGCAGCTCTATGGAAGCTTCCTCCAGGCTGCCGGCCTCTGGAAACGCGGGCTCGGCAGAAGCTGCCGGCAGCGGCGAGCACGGCGGTGACAGCGGCGGCGTGTCCGGCTGCCGGTCCAGTGAGGATGCGCGCTCTGTGGCCCCTGGGACCCCGTCTGTGTGCAGCTCTGTCGGTTGTTGTAAGGCTTCCCCTGGCTGCTCAGGAGGCGCGCCGTCTTTTTGTTCATCCCCAGCGGCTGCAGAAGGGCGTGATATTGCAGATGAAGCGGCTGCCGCATGTGCAGTACCAGTGTCTGACGGCTCCTCCGGTTCTGCATGCTCAGCTGCTGAGGCTGACGATTCACCGGCTGCTCGCTGGTCGGGCCCTTGCGTCTTCGGTGGGGCTTCCCCTGCCTCGGTGTCAGTGTGCTGCTGGGTGCCCTCCAGCCCCTGCAGGTCTTCTGAGTCCTGTTCATCGTCGCCTTCCCAGCCAGCTGTGGCCTCATCCTTATCCGATACGGCTCCATTTTCAGGTTCTGCAGGGATGGTATGCCTGCGCAACAAGAAAAGCGTGGCAGTCAGAAGACTCCTGAGCATCATTGCACATCACGCACCATGCAGACACTAAATAAAGTGTCATCCTCGCAGAGCATTGGAGCACTAGCGGCTGTCAGGAGGCGGAGGTCACCTGACATCAGCGCTGCTCTGCAGTGCCTGAGCGGAGCCGGCCTGTCGCGGCGTGATGGGTGCTTTCTCCTGCCACTGCCCTGCTGCTCGGGCGCTGCGTGGTGACCGGGAGGAGCTGCGGTTGGACCTGGGTGTCTCACTGGGCTGCACAAGTGCCGGCTCCTTGCTGCTGGAAGGGCCAGACGTGTCAGCACTGGCATCTTTTGGAGTCGTGGCTTCTGCTGAAGCTGACACCCTCGGACTGGCCCTCCTTAAGGGCTCGGCCCACAACCGCCGCACCCCCTTCCTGGCATGCTCCTGTTTGGGCCGGAAGCTGGTCTGCCTCTGCGCTGCGCCACTGGATGATCTGGGGGATTTCAGGGCTTTTGGTGAGGCCTGGCTGGGATCCTGGCTGTGCTGAGAAACCGCTTCCATCGGCTGCTCGCCAGCGCTGTCGCTGCTAGGGCCCCAGCCACTGGATGCGCCCCCGTTCTGAAGAATTGGTGAGGATAGTGCTGGCAACTGGTCCACCTCAGCATTGGTCTTTGAACCACTTCCTGCCGCAGCCTCGATGCCTGCAAAGCACACAGGGATGATGAGGTGCGCATTGTGAGTATATCAGGGTATATACAAGAGGGGGTGTTTGTGACACAGGTTACACTTGGCCAGAGCCCTTCAAGAGTTCTATATGACCTATGAGATGATGACGTAGGGATTTAATAAGGATCCCAGGGCATACAAAGACTCGAAATTGGGAAGCATTCAGGCATTTATGAGCAGTGCATTGGGAGACTCGACGGAAAACTTCAAGCAGTAAAGCAGTAGGTTTGAGGAGCACAGGGCCCTTTATTGCCTTGTCAATTTAATTACAAGAGCAATGAACGAAATTCTGTTGGAAAGGGGTTCCTTAATTGCTTGTACTGCTAGCTGCACCTAACAGCAAATAGTGCCACCTCACGAACTCACCCTTGTCACCTTCGCCAGTTAAAGCTGCTAGAGCGGCATGATCAATTCCAAGAGAACTCTCTATGTTCGCCTCCAGATCATTTTTAATCTGCTGAAGTCTCTCGTTTATATTGAGATCTGCAAGCGCGGAAAAGTTAAAATTTGTGAACATCGTTGCACGGCCTGAACTCTAGAATTTAATCAATATGTAATCACACAGACTCAACAAGGAATGATAAACTCAAATTCATGTCCTGACAGAGAATCAAGGAGGTTGCCAAAATTTCTACGGAGGGAACGCCTTCTAGGCCGGGAATTTGGTCAAACAAGGTTTGACCCATCATCAAAATCCTTCAATCATTGAATATGAATGCAGATCGTGATAGATACTAATGATGGGAGAGTCATGAAAATCATCTTGTCACAAAGCTCTCGGCGATGTCCCAGTAAACAAATCAGATCAGACCGGATCACGGGCTTGCACGGAATTAGAGAGACATACGCGCCACCAAAGTTTCTGGTGCTCCCGTGCGATGAAAAGAATATTGACGGAAGCAGTTCCGTCGGGCATGTATGCATGTCACTTAGCCCATAATGGCTTAACCAGGGTTTTCAGACAGAAAAGGATCAGCACAAGTGATAACAGAAGGTCGACATGCAAACCTGGAAGAACACGCTCAGATCTCAGGGATCAAGTTCAGGCCCCTGCAGTGCCAAGACCACCCATGGGCGACGTCATCCCAGAGCGGACTGTCCTGGCACAGTGGCGCGAAGCACAAGCTGTGTGCTTTGATGTCGACTGTACTGTCACTCTGCAAGACTCTTTAGACCTCCTGGCCGAATTCTTGGGTCGTGGTGAGCAGGTTGCCAGTCTCACCAACAAGGTACGTGCTGATGATGGGCCTTGCCCTATTCTACACTACACACCTTTGCAAGCTAGTCCACCCTGATAATGACTTCGGGCCTCAGGCAATGAATGGCGAGGTGTCCCTGGAGGAGGCTTTAAGAGATCGCTTGAGCATCATTGACTGCACTCCAGAGGACCTCACTATGTTCAGCCAAGCTCACCCGCCCATCAGTCGCCTGACCCAGGTATATGTCCCTTCAAGACATCTACAAAGTTGAAGGGCATTCCTCCTGTACCGTCAATCATGGTGATGGGCTTGTAGGGAATCCGGGAGCTGATCAGTGGCCTGCAAGCCCGCGGAAAGGCTGTCTACCTCATCTCAGGAGGGTTCAGGTAGGCAGCAATTATCAGCATGCATTGCGATGAGCACAACGATCAGCTGCTTTGGATCGCAGCTGCTAAGTGGTATCCTCATGGATACACCAGGGAATTGATACTACCAATTGCACGGGAGCTTGGCATTCCTGCAACCAATGTCTTTGCAAACCGCATCAACTGGCAGGTGAGTTCCCTTGTCAAAGCAATTGATTGGTCCTCTGATGCTACAAAGCTGGAAGAGCTACACCCCAGGATACAAGCGCGCATGAATGCATGCAGGTTGATGATGATACAGGTTTTGTGACAAGAATGGTGGGCTTTGATGAGCGTGAGCTCACTTCTAGGCAGGGAGGCAAGCCAGCCGCTATTGGCCTCTTGCGAGGTGCGGGGATCAGCTACCTTATATCATGCCATATAATATGTGTCAGAAAAACAGCGTGCTCACCAGGCTATGAGGCTGCACCACCTTTCCAAGATGCATCGTGTGCTGAACTGCAGAAATGTACCCTTATGAGACAATTGCCATGGTTGGAGATGGCATCACTGATCTGGAGGCTGTCCAGATCACAGGCGGTGCAGATGTGTTCATTGGGTGAGGCTACTTACTGCCCAGGAGAGTTTTTGTTGTTTAAAGGATGTACTGCTTTCTTGTAATGCTCTCTCAAGCTTGCTGAGTCTTCATGTCCTGCTGCATGGCAGGTATGGAGGAGTGGTGGTGCGCGATGCAGTGAGGGATGGTGCTGATTGGTTTGTGGATCATTTTGATATCCTGAGTCAGGCTCTCAAACGACACCAAGTGGCCTTCATTGGCTCAGGCAAGCAAATTCGATACACCTGCTTGAATTATTCCTGCGATGCTCTGCTTTACCTCTAAAAAATGCTCACTTACAGGCAAGTCGCGCCGTGCTGCGGTCAACGATGCTTGTTTGTGTTGCTCCATGCAGGTGCTTGGGCCTGTGCAGCAGCCAAGCTGGTTGCGCGGAACTGCAAGCTGTCCAGTGAGGGCACCGGGGAGTTTGCAGAGACCGTGCGCATGTGGGTCCATGAGGAGCAGATCGGGGACCGGAAGCTCACAGACATTATCAACGAGACGCACGAGAATGTGAAGTATTTGCCGGGCGTCAACATTGGGGACAACGTTGTTGCCTGTCCTGACCTCCTGGTGCTGCTCTGTCCTTGCACATCTCACCACATCTGACCAAATTGCATCCCAACAACGGCAAGCATGCCCCTTATGCCGGTGGTGCGTTGAGGGTTGTCTGCCTGGGAATGTTGCAGGACACAGTGGAGGGCGCAGGTGTGCTGGTGTTCTGCACGCCTCACCAGTTCACGCGGGACATCTGCAGGCAGCTGCGTGGCAAGGTCGACCCTTCAGCCGTCGCCATCTCCCTCACAAAGGTCGGTCAGTTTCCTTACGGCCCTGACTTGCATGCCATTTTAGTTTGCAGAGAGAGTAGGTGCAAGGGGAATCTTCCAAAGAGAGGGAGTGTCCTGTTGCTCATCTGAGGTGTGTGGCAGGGCATGCGCGTGAGGGCCGAGGGCCCACAGCTGATCAGCGAGATGGTGCGTAAGACCCTGAACATCGACTGCAGCGTACTCATGGGCGCCAACATTGCCAAGGTGGGAGCCAGCTGACCACCAGTGCATTTATGACCTCTATCTTCAGAAGGGTCAGGGAGAAGGGGCAGGCCTGTCAAATCCTGGAATGACTGTGTTAGGGATGACCTGGGCTCCATTGGATTCACATGCCATTGCAGGGCACCCGAGTAATCAAAATCCACTACTTTAGTGGATGTAAACGCTACTAATGTGGTGGATTATTGGCAATCAGGGGCCATGCCACCTGGTAACACATTCCATAGCATGCCATTTTGGTAATAAAAATTAGGCCTTTCGTCAGTAAGCATGGAGAATGATCAGTGATGTGTTTCTGTACCGAGCATGTCACTTATTATTGCTAGGATCCCGTGTTACAAGTGTGGCAGTGACAAGGAGAAGCTTCATCCGAACTGCGCAAGTTCAGAACGCTTGACTCGCTGTGTAGGTTGTGATTATATTATCAGATTCTATTCAGAAGGTCTGACAAAGGACGAATACGGCCACGACGCTGTTGCCGACTGGGTCTTCAAACAAGAGGCAAGGGTGCCATTGCAACGTTGCAATGCCGTGGACTCAGGGGTCAGATATTTCCATCAGAGCTGCCTTGGCCGAGATGAACCTTCAGCATTGTCCAGAGCTAATGGCTACTATTCTATTCGCGGGAAGATTGAGAGCGAAAAGTATCCAGAGCTCAGAAATATTACCCACAAATGCTGTGAGGACTGCGTCATTGCAGCCCAAACCAGGGGCAAGGATCTCAATGAGGATAAGTTGAATTTTATCATGCATCAAGGAGTGATTGGTAGGTCTCAATAAGCACTCCATCTTTGAAGGTTGGGAACACCTATGTTTTGAATCTCCCCATGACCTTGACACAGAGTAACTAACTCTGACTTTTGCGTTGCGTTCAGAGGCAGAGACCGGCGACTTGGAGAGGAAGAGAGCCGATAGGCGATCAAGCAAGATTCGAGGCATCATTGGTGGTCAGCAGGCTCGCCTCGAAGACAATGGGACGACTTCGACCGCCATCTTTGCAACGAGACACCTCAATCAGAAAGTCAGCTTCAGCAAGAGCGCCAGCAGATTGCTGGCAGCAGTGCCCAACCTGAACAGGACAGTGATGGCAGCCTCGTATCTCCAGGCCAGTGGACTTCAGGCAGGCCAGACAGCCCAAGGACAGGCGCAGAGGGGCGCCACAGCTGCAGCAGGCGGCATGCAGGGTCCCGCAGCCCCAGAGGCAGAAGCTGCAGGACCTTCGCAAGCGCCACAGCCAGGGATCAGCCGCAGGCAGCTCAGCGCTCAGGGAGCCGAGCAGGACATCGTCCAACGGTGGCTTGCGTTCAGCCTCAAGGCCTCATCCACCGTTGCAGAGCTGAAGCGGTTCCTGCTTGACAGAGGCCAGCGGCCAGTGATCTTCACCAGAAGCGCGCTGCTCGCCAGGGTGGAAGGGCTGCTTAGATTTGAGCATCCAGAAGGTAGCTATCCATGATGGCTGTAACGATCAGCGCCTACACATCTTATGCCTGGCAAATTAATAACATGTCCTCACCATTTCCTCTGGACATCTTATGCGCTGGCAGCTAATGGATGCTGTCATGCAGGTGGACTGGAGCCGAGTGCGGCGGCGGTTGAAGAGATCACAGCCGCTGTTGAGGCCGCAGCCCAACCGGCACGGCAAAGACCAGCAAGGCAGAAGGTGGGCATCTTGTTGAGGATCCTTATGTTTGCATGTGCTTTGTGAACGCCTCTCATCTGTCAAGCTGCTGGTGCAGTGAAAGCGAGTTTGGCTGAACACACTGATTGTAAGTTATTGTTGTTACAGGCGCCGAAGAAGTCACAGCTTCAGATGGAAGCGGCCAAGTCCATTGTTAACAAGGGTGAGTGGGCGCTCTCAGCTGGAAGCTCTGATCACCTGGTGACTGTTGCACACCCGAGAAGGCTTTAACTTCTGCAGATTTGATGGAAGGGAATGATAGCCAGTCAATTGAGGCGCTCACATGTTTGCAGGAGTGAGCAGCGGCCTGCCCGTGGTCAAACTCAAGCAGATTGACGAGTTGCTCTGGACCTTCGACAAGTGCCACTACCTGCCGCAGTTGGGGGAGAGCACTCCCTCGATTGGTGTCGCTCTCTGGGCCGTCACAAGCACGCTGCACCGCGACGGGGAGTTCCCAGCACGCAACTTGTCCCAGTTGGGTCGTGCTGCCAAGGCTCCTGTTGGTTTGGTGCGCGCTGTGCAGCCAGGCAGCGATGGCACCCAGCTGCATATGGAGATATGGTTCCTCGAGGCGCGCGTGCAGACAGATAGCCAGGGGGAGCCCGAGGCAGCGGTGGCAGGGGAAGGCGGTGGGGCACGCGCAGATGTGGAGGGACGGGGTGCAGGAGAGGCAGCCACCGGTGGGGGCGTGCAGGAAGGGCATGGGCGGGGTCGGGGCAGGAAGCGTGGCCGCCGCGGCACAGGCGGGGCGCGTGGCAGCAATCGGCCCAGAAGGGGCAGCCGAGGCAGGCTCAGGCGCCCAACCGCCAGAGCCGCAGAGTTTTGGGGTCCCCCCACTGAGGGCGACGAAGACGAGGTTGGGAACCTCTTCTCTGAGTCAGATGCGGATGACCAGCCAGCGCAGCAGCACAGTGACCCAGCAGAGCCAGAAGGGCAGGCAGAGGGTGTCCTGCCTGAGGCCAGCGAAGTGCCGCCGCAGCCCACAGCTTGTGCGAGCCAGTCGCCGTTGCACGGCTGCTTGCTGGCAGATGAGTCGCCGCAGCCTGTGCCAGTCCCCAACGTGCGGCTGAGCATGCAGGGGCATGCCGCATCGCCGGCCAAAATGGCTGTGCTGGTGATCGACTACCGGCACATTGCAGCGGCCCTCTGTCATCCAAAACGGCTGAAGGTGGCTCTCGGAGGCGCTGCCGGGAGCTCGCCCATGAACGTCGAAGAGGCTGCAACTGGTGTGGCGCTGGCAATGTTGCTGGCTGAGGAGCAGAATGCGGCGCGCGCCGGAGAAGGTGAGGAGCCATCATGGCTCTCTTTGTCCTGGCTTATATGATTCCACTCACAGTGAGTTTCTAAGTTATAATGCCATGCGAATCATACCCCGAAGGTTTATCGACAGGTAATTGTCAGCAATAAGCTGACGACAGGCATGTGTTGTCTAGGTGGGAGTGCTACGGCAGCGGAGCAGTCGCAGTCAGCCTTGGAGCAGTCACCGCTGTCTGGCGCCATGGTCTTCTTTGATCCTGCTCTGGAGCTCGCTGCCGATGAGGAGCCAGCTTCCTCCTACCGCTCTGCAGATGGCCCAGCAGGCATGTACAAAATCCTGCTCTGTCATTCCTGTGAACTTGTCAACTGACTGCTCTCATACGCTGGTGTAGTTGATTTGTTCATGTCTTGTCTCTCAATGCTGAAGTGTCTGCTTGCCCCTTTGCCTGAGCCATGCCTGTCTTTCACGCACCCTGCTCCACATGCTGTGCTTGCCCCTTTGCCTGAGTCATGCCTGTCACTCACGCACCCTGCTACATATGATGTGGTAGAGTGCCGCACCTAAGGGTCATCTGGGTAATACTAACAACAGGAATAAATTTGAGCTTGACATCCTAGCAAGACACTAGGGAAGATATTGCTTGAATGCGGTAATAATCGCGGATTGTAAGCAGCTGTGTGTTGGTGCGCGCAGGTCGACCGTCCCTGGAAGTTTCCTCCCCTGGGATCAACATGGAAGCTGCAATGGGTGTCATCGCAGGGCTGGCATGTCAGCTGAACCCCTCGCCGCAAGCCAGAGGCCATTCGAGCGCGCACAGTGACGTGCAGATTCTGCCAGATGACACAGTCTATGTCCTAACAGATGACAGGAGGATAGTGGGGACGGCAGAGGTGGTGCATATTGGGCCTGGCACACGGTTCCACGGTGCTGAGCTTGAGGGGTTTGGTGTTATTTGCGGGCTCACCATCACAGACGCAACTGGGGCTGGACACCAGAAGGCATGGTTGAGCGACACAGATGAAGTCAGAGCAGGCAGAACACCCTTGGAAGCAATTGGGGGCAATCAGATGGTGGCAGTTCCCGAGAGGTGCCTTCGCTTTCTGAGGCGCCCACCGGCGGCTGGAGAGTGACTTGCAATGTGATCTTTGCACTTTCAAGCTAAGTCAGTTTCAAGCTTAGTCAGAATTGGCGTGTGAGCATGACGCAAATGTAGCATCAATTTTTTTTATGTCCTAAATTTGATATTGCAATGAGGACTGTAGTAGGTTGTGACCAAGTCTGCCTCACTACAAGGCGTTGCACATCCATGCGCTCTACGCAACTAATATTAGTCACTCACTTGTCCCTCTCTGCACATGTGCGCAACAATCATGACGGTAACCAGATATCATGCATGTAACAATCTGTAAGGTAATTCTGCTCCCGGTTGCCTCACATGCTCAACCTTCGAATCTGAAGTGGCCAGTGGGATGGAGCACTTCTGCTTGAAGACAGAGCACTGCTGCTGACCGCCACAAGGTAGTGGCGGTGGAGGGCAAGAAAATAAATCCCCTGAGCCTATCTTATAATATTATTAACCCCATCTGTCATTGAGCAGCCTGGCTCGTTCTTGCTGTTTCTCTACGATGTCGGTGTCGAAATCCACTCACATAGAATGTTGAACGTGGAAGAATTGCTACAAGATTCTTCTCAGCATCATCGCACTTCTTGGTCGCTGCATAAAGACACACGGCATGTCACATCAGATGGCGCAAAGGTGATGCCCTTATCTTGCCGGCACCCACGCTATGGTACACGCACGCGATGTGTATCAATCAAATGTGCCACAAGCGACAGAATTGGGGTGTCAATTTGCTGCACAGCGTGGGTGCCCCTCCTTGATGGGCACATCTCTTTACATCGAGCAGCCATCTGAGATCGCCAGGGTTGAGGACGTGCTGTCCGTGCAGCACGCACTCAGCGTCAATATTTAGACTCTTTCAATATTGATTATTGATGGTATTCTTGTGAAAGAGTCTCTTGACCGGCCCTGTAGGTATCGCACGCTATGAAGAGGCTTTTGCAGTCCAGGGTTGGGGCAGCACACCTCTGAACATAGGACCTGCCACCTTTGTAATCTTGCTCAAACGAAACCCTGAAATGCCTTCTCGAAGAGTGTGGTTTTCGAAATTCCTTCAAGCACCACGGCTGTGTGTGCAGGAAACCTAGTAATCTTCAACCACTGAACTTCCTTGAAGGCGGGAGCCATGCATGCACACACCGCCCTCATTCACTGGGCACTGGTCATGTACAGGTGAGATCTCAGGAAAGCAAGAGTATGATCCAAGTGTAGAAGTGCTGTAGAAATCGGGTTGAAGCCGCGGGCCAAAGCCTTGGAGCCTTAAGCATCATGCTGATGATCATAATGATGCCATCGGGTCAGTACTAGTATAAATGGCGTAAGGCTACCCATTAAGAGATTCCAGTGGGACCACCGTCGAACATTATAACCTGAGAGAAATTTCTTTAAAGCATCAAGCATCTCGAGATGTGCTCATGAGCAACGCATGTCTTGTGCTGCAGGTGCAACCCATGCCATGCCCGTGGCCAGTGGGCACGTACACATGTGCATCAACGTTTCAGGCAATTGCAAGTTGCCACAATGGCTACCCAACACCGGTGTTGGTAGCAAGTGAATAGTGGGTACCCACTAGTTATTTGCCACACCATTGCCCTCAGTGTACTCTTAAAAAGCAATCACTCAATTATAACTAGAAGGCGCCTCTACAGTGTAATATTGTTGTCAATAGATCAGATTGATATTATTGTTGCATTCATTTATTTTATATTTAATTATATTGAACAAGCTCGGCTCGCAAGGCTTCAAGCCTTGTTGCTCCAATTGGTCAAATATATGCATTATTCTTTTTTATCTGATAATTCTTGCAAAGCAGAATTAAAGCCACTGCAAATATTAAGGCTTGAAACTCGAATTCACAATGTGGAGATAAAGTCCATGCAATGGGTGACTCGTTAAACATTAATTGAAGCTGAAGGGCTAATTGGCTTCTGATAAATATTTTAATATCATGGTCATTTATTTGGATGGTCCAAACAAGCTGTCGACATGAGAATGATCACTCACAGGCTTGCATGGACACTAAAGTCCCCCCAGGTTTTGGTAGAAAGTGAAGCCAATGACGGTACTGCAACATGCTCAGCCTATAGGTAGCTAACCAGATATTTACTATAATTACACCTTGAGGATCTGGTCCAGAGTCACATGCATGCCATATGGGCGCATGTTGCCGACTGTTGACATGACCTCTCCAAGAGTCATCAAAAAATCACATTATGACAGACATATCTTCTTAGAACCAATACAAATCTTTTGAAGACTGAAGGTCTTTATTGTCATTAATGGTGGGCAGTGGGTCATGGCCTTCCTCTAACTAAGGAAGCTTCACAACCTGGCAGGCAATCTTTCTAAGTAGCAATTCTTGTCAAGGTTCATACTGTTCATTTTTTGGCTGCTGGCAGTCAACATGCTATTAACTATTAACAACGTGGACACCTGTACATATATACAAATTTTAAGTATTAATACTAATATTAATTTGTAGTATTAGCCGTATAATTTTATCATAATATTATGATATGCTGCCAAAAATAAAATTCAACGAATTTAATTTGGTGGACCTTCATCAAAGTTTTAAAAACATGACAGGGACACCTCCATTCACGACAGGCATTGATCACATTTTGACACTTATATGAGATAGAGAGAGGCACTGCTCAGAGCTACATGAATTGCAAGAGTTGCAGGAAGTTTCAATAGGCTGCCTTTCGCTTGAACAACTGATAATTTTTAACAGCAATGCATATTTACATTAACAACATAAGAAGCTGGCACTCTGTGTTAATTATTTGCTTTAAGTGTGTGGAGAGAACAAGCTGCTAAGAGATCTTGAGATTTTTGAGCCAATTGGCAGATGATTCCACAGCGCACTCCCTTCCCAAAAAGGATCTGATGAATTGTAGAACAATCAGATTACTGTACTCTATAGAAGATTACTGTACTCTATATAGAAGCTACTGACTTTCAAAGTTTGAAACAGCATCGAGAACATCAAAATTGGCAGACAAGGCGAGATGCTCATTGCCAAATTTTCAAATGTGCCAATATTTATGTGTCCTCATCATCGCCGCCGCTGCTGTCTGAGGAGGCATCGGACCGCGCATCCTGCCAGTCCGAGTCGGAGCTGGTGCCGCTGTCCAGGTTTGTGAGGTCGGCGTGCAGCGCTTCCACAGCATTGCCTGCCATGCCGCCCAAGTGCTGATACTGTTCAAGCTTGGAGAGGAGCACCACCTGCTGCCCGAGCTGGAAAGCTTCAAGGGCTGCATGCACACCCGCCTCCCCCAGCTCCGCCGCATGGGGAACTTGTCGGGCGCTGGGCAGGCGGCGCTCTCCCCTCCCAGCGGCTTGCTGCACTTGCTGGGCGTAGTGCTCATAAAACACTACCATATCCCTGGCCTCACGCCGCACGATGGTCATCTCTTCGGAGCACCGCTTCAAGCGCTCCTGCTGCTCCGCCAGCGCGGCCAGTTTCCTAGCCAGCAACCCTGCCTGAGCAGATTGTCGCTGCCACGGCAATGTGTCTACCGCGAGCAAGCCAGGGGCGGTCAAGCGCTGGCAGTCATACTGCGCTCCCTGATAGTCCCCAGGGGCGGCATGCCAGCGCCGCAGCTGAAGGATGTCATCGCTGACTTTGGACACGATGGCTTCCATCTGGCGCCGCAACCGCTTCAGGCTAGTGCGCTCACGATATGCCGCTGTCTCCAGCTGTCTCTGTAGGGCGTAGTAATCCACGAACCTGGCTGCAATGGAAGCATGTAGCTGCTGAATCATGAACCTCTTCCGCTGACCCCCTATCTCCTGGTACAACCGGTCTGCCTCCACCCACCGCAGCTGTACCCGGTGCCTGCGCTCCCACGCTGCCAGCTTGCCCTCAAGGACTCGGCGGTGCTCATGCCGCATTTGCTCGGAGAGCGATTGCTGCCCCTCAGCTGCGAGAGTCACACTGCCACCCAGCGCGTACAACTCCTCCAAGCAGCCTTGGTAGTGGTGCTCCCATGTAAGACGGGCCTGCGAGTAAGAATCCTGACATCAGTGATTCATGCATCTTTATGTATCTTCCAAAGGTGTGCATCCCATTTGCTCTTTACAAAAACTCCACCAGTATGCACATCCTGTCATGTCTTGTCCTGTCATGTCATAAGTCACATGTCAAATGTCCTATCATGTCATATGAACAAGCACCAGTACAGCCAACTGAAGGTGCAGAGTGGAGCAGCACCGGGATGGTGGGCGCGCTTGTTGATGCCCCCTCAGACGATGTCTGCCGCTGCTCCCGGGCAGACCCCTGCGTGCAAAACAAACAATCTGCTTGCATACTTTCTTCTGAGGCAGCTCTTTACTCTGAGTCCTCTGAGCACCTCCTTCTCACTAGCATACCCATTGATACTTATTCCATGCTAGAGAAGAGCCTTCAAAAAGGACCAACACACCTCTGCTTCGTCACTTGCGCCTGCACCAGCGCCGCCTTGGAGAGGATCCTGGCCTGCCGGTGATGGGACGCCTCCTGAGCCACCGCCACCCTGCACCTGATTCATCAGCCAATAAGCGAGCATGCAAAGCATTGCAGACTGCAGGATATATCAAGATGGCATCTCCCCAGAGAATCAGTAGAGACAGGTGCAGCAACTAGGAGGGGTGCATTTTACCTGCAACTCGGGGGCTTTGATTTGGGCAATCTCCTGCTTGAGGGCCCCCGTGGACTGCCGCAGTTGTGCCAGCAGTCGAGCAGCCCTCCTATGCCACTCAAGCAGCTGCTTGGGCAACCTGCGCTCCTTTTTTCGCTGCCAAGCCATCGCCTGCACATGGACCAACATTGTCACTTCTCGCACCTACAGGGTTACAAACTGCAACATCGAGCAAGGCTACAAGAGCTTGCATCATATGAAAGGAGAACTCACCAGGTCCGTCATGTAGTCCTCCCGCGTGGCAGTCGCCATGCGCTTCAAGATGTGTGCAAATTTCCTGTAATGTGCCCAAGCCTGTTCAATGTTGTCACCAAAGGAGTTTCCTGCCGCTAGCATGCGGCGGGCGCCATACTTTTCTTGGCATGCCGGAATGTGAGCCTTCACATGCCACGGCCCCACTGCCAGGCCAGGCATACCCTCCACGTTTCCTTGAACCATCCTGCCAGCACAACACATCACCATTCAAAGGGGACGCTGCTGTGCACTCCGACGAATCCACACACTCATAGCATGACTAGTACTAGACACTAGGAGTGAAATTGTTCCATGCAATAATTGTACAGGGCACATCTTGACGTAAACGCCAGGCATGATGGACGAAAGATTATACCTTCGCCAATATGGGTCAAACTGGCAAGCAATGTCAATGAAGAAGTACTTCAGATCCTTGCCCTCCTCAGGCTTGAACTCCTTCAGCAGACGCTGCAGGAGCAACTCGTAGTAAACAAAGCACTCCGGTGTGAACAGGTTTGCCGCCACGAGAACATACCCGTGGCGGCAAACTGCTGCTGCCACGCCCTACGCACAAGCACATGCGGGAGTGTCAGACCGGCTCCAAAGCACCAGCACATCTTCTTGTTACACGCTTTCCTGCCAAGCAAGGTACATCCTGCAGAGCTGCAATTTAAGGCTGCCATAACCCTACCCCTTGTTGAACTCGCCAGATCCAAGCAAGACCCAATCAACCGTGGGCATGGTATTCAGTATTTTTACCACCTGAAGCAAGGCACGCTAGGGTGCTGCCAAGTATTACCCTTGCCAGCCGGGGCCAGGAAAAAAAGAGAAAAAAATCATGGATATATGAGATGCATGCCAACATCAGTAAGCGCAACAAGATCCCAGAAAAATGCGAGGAGACTCACTTGCACATATAGGCGCAGCTGCGTGTCTGAGGCGGTTGGCGTGGCAGCAACGAACTGAGAGCAGACCGGCCGCTCCAGCGCCGCCGGGTCCAAGGCCTTCCGTTGAGCGAGCAAGGCCTTCACCTCTTCATCAGCAATGAAGGGGCTATAGGGCAGCTTCGGCTGCAGGAAATCAGAGGCTTTGCCCGCCGCCCTGAGCTGCGTGAGTCCCAGGCAGGCGTCAGCAATGGCTGCCACGCAAGTGCGAAAGCAGCAAGGACACTGCACAGTGGGGCCCCCGGAGGCACGACTGTCCAGAGATTCCTGGGTCGCCGGGCCCACCTCAGCTGCATCTCTGCCAGTTTGAGCCGCGAGGCTGCCTGCTTCCATTTCTGGTGGCGATGACGACGCTGCTGCTTCCCTCTGAGTGTTCTCCTGGGGCGGCGGCGGCTGGCCGAGCTGCAAGTCTGAGTCACCGCTGAGCCCTGCCTCCGAACAGATGGGCTGCACGCCAAGCCTGTTGAGGTCATGTGTGGCGATGTCCATTCTGCGCCACTGTCTGACCGCCACTGGGAGGTTCCTCCAGATATTTTTGGGCAGGCCACTCAGTTGCCCGTACGGCACACAGCCGTTCCTGACGTGCACCTCCTCCAGGGCGCTAGTCCAGGCGACCATTGAGGTTGGGCTGGCGAGGCTGAGCTCATGCGTCTGCAACATGAGCGCTCCAGAGTAGTAAACCAGCGGCCTCTGTGGCGTTGCAGGAAAGCATCCCATGCTCACAGGATCGACTGTGAAGGCGGCACTGCACCCGCCACACCTGAATGCTGGGGGGCTGACCTCTGTCCTGCCGCTGATCGAGACATACACAAGCCTGCTGATCGTCTCCACCTGCTCCCACACTGATCCCACCCTCCCAGCCTGACTGCATGGACTGCAAGCGGGCAGGGCTGCTCTGGCAGCTGTCAAAAACTCTGCCTGCAGCTGCTGCTTCAGTGCTGCTTGGCGTGCAGGCTGACCAGCTTGGAAACATGTGTTCCTGAATACATTGTCATCAAAGCACGCATCCCATGCTTGGTGCAGCCGTCTATTATCCTCTTGAGCTGCCTGTTTCCGCAGACGCCGGCGTGAGGGCGGAGGCTGATAATAGGCAGCAGCGGCTTCTCCATCTCCATCTGCAAAGCCATCCTGCTGTTCTTCCTGCTGAGCTGTGTTTCTTGCAGGGATCCGCCAGGATGGAAGGGCGCTGGCCGGCCTCCGGGGTCCCCTCGGTGCAGATGTTGCCACAGTGCTGCCTAGGTTCCTCCC
The DNA here is from genome assembly GCF_000258705.1 of Coccomyxa subellipsoidea C-169. Classification (NCBI taxonomy): domain Eukaryota; kingdom Viridiplantae; phylum Chlorophyta; class Trebouxiophyceae; family Coccomyxaceae; genus Coccomyxa; species Coccomyxa subellipsoidea. The sequence goes on from NW_005178033.1 coordinate 1,235,444, forward strand.
AAATCTGCGGCCTGGCTGCAGCAGAGCAGGAGTGTCGGCTGATGGTATCACCTTGACACTGACCCTCCACCTCTTGTTCCTGACCATTCGTCCTGCATGAAGTCATCACACAACGGTTTCTGCAAGTGATCCACCAGGACATTAAAGGAATGAGAAGTACATCAGCAGCATGCCTTCTAGTACAAGTGATACAACTATCCTTACAAGCACCTGGGCTACTTGCTACTCTTTGGGGTGCACAGTCCTCTCCAGATGCTCCTCATCAGATTGGCATTCCAAGCAAAGCCAGGTCAGGGCAGACACCCACGGCTACTCACAGCAGCAGAGGGATCGTAACGCTCACCAGAACAATTGAACTTGATGTTGGTTTAGATTGTAGACGACTTCAGTGTCTGTCCGGTGCATCAGTGCTCAATTCAGGTGAACGCTCTGTGTTGCCTGCACGCATTTCATTTCAAGGAATTGGCTTGGCAGGGCATGCAGTCACTACGAAAGAAGTAGACATGCACGTCGATGGTCGTGACATTCGATTAGCTGAGTCCAAACAAGTCAAGGATGGGGATGCCAAAAAACCGGCAAAAGTGCGAACCTCACATGGCCAGCGACAGAAGACTTCAAGAATTCGTTTAAATTACTCCCATAAACATTTGCGGCCGTCCCACCCCCCTTTCAAATCCTACTTTGCAACGGTAACCTGGCAAATGGCATTGCTGTCTTCGCAGAAACGAGTAGCGCACGATCCTATAGATACAGGCTTGACCGAAATAATTAGCTTGACGGAGGTACTATGCAATGCTGAGATTGTTGTAGGTAAATCTGAAGGATGTGCAGCATTGCTTTTGTTATTGCACGCCCCGAAGGGGCGTGCTCAGAAAGAGAGCCAAATCCACTAATGTAGTGGAGTGCATGTCCACCAAAGTAGTGGATTTTGCCCGACAGAGTAGGATGGCCATTGGTGGAGAAAGTGCCTAGACAGAGAAGGCTGGAAAGGAATTATTATTGTTATTATTATTATTATCATTATTGTTATTATTATTATTGTCATTATTGTTGTCATTGTTGTTGTTGTTTGTTGTTGTTGTTGTTGTTGTTGTTGTTGTTGTTATTGTTGCACGCTTGTTCCAGCCCTCAGGGCTAGGTGCGTTGCAGCAACCTCTCGTTATTATTATCATTATCATTATTATTATTATTATTAGAAGATGTGCAGAAGATGTGCTTGGTGTCATTTTGGGGCTACGAATGAGGCAGGTGTGTGTGCGCAGGACATTGGCAATGAGGAGCTTTCAGAGGCCACGATTGGGTGCGCAGTGCCCTCCAACGGCGAGCTCTTCAAGCGCCTGTTTGAGGCGCCCTACTTCTACGTGCAGCTGGTGCCGGACATTGCTGGCGCTGAGATGGCTGGAACCTTGAAAAACATTGTGGCTCTTGCTGCTGGTTTTGTGGACGGCCTCGGTAAAGGCCCAAACACCAAGGTATGACCTATAGTGCTCACTTATGCTGCAAGTGTGTTGCCTTTTATCCTGTGTTGCAAAATGCATGCGCCAGCCTCCAAGGATGTGTTGTATCAGACAGAAATGTCCCACACAAAGATTCTGTGGGTTGTGCGACACAGGCAGCAATCATGCGGGCTGGGCTGAATGAGATGCGGTCACTAGCTGAGAGGATCTACCCCACAGTGCGCAATGACACATTCTTTGAGAGCTGCGGCGTTGCCGATCTCATCGCCACGTGCTATGGTGGGCTCAGGCTCTGCACTGCAAGTTGGCTACTCTCTACAGTGATAGCTCTGTTTCTGGTGAGGCTGCAGAAGCACGGAGTGGGGTGATAAACTACTGAAATTGCTCAACTGCAGGGGGCAGGAACAGGCTGGTCGCTGAGGCGTATGTGCGTGCATACCAGGGCGGCTCTCCCAAGTCCTTTGACACCCTGGAGGTGAGTTCCTGCCTTTTACAGCTGCGTCTCATGGATGTCATGTCAGGCTGGCTGGTACAAGATCTGCTATTTGGTGTTTAATATATCAGACTGACTGAATTTATCCCTGATGACCGCTGCGGCTGTTGTGCAGGCAGAGCTTCTGGCAGGCCAGAAGCTCCAGGGTGTGCTGACATCAGATGAAGTCCAATCCATCCTGCAGATAAGGGGATGGGAACCAGAGTATCCGCTGTTTACCACTGTGAATGGTGCGCACTTTTGTCGTGTAGTACAGACCTTCGATCAATTTGCTGAGATACTGCACGGACACATACCTTGAGACACAGTATTAACAATGTTGCTGGATGCGCAGGTATTGTTAATGGCCTCTTGCCCCCAGTAGCCATTACTATGTACAGGTCTGCAGCAGCGGACAGTCAGTCACAAACCTAGATTGGATGGCATTCTCAGAGGCTCTGGACAGGCTTGTGACCTTTGCATTAAACCTCTCACATTGATGCTAATTGGTCAGGCCAGTTACTGTGCCTACACATCCCTGCTTTCTGCTTTATACATTTTTGCGTGCAGCACTGTGTCCCTTTGTACGCATCCTTCAGTGCCATTTGAAGGGTTCCTGGGCAGATCTACTTGCTGCCTCATCTCTTTGATACGGAGCGGCTGCGGTCATATGAGCTGATCACATGTGTGAATCAGTGATTTCTCCGCGCGGGAGCCGCTATTTTTATTCAGCTAGTGGTGACATTATATGTACCATCATCAAGTAGCTTTTGTGTATTGGATGTGTGCTAGGCACTTCTGTCTCGGCTGCCGCTAGGCGGCCGAGACAGACTGTCTCGGAAATCTTACTCTATTTCGGAACTAAGTCTGGTCTGTTTTTAAGTTTCTTGGTCATCATGATATAATCGATTATGCATTGTTACCATGCTATCTTACATAAAATGCATTATGAAGGCAAAGAGTTACAGCAGTGAGCTAGTAGCTTTCACTTTGCAATTGTATTCTTTGCATTGCAAATCTATAGCTAGGCCTGGAGTCCTAGGAGTCTTCCTACACTCACTGATGGCATGATTATGCATATGTACATGATGTGTGCCACAGCACATGATGTGCTATGCGCCAATCCAGTGAACTGGTGGCAAGCGCATGTATACGTATACAATAGAGTGAAAATCCAGTTTTTTTGGTTTTAGGGTTACAGGTCATCATAACATTATCATTATTATTATTAGCATTACACGCTTTTCCTGCCAAGAGGCCCTCCCGGGCAAGGTGCATCCTGCAGACAAGCTGCAGTGAAATTTCTTTAAAGGCTGCCACAATCCTACCCCGTGTTGGACTCGCCACATCCAAGCAAGACCCAATCAACCGTGGGCACGGTGCTCAGTATCTGTACCGCCACCCGCCAGCCGGGGCCATATTATAATAATAACGATTAATACTATTAGTAGGCCGCGGCATGCCGTGTGCATGCGAGCCATTGATTTATGCGCATGCATGCCCGGCACTGGGGGCATTTGCGCAGCGCCCAGTCGAAATATCGGTTGGCCGGTCCTAGCAAAGTACTTGTTGCAGGAAATTCCGAGTTCGACGTGATGTCTTCAAGACTAAGAAGTTTTTAGCGCTTAAACTATTGACTGCGCTGCAGCCGGTTGGTACCTCAGGTTGGTGCCGCGGCCGGCCGGCTAGGCGCGCTGACCGTGGTGCCATCTCTGATTTGGCAGTCGTCACGAGTAAAGTACCTGTTACAGCATGCTTGTCTATGGTTGAAGTATTTCTGGGAAAACAATGAATGCAGGGCTTAAGCGCTTGTGGCAAGAGGGGTTTAGACAACCCTAGCATGACTAACCCTGGCCCAGATCAGAGATGCGCGCTTTCTCGGCGCAAGAACAGTGATCTGTGTTGTTTTGCGCCTGTTGGGACCCGCCAGCAAGTGGTTGAAGAGGCAAAGACAAGATCTGCCGACAGTTTTGGCATCGTAAGTGCAAATCAGGGACGGGCTCCTTCACTTAGCGATTCCGAAGGAAGACCTTGTATCTAAGTTTTTAGAATCAAGCATTGGTGCCTATATAAAACCTCGTGCAGATGGCAAGCGAACTTTCCAAGCTCATCGAAGATCAACTTCAAAAGGTTGACGAAGAGAACCAACTCCCTTCTCCAACGGAGAAGCAGCGCCTTCTGTCCTCTTCTCTTCGCATTAAGGTGCCTTCATAATTATCTCTTGTGTGACACATTTCGTAACAACATACTTCCTTGATTTTGTCTGTGACTGTATGTCATCTGGGTCCCTAGGTTGCTTGTGGTTGATGGTGGAGAACATCGCCATCACAGCGACCCAGAAGCATTTTACTGTCAGTGATTGGGGAGAATTACTATGCAGCATGAGTGCAACATGCATCTCCACCTTACTATGTCCGAGGGGCTGTCCGAGGGGCAATCTTATGTTAGGCTGTCTAAGTGTTCTGTGGTCATCATCAAGCCAATTGTGAAGACTTTACTGGTACGCCTTCTATTCGAGGGGGTCCCCTGAACGTGATACTTGTTCACGCAGACATCACCTGGGAAGAAGAACAGTAAGGGCAGCCCTGGCATCGTAAAATTGTCAAAGGAGCAGCCCTCACCACCTTCCATTGCGGGTACATCAGTGCCAGTACCAAGCGGGCACAGCTGGGTCACGGATGGACAGGGATTTCAGTGGACAAAGTGGCGCATTGGTGTGGCGGTCTTCATAGTTGTAGCCATCGTCATCGCCCTCGTTGTGGCATTCTCACATCCGAGCAGCAAAATACATCACACCGACGTTGCAGGATTTTCGCAACGTAAGTCTTCAGCCTTCTGCACTGATCCTGCAAGTTTTCACAAATTATGTCTGTGAAGTCCTGCAGGCACTTTGTTTGTGCAATGACTGACCGCATGACAGCTGGTAATGCAGGGAATGAGGCAGCGACAGAGCCCTTGGTGGCAGGCTCCCCGGTCGGGAGCGATTTGGGGGAAGCAGCAAATGAGAAACAGAAAACAAAATCGATGCAGCATCCCATCGTGGAAGAGAAGGTGGCGGCAGCAGCGGATCACAGCCTCTTGAATTCACCGGAGCCAGGTCTGGGCAATCCTCCCTGTGTCGAGGTTGCGTGCACCAGTCTTGAGTGTCATGTGACATGCCCCTAGCAGTGTCCACCGGCCTGCACTTGCATGTGTGGCCGATACGATGTCACTGGGCTTAAGGACTGACGTGCTTCTGCAGATTCGCTGCTGTCTGCGCCTGGGGCTGCTGGGGAGGTCGGCGCTGCAGAGGTGGGGCACCACAAGCACATGCACAAGCAGCACCCAAAGAACCACGCGCACCCGGGGCAGCACCCTGCGCATGCGCTGGCCCCGCACAAGCTCGCGCCAGCTCCCTTGCTGGCCGCTTCCCCCACGACCGGCGCAGCGCTGCCGCCAAGCAATGTGCGCACCTAGGCTCAACCTGCTTGTTCAATGGTTCAGGAGTATTCAGCGTCGAAACATTTGCACGTGCAATTGCACCGTCAAGAGCTACAAATTTCACCGCCACTCACCTGACCACAGCATATCACATCAAATCATGAGCTGTGTCTGAAGTCTGCCAAAGTCTGAAATTGTCTTGGCCAGCTCGATCATCACCAACCTTCACTTAGCCTCTGATTGCTTGAGAAGGTCGCCAACTTGCGGCAGGCAATTATGGCGACTCATGTTTGCGTTGTGTGCAACAGGTGCCGGCCATGGGTCCTGAAGCTCTGGCGGCCTGGTTTGGAACGGTGGCCCCGTCAGCGGGCGACCCGGCGGCGGGGCCCCTCGCTGCGGCGGCGCCAGGGGGCGCAGACGCGGCGGACTCGGGGTGGTTCGGCCTGACGGCCGGCATCCACCGTGCGGTGCCGGGCGTGGCAGGCAATCCGCTGGACCTGCAGCAGCCGGCGACTGTCCAGGACATGGTCCTTGCTGGCGCCAACGAAGCCTTTGACAAACTCCACGGCGGCGGCCAGCAGATGGAGCAGGTGAGCTTTGATCAGTAGACACCATCTGAAGACGGTGTTGCTGGTGTACTAGGGGCAGCACTTGTTTGTGCAATTCATCGGTAAAACACTTGCGAACATGCTGTTGAAATTGAGCAGGTTTTTGTCTTTTTTTTTAAGTACTCGTATATCTGTAATGCCTCATTCTGTTGAACTGAAGCTAAAATTGTGCCACCGCCTGCCTCGCTCTGTCAGACCTGCCTGGACATGCGCACTCAGGATGCGATGCGTATGTCATGTGGCGCGGTGTCGTTGACATGACATTGTGGCAGTGCAAACGCATGTGTTGGAGTACCGAGTGTTGAGTCGACACGTGATGTGAGTGTGCGCCTGCAGCAGCCAGAGGAGGGACAGGGGATTGCTGGGGTGGCGGGATTCACAGCTGAGGAGGACAGTGAGGAGTGGGTGGGGGAGGATGATATTGACAAGGAGGATTTGGAGGTGGCTGGAGGCATCACTGGTCAGGACAGTCTCATTGACTACAATGCAGGATGAGGGCGCCTGACACATGCAGGTGGTGAGATAGGAGGTGCTCTGAACTGTCACACAACACAAGTCCAACAGTAAGATGTGATCATGAGAGAGTGTTCATAGGACCTACAGCAGAGAGGTGCCTTGTGTATTGATCAATACTTCTGGGTCGTTGTACTGGTTTTTCCTGCAGTCCTCCATTGCCGCGCAGGAATGTAGCTCTACAGTGAGGGCGTACCAAGCTTGGCCAACACTGCCAAGCTAGCCGATACTGTAACATCTTTCAATTTTTAAGTTTTACTCAGTCTTAAAAACAAGTGCCCCCGCTGGCGGGGGGCGATATAAATACTGAGCACCGTGCCCACGGTTGATTGGGTCTTGCTTGGATCTGGCAAGTCCAACAAGGGGTAGGATTATGGCAGCCTTCAACTGCAGCTTGTCTGCAGGACGCGCCTTGCCTCTTTGCAGGAAAAGCGTGTGATAATAATGATAATGATAAAAACAAGTGTGCTCATCTACTGATCATCAAAAAGTGCATACTCAAATTTTCTTGCTCAGATCCTGTTACACCGTTTAAGTTAATGCTGGAACCTGCTTGGCGCATTTGCAGGGTCAACAACAAAGTGCAGTCCTTTCAATGCACCCACTATTAGCACATAAAATTTGAAAGAGGGCTGCCTTTATATGTCAGACAGCCATCTTCATGGCGATCTTCTTGTGGGGCTCGTAGTGCAGTAGCTCAAAGTCTTCATAAACGAAATTGTCAATGTCTGATTTGGCAGGGTTGACTTTGAGCACCTGCACGGCACAATCAATCGGTCACTGATGGCACGCATCTGATCGCCAAGGAAATTGTAATCATATCAGACACTTGAAATTGACCCATCTGCGCCAATATCAGGAACCCACCGGAAAGGCCCTGGGAGCATTTTTGAGCTGCTCCTTGAGCGGGTCCACGTGGTTGGCATACACGTGCGCATCACCCAGCACATGCACCAGCTCCCCAGGCTGCAGCCCGCACACCTGCACTCCACATTTGCCCGTTATAAAAGACATCTTTGCACTCTGCATCATCCACCTGATGTCCCAGGTTGGCGCAAGGCAGTTCAAGCTTGGCTACACCCGCCAAACCCAACTGAATTGCAGCGCACAGACCCCCCTGAACTGTGCATTTGGCATTGGCCTTCGTGACGGATGCAGCAATGAAACTCAGCGGAAAAGTTTAAATTTGTAGCACGCCAGCAGAGTTGGGCCTCTTCAAGGAGAGGGTGCAGCAGCGTGCCTGGGCGATGATGCGGGTGAGGAGGGCGTAGGAGGCGATGTTGAAGGGGACGCCGAGGCCCAGGTCGCAGGAGCGCTGGTACATCTGGCAGCTCAGCTCGCCCTCCGCCACAAAGAACTGCTCGGCATCACATTGCCAACCCACATCAGCCACTGAATCAGCGCATCCTGACACCTGCCATTCAACTCTCAGCATTGCCAAGCTTACACCTTCAGCTCAGGAATCGCCCGAGACACGTAGGGCAACATAAGGGGCAAGATGAGGGGTGTGAGAAAATACATGTGTTCCAAAACAATTTTTCAAGGTTAAATTGAAAAACCACATGAGTTAATACGCATGTGTCGGGGGTAGTCTGCTGTGCCTGGCAGAAGAGGTGGCAGGGGGGCAGGGCCATGTCTGGGAGCGCGGCCGGGTTCCAGGCGGTCAGCACGTGGCGCCGGTCGTATGGCTTGGCCTTGATCCCTGCAATCAGTGCTGCCAGCTGGTCCACGCCCTTGCCGGTGTAGTCCGCGTGCATGTCGGTGTACTCTGCGCCAAAGTGACGCCATTGGAAGCCGTACACCGGACCCAGATCCCCCTCCTCTCTGCACGCCAGCACGCCACACCGGGGGGTCCGTCTGCCAGCCTTCGCGTGCGACTCAAGAGATACATCACAATACCCCCACCGCCCTCCAGCCTCACATTCAGGACGCTGTAAAACTGAGTGCTCAAGCAGGGATGCACAGACAGACCTGGCGTGGGATGGGGAGGGTGAGCAGATGAAAAGAGATCAGAATCATGAGCATCACTGGCATGCTGTCACAATGCTGGGTCTTCAGAGTGGCTGCAGTCTTGCAAGACCTCTGCCCGAAAAGGGCAAGAAGCGGCACCTGTGGTTGAGGCCGATGCTGTCCAGGTACTCCCTGGAGCCATTGCCATCCCAGATGCCCACGCCTTTTGCCTTGAGCACGTTGGCATTCGTGCTGCCGCTGATGAACCAGAGCAGCTCCTCCACCACGCCTGCCACCAACACGACAGATTTTGCCTGGATCTTACTAAGTTTTTACCCTCTACCAGGCCATATTGATGGTACTGTACTAAATGAATACAACCAGACAAAATATCTTGGGCCGCAGCGATACTCTTTACGGCGTTCACAATGGTTAGATTGACAGGCGTGGACAAGGGAGGCGAGAGGGCACCTCTCCAGAAGGTGCGTTTGGTGGTGAGCAGCGGGAAGGTGTGCCGCAGGTTGAAGCGCATCTGGCAGCCAAATTTGGTGAAGGTGCCCGTGCCCGTCCTGTCTCCGCGGAATACCCCGTTGCGGATGATGTCATCCACCATGTTCAGATACTGAGCACACAGCACAGGGCACCAGCTCAGTCCCCCAACACGCCTCTTAAAGTACCCATGACATGCAATTTGCCATGCGTGAGGCATACAAATTAACAGAAAGAGAGTGGCTGACGTGCCTGCAGCTCTTCATGCTGGGCTGCCACTGCAGGGGGCAGGGCTGGGGGGCTGCTGCTGCTGGAGGCAGAGGCGGGCACGTAGCACTGGAAGGAGTAGCGCATGTCCCCGTTGCGGCGCGGCGCTGACTCAGACCACAGCCGCCACTTGTCCAAACTCATCTCCGGGAAGAAGGTATCGCACTCTATGTCCGCCTCAATCTGTGCCCCCCTCAATTTTTCAACACGGGCAGGGAACAGCCCATTTAGGCCTTGTAAAAAGAACAGGAAATATATAGTGTTGTGCGTTTCGTTTTTGAATGCAAGGTACTGGTGGGTGGGTGGGTGGGTGAGGCTCACCGCAGTGAAGTGCACGGCTGAGCAGAGTGGGGAGGGCAATGCCTCCTCGTACACTTTGCCACCGCCAATGACAAAGACCGTCTCTATGCGCTCCTTGAACGAGGTCTCACCCAGCAACGCCATGGCAGCCTCCAGGCTGCTGGTCAGGTGAGCACCCTGAATGAAAATTCTAAGCTCAGAAACCTGCCACAACCGTTTGTCTCTTAGTTGATGGAGCTGTTTTGTTCGTGTTGAACTAATACCCATCAAGTCACCCTTGTCATTATATAGCTTTGAAACTCATTGCAAACTTTCACCTTATATGAAGTGGCATTTGGACGACTGTCTCCCTGCGTGTTGCCCTGTGCTGCCTGGTTCTCATCACCAACCGAGCCTCGGCTCAGCACTACATTCACCCTTCCTGGCAGTGGTCTGAACTTTGGAGGGATGGACTCCCATGTTTTTCGTCCCATCACGACTGCATTCTGGTTGTTGGGGTCCGCCGTTCTGGTTGTGAGCTCCTTGAAGTATGCCATGTCACCTGGCAATTTCCAAGGCATCGTCCCTCCCTTTCCGATCCCAAGCTTCCTTGTCGCAGCCACGACAATCTGAAATGTGAGCTGTTCCGCTGCTGCGGCCATCCTTGTCTGTGACTCCTGCAAGTCCTTCAAGTTGATGCTCTGAGGATCGTTGCAAACTCCACAGATGGCAAAGTTTCAAGGTGACAAATGCAACATCACAAAATCAGATTAGTTCTAAAGTCAATGATCTTTGTTCCTTGTGGTTCAGACAAATCTGGTCTGGCCTGGTCTGGCAAATTTGAAAAGGAGCAGCACGTGATTACATGTTATTGTCACGTGCTGCAATGCTCTACAAATTGGGTCCTGTGCCACCCATCAGGCAAAATGGATTAACATCGCATGCAGCAAATTAACAAACCTTTTCAGATCGAACAAACGGATTGAAAGGCGGCACCTAGCGCGTCGTCCGTTGGCATCGCAGATCTGTCCAAACATGCTAATGAATGCCAGAAGCTCTCGTGTTACGTGCACATCAGGCCGGTCATGGCCTGCCAGTCCCATAATTCTACCAAGCAGACTTCATTGCAGTGCAAGAATTGCTCTTCAATGCCGCATGATAGGAAGACCTGGCCACAGTACTAGGAGGAGCTTTCTCATGTGCGACGCCACTGCGTCGCAAGGTATCATTAATACAAAAGTCCTTATTTGAGTGGAAGAGTTTTATTACCCGTTGCAAAGCATTTCTTAGATCTCTCTGGACTGTGTAGGTCAAGAGGTGTTCAGGGGAGTGTATGGGGACTGGCAGGTTGAAGAGAGCGACGTTAGGGAAGTGCTGGGATACCGTGCTGGCATCTCAGTGGCTGCAGCAGGTGATCATGTATGGGCAAGCACTCTCAAAGCATCATGGTTATGCTCCCATAAGCCTTAATATAAATCATTTCCATTCTTTGCCTTGCAGCCCTCCTATTGGACACCATCATTGCCCTCGGAATTCAAAATGGATCACCATTACAGTTCCTGAGGTACGCATGCCGTGCTCAGCGGAGACTTATCCTTTGTTTGTCCGACCTTATGGTGTCACCTGCTTTGATGCCCTGGTGTTCATTGTGTAATTTGCTGTGCAGGGAATGGCAGAATGCCATCTGCCTCATTGGGGCAGGCGGCCTGGGGGTATCCCTTGTCCTGATCCACATATATGTGGCCCCCTTGAAACGCTTCATCCAGCTCCTATGGGCTTCTGGTGTCATAGGCAGCCTCAGCATCATGGCATCGCAGGTACAATGTACCCCAGGGGACCCTCTTTGATTTCAAACCTCATGCTTCCAATGAACTTTTTGGAAGGTAACCCAGCCTGTGTTTAAGCTTTGGTGCAGCCATACTTACTGTTGCGATGGTGTTGCAGCCGCAGCCAGTCACGGATTTTGTGGCAAGCAACCCGGGCGCCGTTTGGGCTGTCGGCCCCTTCTTTGCTGCCGTCACTGGAGTGGCCTTCAAGGAAGGGGTGTGCTATGGGAAACCGGAATGCGCTGTTCTCTTCTTCCTCACACCTGCACTCCTCTTGGGTGAGTGCCTTCGTTTGCTGTGACTGCTGGTCCTTCTGTGCAAAGCCTGGTGAGGGAAGTTGCCCTTATATCGGGCATATAGTCTCACTCGTGAGGGGTTGCCTTGCAGGGCACCTCAGTGGCGCTGTACCAGAGTCAGCGGAGCGTGTGCTGCTGTTGGCATTCCTTGGAACGTCGCTGATTTTTGCAGGGAGAAAATGGACACAGCCCATCAAAGATGACATAGGAGACAAGAGCGTCTTCACGTGAGTCAGTCTTGGTAGTGCCACACCAGTTATGACTCATTGCCTTCAGAAGTAAAGATGGTACATTAAATGTGCTCTTGCTTGCAGGTTTCTGGCTATGTCTGAGGAAGAGCAGCAAAAGCTGCTTATGCAGAAAGAGCAGGAGAAGGTACTGGAGGACTGAAATTATCAAGACAGCGAGTGCCTGCGTTTGCATGGGGGGACTTGTGGGTCTACAAGTCGCATAGAAAGACAGATTGGTCATTGAGGAGACACTGCACAACTTTCAGCACAGTGTGTACAGCTAAAAATGTATAGCTCATCTTTGAAGCTCAACAGTTTCATCCATACTACGTATCAGTCCTTGTAATTTTTGCTTCAATTGTCATCTCACAACATGTATATTTCACGCAAATTGCAGGCTCATACATCATACTTCCTTTCTGCTATGCTATGACAGCCTTTGCAAGCACTTTTCCAGAGACTCTATATGAACTCCAAGTGCTGCTTTCCGGGCGGCTCTGACCTCGACCAAGAATGACCTTTCTGCTGCGACGGGCGCATCTGCAGGGAAACACAAAGGTTTGGGTAAATAGCTCTACACAGAAATAAGACTCATCGTCTCGCAGTGCTTGATGCAGTACCCTGTCACAGGGTCCCTGTGGCAGCTCATCGCTTCAAATTGAAAACTGCCATACCTCCAAGTGCAAGTTAACTAGCAAATGTGCCAGGCAGTGCATACCTGCTCTGTGCAAGCGATTCAAGATCTCTCGGTCCTGCTTGAGGGTTGTGGGGAACTGATCCAACCGAGCCTGCATCTGTGCAAGCTCTGATTCAAGCTCCTTTATGGTCAATTCTCCCAAAGCGCTCTGCAATGCAAGCCAGGAGAGACTCAGTGAAATCACCGCTGAAGCCATTTGTGCACTTCTAGTACCATTAGAAAGAAAGCAACTTTGGAACCCTCTGGATAACAAAGCATCAGCGCAGTACTATTTGATGTAGTTCAAAAGGAATTAGACCTCGCTGGATGATGTCATGGATGCCAAGGCATCAACATGGAACAGCCGGCTGTCATCCGAGTGGGGCAGCATGAAAGAGTAGTCCAGGGCAGCCTGATCATTTCGTAGCTCATGCCCCTCGCCTTCGTAATTGTAGGTGATCTGCGCTTCACACGGCCTAATGCTAATTTCCATGGTAGCAAGATTGCTGCATACATCTACAGAGCAAGTAAGTAACGGTAAGCTTGCGGCATTTGGCCTCACAGAATGGAATAAGCCCATGCAGTGCTCACCTCCTCACCAGCCTTGATGCCGTCTCCTTCATGGACTAGCTGAAAGGCTCCTCCACGAAAACGGATCCTGTTGTCTGATGCCCGGTCATGGTTGACCATGTCGAACAAGGGCATCATGACACATACATGCTCACCGGTACCTGACTGTCCCATGGTCCAATTCCTGAATGCAGCCATGTGAAATGAGTCAGACAAATAGCAGGCAATGTCTAGGGCAACATTTAGGATTCGTGTGCGGTATTCAAGGGTAGTACTGTACATAAGAGCACAATGTGGGGATTCTAAACTTTAGGGATGGCCCATCCCTAGGATCTAAAGCAAACCTGCTCCGCACGACGTTTGCTGCCCACTGCACCTCGTCCCAATGGATGTCCCGAGAGGGCAGAAGGTTCTGCTTTGAATAAACAAGATCCTGGTCCTGCTCTGTTTGCCATACTGTCTCCAGACGCTCCCTCCTCTCCCTCACTGCACCTTCCTGTTCACACGAAGCCATCACACCAACAATCATACTTCGAGTGTGCCACCTAGGAATCAATCAATTCGTTCAGGATAGTCTGCACGTGGACAATCAAAAGAGGCAGGCTCACCATTTCAGAACACTGCAGCATGCTCAGGGACTGGTCATCCACCGAGTCCCATGCTATAAAATCCTGTGGCCCAGGCAGCGCATTCAGCCATGGCTGGTACTGCGCCCGTCTCCTCCTGTCGTGCTTTATGTGTAGCAGCAGCACCGTGGCCTCTTCGGGGGACCCCTCGAAGGGGATGGCCATGCTCCCAGGGATGGACAAGATGACTTCATCAGGAGAAAAGGAGCGTTTTGCCAGGACCCCTCTTGGCCCCCCAGCTGCTGGGCTGTCTATCATGACATCAGCCTGCGCATCAGTGCTTGTCATGAGGATGGCTAAGACCGTAGCAAGGCCAGATCACTGTAAATTAAGAAACAAGGAAAGTTTCAGATGTGGACAGGATCAGTGGGTGTGACACACCTGCCCCCCTTGCCTCCTGACCCACTCTATAAGATGTTGTTCCTTACTATAGTTCCGTAGGAGGTGTGGTTTCTTCCCCACAGCCTGCATGAGTGGCACAATAATTGATTCAATAGCGTCCATGTTTTATCATTGGCCGCTCGCAGGCATGGAAATGCCCTGGTATTCGATAGGCGTCTTCCTCCTCGCTATCACAGTGTCGACGTCGACAATTTTCAGTGAAGCAGGAGGGATCTTATGGCACACCACCTGAAAGGCGGAGGCTTTACCTTCAGGAAAGCGTCAAAGGCTCGCTGCACTGGGGCAGGGCTAGTTTGGATACCGGCTACTTGTCCAACCGGACTGAACATCGTCGGACCTCGTGAAAGGTTGAAGTAGAAGAAAGCCGCCCCGTTATTCCCAATGATCTTGGGCACTTTCTTGCGACTGTCTTTTCGGGTGTGTGATTGTACTGTGCCAATCTGAAAGTGCTGAAAAGGAAGCGAAGCAGCGGAGAAGGTTGCTGGAGGCAGCCACGACCTGTCGTTTCTTTTCAAATTCGGAGCTGCCACGGTGGTGCATTTTACTTCATTATTTCTCATTGCCAGGGGATGGACCCTCTTGTAAAGGGTTTTACATAGAAGTTTCATGGCATGATCAGAGAAATAATTGTTCTTGGACATTTCTCCGTGAGAAAGGCAACAAGTCACAGAGCAATCAACAGAGTACTTTCAGCGAACACTCACATCTGCCTTTCTGCTGTGTGGAGCGACTGTTCTCCACAGTGTATTGGATCCTTGCCTCATTGGAGCATGCTGACAATAGAATCAAGATCAAGAAGATTTGTAGCATGAGTTTGGATGAAGTACCACCGCCAGGAGCAGCGCTTGTTGAGGAACTCGACAAACGCTTACTGGTACAGCTCAGGGACGGGCGTAAGATAGTTGGCATTCTCAGGTAATCACATCACTCATACTCTCTAATTGTGTAGTACAATACAGCGCAGACATGAATCCACATTTTGAGCGGTCTGGGCTCAAATTGCTACACTGTATTTGCCAGATGCCTTGGACCGTTTGCAAAATTATCATGTATGTGCGCAGATCTTTCGATCAATTTGCCAATCTAGTATTGGAAGGAGCTGTGGAGCGTATCATCGTGGGGATACTCTATGCTGAGGACCCCCTGGGCCTCTATGTTGTCAGAGGCGAGAATGTGGTCCTGCTTGGGGACATTGATGCATCACATGATCCCCCAGCAATCCTTCAAAAGGTATTCAATCGCTTGCAGGCATCTGTCCAAGTGCTTAACATGTGCATGGAGTTGGCCATCTGAGTTTTCATATGTTGCGGATCTGCTGTGCAGGTGAGCTTGGCAGAGATTAGGCAGATACAGCGGGATGAGAAGGAGCAAGAAAAGATCAAAAAGACCATGAAGGCCCGGATGGACTTCTTGGAGTTTGACTGATTGTCTGCACTTACTGCTGAAGACCCCCAATCACACTGGAGACATTTTATCCTCCCGTGATCTGGGATGCTGTTTGTGCAATCAATCCGGTGGAGGGCTAAGGAAGGCAGTATCATGCTATGACGGCTTTGTCTAACAGTAACCAAAGACTAGCGCAAGCTGACAGGCATTTTTACAGTCCAAGAGGCAGCGCAGCAATACTTGACATATTTGGAATCTAGATGAACTTGCATTGCTTTGGCAGTCTTCTCAATGTCGATGGTGAGCCAGTTCCTACAATGCCAGCAAGAAATGCGCAAGCACAGGAATGCCAGTGATGGAATCCTATATATACTGTAAGTGCAGTATTATGACCGTGATTGCAAAGCACAGTCTTCAGCCTTGGTGAGCTATTTTAATTCTTGCCGCCCATTCCAGCATCAGAACATGAGCAGGTTGGTGCTGAGAGGCAGAATGAAGGGCTCCAGCAGTAGCCGTGTGGTGAAGTAGAAGCTGACGCCCAGGGCTATGGAGATGGGCAGCGCAGGCAGCGCCTTCTGGGCAACCGCCAGCAGCAGCAGCGTCATGCCTGTAAGATACCCAACACACCCTCAGCTTGTCCCTTTCCACCTTGTTGCATTTGCATGCCACTGTCCACTTTGTGGCACCAATGCACCCAGCCAGACTCAGCAGCACAAGGCATGTGAGAGACCAGCTGGTATCAAGGCAAGAAAATAAAGAATCATTGCCCCTTCAAGTAAATTGTGCACTTAGGCGACTCCCGTAACCGTCCCCCGTCATACACCCACATCGTGTGGAATGCACAGATGCTCTGACAGAACTTTAAGCAAGGCAGAATGCAATAAATATACAAATTGCACGCACCCAGGCCGGCGATGATGGCGAGGTAGGCGGCGAAGACGGTGAGCATGTCATACATGGCGGCGCGGCCGACCAGCACACTGTAGAAGATGAAGTCGCCAAGGCCCAGCTTTATGGAGTCCGGCAGGCCCCACATCTCGTCGTCCTCGCTTTCGTGAGTGTGGCCAACGTGCCTCTGAGGGTTCAGGGGCGCCGTCGGCAGTGGCAGTGGCACAGAACCACCTGCCCCCATCATCTTGCCTCTGTGAGAGACTCCATCATGTCCTGCCAATGAGGTCAGCTGCCATCTCCAAAGCAGTGCACATTACGGATGGGTGGGAAGGGGGTGGGTGTGGACTTCGTTGCTCAGCGGGAAAGGCCCTTTGGTGGCTGAAGCATATGCAGGGAACGCTTCGCACCTTGTGTGGCATCTGCTGCAGCAGAGCTGGGCGCTGCTTCGCCAGATCGGCTCAGCAATGGCTGCAGGGACCCGTCACCGTCCTCTGCCTCTTCATCTGGAGCAGTACTGGGTTCGCTCTCCGCAGCTGCTGTAGGGTCATCTGTCCCTGAAGCCAATGCATTTAATGTACAGTCCTGATTCCCGTAGACTTACTGTTTGCATGTTTTCACACCAGCACAGACAAGCTTTGTATGAGCAGGTGAACTGAACGTACCTGCTGCCGCTCTACCAGAGCTCCCAACTCCATCCCCGTTCTCTGAAGCATCTGCAATTATCTCATCTCCCAAGATCTGGGTGCCATCCGCTTCATTCTTGGGCTGCCTGACACCCTGCATGCAGAGCTTGAATTATACCGAGCCTTCACATTCTCACTAAGAAGCAGCTCGGGCTAGCTCAACTGCCGCATCCTCACACATGCACAGATGAATAGGCCTTTGCCAGCATGCAACAGAGCTGGTCACCCACCCTCTCTCCATCCCTGTGCGCCGTGCTGCCCTCATCTTCAGAGGTGATGTCTGGCTGTGTCCCCAGTGGCAGCACTGCCAGCTCGTCACCACTTCCTGGTGTGGCTGCAGACACCGCTCCATCCTGCTCCCGCTGACTCTGCCCCGCACTGCCAGAAACCGCCACCGGTCGCCGTCTGGGAGCCTGCAACAAGGGACTAGATTATTTCCAGCAAGCAGGGTTCTCACGGTGGATCAAGACTTAACTGCAGTATGCCCTGTGCTGACCTTGGGATGCTCAGACAGTGAACGCACCGTTGAGCGGCCCTCATAGATGAGTGCCGGAATGTCCTGATCCCGCTCAATGGCCAGCTCCACCAAGACCTGCACAAAGTCATTGAGAGATTTTGAGTCCGTTGCAAGACTTGGAGTGCAAAAAGGAGCTGATGCTGCCTGATGTCTGCACATGTCTGGCTGGCAGGGGCATGATGCAGGAGGGCCACCTTCAGGGGTCCTCCAGGAGTGAGGACTGCATACAAGTCATAGAGCGCCATGGCAATCAGCAGGGTCCAGGTTGTCCATTCTGGAATGAACGTGAACATGTAGGCCGTCACCACCCCGGTCACGACCAGATATCCCTGCTTAAGCAGCACTGGCGCTGGCCAGAAGAATACGCTGCCCACTCCCACCACCTGCGCTCCACAACAAATGCCATGGTAGGCATGAATATGCCGCCTAGGCGCAAAAAGTTGCCCTCCAATGCGCCGATGAATGGACTACAGAGTGTGAAGCATGACTTCCAAATGAGACGCAGTGCGAGGTGAACGAGCTTAAGTCTTAGTGAGGAGTGTCTCACCGCAAAGTTGAAGAGTATATACAGGAAAGAGAAGGCATCCAGCCGCAGGGACGCCTTCTCAATGAGTTGCAGCGCAATGACTCCAGTGAGGAAGAAGAAGATGCTGAAGCCGGCAAATGCCATGTAGCCATATATGAAGCGCACACACTGCATGTGGAAGGGATAACACAGGTTCAGCGCTTACCACTTAATGCAGGTGCAGTGAAATCGAATTTTGATCACACTGGTCAACACTTGTACTATTGATAATTATGCCAGTGTATTTTACCCCATATTTGAAGAGGAGAACGAGAACAAAGGTCATGAGTCCAACTATGACCACAAAGATGAGAGCGTTAATGACGGAACCCGCCAGCTTTGTTCCGGTGGAATCATCTGCCTGCAATCTCAGGAAAAATTTTTCAAACAATTTGACGGTAGCTATGCTGCGATCATGTCTAAAGAAGCTCCGTTTGACAGGTGATACCATCAAGGATGTTTGCTATCAATCTTCAGCCTTGAACAACCTGTATCTGACTTACCTTTTCTGCATAGTATGCTGAAGCTATCAAAAGGGCAGATGTGTCAGAATCGCCGTTGGGGTTCAAGACCCGAACGAGAAAAACTGTTAGTGCCATGCATATTGAGACCGGAGCTACAATACCTGCAACAGACAAAACATCTCAGTAATGAGTATTCAAGTATGCTTCACAAAATGAGTCACGATTAATGAGCAGCCGTGCCTGTGACTTCCTCTCCAAGAGTGTCAAGTGCTCCCTTTGCCATGCTGCAATGCTACGAACACATGCGGGTCTAAATGCAAGATCTATCTCACAGCAGACAACTCTTCTTGTCGTGATGATATCCTTTCCACTGATTCCAATGGTATTTGCTTGCACACAAATTTGCAGCAACTATTCGTGCAGTGCGATCACGTGCAGGTGGAACCGACAACTTGCATGCCACTGCAGTTGGAGTAGGGAGAGACAATTTGTCCCACCTGCCTCGCTACTGTATTCATGGCATGCAAACGCTTAGGACCCCAACATGACAAATTCCAAGATATGCATGAGCAAATGCATGACCAGCCAGCCAGGCTAAGGTTTGGCCGCAGTGATGATTCAACACGAAGCCTGGTGAGCAAATAAAGGTACAACACACTTTCATCTATTGATTTCTCCCAATTGACAGTCAATGTCGCTGCACCAGTTCTCACAACCGTACGCAATCATCTATATATCTCATCTACTGGGCGGATGCCTAGGCCTAGCTAGGTACTCCAGAGAACAATAACTATGCGGGACCCTCAATGTGAAACAGGAGCTCATGATCAATACAACTTCTGCAGATGCAATCTCAGTCACTTGCTCTTCAGCTGCTCGGCCTTCTTTGCACTTGCCTTCTTCTTCTTCAGCGACATTACCATGGCCTTCAGCTGGGCATCAGATGAGGGCTTCCCTGCATCTGCAGCAGAAGAACTAGCTGAACACAAATCACACAAGGATGCCCACTTGGATTCAAGCATGATGTCCTTTTCAATATTTACATCAGACATGATGCAGACAGCGGGCAGGAAAGAATATTCAGATCATCATCCAATATGATGCAGACAGCGGGCAGGATAGAACGTTCAGATCATCATCAAACATGATGCAGACAGCGGGCAGGAAAGAACGTTCAGATCATCATCAAACATGATGCACACAGCGGCAGAAGAAAGAATGCAGAAGAACAGGACAGAGAAGAAGACGAGCGGCACCGGTACCTGAGGGTGCCACGGCAGCCTCCGGAGCAGCATCGATTCCAGCTGGCACCTTGCGCCCCTTGCGCTTTGCCACGGCTGCTGCCAGCTTGGCGGAGCCAGCCGTGTGCGTGAAGCGAGGGTTGGTCGGATCCAGGGCATAATCGGGGTTGGTGAAGATTGCTGAGAACCTAGGATCCTCCAGGTCGGCCTCCTGCACAGCCAGATATTTGATTGGGGGGTCTGTGGTCTGCCACTCACAGCGACACTGCAGCCAAGCTCTGACACTGGTGCTCAAGCCGCAATGTGAAGCTTTAAGACTTGTGCAGATGTCCCCCACATACGTTCAATCCAACCAACTGTGCCTTTTTCAAGCCTTGTGCTTCTCTCTGCCATCCAGAAATTTGAGGCAGGTCCACCTAGGTGGAGGAGCGGAAAGGTACCTTCAGCTTCTGTCCTGCTGTGCCCAAGTCCTCATCATCGCTGCCCGTGGCCCTCTCCATGCGCTTTTGAGCCTTCTTCAGCTTGATGCGCTCCTTGCGTGACAGCTGGCTTGCCTTAGCTTCTGCCGCCTTGTCTGCCTTGGCACCTGCATAGAGCAGATCATTGATGAGTATAACATGCTTGTCGATTTCACACACATCAACCTTGAGTCCATTCTTGAAAAAGACATCGAGCAGCTGCAAAGGCTCACCCAGCACGGCCTGATCATGCAGGGCATGCTCATCCATGAGCAGCAGCTCCAGCTCAGCCTGCCTCCTCCGCTCCTCCTGCTCCTTTGCTTGCTCGGCCGCCACCCGCTCTGTCTTCTTCTTGCGCATCTTCTCCCTCTTGGCCGCCCTCTCCTCCTCCTTCTGAGGCTTGGACGGCTCCTCATCCCCGCCCTGGTGCACAAAGCATGATGGCAGGATCAAATCCATGCATGTTCTTACCTACACACCTTTCAGCAGAACAGATATAATGACATGGCCAAAGAGGTACACACAGAGTCAACGCAGTCTGCGCTGCTTGATTGATCGACAGCAAAGATCGTACAATAATGTTATACATCCTTCAGGTCCCGCACCTGGAAGAAAGGGTCATCGAAGGTGTTGTCATCATGCTGGAGGAAGGCATCCTCCTGCACGTATGCTGGCTGCACGTCATCGCTGATGGCGCCATCTCCATCATCGTCTGAGCTGGCGTAGTGCCTCCCCTTCTTCTTTGCTGCCATCTTCTTCTCCCTGTCATGCCACACCTTCTGCTTCAACAGGTGCACAACTGCCCCAAGACATGAGCCATGAGACTCAAAAAGCACCACTAGAATGCCCTCCACACACACACACACACAATCAAACATATTGAACAAGTTTGAAGAATATAGGAAGGGAAGGTAGCAGTCAGGATCACACCTGCGCCGCAATTCAATCTGCTCCCAAAGGGTCTTGGCCTCCTTGGACTTTGCCTTGTCAGCCAGGCGCTGCGAGAGGCCCTCCAGCGCAGGACCAAAGGTGACCTCCATGTCCACATCCCCCCGTTTCTTGGTCTTCCTCTTCGCTGCCTCCTCTTCGCCCTGCAACATGCGCTCATCCTTAGCATTTAGCTGGAATCCACTGTTGCAAGCAGGCAAAGCACTGCATGCGGCCAGGTGAAATTTTGCAATGTACTCAGAAGTTGCTGTAATTCTTCACATTTCATTGCCTGGCCGTCTAGAAGCCTCGGCCATGGGATAAGCAGCAGGCGCACACTGCCAACAACACATGGCAAGCCATGACACAGGAAGCAGCCATGACATTGGTAGTTGAAGGAGAGACAGCATGCCTGGTCTTCCTCGTCGGCGGTCCCATTTGCTGCAGCGCCCCAGTCCTTGCCACCCTTGCGGTGCAGCGGCTGCTGCGCATCGGCGCCCGCCAACAGCAGCTTCCGGTAGCGGTCCGCATCTGGCACCTCGGCTTCTTCCTCATCCTCATCACTTCCTGTCGCCAGGTACGCCTTCATGTACAGCACCAACAACTGTCAGCCTCTGCTATCATTTTCACCCAGCGCACACCCAAAGCATCCATTGGATATATGCATAAGTGCACTGACAGGTGCCTGCGGCGTCTGGCGAGAAAGGCTGCCGCCGCTTCTTCCAGTCAAAAAAGTGATACAGTCATCCTCGAGCAGGATCTTTTGCTTTACGCTGTGCATGTGCACACTATGACACCAGCCCCAACCCTGTTTGTCCATCTCTGCAAATGAAAGAATCGAGGAATTTTTGGTCAGCTGCAGAGAAAGGTGTAAAGTAGGCTGCAGGGGGCGCGCCTTGAAGTCGTCTTCGCGCAGCTCGTCGGCGGTGACGCGCTTGGACATGGTGCGCTTGCGCTGCTCATCGTCGCCGTCCCAGGTCAGCTTCACGTTGGTGTGCTGCAGCGCGGCCGTCGCGAAGAAGGGCGGCGGCTGGTACTCGGCCGGCGCGCCCGTCGCGCTGTCCCGCACCTTCCGCCCCTCAAAGCTCTGCTCCTCCGGCACAAAGCGCAGGTCCAGCCTGTGTCGCCACCACACAGCTCAAAATTGATGTTGACAATCAAGACCAACCCAACAGGCCATGCACCACACAAGAGGCACACCAGAAACAGCAGGTGGATTTAAGCTGTGCCAGCTCTAATATGGAGCACGCTTCCAGCACGCCAGAAGCAAAATATACAACCACAGGTTGCAGGTGGCAGGCGATCATCATGGCGAACAGAAGAAAGCAGTCAATGTGCTCACCGGTTGGCAGTCAGCTCAAACTCGAGGCCGTCGCACTGGCTGTACAGGTGGGCGCCGGTGGCGACGCTGTCACACTCCACAACTGCGTAGTAGTAGCGCAGCTTTGACCGCTCGTACATGCGCAGGCGGCGCTGGTCGACCTCCGCATCTGACTCCTCAGACTCCTCTTCTGCACCGGGCCTCTTTGCAGCGTCGCTGTCATCATCGTCGTCATCTGAGTCGCTGCCATGTGCTTCTTTGGCGGAGCTCTCCCGCAGTGCCTTTAAGCCAAAGATGGGACGCGGCCCCATGACCGCCTCCTCAGCCATCTGGGCCAGGCCAAAGTCCGACGGATACACTGTCACCCGCTCGATGCGTTGCCCCTGCACAGACCCCAGAATGCGCCCTCATGCCAGCGCCCCTCACTGAGGTCAAGATACGCCGACAGCAGCACGCCAACAACAATGTCTTTGCTGATCTCTGGCCACTGGATCTCTACTTTGCCCTTGATCGGCCCCATTCTCACTTCTCATTACACAAAAGATTTGTCAAGTATTGGGCTTGAAAAGGCTTCAAAGCCCGGATTAAGGGACTCTTAAAAGGCCCCACCTTGTCGAGGAAGGAGCGCAGGACAACCAGGATATCGGTGGCGCGGATGCGCTCCCAATCCAAGTCCAGAACTGCCAGCCTGGAGGTCTCCTCCGCCTCGGGAATGGCCTCGTCCGGATTGGCCGCCATCGCTCCCACTCCCCACTCTGACAGATCGCCCACCTGCGCCAGATCCACTCGGTACTTCATGCCTCCTGCATCAGATTCCCTTGACTGGCTGCCAGTCCACTATTCAAATCCCAGATGATCAAGTTAATAAGACATCGGAGTCACAGCTTAAGGTGTCAATAAAAGCCTCAACACTGACCACCTGTATTTGGCTGTCAGATATTTAACTACTCGGTGCCAGGACTGGGATTGCAGGCGCACCTCATCCTCGTCTTGAAGAGAGGCCATATCGGAGACTGATGCATCCTCATCCTCGCTGCCAGCATCATCATCGCTGCTGCTGTCCGGGCCGGCCAGCCCCCGCATGCGCGCCCACCGTGCTTTTGCCTCTGCGTCCCTGTCAGACTCCTCCTCTTCGCTGCTCTCTTCCTCGGCAGCCTCTGCATCCTCTCCTTCGCTGGGCTCCTCTGCTTCACTGTCAGATGCATGCTCTTCTTGATCCGGCAACTTGGCCTTCTTCTTTGTGTCTGGTGGGAGGGCGCTCTTCTCTGTTCCGGTGTCTGGGGACACTTCTTCGGCCCCATCCTGGAAACAGCAGGACATAGGTCAACGAGAAGGCCAGATGCACTGAACCTACATGATGACGGCAGGTTAATTTTTAGATCTGACAGAGAAGCGAGGACAGACCTGGTCTTGAAGCCGGTAGTATCTGTTCAGGTCTTCATTCTTCCTCTCCCTCTTCACCTATCAGGCCACAGTCAATGGCATATCAGTGTGGCTCAATGACAGGAGTTTCGGCAGAATATATTTTGTTCGGTGGTGCTAGCCAGCCTCACCTTCCTTCCCCGCTTGTCAACAGGTGCTTTATTCTGGAAGCGCTCTTCCGTGAGCATTCCTGCGCCATCAAAGTAATCATCGTCTCAAGCTATCGATCGAGTTATATAAATTCGATAGAGCTGTTGAAGCTAGCTAGTACTGGGCGCACCGCCTACCTTTAAAGCGATCATCGATCTCCACCTTGCGATGCTTGTTCGGGAAAATTTGGAAACGAGCATCTGTATGAAGTTTTGCAAACCGAGGATCTGTCACGACCTGCCCATTTGGCCTCTTCTTGCGTTTTTCTGGGTTTGCCATCGTCTAATAAGTATTCTTAACGATGCAGGAAAGAACAGTGCAGGCTCAGATCCTCATACCACACATACTTTGATATGGTATTGACTATTCCTTCTTGGTATTCTTGGTTTCGGTGTGGCAGCGGCCATGGAGCCAGCAATCAGTCACCCTTACTATCTCTTTATTGCAACTTTACTAATGGCCGTCGTGTTGACTTTCTGAGATACTTTCTTTGACTTTCAATGGTGGCACACCTTCGTAACGCATCGCAAAACCGGGATTTAAATATCGTCATCCAGTCGGACTGTGATCGCTGCAATTTTGAGTATCGGGAAGAGCACTGGATTTGAAGATGCTGTTCAAGACTGTTGTCGGCCCTGAGCAAATTAGCAGCCCACACTACCGCACAAATCAGCTGCTGCAGACACCTAGAGCTTCATTGTTGAGACCTTCTCAAAGACTTGTAACCAGGGCTGCAATCATGGAAGCTCCTGCTCAGAGCGCCAGCAAGACGCAGGTCAGTTTCCATCGACTTCCGCTGCGAAATTGCTTGAGATTCCTGCAGAATTGCGGCTTGATGCCCTTCTTAGAAACTTTGATATGTACTTGAAAGCTACTCTTCCCCCGCTGAGACTGCCTCTTGATGGTATCGCAGGAGCCGTATGGCAGAGTGTTCAACTTCTCAGCTGGCCCAGCTGTGCTTCCTCTGCCGGTGCTGGAGGAGGCGCAGGCGGATCTGCTGAGCTGGAAGGGCAGCGGCATCAGCGTGATGGAGATGTCACACAGGGGGCCAGAGTTCATGCGCATCATTGAGGAGGCCGAGGCCGACCTGCGCGCCCTGCTCAGCATCCCAGACAACTACAAGGTCCTCTTCCTGCAGGGCGGCGCCACCCAGCAGTTCGCCGCCCTCCCCCTGAACCTGTCGCAGCCCGGCGACACCGTCGACTATGTGCGCTCCCTGTGACCCTTCACCCTGCCATACAACACACTCTTCATCTCTTTCCTAGCTCCATTTGGCGGCAGCTGGTTGAGCATTATCACGCGCGTGGGCCCATATTTGTGCTATTGCCAGCAGCCTATGCAAGCAGCTGAAGGATTTTCTCACGCTGCTATGCCCAAGTCACCATCAGTTGCAGTGCACTGAGGGGGACTTTTGCCTGGGAGCAGTTGGTGACGGGGTCGTGGAGCAAGAAAGCGGCGGAGGAGGCCGGCAAGTACGCCAACGTGAACATCGTGGCCAAGGGCGACAACAAGTCGGTCCCGGCGCGTGACACCTGGAAGCTGACCCCGGGGGCGCGATACGTGCACTACTGCGACAACGAGACCATCCAGGGCGTGGAGTTCAAGGGTGCGCCGGACGTGGGGGATGCCATCCTGGTGGCCGACATGTCCTCCAACTTCTGCTCCAAGCCCGTGGACGTGTCCAAGTACGGGCTTATCTATGCCGGCGCGCAGAAGAACATCGGCCCGGCCGGAGTCGTCGTGGTCATCGTGCGCGAGGACCTTGTTGGCAGCGCCAGGTGCGCAAAGTCATGATTGCACCCTGATGCTGGCTTGTGTATTGCTGTCTGCATGGCAAACATCTTATATCCCTGTCTTGCTTGGGTCCCTGCCGACCAGCAGCCATGCCATGAGTCTGTGGATGTGGGTGGTGCACCCGCTGCCTGTGCAATGTCAATGGCAGCCACAGTGGGACAGAACATGATGACAGCAGGACAGTGCGCCATTTTGGATTGTTTTTGGATATTCCAAGAGGGACAGGTCATAGTTCCAGCAGTACAGACGGGAGTTGTGGAACTTCCAAGGAGGCAGAGATGTACTGTGTGGAGCTGAGGGCCTGTCTGCGCGCAGGCCGGAGACTCCCGTAACGCTGGACTTCAAGGAGATGGAGGGGTCGATGTACAATACGCCACCCTGCTGGAGCATCTACGTGTGCGGGCTGGTCTTCAAGCACCTACTGGCCGCGGGGGGGCTCCCGGGAGTCAAGGCCAACAATGACACCAAGGCCAAGCTGGTGTACGACGCTATTGAGGGGTCCAACGGCTTCTACGCCAGCCCGGTGGAGCCGAGCGTGCGCTCCAACATGAACATCCCCTTCACCATCCCCTCCAGCCCCAACTTGGAGAAGGCCTTTGTCAGCGAGGCCTCCGAGCAGAACATGGTGCGCCCCTGCGCCATCCTCAAAATCATATTTCTTGCGTCCATATTTGACCTGGCTGCAGCAATAGGACATAGCCATCAAGTCCCAAGAAGTCCAGCTTACTTGGATCAGGGTGCAGCAGGCTGGCCCAGGGTATTATCTGATAGTGCCGGATGCGGTTCATTCAAGCATGTTGAGACAGGCGTTTTGATGCTGCTGCAGGTTCAGCTGAAGGGGCACCGTTCGGTGGGCGGCATGCGCGCGTCCGTCTACAATTCCATGCCACTGGAGGGTGCAAAGGCCCTCGCCGCCTTCATGCAGGTGCGCTGCATGATCACCTGTCTCTTGTGATTGGTACTGGAAGCTGATGTGCTGGCTGGGAGGTGGCCCCTCGCATGTGTTGACTAACTTAGCTATGCGTTGGCTGCAGGATTTTGCGAGCAGGCATTGAGGCAGCTTGAGCTGGGGCAGATAAGAGGGTTTGCACTGCTGTGAAGTCGTGGCATGTCACGGAGCTACGAGCTCCAGGAGGCACCAGAAGCGTTCCTTCCAGAAGGAAGGCTTCTTTGCACTGCCAGATCTAGCAGTGCAAAGAACGGGCATATCTTCCCATTCTGCTGACAAACTCATCTTGTCTTCCCTTCAAAGCAGTCTTGAGCGATTTAGGATACCTATTCAGATCCCATTTGATAGAAATCACATCATTCAGAATCACTTCTGTTGTAAAGTAGGAGCACTAGGAACATCTGTTGAGGGAATAACTCAATTGCAATTGACACGACACAGTGATATTGCCTCTTCAAGGGCTGTAATCTCAGACCACATCAACTTGATCTGTTCTGAATTCTACCACAAGCAAGCACCTAAAAGAACCCCTTTCAAAGTGCTGGTGCAAAGTGAAACGCCATTGATATGTAGCATACATCAGGAGGAATGTCGTTGCAACATGGCAGAAGTGCTGCAAGCTGTTCTTCATGCATGCATGCGCACGCACTTGTCGTGAGTGAAGAGTTGCCTCAGGACGACTGATACGGACTTCATGAGAAGTGGTTCACTAGGGTCGATTTGGGCCAATGGCCGAATAGGAATGAGGGCATTTTACAAGCTGCAACCTAAACGCAGATTTCTTGCGGAAATCTGGTAAAGACAGAGGGTCTGCATTGAGCTCATCAGCACCAGAAGGACCTGTTTGGTCTTTTGCCAGCTGCTTCAGAAGGACAGGCAGACTGATTGTCACAGAACCCCTGCAATGAAATGGCGCGTGTGCACCCGCAGAGAATGATATCATCAAGTACAGCATGCAAAAACAATCACAGACTCATTTGTACAAGTACACAATTATGCAGTGATGCTTGCACTCAAGCCATGACCCTGCACACTCAGCGCGGTATGAAAGGCTCGCACACACCCCAAAAACACGATTCTCAATAGTGCACCTTCACACTCCCCAGAGCAGCCGCACCCGCCAATCAGGCAACGCCGACGACTGGGCTTTAGCGCTTGGGGCCAGAGGCGCTTGCACAAAGAATACACTCTGAAGGCGCGCGTCGGCATTGTGCCGAACAGCCACCGCTAGGAGTACACAGTCCCATCGCTCTGACACCGGCAATGGGGCCCGTCAGAAAGGAGCGCGCGAGGAACGTCCCCTGGCAGGCAAGTCATGGTACCCCAAGATATGTGTACACGGACAGGCGACAGAACACTGTGCCGTCCAGTCTTGAGTATTGAAGCAGAACTTCAGATCAGCAGCCGATGCGAGGGGCAAGCTACAGGCTGGCAGGAATTGCCGCAGCGCCTAGCTGTAGTTGTGCACTGTCAGGGTGCGCATGCGGGGGAGGCCGTGAGCGAATGCCTCTGGCTCCTCATCCTCATCAGAGCCCAGGAAGTCCTCCTCATCGGAGTAGGAGTCGCCCCCATGGTGGAAGCTGCTGCCGAATTCTGCATTGTCACAGATCTTTGGTCAGAAAGGGCCATAGAGAGCCAGACAAGGGGTCCAGATTTGTAGGACCTGCACATGTTGAATCGGTGTTCACAGGAGCAATGAGTGTGGGATGAGCGCACCAGCGCAGGCCAGCGCCTCGATGCAGAGGGACAGCGCCTTGCTGGGTTGGCGGCTGAGGTGCCACTGCAGGACCTCCGGGTCAGACCCCGCCATGGTCGTCAGCACCTGCACCAGGGCCATACAGCTCACCATCTCACATGCCTTGGCACATGCTTTGCCACTGGCTCAGCAATGACGTGAAACGAGGAAGATTTCATTGTATGAGCGTGGAGACAACTACATTCGATGTCCCTCTTGAGATTGTGTCAAGACAAGCCTTACCAGCCACCCATGCAATCACAAGAATAATCATGCAACCCGGTACTCTGAGTGCGAGAGGAAGAAAAGGAGCATCGCGTGAGGGGTTATAGGATGAAGCGCACGTGGCGGTTCTCGCTCCAGAACAGGCGCTCCATGTTTTCGGCGTCAAGCGTTCGGCCGCGCTGCTTGAGAGCCATGAGCGCGGGGGCCCACAGCGCGTAGCCGCAGGCGCGATCGCTGTCGCAGCCGCTCAGCTCCTCCGCCACTCGCAGCGCCGCATTCATCACCTCCTCCGTCTCAGCCTGCTCGCACAACCAGCCTCATTAAATCAAAATACTTGGGAGATGGGTGCCCTACTCAATGTCAGTGCCAGCTTGTGAGTGATTACCTTGCCACGCCATGAACTTAAACACAGACACAGGTCTGCCACGCCTGCACAACTGCCTTCTTGCTATTCTGTTTGGGTGACAACGATGCCACAAGCATGCTTGCTGTCCTGTGTGTTTGTCCATGGTGCAGCAAGTAAACATGACAAACAGCACAAGTGTTTCATCTTGCTTCATCTTGCTGCAAGGTGCGGGTCGGACTGGTAGGGCTCAGGAACGCGCCTTGGAGAGCTGCAGGTTGGGGGCGAAGAGGAGAAGGTCCGCGCAGCGCGCCTGGAACTGCTGCACGGGCACGGATTCGGTATCATAGCTGAGCACCGCGCGCGCCTGCGCCGCGGCGTACGCCCGCTCCTTGAACTTCCTCTCTATCGCCACCAGCACCTGCCCACCCAGCACCCGTCAATTGCAACCTCCCTTTGCTACACAACACCCCACACCAAACACTAGTGTGGAAATTTGGGGAACACGACAACAGAAGCATCTTCCTTTTTGTCAAAGAACCGCATGGCCTGCAGAATTTGTGCCTTGGCAACTCTCCATAATGTAGATGATCTGGACAGGCAGAACAGCGCAGGGCATGCCAATAATCGGAAAGAAGGCCAGCCCAGCAGGAGAATGGTGAGCAGGTCAGACAAGGGCACCTGGCCGCGGCAGTCGGGGTCCTGGCCGACGGAGAGGGCCTCGCGCATGACTCGGGGGCAGCCCCAGGCGGCCTCGGACGGCAGCATGTCGACGCCCATGTCCACGATGTGAGGCACGCGGCACGCGAAGCACTCCGCCACTAGCGCAGGGAACGCCTCCGCTGCACAGCCGCCGGGGCAGCTCTCGGCAGCTTCCCGCATGCTGCCCAGCAGCTCCTGCAGCTCCTTGGGCTTGATGTAGCCCAGATTCGTGTCATCCACAACCGCCTGCATGCCATTTGTTAGCGCTCAGGCCACATGGCGCCATAGCCAGTGTTCCTGTACATATTATGACATTCATGTGAAGAAAAGGGACACTGCTTAGGGGGTGTTGCCCATCCCGCAAGCGGTTATTTTCACACCTTGGCGAGAGCCGGCATGACCGTGGTGAAGTCATCGCCTGGCGTCTCCAGCGTCAGGAAGATGCGCATCTCCTTGAGCAGCTCATCCTTGTCAATTGGTGGGATGTACACCTGAGGAAGAGTAGCGTAAAGAATTATTGAGGGTGGTGTGACACTGCTCGCTAAAAAATTGTGCACGATGTCACAAGTGCTAGCGAAAAGGATATGACTCAGGGCGTGGGGGAGGTGATTCCACCTTTGCCTGCACAGCCTGGTGGCGGATGACATTGCGCAGAGCATAGTCCGGTGTGAGCATGACTTTCCCCTTGTCAGTGCCCTTCCGATAGCATTCCAGGGCGGCGCCTGAGACTGGGCACTGCTTCTTGCCGCTTGAGCAGAACCGCACTATGTTGATTTCATCATAGGCCTGCCCTGATGATGGCAGCACGGGTCTGCGCATTGGCTGTAAAGAGATGGGGCACAGCCTGCGCGTTTTGACATGCGTTTACAGTCAGTTTCAGGAGTGGTCAAACGTGCATGCATCAATTTTCGTCCATTCATGCTCCAATGTAAGCGACTTGCTTACCCGAACTCCTCTACAAGATCACGGGCTCGCTTTTTTGGACCCGGTGTTTTCCTCTTCAGCTTTAGCTTCTTCGCCCCAAGGAAACCTCGCTTGGACTGTTCCTGGGGATCATTGACACCGTTTCGTGATGCCACATGTTGATTTCATTCGTATAAGGTGACCGTGAAGGAGTGGTGGGAAGGAGACAAGTTGTGGAAAAGAGCGGCAGCAGTTACCTTTTTTTTCACTAACTGGTCCAGCAAGTCCTTCTCCACCTTATTTAGTTTAGCCATGGCACAGAATGGGATCTCTTATAGTAGATCGCAGCCCAGCCTCCTCGACACCTTCTTGCCGTCGTCCACTCCAAAACGAATCGTATGCCTGGAGGCCTAAGAAAGTCAAGGCATCATACAAGTGATCTGGCTAGAGCGATGATGTTTCATTCAACAGTAATTGACTGATTCGCATGAATGCACTGAAGCACGATCTGAACGACAATCTCCCACACTGCAAGTGGTGTCATCGTACTGAACAGGATGTTGACATTGACCTTGGAAATTGTACCTCGTCACAGAGGAGGATCTCACACTTTGTGCCAGCTGTGATCAGTTAACCACGATCGAAGTTAACAGTCTCTTCGGAGTTCCGTGCAGGAGCTTATTTTGCAGGCAAGCCCGTAAACAATCGCAGATGCAGGCACGACCGTCAGAGTAAATCCAGGCCTGGTCCTGCACTATCTGTCAGTATGTGATCTACCTAGAACGCAGTGTTAAGCAGTCTGCATCACGGACAACCGAGCGCTTGGCAACCGCCCATGATGGATCATGACAAGCATGAGGGATCACATGGCATTGCCAAGTCAGGCTTCCACTTCAAAGGTTTTCCGCTTATTTTCCGCGCAGCTCGCCAGGGAGTGATCAAGCCTCCTTAAGTATCCTTCATAGACCAAGAATACGAAGTCATAAAAACGCTATGTTTGTGTTTCCTTTTCTTGCGCAGGATGTAGATAATTTTGGAGCTGTAAGGATCATACATCGTTTATGATGCCCAAATGAAGCGCGAAGGTGCTCATGGCAATGATCAGGATGATGACACAAACCCAGAAGATCAAATGCATGAGCGATACCTTCATTCTGTGCGTTACAAGAACGGACAAAATGCAGGAGCAGTTTATGCTTTTGGTCCATCAAAGTTGGTGAACCTCCACATACAGGCTCTCCTCACACAATGAGAATTTGTTCTATTACCATGATACTACACATTTGTCCAGATCTCACGGTGTCAGCCATTAAGGTGTCCAGTGTGGTCTCAGGCCAGCCTGCAACACGTGGACAATTTAACAGCGATCATCGAGGAAGGTATCCAGCAGAACCAGCTACCTCGAGTGGCTGGAGCTTCTTCTTTGCTCATACCTCATCTGGTGAGTGGATTTGCATGTACCCTCAGCACAAGTACCATCCGCACGTTGCCTTTCAACACACGCCCCGAAGATTTCCACCGCAATGTACAGGCAGTGAAGACAGGAGAACGGAAATACCGCCCGAGTGAGACGCAGAGGACGATGAGACAGTTGCATGCTGTAGAGGCCGGCCTGGAGTGCTTGCTGCACCCACCACAGGCGGTGAACAACCAGCAGCTCATGCGCCTCTTGCGCCAAGTGCAGGTGTGCGATTTGGCCACTCTTACTATTATTATCACTCTACGTTGGGCTCCAGAGCAGCCTATGAGCAAAATCAAGGCTGGGGAAAGTGTGTGAGATATTTTGTGCACAGGCGCTCCAAGTGATGCCAGGACATCGGGTGTCGCTGCAGCTGGAGCAGGCCTTTGCATTCCTGCTGGCAGACAATCTCAGCGACGCCTACGACACTCTGGCAGGAGTGCTGACAGGAAGTGCAGAAGATGGTGACAGATTTGCAGCACAGGCCTTCTGCGGTCTCGTCCGCCATGCCCAATGGGCGCACGCAATGCAAGCTGCTACTGCACAGACGAAGGCAAAGCCCAGCCCAGGTGTTCACTCTGGCATGCTTGTCTCTAGAGTGCGCTGTTGTTACTGGTATGCTCACGGTATTGCCATGCTAGGAAGACGAGCCATGGATGGCGTTTGAGGTGTTCCGTGTGCTTGCAGGACGCAGGAAAGCTGAGGCCATTGCGAGTGGAGATATGGAATGGTTTTCGCACGATCCAGCACTGGTGGCCGCGGCTGGGAGGTCTGCTTCGGAGTTTTGGAGGGACGCCGAGAAGCACTTGAAAGCAGCCCTCGCAATTCAACCGGCAGCGTCGAACCTCGCGTTGACACTAGCACAGGTGGATATCTGCCCTGTGGCGGCCCCACAAGTGGCCTTCCTTGCTCACAATCAACCACTGCAGATTCCCTTGCCTGGCCAGGTTCTTTGCTTGTTCGGTATGGACAATTATGCCGAGACTGAAAGGTCTGCGCTGTGGGCAGATGTACTGCGCACTGGGGAAGCACTCCCAAGCGCTGGAGGCTGCTAGTCGGCTGTGCGAATTGGCGCCGCATGATGCGGACGCGCATGCATTGCACCTGCTACTGCTGCAGGCGCAGGGCATTGACGGTCACGAGCAAGCCAGCCGCGCTGGCAACACCTGCTGCCAGCTGCTCAGATGTGACCCTGGCGCACACAGGTGCTCTTCTCCACCATTTGATTATGGTGGCAGTGTAAATTCCCTATTAGTGCCAGTGGGTGGTTAAGCGACGATCAGGCAATGTGCTGTCTGTTTTGGTTCTGGATTGCACCCGATCGGCTGAACTTTCTTGTGCTTCTGTTGCAGTGCAGCGCAGCTCCTTGTGCGCCTGGCAGCACTGAGACCAATTCCTCCAGCACCTTTCGCGGATGCCCTCATGCTGCACCTGGATGTCTGCAGCACTATGGACCGCCCACAAGGAGGCTACACCCTGCCCGAACAGCCTCACGCAGAAAGGATCCAAAATCGGCAGAAAATCAGTATGCAGTCAACAGCTCCGGATACACAGAGTGCAATTGAGTGCGCCGCAGCCACTTGGGCAGCGCTCGCAGCCTTGCTCAGAAGCAGTGCGCAGCAGGCGCTGCAAGCATCTGACAACGCCCAAAGCCAGGGAGATGATGACAGCTTAGAGCATTTGGACCAGTCAGGAGAGGACGCCAGCAGTCAGTGCGCAAGCTCAAGCAGTGACTGGGCAGCACTGCAGCCAGTGCTGCAGACCAGAGCCTGGTGGTGGGGCGCGCACACGCTCAAGCCAGCATGCATTGACCGTCTCACCAGCAGCGGCGCTCATGAGACTGTAGCCGCAATGGCGCTGGCGGCTGCTTTCATGCAGACCAGCAATGCAGGCACCTTCTGCCAGCGGGCCATCACTGCGCTACAGGCAGCGGAGGCGCAAGAGGTGTGCCAGCAGCTGGAAGAAGGCATGGAGCTGTGCCGGGCTCTGATAGAGCGCCAGGCCAACAGAGAAGTCCCACAGGAGCCGGACACAGTCAGCCGCAAGAAGAGACGTAGGAATAATTCACCTCCTTCGGAGTAGGGACAGCTGTCAGGCTACTGGGTGTCAGAAACATGCAGAGTGTGTCAATAACTTCTGTGGGAGCTTCCCAGGTGTGTTCTCATCTGTGCACATGTGTGACAGCTCACAAGAGATTTTGCAGGTTCTTTATCATAAAGTGATCTTGATGTTGGCCGTTACGTTTTCTCACCATCTCTGCGGTTATTCTGCAGGGTCCCATTACCTTCAGGGCGGCAGCTTCGGGGACAGTGCATATTTGCGCTGACGGATGCGCAGGATGACGCTCATTTGCATGACAGTTGGGATCTTCTTCAAGGGATGCTAAGAGCACTTGCATCAACTGAAACATGACAAAGGAACTTACACATCAATATTACAATGGAATTGTCATGGAGAAAAAAATACTATGGTGTTCAAAAACACCCTTTCAGAAGCTTCTTGCAAGTTTAAATGTTACCTTCGAGTGCTCTCTGCTTATTTATTATTCCTGGCAGACCCTGAAGGCCTGTGGCGTGGCATATTGTACATGTAGCTATCCCTAAACCAAATGAGCATGTCATGCTCAATTGCAAAAAATCAGAAAAAAATGGAGGGCCTTCAACATAAAGCTCTAGTTGGCTCCTAATTCATCATATATATATGACGAGCCTATATAGGCTCAACACGCTGAACGCTCATCTGAGGAGCAACCCGGCTCAGCGCCCTATACGCAATTCCCAGGTGTGACTCACCTGGACAATACCCCTTTTTAAGTGGGAAGCATGCTACATGCGCATGACATCGATATCATCACAAGATGTGCACAGATTGTTTACTCGCAGCTGTAGAGTGTAAGTTCTAAGCTGCACCCACAACAATACTTAGGTTCCCAAGCTTGTCTTGAGGTTGTCATGACTCCTTCAGAAAGTAAATGCTAAACTTTCACATTGCTCACAAAGACTAAACACCACATGCACCACATGACATGCTGCAGCCAATGAAGACTGACCTCGGAGGCCCCGGCAAACATAGGAGCCTTCATAGAAGCAACACCTTCATTGAGATCTCATTGAGGTCGAGACCCTTAAGGGTTTCGACGAAAAATATATATAAACACAAGCTTGAACAATTTTTGAGACATTCAATGTCCCCACAACACATAACTGTTCTGGTAGAATTCATGTGACCATCAGCATATACTGCCTGTCTTTGTTAAAATAGCTGACATGTGCAGATCAGTAGAGTCGGTAAGTAGAATTTGTCACAAGTGCAGGTGACGCCACGAACTTTGGCGCCTTGCATTGATAGCACGATGCAAACACTCCAAATGCTGCAGATCACACAGTACAAGTCAGCTTTGTCCTGCAACTTCACATATCCCAGACATGAGCTCAGCGCGCAATATGGCCAAAGAAACGAGGGCCGTATAACGTACTGTTGACATTCTGGATCATCCGACGGATGCTGAAGTACGTGCCAAACCCGAATTGTGCGACTGTCCACACAAGAATGATGCCGACATTCAGGGCAAAGACTGGGGACCAATTCCACACGCGCAAGCATCTGCAGCACCATGCACAACACTTTCAATTCTCTTTCTAAGTGGCGACAGATTCGCATGCGAGTGAACAAGACAAATCAATGGCAATGTGATGCACCAGCCTGCGGTCATCAGCTCTGCAAGACCACTGTGCCTTCTTGCTCAGAGCCATAAAGAAAGACAGGCATTGCTGAGGGGGTCTTACTTGAAAGGTTTCATGGCTGCTTGCTCACGAGCTGCCCTTGTATGGTAGACCCATATGTACACCGCGCATGGGAACACAAATGCGGTGAGGGGCTCCGACAAGCTGGAATAAAGCGAGTTGATTGTGCCATAGAACTGCGGGCAGCCACACGTCGTCAAAGGGCAGGTTGCAAGAGTTTGACTGTGAAAAAACTTGAGGTGATAGTCTTCAAATGCTCACCGGGAATGCAATGCTGATGACATACAGAAGCCCAGCTGCACCCTCAATCCAGAATGTCAGTCAAACAGAGTGAGACATAGACTGTAGAAGCAGGAAATCTTTGCAGTGGAACTTTCTTGCAGGTAATGGTCACACGTCACCAATTCTGGCACGCAGCAAATGTCCAGGACAGAGCAAAAACACATCGGTAGAGATGCTCACAGATCGGCAGCCGCAGTGGCAATCGGATGTACCAGGGCTTGCTGTGCACGCGGATCAGCTTCTCCCACATGAACATGAGGGGCACTGCAACAGCAGAGTCACTCAGGGTCAATGAAAGCCTACTTATATATGCATGAAAGGAAGCCCGTCTAGATTTGCGGGAGAAAAGTAGGCCTCGCAGGGTCTCACCGCTGTAGAGACCAAAGGCCACCACCTGGTGGATGTTCATGAGCCACACCGAGAGATACTTCCCAGGAGAGTTGGGAATGACATTGAAGATGTTATCTGCACAGCAGACACTACTCATCCCCTGTCATCACGGATGCTAGATGGCAAATAAACATTGGACCATTTGAAGTGGTAAATCAGGGACCTTTCTTGCTCCTTACCTTGCTCATACACCTCATCTGGCCAGGCCAAATTTGCTGCAATGGAGTGCGGCAAAATCAGAGTGAGTACCCACAGCCTGCATGCACACTCATGTTTCGATCTTGGATTTGTATGTGCAATAATCTAGATACGCTTCAATTGGTCACGTGCTTACCATCCAGCAGTGTAAGCAGCCTGGAAATGGAAGGCATTGCGCATGGCATCTGGTGCACACAAGAGAACCCATTAGAACTTTTGTAGGTTTATTGCAGTATTCAGAAATATGACGGTAACCAGAGGACAGCACATTTAAGTCACTCTGCTTCAGCATCTGACTGGATTTGAGTAGCATAAAGACAGGTTTGAGGTAATCAGTTAATGAATTGCCGGACCTGCCATTTCAAGAGCTATACTGTGACCAAACTGCCCAAGAACAGCGGCGCCAATGAAGAAGTCCTGCGCATTCCTGTATGACCTGCATGCAGACCACTTGTTCACAATATCACATTTGGGGCACAGCAAGGGTTGGCATGAAGCAACCCCTGCTATGTCCTATCAGTACGGCAGCACGTTCAAGTCACCTGTCAATTGCTCCAGGTGTGATGCCCTTCTGAGCGGACACTGCCACAAGGAACCACTCTGCAAACCACCATTTAGATCAGGCAAGCATTCTAAATCACCCTTACACAGTGATACTAAATTCCATATGAAAGAATAAGGACATAAGACCAGAATTCTGAAGCATGCTGAGTCCTGCGTCCCTTGCCTGTGTAACAAGTCCCTGCATTCGCATGCGTAAATTTAGGCCTGATCAGGACAGAGCAGTTTGCATAAATCAGGATTCAAATGACTGAAAAGCATGAAGACCAGGTCTCACCAATGAGAGCGACGATGTTGATAATACCTGTGTCAACGACAAACATTGTGTTTAGTATATTCTTTTGTTTCTGACAGGACACTTCTCTGAGAAATGGCAGGCTCAATCTTGCAATATAGGAAGAGGGCGCACGGAAGTGGCGAAAAGTTGGCACAAAGGAGAAGCACATGAGCACAGCTCCCCAGACCAGCGTATAAAACCTGACACAGGATGAGCGCAACCATGATGTTTTTTTTCTGTAGAAGTGCCACCAGACAAAAGGCACGCAGCATTGCAGCAGACCAACCCTGCAGCAACTCTGAAGAGGAGCACCCATGACTCACCGTTTGTCGTGAGTCATCGTGATGCTGTAGTTGTTTCCGGCACACGCCACTATTTGAGCTGTGCATGTGCCCACCAGATGCACAGCAATGACAACTTGGGAGACATACTTCATTGTGGGACCGGCATGAAAGCCCATTACCTGCATGACGCATGCAAGCTCTTAGCACCATCCCTGCCGTGCAGGCAAGCAGTGCATGACTTATTAAAGCAGCTTGGAGGTGAGGCTCCTTCTCACCTCGTGATATTGAGTGACTTGTTTTCGCTTCCCGCTTGCATCATACCACCCACCTGCTCGCAAAACGTTTATCATTTGCACACAGTGAATTTTTGATTGCAAGCTACCTACCCACAACATCAGAAAGGGGTCTTGTGGGTCCTTTTCCCACCTGATTTGATCAATCTGGTCTTCATCTCAAGAAACAAAGATGCCAGTAAGAACATGGTCCTGTACAAGCACAGCAAGAGTAGTCAGGTAACAAGCAGCCAATCATCTCCTTGAGGATCACCATGTATCAGGTAACACCACTCCACAGGGGAGTGACTTTG